>NW_004955412.1:14027560-14159365 GCF_000276665.1 Chinchilla lanigera | reverse complement strand
TCTCTCTCTCTCTCTCTCTCTCTGTCTCTGTCTCTCTCTCTCTCTGTCTGTCTCTGTCTCTGTCTCTCTCTGTCTCTCTGTCTCTCTCTCTCTCTCTCTCTCTATCTCTCTCTCTCTGTCTCTCTCTGTCTCTCTCTCTCTCGCGCGCGCCCTGGGGTTTAGCCAGGGTCTCTGTGAAACAGTTTTATGACCCCATGCTGATATACCAACTTCCCGTGTAGCTCTTGGAGACTTAGCCTGCTGGGCCTGAAAGCCAGTATCCAGGACCCCGTTTGCAGGGCAGGCTGCCTGCAGGGTCGAGTGGTCTGCTCTCCCACCATGCCAGCCTCCGCCTTCCACCCCAGGATGGCACTGGGCTTTCTTTGAAAAGTTGAGATAGGTTTGCTGGCTCCTTCCACTTCCTAAGAGGGTAGGTGGCCGCCCTTTCTTGCAGCCTACTGGGCTGCCAGCCATTCCCGGCTTCTGCCTGACAGACCCCTTTCTACTTTACAAGGCCACATGCTCACGTGCCCTGCGAGCAGCCTTCACACTGGGGCATCGCACAGTGTTCACGCACCACTGCCCCTATTCTCAGATGCATGTGTAATGCTGTGAAACCCAGGCGGCTCCCACAACCACCTAGTAAGATCACGCAGCAGCTTTCTCTGGCTCATTTCCCAAGGGTGAGTGCAGGAGCACCCAGGATTGACCTCGGGAGTCGTTCGTTTTCCTCCTGCCTGCTCCAGCCCATGATGGGCCTCCCTCCTCTTGCTACCAATACCACCAAGTGCATCCACAGTCTAAGAAGCCACTTAAGACTTGCCCTCCACATTTCTTCCCTGGCCCAGCTCATTGCCCCCAGCAGGCGCCACTGTTAGGTCAGGATAAGGAGGGCTGCAGAACAGAAGAAAGGGCTGCTCTTCTCCCAGCTGGTTCTGCCCAGTGCAGGGGCAGATAGGTGGGATGCAGATGCCCACGACAGAGAATCGTGAGTCAAGGAAACCATGTGAACAAGCCTAGATCAAAACAGATGTGCCTACATGTACCGCAAAGCTGAGTCCACTTCTGCCCCGGACACTGTCATTTCTGGACTCCAGCGCGACCCCACGTTAGGAAAATACCCACTTTGTGCTACCATCAGAGGCGGGGCTGCAATTAGTCCACAGATCACAAGGATAGGAATTGGACACAAATGCCTCTGCCTCTGGAACACACAACCCCTCAACCAAGTGCCTTTGGCAGGTGCAGCACAGGCTGGAGTTCAGCCTCCTCATCTGAGTACCCTTGTGTAGTGAACAACCTACACAACCTTACTGAGGAAACTAACTCAACACGAGCTACAAAATAGAGTGAGGCTGGTCATTGATATCCCAGAGATTTGAGCAAAAGAGCTCTGCCAGTTCTTACTGCTAGAACCCCCTCATCTAGAGCGCTGGTACAGGCCCATATGGCCAAGCCAGACAACAATCAGAATAAAGCGTAGTGGCCATGACAGACAGATAAAAAATCAGCAGTTCAGATTTCTTCCATTTACTACCTAGGTAGGCTTAGGCAAGGATTCCAGCTCATTGGACGTTTGTCTCTTACCTGTTAAATGGAGCCCATCATGCATCCTTCTGAGAGTCATGACTGAACTAAAGGAGGTAATACCGATATCTAAGGTGTTGCGTCCATAACAAGAACTCAACCAATGGTAGCTATCATTGAGTAACAGATGTTAAAATTGTTTCTCATGTTCTGTCTGTGATTCCATTCTTGGGCCTCAACTCTTGCCTAAGAGTGAGCCCTGCAGATAAATTAAGTGCCTTAAACATACAGAGAGATGCTGGTGGTTTGTTGAGGTGATTCTCCATTCTGACACTGTCCAGACAAACTGAGATCTTATTTATCATTGTGTTATTGTACCTGATCACTAATGGATGTTGAATTAAAGAATGGGCATTAAACCCTCTGGTATTAACTGGCTTCTTAAGAAGATGCCTTTCTGGCTATATTTATTTCTTTAGGCTCTGTAAGCAGTCAAAAGACAAATCTGCATTAGTGTAAATAAATTTATCAAACTTTTCAGATTCTTTATGGAGAACTAGTTTTGATTAAGGGAAAGAATGAAGAGTTTGAGGATTGGTTTGGTATAAAGATCTAATAAATATATTCTAGATGGTTGTAATTAAACCCTGCTAGAAGTAGCTATGACTATTAGCTCTAATGAAAATATTGACCAACCTTTCTAATGCTTCCCACTATTCCATTTGCCTATGAAAGTGCTAAGTATTCTTACATATTCTGCTTCTGTAGTCCTTACAAGCACATTATGAGGTGGATCCTACTATTTTAGAGATGAGTAAGCTGGACCACAAAAAGGTTAAGTAACTTGTCCAAGGTCACAGAGCTCCTAAGTGATGAGCGGGGATCTGAAACCAGTAGTTTGGAGGCAGATGCTTTGCCTACAACTTCTCTCTACCATCTCTTACCAGAGGTTTGAAATCAAGGGGAAAACTAAACCTTTCAGCTTCATTTGCTTTTAGTCACACAATTTTATCTAACTTTAAAAATCCCTAATTTGGGAGGTCCTACAGCCAAGTGGTACATTATTAGTCTCCTGCTAGCTTTACTGTAGACCACAACCCTGTGATCCTTTCTAGAAAATGCCTCTGACAGTCTGAGGATGCAGCACTTAGTAGCCACTTAAAGAATGTCTGTTCAAAACTAGAAGCACCAGGCTGATTTAGCCAGAACTTCCCTGATCTCTCTTCTCTCCCTGACAGACACCAGGATAAGGGTAGCTAAGACGTTTTCGGGACTTATGGATGCATCATATGAGTATGTGCCCAATCAACAGATGACCATTCTAGACCATCACAGAGATGTCTAGGAGTCTTCAGGCATCAGTCATTTCCTGGGCTAACTGCCCTGTCCATTCTCCCTTGACTAAAGATGAAAGGAGCTTGAAACTTACTATGTCAAATTTTTTCTAGAGAAGATGGTCTTTCAGGACACTAGTCCATGATCGCCTTCATCTTACTGGTCTACCACAGCTTCCCCTACAACTTCTCCTCCATTCACCGGGCGCTTTTCAAGCCGTGACAAATGAGCAGATTTGGGTTCAGTGATGGGGGCCTGACCATTCTCCAAATGCAGCTGGAAAAATACCTCCTAAGAAGACCTCATAATTTGTGTGCCTCTCAGAAATGACAAAAAAACACAAGATAAAAAATGGACAGGGAATGAAGCATTACTTTTTGCCAATATTATAATTGTAAGCATCAGAAAAACAAAGCAATAAAATTACAAAAAATTAATATACAAAAGTCAATAGCTTTTGTGGAAACAACCACCTAGCAAAAAAATATAATGGAAAAAATATCTAATTTAGAATTATAATTCAAAAGAAAAAATCTAGAAAAAGCTTGGCAAGTAATGTTCAAGATCAAATAAAGTAAACTAAATAATCATCTACAAGAAAAGAAAATAAGTAAGTAGAAACATAGTCCCTCTTTTTGGGCAAAGACTCCTTATTACAGTGTCTGTTTTCTTGTATTAATCTACAAATTTAACTTGATTGATATCAATAGCAAGGACTTCTTTACAACTAACACTAAATCCAAAAAACATTAAAAAGAAGCTAACAATGTAAAATTTTAAATATCCTATGACAAAGTTAAAAGCAAGCAATAAAGAAGGAACAGTATTTATAGAAATATGACAAAGTATTAATTTCTATTATAAAGAGTTCTAAACAAATCAGTTGGAGAAGCCAAAACCTTAATAGAAAAAAAAAAAATAGTGAAAAACATTACAGGGAAAAATACAACTGACTTTTAACCATATGAAAAGATATTTTCTTTTGCTCATATGTAAACTAAAATCACAAAGAAATTTCTTTCCTACTGGTTTGACACAGAGCAGTAAGTTTAATAATGCGTTAACCAGGGAAATACGCACTCTACTGCTCTAGTCCTGGGAGTCCCAAGCAGGTCAACCTTTTTGTATGGCAACTTGGCAATATTTACCAAAGTTTTAAATTCAATTTCTTTATGAATAGAGATGTCCACTACTTACATTAATTATATAGCAGGAAAAAAAAATCTGAATGCACATCAGTAGGAAACTATAAATTTCTGACACACACATAAAATGTAATATAAATGAGCTATTGAGAAAAATAAATTACACCTATGTGTACTAACACAGAATAACTTCCAAAATGTTAAATGCAATAGTAAAAATGTAGAATAGTAGTATAATGTGCTATACTTTGTGTTTTTCAAAAATGTAAAACATAAATACATATTGGTATTTACAGTACATTGGTATTTTTCAAGTTAAGTAGTAACTTATTAGTCATTATAAAGTCAATTTAATGGATTGCAACAAATATTCATTAATGTTTGTGTTTTCTTTTGGAATTTTCCTGTTTTACTTCAATATTGATTAAATCATTTGATATAAATTTCACTGTATTTTTCTTCATTAGAGGTAAGTATTGTTTTGTGCAAATTTTATCACAGTTACATATTGCATAGTGAGTTGTGATAGGAAATGTATTTATTTCTCTGGGTTATAGACAAAAATGTTTGGAAAATACCAGCAATAACTATCTTTGGAGAGATAAATAACAACCTTTTGGGAACTGAATAGGGTCAGAAGTGAAAAGTAGATGGTGACCTCACATCTTTGTACTCTTTCCATTACCTATTCAAGAAACAATTTTTTAAGAATTCAGAAGAAAATAAAGGAGGGAATTAATTAGAGGGATGATTAAAGTATGTTACATACAAATCTGCCAAAAGTAAACCCATTAATTTGTATAACCAATATACACTAATAAATAACAAATAAAAGAAAAAGAATGAGATTAAATAATGTGAAAATTACATTTTTTTGTTAATGTAAACCCTCAGTTTTATGTACTGCCACTATGAAACCATTTTCATTTTTCCATATCTATTTCCTTTCAACAAAATTATCAGAATTATTTTCCACATAACTTTTTAAACAAACATTGGTTTCATTAACCAAGTTTTAGCCATATCAGAAAAGGACTAGTTGTTACTTCTGCCATTAGGAAGTTTCCCTTGCTATTGTTCTGAACAAGCCTAGTTTTCTGGAATCCAGTTTCACATCTCTAATTTGTACCATGGAGATCCCTACCAATACACCACAAGTAGTTTTAGTGGCTGTCAGTTTTATTTTGTGTTGATTATCTCAACCATAGACATTCATTACGACTTGGCTAAAGTGTCTCATATCTAATCCATAAGTAAACTATAAACACTTTTCCTGAGATATTCCAGACTCACTCCGTTGTCCAAGAGTGATCTGTTGGATTTTGAAGCCAATTTTGGGGTTTTTTTGGTATCTTTCTGAACACTTTGAAAAATGTAAATTATTTCTCCAAGCCACTGAAAACAAAAGCAAACTACTAATCACACAGTGACACCAATGACTCTCAACTTGATTAATATCACTGAAAGGCAGTGTTGGACACTGAACAAAGTATATTCATTTCTTTGGAGTCAAAATGATAAGGTCAAAATTTTGAAGCAGGTATTGTGCTGAGGACTTGGGTTACACAGATGAAAGGGCCAACTTCTTTCCTTCAAAATATGTGTTCTCTTATGGAAAATCCAGATACCTAAAAAAAAAAAATTATGATACTAAAATGAATAGTACGAATTCCCATAGAGGAATTTTCTATGTTTGGGACCCTAAGAACAAGAATGAAGGTTTTGAAGTGAGCTAAGAGAGTGCGAAGAGCCAAGATCTGTCCTGGTGAGAACTTTGCTTTCACTCATCTGACCAGGAGTGCTAGAATGAAGGCAGGTGAACATGGTGGCACCAGAATGAAGAATTTTATCCCACTGTCCAGAAAGTGCTAGGAAGGCAGTTAAAGTTATGTTTCCTTCCATCTCTCGTTTTTCTAGCCCATTTATCTCTCCTTTTCTGCTGTTGGGACCTATGTCTAGAAGTTGAGCAGAGAGATTCTATATCTGATTTTCCTTGCTGTCCCTTACTGGCCTGCATCCATCCTTCCTCCCTCCCTCTGTCAGGTCTGAGCAAAGCACTTTAGGACATCAAGTAACAGTAGCTGAGGGAGTTGAACTCCCAAGGGAACAAGGGACCATGAGAGAAAGCTGGTGATCCACAGTGCCTCAGGAACTGCAGTGTGCCCATCCTGAAAAGCTGATTGAAATTCCACATTATTCTTCCTTCCTCCAGGGGAGCTTTGGTTGGCATGACTCTTAAACTATTTTGTCTATAATGAATTTATGGCCTTGGCAGATACTAATGCTAATCACAGCATTAACTCCAAGGTTTATTTAAATTCATAGTGTTGGACTTTGGTCAAAATGTGCCTTTTGTCTGTAAAGTTTTCATATTAATTTTCTCCACTGAACAGAATGTTTGACAAGATAGTAATTGTTTTAGCAGTCATATCCCCGCCCAGAGACAGACTGAAACGTCTACTGTGGAGGTGCGTGGGCTTGCCAGTCCTCTGGCTTTCCTCTGCTGAACTAACTTTGGTGCTGGTAGCCCATTGCCTGGACAAACCAGGACTGTCAGGGGCCCAGACTGAAAAGGAAAGTGCATGGCAAACCTCTCTGCCAGTTCCCCTTCTTCAGCCTGCCCCAAGGCCGTATTTTTCAGCAATAAGGGAACTATGGAGCAGAGGGAGCTTACAGTTCAGGCACTGGATGGTCACAAAGCCAGCACATTCCCCTTCCCGGGTCATACTTGAAGAGGAAAGGCTGAGAAAACGAACAGCGCTCTTGGCAAGGAGCTGATTGCAAGCAGGAATTAATGCTTTGGAAGGTAGCATTATCGGATTGATTCTAAAGAGATGTTTAGCTTCTCGTTAGTAATAAACTGTGGGCTCTTGAACTGGGCAAGAAGAAATCAAAAAAAAAAGAAGAAGAAGAAACAAGAAAATCAGCCTCAAAAAGCCTTCTTAGGTTATTGCTCTGGAAGGATCTTTAAAATTCTGTTTCAAACTGCCATGTCTCTGACAGTGCTGTTGTGATAAACTGATGAATGTCTATTTATACCAAAACATAAAACATGGATGGTTATTTAGGAGACAAATGCATTTTGACAGATATCTAATTTCACTCCACTGATAGGATGTATTTTGTCAGACTCTTCATTTTGTTTGAGACACAAGCACTTTTGGCTTCCAGTACCTTGCTATGGTGGAAATGCATTTGTCAGGCCCTCCAGACCAATATTGGCTCAAAACACTGCCATCAAAATTCTCTTTAAAACCAAGGCAAATCATAAATATCTCCTATTACCCACTCGCACAAGAAATGTTATCAAGTAAATACTTTGTGTACCCTATTGAGTAACAGAAAGAATTATTCAAGTTTCCAGCATATATTGTTCTCAGATTTCAGCCACCCATGACATATTAAATCACATAAGAACATAAAAGAAAAGATACCGATTCCCTCAGTGTTTAATGAGCCTAAGGTTATACTGGAAAAGCAGATTGAAGGTTGCACTAGAAAAGTTCTATTCTTCCATAATGTTTATTGGTTCAAGAGTTACCTTCTATAGGAAGAATTTCCTGATTCCTCCAGGCAGACTTGTACTTTCTTCTTTATTTCCATTGTACCTACCCTCATCTCCACTAGACCATTTTATCACTGTGTATTTTTATTTTTCTGGGAAAAAAAACTTGGCTTTTCACTTCCACATATTCAATGTCTAGAAGAACACCTATTACTTGATAGGTATTCAATAAGTCTTTGTTGAAGGAAAAACAAATGAATGATTATTTCTATTATAGCATTTACCACTTGAAGTTATTAATTATGTATCATTATCCTCTACCAGATCATGAGTTCCTTGAGTGTGAGAACTAATATATTCTTATCCATTTCCTCAGCTATAGGTATGGTGTCTGGCATATCAAGCAGATGCTTGATTAATGTGTTGATAGGATGGATAAATAGACTAGTGGATGGATGGATGGAGGGATGGAGGGATGGATGGATGGATGGATGGATGGATGGATGGATGGAAGGAAGGATGGATGGAGGGATGGATGAATGGAAGGATGGATGGAGGGATGGAGGGGTGGATGAATGGAAGGATGGGTGGATGGATGGAGGGATGGATGGACAGATGGAGGGATGGATGGGTGGAGGGATAGAGGGATGGAGGGGTGGAAGAGGGAGGGATGGAGGGAGAGAGAGATGGAGGGAGAGAGGGAAGGAGGCATGGACAGACAGATGGGTGGATAAATGGATGACTGTTCAAAGCTCCTAGTAACCCAGTATTACCCAAAGTCACCAACTACCTATGTAGCAAAATAATTCTCTTCTTTTAGTCACTAGTCTTTTGAGTTTAAAACACTGAGCTTCATTTTCCTAAGGATAGGAAACATGTGTTTTGAAAATTTGTTTCCTGAATATTTTGAAAACAAATGAGGAGTCTTTAAAAGAAATGGTAGTTTGTATGTCATTGCTTGAAGCTATTAGACATTCCCTACCAATCCTTATGTATTTTTCCATTGTTAGTAATAGAACCGCAAATTTTAGATCAGTATAAGCTGCCTAAAATAATCATATTTTCCAGTCCCCCTTGCATATATATGTGACCATATAAACAACTAAACTCTGGCCACTTGGATTTAAGTGCAAGCGTCTGTGTGCAACTTCAAAGTGTCCTTAGGAAGGATGCACTGTCATCTTCTACCCTTCTTCCTTTGTTCTGCTAGAATGCAGACATGGGTAGACCTCGGGCAGGCATATTTAATCATAAATTGAAAACCACATGCTGAGAATGTCAGGACAACCAGCTATAATGAAGACTCCTAGCCGCTTTCTGACTTGCCCAAGGAGCACTGAATTCCCTATTTCTACACTTCTTTTAAATGAGACAAAGTTTGGGTTTTCTGCCACTTGCAGCCTGACCAATCCTAATAAACAGAAGTATCTTGACTGGCCATAACATGACAACTATTAAAAATTTGCTATAGAATTGAATTGAAATGAGCCAGTACTAGGTACGTGAAAACCATGTCCTTTCAAATGAGAGAAACTTCATTAGAAACTCAAGAAAGCTTGAACCAGGCAACACAACCCTGGTTGCAGCTAGCTCCATACATTTCCCCACTTGGCTCTGTGCAGGTACCAACCCTGCTCTCATTTCACTCTCAACCTAAAGGAAAAAAATTGATTACTATTGCTGGAAGAATAATAATGCTCCCATTATTAGAAAAGTACATATTTTGGTATAATGAGGGGGTGACTGGAAGATGGATATTATCAAAATATATGCGCTGAGACAAAAAAATGTAAAACTGGTGGGAGGATGGGGCAAGGAGAGTGACTGGGGGTTAAAATGACTAAAGTAGGTTATGTGCATGTATGAATCTGCCAAAATTAAATCCTTAATCTGTAGAACTAATATGCACTAATAAAAAATGTGGAAAAACTAAAGTCCTTTTCCTTCTATCAGACACAGTTCCCATCTAGAGCTGTGGATCAACCAGTAACTCCCCAGCAGGAGAAATCCCACAGAAAAGAGAGTTTTCACTTGGGGTTGAGAGTTCCCCTCCCAACTTATATAACTATAGTTTGGAGAGTTCCCCTCCCATCTATAACCATGAAACATCTTGATTCAAATAAGCCAGAGCTCAATTTCCATCTCTATTTAGAGCACTTTGACGGTGGTCATTTTTCTGATAATGTCTGAAAATTTCATGGCTTTTTAAGCAAGATGAGGTAGAATGGTTGGATTTACTGCGGGTGAAATGCTGGCAGAAGAAACTTCAATTTAGCAACTGTTATCATGGACTGCTAATCGAGAGCTCCTCGGAAGAATGATGCCACTGAAAACAGTTATTACTCAATGTTAATAAAAAAAATTATGGATCTAATAAAAGTTAATGGGGACATATCATGTGCCATAAAAACTGCAGTCAAAGCAAAGAATGCTGGGTTGGGGGAGAAGACTCCACTATAGCTCTGTATTGTCTGGGAACCAAAATTGACCATGTACATAATGCTTTGGAAGTGCAAATGGTTATGCAAATCAAATTAAACTATAGAATACTTAATAATGGGATTGTCTCCTTTTGTAGAAATAGAAAATAGCAAGAAAGATACTATTCAGCAAATTTAGCTGTTAACAACAAGCAAGATCTTGGTCTGTGGTTGGTTGCTTTTTGTAGATATGAGTGAATGTCTTTCTTAGGAAGTGCATAGTGTCTCCCACTAGGTCAGGAGCTTGTTTCCTCCAATGGGGCACTGTCTTATGCCTGAACAGAGAGGCTATGGTTTATCAAGAATTTAAGTTTCATACAGCATCTAGGATGCTTGTTGAGAGACAGAAAGTCAAAAGGATCAAAGTCTTCCACTCCTCCATGTGCATCTTATGCACTACTTTCCCCATCACCAAGTACACTGCAGGGTAACGTTAGGCCTTCAGATCCTTGTCAGCGGTCTGAACAAATACATAAATAAGAGAAGTGTCCCTGAATCCCAGAAACTGATTACAAAATAAAATGATCACTTGTAGCTCTACTTAAAACAGAAATTAAAACACAGGTCTTAACAGAGATTTAAAACACAAGTCAGGAAGGTGCAGCACACTTGGCAGAAGGTGAAACTTCAGGGGCCAGCAGGGTACACAGCCTTTCCCCGGAGATGAAATCAGAGGTGCCTTTCAGCAACCTTGAAATGCACCCCAACACACAAAGCCAAAATTAACCTTTCCAGGAAGACCCTTTTGAAATCCATAAACAAAGAGCCCTCAAAATGCTGGAGTTGGGAAATCATTATGAAATTTTGAGAGTAAAGGCTAATTCGGGCAAGAGTTACCAGACTGATGCTAACTCTAGGGGGAGGGGATTTTGATACTCTTGTGCACCTGAAATGCTCATTAGCTGCAAATGCTAAAATCATAACTATACAGTGGAGAAACTGAACAACACCTCGACAAGTTGATCAAAATTAACAAGTGACCAAATAACACTGTGTGACTCCAGATATGATATCCTAAGAAGATATAGGATCATTTACACAGAATTCTGGCCTGGACTGCATACTCTAACTCCATGATGAGGGTGGATAAGATAAACCCAACATGAAAGGCTGTTCTAGATTAAAATAGATGAGAGACAGGACAACAAAATGTAATACAGTGTCTTAGATTGAAATCTGTACTTAGGGAGAAAAATATTCCAAAGGTTATTGTAGGGTTTACTGACAAAAATGAAATGTAGAGAATGGGTTATATAAAATGATGTATTCATATTAATTTTTTAAGTTAATAACAATCTTGTGACTTTATAAGAAAAAAAGTATCTCTATATATGGGAAATATGCACTGAAATATTTCAGGGTAAAGGGCTAGGATGTATTCAACTTATTTCATGTGGTTACAAGAAATATTAGAGAGAGAAATGAACAAAATAATAAATCATATGGGTTGACTGTTAAAAATATAGGCATTAGAATAAACTCTGTACTGTTCTTATAACACATTTCTGTAAATTTGCAATTACACCCAAATTTTAAAAATCCAAAGTGCTCTTCAGGCGATAATAAGCCTTCTCCTACATTAAGAAAAGTGCCTTCTAGCCAACTGGTGAGAAGGTACAAAGCCCTGGTCCTTCATATCCAATCTTGGGAGGCCCAAGAACCTCCCTCTGATGTATAATACACCTGCAAATATGGCAAAGGTGATAGGGGAGAACCTGAGATCCCACACATATAGCGCCAATCTGTGGCTCCTTAAAACTCTAGAGGGTCTTCAAAAAACATCCTGGGAACCTTAACATGCAAAGCACCACCACAGAGCAGCACAGCTCCTCAGACTGTCTGGTTGCCTAGCAACCCAGTCTCCTACTTGACAGGATGAAGCAGAAGCCTTCCCTGTGGATTCCAGTGCTGATACACTCTGGAGGGAAAGCCTCTGTTGGTGAAGTTCTCAGTGGGGTTTTGGCTAGGGCTGAGTCTAGGTCCTGAGCCACAGAAAGCATCTATAACCCTGAGGCCTTGAGCACAGAGCAATTCAGCCTAATAAAATGTAACATAAATAAGTCCTTAATCAAGTCATTTTAATGCTCTGAGCCTCAGTTACCTCACAGTTGGGATAGATGAGCTGTTCTCAAATCCAGCTGAATTTTCAGATGGCTTAATGTGCTGGGAACCAGCCCCATGCTGTTAGCAGTGAGATTAGAATCCTTGTGAATGGGGCCTACATACTCATACTTTGGTAACTCTCTTCAGATGACCCAGCTATGCAGAGCTGAAAATCAAAGTGCTAAAAATGATCTATACTGGGCTGGGGGTACAGCTCAATAGCACAGCTCCAGCCTGGCAAGCGTGAGGTCATAAGTTCAATTCCAGCTACCAAAAACATAAATAAATAAAGTACAATGATCTATACTATGATTTGTATGTATTCCTTCCTAAATTCAAGTATATTAAGTGATGGGGCTATCAAGAGGTAACTAGTCTGAAGGCTCCTGCCTCATGAATGGGATTAGGTTTCCTGATGAAGGGGCATAAGAGAGGGAGCTCGGCTGTCCCTCCCTTTCTGCCTTCTGCCATATTAGCACACAGCATTCCTATCCTTCAGAGAATGCAGCTCTCACCAGATTAACTGAACTTGCAGAGCCTGGCTCTTGGCTTCCAACCTGCAGAGCTATAAGAAAATCAATTTCTGTTCTTTATAAATTACCATATCTTTGATATTCTGTTATAGAAACACAAAAGACTATGACAACATATAAGGTTCTAAGTGTCTTTTAGAGCTAATTATCTGTATTTGCACTGGATCCTAAAGGATATCTCAAACCCTAGTCTCTTCTTCCATCCTTTTCCTTTAAGTGGGGCTGCTTGACCCCAACACTTTAGGGTCAGCTCTACCCACCCCTAGGACCAGCCCCAGCAGTGCCCAGGTCCCTCAATTAAGTCTCAGTCATTTTTGCTACTGGTCCAGCCCCTTATTCCTTGCAGCTCAATCTTACTCTACAACTCTAAAGACACAGCATTTTGCATCAGTCTCCCAAGTCTCAGTATCTACAGAGAAACATGAAGAGGGCAAGATGGCACTTTAATACATAGCAGGTAGTATTTTAGGTTAGGAGCCCAGGATTTAGGAAATTCAAATCTTTTATAATGGTCAGTAAGTATGACTGCACTTTGCTCCAGAAAGAGATGCAATCTCAGTTTTCCTGGCTATTCACTACACAAATATCTTTAAGAAAATAGTGAAGAACAAAAGGAAGTCAGTGTCTTACCTCTAAAGATGTGCAGAAATCTAAGAAGGAGAATTATCTCCCATCAGAGCTCAGGCTCTATCACCATATGCTTAGGATCAGAGTCTTTGGGCTGTCCTTCTTAATTCCCTCAGAGGTAGTGTCCTACTTCTCAACTCTAATTCTGTAGCTGGGACCTACTTCCCCAATGGCCAACTACCTATCACCACCCACCTGCACTGTCCATCACTGTGATTCCCCAGGTTCTCCAAACTTTTTCACGGGCCAATGATGGAGCTGTGAAGATTTAGGGCAGACATATTATGGGGGAAGAGTTGGCCTGAGACTGCAGAGCAAGGAGCCAGAGGAAGTAGGAGGAGCAGCATCCAGGGAAAAATTAGAGTTGGGACCTCGTTACACCATCAAAGCAAGTGGTTCTCACTTTAGTAGAGACACCTAGTGCTGGCTGACCACAGATTGCTGAATACTAACCCAAATACCCATAATTGAGGAGATCTGAGAGTGGAGTCTATGAAAATGTATTTTAACATATTCCCAGGTGCCTCTAATGTGACTCTAGTATGGACTGTGTAAATCCAAAGCACCTGGGCTGAGAATGACAAGTTTGAGAGCCATGGAAAGGAGGCCACAACAGGAAGGAGGGCTTAGAAGAAACTGAAAGAATGCACTCCATTCTTTAATCCAGAGGCAGGAGACTTTGAAGGAAGTCTCCTTTGAAGGAGGAAACCTCCTTCAGCCTTGCCTGTGGGTCAGGAAGGGCACTATTATAGGGTCACTTAAGACAATGATATGTTGGGCTTCCCTGACATTGACAGATTATTATCCCAGATACCATGCCCACCTGCTAAACCTCCCAGTATCTGTAGCTCTGGTTTTGCTCTCTGGGTCTTGTCCTACCCCATAACTATATCTGGTTAGAATTTTTTGTACCCCCAGCCTGCCTCATTCCACTCTAGTCAACCTGGTCATGCCAGTTGTCTCTGAGTGCTCCGCCACCCCTTTCATACTTATACTCACCTTCCTGGTCCATTTTTCCCCTTCTCTTCTGTGTACCATAGAGGCTCACATGCTAACAGACCACAACACCTGGACTCCTGTGTGCCCTGTTTCCAGATCAGTTTGCCTAAGGGGAGGTGCTAGGAGGAGATGAAAAGATGAGTTCTGGGTATTTCTTCCATACCACTTCTCCCTCCTCAGAGCTGAATCTCTTGGGGTACGGTATAATACAGTCATATGCCACTTAACGATGAGGATACATTCTCATAAATGTATCCCTTTGATGAACAAAAATTGCACAGTGTATTTACACAAACCTAGCTGATAGAGCCTACCACACACCTAAACTACACGGCGTAGCCTCCACTGTATATCGGTCACTTGTTGACCAAAATCAGTTTTTTAAACTAATTTTGTTGGCATATTTTAGATATACATAATGATAACAGTCATCAGAGGGAACTTGTACCTGTACATGATGTATCTTGCTTCTTTTTCCCCCTTTTCCTCCACTCCCTTCAATCCCTCTTCCCCTTCATATTTACAAAGCTTTGTTTCCATTTCTTCCTGCTATTCTTTTTTTCCTTTTCCCTTCCTTCCTTTCCCTGTCCCCCCTCCTTAGTTCCCTTTCCCATTTGAACATTTTTTTCCTATTTCACAATATCTATTATAGATTTTGGTCCTTATTTGCACTTTCAGTTTCTCACACTAGAGAAACCATGTAATATTTGAATGTGTGTCCAATTTATTTCACTTAACAATATGGTCTCAAGGTGCATCCATTTACCTAGAAATTTCTCAAGTTTGTTTATTCTTCTTTATGACACAGTAGTACTCCATTACATTAAAAAGCACTTGTTTTTATACATTCATCAGTTGAGCATTTGGGCTGTTTCTAAGGCTTAACTGTTATGAAATATGTTGCTATAAATATGGGTATGCATGTGTCACTGTGGTATGATGCTTTTAATTCTTTCAGGAAGATATCAAGAAGGGGAATAGTTGGGTCAACTGGAATCTCTAGTTTTAGTTCTTTTGAAGAATCTCCACACTGATTTCCACCATGTTGTACTGGTCAATATTCCCACCAACAGTGGAGAATTGTTCCTTTTTCCCACAGCCCTGCCAGAATTTGTTACTGGTTGATTTCCTGATAATAGCCATTCTTCCTGGAGTGACATGGAATCTCAGCATTGATTTAATTTGAATTTTTCAGAACATTTTTTCATATATTTATTTGCCATTTCTACTTCTTCATCTGAGAAGTGTGTATTTATTTCAAATGTTCATTTTTTGACTGGGTCTTTAAATTTGGGGGGTCTGATATTTTTAAGTTCTTCATGTAGTCTAGATATTAGTTCTTTGTCTCAAAGGACTGGAAAAATTTTTTTCTCACTCTCGGGGTTGTCTTTCCACTCTGTTGGTGATTTCTTTTGCTGTGCAAAAGCTTTTTAATAAGAGGAGATACGAGTTGTTCTTTGCAATATTTCCTGTGTGACTGGAGTTTTGTTCATAAGTCTTTGCCTTACACCTGTGTCTTCAAGGTTTTACCTATTCTATCTTCCAGCAGATTCAATTTTTCCATTTAATATTTAGATCTTTGATCCATTTTGATCTTAGTCTAGTGCATGGTGAGAGATATGGGTCTGGTTTTAGTCTTTGGCATATGGAAAGCCAGTTTTTCCAGTACCATTTATTGAAGAGGCTATCTTTCTTCCAATAAAGGTATTCATTTCCTTTGTCAAAGATAAGGTGACTGAGTGTGTTTGGAATTGTTTCTGCATTCTTAAGCCTGTTCCATTGATCCTCAGGTCCTTTTTTTCAGTATCATGTTGTTTTTATCACTGTAACTTTGTAGTATAATTTCAAGGCAGGGATTGTGATGCCACTTACCTGGCTTTTGTTGCCCAGAATTGCTTTTGCTATTGTAGGTCTCTTCTGGTTCCAAATGAATTCTAGGGTTGTTTTCTCTAACTCTGTGAGCTATGCTATTAGTATTTTGATTGATTGAGATTGTATTAAATATGTATAAGAGTTTTGGAAGTATGGCCATTTTCACTATTGTGGTTCTTCCTACCCAAGAACAAGGGATATCTTTCCATTTTCTGATCTCTCTGATCTGTTTTTAGAGTACTATAGTTTTCAATGTAAAAGTCTTTTACTTCCTTCAATAAATTGATTCCTAAGTATTTCATTTTTTTGGATGCTACTGTGAAAGGTGTAGTTTCCCCAATTTCTCTCCCAGTGAGTTTGTTGTTTGTGTACAGGAATGATGTTCAGTTTTGAGTGTTGACTTTGTATCCAACTGTGCTACTGAAATTGGTTGTTTATTCTGAAAGTCTTTTGGTGGAGTTTTTGGAGCCTTCTATATAGAGTATCATGTCATCCACAAATAATAATAAGTTAACTTTTTCCTTTCTGTTATGGTTTATGTCTGTGTGTCCCCCCACAGCCTCATGCGGCCATGGGGCAGGCTTTTAGAGTTTAATTATGGGTGTGAGAGCTGCACCCGCCCTGGGGTGGATAGTTTGCATATGTAAGGGAGAGGAAAAGAGTGCTTGAGGCCATTCCTTGCCCATTCCGCCCTGGTGTATGGTGGTTGCTTTGCTGTGTTCTGCCGCCCTGAGCTGTAGCTCTCTGCCATGTGCCACTCTGCCTTATAATCTGCCAAGTATGGCCTGAAACCTCCACAAACTGTAAGCAAAATAAAGCTTTCTTTCCTTAATTTTGGGAGTCAGGTATTTTTTCCCAGCAATGAGAAAAAAGTAACCAAGACATTTTCTTATCTTTCTTCCTTTTAGTTCTTTCTCTTGTCTAGTTGCCCTGGCTAATGTTTCCAGAACTATATTGAATAAGAGTGGTGACAATGGACATCCTTGTCTTGTTCCTGATTTTAGGATCAAAGCTTTCAGTTTTTGATCATATAGTGTGGTGCTGGCTATTGGCTTGTCATAGATGGCTTTTGTCAAATTGAGATAAAAGCCTTCTATCCCAATTTTCTATAGGGTTTTGTACCGTGAATGGGTGTTGGACTTTGTCAAATGCCTTTTCTGCATCTATTGAGATAATCATGTGATTTTTGTCCTTGGTTCTGTTAATATGGTGTATTACATTTATTGATTTGTATATGTTGACCCATACCTGCATCCCTGGGATGAATCCTACTTCGTCATAATGTATAATCTTCTTGATGATTCACTGCATTCTGTTTGCTACCATTTTATTGAGGATTTTTGCATCTATGTTCATTAGGGAGATTGGCCTATAGCTCTCTTTTTTAGTTGGATCTTTCCCTGGTTTTGGTATCAGGGTAATGCTTGCTTCCAGGAATGAATTTGGGAGTACTTGTGCCCTTTCAGTTTCATTAAAGAGTTTGAGGAGTACTGGTATAAGATTTTCTCTAAATTTCCTGTAGAATTCAGCTGTGAATCTGTCAGGACCTGGGGTTTTCTTTGTTAGTAGGCAAAACATCAGCTATGCAGTGCATGACTATCTATATACAATGTTTCCTGAGCAGCTTCTGCTCCAAATTTCCAGCTTTAAAGTTAGAAAAATATTTCTACAAAATACCTCCTTGAGGTGGTAGTGGTTTCCTGCAGCCATTATGTTTTGGTGCCTCTCTTGCTTCTTTAGTCCCATCCACACCTCTATAAAGGGCTCCTTCCTCGAAGTCCCTGGAACCTCTGAGAGTCTCTTTCCCCTGGGACTAGACACACCTGTCTTTCCCAGCCATACCCCAAAGTGTTCCACAACTCCTTCTGCTGGACAGAGGCACCTGAAATGGGGTTTCTTACAGCAAAATTTTAAAAATAGCTCCCTCCACTTTATCAGGCATCCAACCTGAACTCCAGCCCACTCCACAGGGCTGCCCCTCAGATGTAGGGATGGCAGGAAAGGTGAAGCTATAGCAGATATGATCAGGTTCTTGTCAGCCACACAATGAAGGCTTCCTCTCCCCAGGAAGCTTCCCTCAGAAGGATACAGGGCTTTCTGGTAGAGCCAAGCAGCAAAACAGCAAGGCTGCCCCCAAGAGTGAACGTGCTCCTGGGGCCCCACATTTAGTCAGGAGGCTGTTATCAACAGCGCTCTGGAGTCTCCGATGATGTTGCCATGGTAGCAGTAGGGTCACTGCTTAGCAACAGGCTAGAGCTGCAGGAAGTTGCTAAGGTATTTTCACATGTGTTAAAGCAAATGGATGTTTATCTCAGTCTTGAGTGTAAATACATCAGTGAGGGGAAAAAAGAAAACATGTACACACAGGCCTCCAAAGGATGTGCAGAGCTGCATGTCGGCTGATATTAGAGCCTAGAGAAAATGTCTTCTCACTGGAGGAGGTAGACAAGAAGGCCACAGAAGACTCAAAGAAGCACACCCTCTCTTGACCCCTAAAAGAGCTGACCTCTCATTCACCCACTCTTAAAAGCTTTGACATCATTTATTTACAATATAGTTTCCAAATCTCTCTCTCTTAAATTTTGAAAGCTCAAGTGGTATGGTAATTAAATGTATGTACTTTAAAGTCAGACTGCCTGGGTTCAAAGCCTGACTCTGGTTCCTTCTTGCCCTATTACATTGGATACATCCCTTCATTTCATTTCTCTGTACCTTAATCTTCTCACCTGTAAAGTGGGAATAATAATAGTGCTTAACTTAAAGGATCATGTAAAAAGGATATAAATTATTCCATGGTAAACACTTAAGTGCTTTGCATATATAATGAGTGCTTCATTAAGGATAATTGTTACTAATGTTCAGTAAAACCAATGAAACTTTCCCATGTGCCAGGACCTGCATAAGGAATGAAGAGCATAAAAGTTAGTAAAGAGTTAACCCTATCAGGCCCATATCTACTCTGTTGACAATGCAGGATGAGTACTTTCCCAGTTCCTTGGATGATCATGCAAAGTATCCCCAAATCTGGCTCCAACTTGGCCTTGCCTACTTAAGGGGTAATTGTGAGGATGAGATAAAGTAACACACATAGGAATTCAGAATGGTGCCTAGCACACAGTAAATGCTCAGTAAAGGTTATTTATTACAACTAAAAGTATTATTTTTGTTATTCCTCCCCTAAACCAGCTCCAAAAAACTCTGCTTTAGCCCCTAAATAAATTTCATGCACTCTCACACCTGAGTCCTTCTTCACCCTGGTCTTGACCACCTAGAACACATTGTCTTGGTTACCTTTCTCTCATTGCTGAGACAAAATACCTGACACCCAGAATTAAGGAAGGAAAGGTTTATTTATCTTACAGTTTATGGAAGTTTCAATCCATACTTGCCTGGCTCCAAGGCAGAGTGGCACATGGCAGAGGGCAACGGTTCATGGTGGCAGAAAAACAGCAAAACAACAAGAGCAAAATGGAGGAGGAGCAGCAAGCAGCCTCTTTCCCTCCCTTACATTGTATGCAAACTATCCGCCCCATGGAAGGTGTAGTATTCACATCCATAATCCCAGCATTGGGCCATAAATCAATCATAAATCTAGAAGCCTGCACCATGACTGCATGAGGATTTGGGGGGACATGCAAACACAAACCATAACACACATCCCCCTACCTTTCCATCAGTCTCACATCTGCATGTCTAACCTGTTCCTGAAAACTGCTGAGTACTGCAGCCCATACTAATCTCCACCTCAAACTCCTTCAGGCCCTTGGTGTGCACTCCCTCTTCTGCCTAGTGTTTCTCAGGTGCTTGTATTCTGCCTTCTGAGCCAGATCCAAGTACTCACTTTCACATACTTTCTATGCATCCTTTCCAATCCTCTTGGCCTCATCTGTCTGGGACTCTTTATCACCTAATGTTGTACTTCTGCTGTCTCCAAAGTAACCAACTCTGCACGGTCTCTATCCAATTGCCATCCAGGTTCCAAGCTGGATCCCAGGACCCTTTTACTCCAATGAAAGAGACCACAGTAAGTGCCTGGTTATGGGGTTAATTGGCCTTATCATAATCCCCATCATCCAGAACCAGTAATATGGAAAAATAGCATAATAACCAGAGGATCAGTTTAGTGACAACACTCCAAAAGGCTAGGATACAGTCATCTAAGATACAGTGTATGCACTGAGCCTGCATCATATATAGTGCTCTCTTGATCAGCAAGGATAAACAGCATAGAAACCTAGGAATGAGTGTAAGACCTCTTCATTATACTGTCTGTAGTGGTTGATTGATTGTGTCAACTTGAGAAGTTTAGAAGCTTAATTGAACTGGCTCAGCAATTCTATACCCTGGGGTGTAGAGGACCCACCCTAGGGTGGATCATCACCTAGATGATATAAAAGGGAAATGAGGAAGGATAGAGGGGTTTCCATTCTTCAGAGGAGCTTCAGGCTTTACCTTCAGCTTGGATGTCATCTCCTGGCTTCTAGTGCAGACTCTTCAGCTTCTCCTTTGGATCCTCCAGCCTTCCAGTGTAGACTGATCAGCCATCATCACAAACCCATCAGCCTCCTTATACAGACTTGCATGGAACACTGCAGTGAGCTCCAGACATTGGACTGAACCCTTCAGTCTCCAGTGTGCAGACACCCTCTGCACGTTTCCTCATCTGGCTCTGTGGCTGACCATCGTAAGCCAGTCTTGTCATTTCTTATACATTTGTACATCTTGTGCAATATCTGTTTCTCTAGTAAAACCCTGACTGATACACCATCCTTCTTGCACATTCACAGAATTTATGTTCTCAGCCTATAGCCTAACCCCTGTCTGATAAGTGTCCTGATTAACAGGGAAGAAATGTTTTTGGCAATAAGAGTTTTACTGAACTTGAAACTCACTTAGTCACATGGCATCCCTCACACTAGTAGATAGTAGAGGAGTTACTACACTGGTAGAATTCATAACCATGGTTTCTAGAAAGAGCTGGAGTTGTTGCTGCACAATATGATCAGAGAGGACTACTTCCACAACCCCCAGCTGTCAGTGAAGCTTTTGTAGGGGCCTGAAACTCAGCAAAAATTGTAAAGGGGCAATTTCAACAACCAGTCCGGCAAGGATGTGATGAATAGTTGTAAAAGTAATCTAGGACTTGTCTCTGCTACCCAACACATCTTGTCTGAAACGTAACATCCCAGTTGCCTCTCCAATCCATTGAATCAGATTGTGATTTTGAACTGATCTCTTGGTGATGTATATGCACATTAGAGTTGAGACGCATTCTAGGTAATCCACTAAGCCAGTAACTAGAACTGTTAGCTGGAAATGAGAGAAATCTAGAATGAGTAATGTGGATAATTACTCAATTAAATAATAATGGCCGTGAATAAGTAATAGGGAGGAGGGGAGTGGGTAACTCCCTTCACTTATGCTCTTTTCAGAGTGCTAGTTACTGCCTTCCTGGAGAATTGGTGACTGACTGCCTGTGGGTATGTGAAATGGTGCAGCTGCTTTAGAGAACAGACTGGCAATTCCACCAAAAGTAAAAAGAGGACCATCACATGACCCAGAAATCACCCTCCTACTCCTATATCCAAGAGAACTGAAAACACAAACTTCTGTATGACTGTTCATAGCAATCTTATTCATAACAACCAAAAAAATAAAATATAAACAATCCAAATGTTGGATAGATACAAATTTGCTCTAAGTCTCACTGCCTCTCCTTCTGAGTATAATGGAAGTTAGACAGGATCCTGATCTCCTACCAAGACAAAGATGATAATAGAGAAATGATAATAGAAAGACAGTGAAAGAAGCTTAAGCTGGTGAAATGTGGATCAGAAGTCTTGGCTGAAACATAAAAACATCCTACATTTGCATGTTATCCAGATCAGAAATCATCAAGAATCTAAGATGAGCATTCTAATGGAAATGTCTGGAAATGTGGGTCCCCTTCTCTGAGCAGGAGAGTAGCATGTTGTATGAGAAAAGGAGTCCTATGCCTAAAACCACACACCTGACCTCGGAGTACCTGGTGTGTACCTTTCGAGGAGTGTCTGGGTTTCCTCATGTCCTGATATTCAAGAAGTACTTGAATTTCATTGAATTATGCTGGTGCTGAACCCAGGCTCTTAGGAACCTTGTGCCTACAAAGCCCCAGCACCCAACACAGTACTCTGCACAGAATGACTATTGAATATGTATCTGTGAAAGGGACGGATGGCTGAATGAACAAGCACTTTTTTAGCCTGGAGACAGGTTACTGCATATTTGTGAGACATATCAGAGTGAGGAAATAAATTACCAAGTACAATTCCTAAGGGAAAAAATAAAGTAACTGACCCTGTTTGGGCATGTAAAATATTATATTTCTTATCCACCATTGTTGCCACCAAATGGGGCAGGATGTCAGTAATTTGGGGCCTGGGTTTTAAACAATCCCCCAATTATTGCTTGGTAGCTTGGTAAATAGCAACCTAGAATTTTCTAGCTAGAAGAGTCCTCAGAGATGCCTAAGATACTGAAGAAAAAGAAGTCTGGCAGGAGAATGGTCATTTTGTGGGTGTGTGACAAGTGTCTGGGTGATTTCCTAAAGACAAGCTGAGCCCAGACAGAAGCTCATGCTTCAGTGGGACTACCTATAACATCACAATTTGGTAAATTGACACCGTATCTGTCATATTTATTTGAACTCATTACTCTCTCTAGATAATTCACTCCTCTAAAAACGTGGATATATGACCATCATTTTGCTGAAATGCACTATAAAAGAAAAAAAAAGAAACCTTCCTAAAATGGCCTAATACAGAATGCACAAATTTCACACAAATGACCTATGATGAAGGGCCAGTGGAGATCTCAGACCCGGCCCACAACCACCCAGGAGAAACATTCCCAGGCCAGAACTTCAGAAACTAAATTGACTACAGCAGGCACCAGGATGATAAGGGCAAAACTGTTCCCAAAGGAGAACTGTGCCCTTGGGCAGAGCAGTGGAGCGAACTAATTTCTAATAATGAGGTTCTGAGCTACAGGGTTTGTCTACAAAACAGGCTTATTCATGAAGAGTAAATATGTCAACTAATTCAAGACGCATGCTAAATCTCCATTGTTTTCTGAAGTTCAGGTTTCCTGGCTCTATAAAATGTGATGCATGCCTTTGGTGTGCGCTGCAGAATCAGTGAGATTGCAGGATGCCACATTAAACTTGGAGCTCCTGGGCTAATGAGGCTAAGTCCATTTTGTAGTAATGAATTGTTGGTAATAGCCCATCATGGAACAGATGTCTCCTCCATCGCTGCGCTGGGAGTCCAGCACTCCACAGTGCTCCCATAGCACAGCCCAGGGGGCAATCCTCATCTCAGGACCCCTGCAGGGAACTCACCCCATGGAGTAGTATGAGTCAGTGCCTATACAGCGTGACTGGAGCCCCACGTTCCCCCTAACTCAAAACACACCCCCACTCACCCACCATAGAGCTTAAAATACTCTCCTTAGTATAATCTATTAAAATGTAAATATGTCACCTGGAAGAAGTAAGACATTAAATTAACATCCCTTACCACATTATGGGAAGATGGGCCCTAAGAGAATGAGACTAGGACAGGCAGTCATTGATGAAGGGTGGCTTCAGAAAGAGCTGAGCTGGTCTCAAGGGGGGAGGAGAAGGGCAAACGAGGCACAAATGTACTTGGAAGCGATCTCTTGCTCGCCACACCTTACTGATATCGTGGGGTTTTTCAGAGTGCATTTTCCTAAACACCTGTGCAACTTGAGGCAAGATTCATAATGTTACCAAAGTTTGGGGACAAAAGCCCTATCTCCAGGGATTCCAACAGATCGGGCTTGGCTATTTATCCCAAAGAGGGAGATTAGCAGTGGTGAAGGGCAGGAAAGGAGATTTAATCAGCATGGGCATGTTGGGAAACACGCAGAAGTTCAAGATCTGTCTCTGAGGGGCTAACAGAAGTGGGGTTTTATAGAAAGGGGGAGCAAAGGCAAGGTTCTTAGTTCCTTTTCTCATTGCTGGAAGAAAATCCCTACACCCTAAGTTAAAAGAGGAAAGGTTTATTTTAGCTCAAAGTTTGTGGAGGTTTCAGTTCGCAGCTGGCTCCAGGGCAGAGAGACATGGCAGAGTGGCATCACAGAGGAGAAAGAGTCCATGGCAAGGTAGACAGGAAGCAGCAAGCAGGAAGCCTTCTGGCCACTTATCATATCCAGGCAATAAGCCTATCGGCTTATACCCAGGTTGGGCCTTCTCTTTATCCACACCCAGAACTATGCTAAATCAATTAGTGGACTAATCAAGTACCACAAACCCTTAGCCCAAGTATCGCACACGTTTGATCCAGCCACCCCCCAAAAGCCCCATCTATGAGTGTGTGAAGCTTTGCAGGGACATCTAAACACAAGCCATAACAAAAAAGGGTATGGATTTACATAGCTGAGGGGTTTGCATAGTGTAGTTAATCCTTGTCAAGTCATGGTCTGGTCGTTCAGTATCACAGGACTGGTCCTTTGAGTTCCTGGGAGAGCCACCATCACTTAACGGAGTAGCCTCAGTTCCTAAGCAATTATCTCTGCTTAAGAGATGATTTTATCAGGGGATGGACTGCAAAGCTCTGGTTTTCTTGGAATCTGAGGGTTAAAACAATGACTCAAGGCTTCTAGGCATTGCTTCAGAGAGACTAGAACTGGACATTTACTGCTAAAACCTGGAGATTAGATGACCTTAAAAATACTAAAAATACTTTAGTTACTGTTATCTTGGTGTCCTTAGTCTTGAAGGGGGATGAGATAGGGGAGACAAATTTAGGGCTAATAAACCTTGTAATATAGACACTCCCTGAGTGATTCACATGCTTATGTGCAGAGCTGAGCAGGGATCTGACCCAAAGTTTCACGGTAATAAAGGAAACATAAAATGAAGGCAGAAATGCCAAGCTTTATCCTGCTTTTGGGCTACGGCAGGCCTAGCCTCTAAGTCCCTGTTATAATAACTTATTTATTTTTACAAATTCCCAGAACCTGGCACATAAACATTTATAAAATCCCCAGTGCCTCTCTAATAAATGTTTGTTGAATAAGTGAATTCTACCCTTACAACCCCTAAAGAAATCATAGGAGATATTACAATTTTATAGATGCAGAAACTGACTCATAGAGACTCATTTTCTTGCCCAGAACATGGGACCGGGAGGAGCAACCTCTTTATTATAAAGAAACAGAAAAACTAGATACACTTTATCTAAAGAGAATAATGCACATGGGGGAACTAATGCAAGATAAGAGTACATAAGATTAGAGCCAAATTTTGGATGTCTGAGAGTACTGAGTGTTATTCTGAGAACTTCTGAAAGTTTATTTAGTGATGAGAAGTATAAGAAGCAACAGGATACAGAGAAATGCACAGTGCTATTTTAGGAAGACTGTTGGCATAGAGAAGACCAAGATGGATTGGAGAACTGAGAAATTAAAGACCAGTTAAGGGATTTGCTGTGTCAGTCAGAGCAAGGGTAGCAGCAGCGGAATTAGACAGGAGGGCATGCACGTAAGGGGCTTTCTCAATAACCAGTGGGTTAGTGTTAGTAGCTGAGTGATGAGTGGGTGAGAGAAAAGAAAGAGCAAAACTGACTGATTACCTGATTAGTTAGCTTTTCCCATCACTGTCATACACTATCCAACACTCATAATTTAAAGGAGAAGAGGTTTGATTTGGTTTACAGTTTTAGGGGATTTAGTCCATTATCTAGTGGCTCCATGGCAGAAGCATCATGGTGGGCAGGCATGGTGGAACAAAGATGTTTAGTTCATAGTAAGCCAGAAGTAAAGCAGGAAAACAGCAGCAGAGAGGAAGAGGCAAGGCACTAGATGTAAACTCCAAGATCATGTCTCTATGACCCACCCAGACACACCCAGAAGTGTGCTTTACTCATCCCTGAGGCGGGTCCCAAGCTAGTCAAATTGACACAATTAATCTTAGCCATCACAGCTTCATTCCAAATCCATTCAACTGAATGACAGAAAACTGACAGCACGAGAAATCTGAATAAGAAGCAGGCTTATGACAAAGGATGATGTTTCATTATAAATATGTTGAGTAAGGTGATAATGGCATACCCAGGTGAAGTCATCTGTAAGGCAGCTAGAAAGTTTGTGTCAAAATCTCAGAGATCGGAAGCCATGAGAATAAGTGAGATTTCCAAGAAAGAACAGAAAATGAGTCCAAGGCAGAATCAGCAAACATGTCCACGCATAAAAGATGAGCCCAAAACAAAGGAGACAATGTAGGCTGTGTACTGACAAGTGGAGCCAAATTAGAGTGTTTCAAAAAGGTAGAAGCCATAGTGCCAGATGTTACAGAAAGGTCAAGGAAAATGAGGAGACACAGCTACTAGATTTCAAGAATGGGCTGTTTCTGGTTATCATCAAGAACACAATTTCGGAGGCTTGCAAAGGACAGAAAAACTATCAGGGGCAGGGCAGCGAGGAAAGAGATGGGAGGGGAAGAGCCGTAATGGGGGGGGGAGTAGCAGTGCCAAGGCATGGTTGAGCTTGTTTATTCATCATGCCCTTCAGTAGCAGGGGAGCTGAGTCTGTATTTTATTAGGGAAAAAAGCCTGATGAAAACTTTGGGAAAGCCACACCTCTCTCACTGAAATACAAAAGAGCAGGAGATAGTGGGCACAAGTCCCTTGGAAGCAGCAAGAAGCAAGGGGCTGGGAAGCCAGAGCTGAGAGAGGGGGATGGAGTAGGCACAAGGTGAAGGAAGGGAAAATGAGGCAAGACCAGGCAGAGGTCATTTGACTGGAAAATTCATAAAAATAAGTTCCCAGGGGTTAGACTAGCAAAACAAGTTAGACTACATAAGGAACAGGAATGGGTCCCAGATGGCAAAGGACCAGATTAGGTTGTTGGCCAACATTTGTCCAAAGTAGAAGAGGAGCAAAACTCATTTCCAAAGTCAGGATCTCATTTATCTATTGCTGATTGCAAAGCCATGGAATATCAGCACCAGAAAGGTCTTGAGTCAACATCTGAGCCAACTGTCACACTTCACTGAGAAAACAGGGTCCAGAAAGGTGATGTGAATTCACCAAGATCACATAGCCCATTAAGGACTCATCCTAAACCAAAATCTAGGGCACTTAGTTCCTGAGCAAGTACAATTCCTACTGAATAGCAACTCTGTGTGCTGGAACAATTCCAATCATCTATAATTTCTTCTTTCCAATAATGATGACTTTATTTAGATGAACCACAAAATGTGATTTCATGTTAGTACCTTTATATGGCTTTTCCTATTAAAATTTTGAAAAAAGTAGTAAGTCAAGAAAGAAAATCATTTATCATCTCACATCTCCCTGTTTCAGGTTCTGCAAATAGTCACTGTAATTACGTGGCAGTTAGTAAAAGCATGGCTCTGGAGCCCGAGAGACCCCACTGCAAACCCAGGAAAGCCCCACCATTTACTATTCATGTGATATTGAATGAAATGCTTGACCTCTGCTGAGAGAGGGGCCTCAGCCCTCCAAAGCTGGCAGAGAAGGGAGGGAGGTGGCAACGATCTACCGTGCTGTCATCATTGCCTTAGCATGAGAAGAAAGCAAAGTAACAAGTGAGACCCAGAGAGGGAAGCAGCCAAAGCAGCCATTAATACGCTTTCCCTCTGGAATAATACCAGTGTTTAGGCCAGGGATGATTTGAAGGTTTTTTGAGAGGCAGACCTGAAGAGAAAATGTAATTACTTTTTCCTGCACTTGAATATCAAGGCAGTGTCCTTTCAAAATAAAAAAGGCACTTGAGGGGTGGGAGGAAGGAGGCAGAGAAAGAAATGAAGGGTGGAGAAGGGCTATTTGTGCTGAAACCTGTGACATTTCACCAAAGTGACTCCCTTTGAGAGCAGCTGGTGCAAATGTCACTTAGCTGAGACAGTAGGAAGCAAGAGAGAGAGCAGGGAGCTCTGCAGCAAATAGCGTGATCCACTCCTGCTCACACAAGCTGCTCTTCTCTATCCCAAATACTGACCCCCCAGGGAAGAGGTTAGGCCCAGGCACTTAAGCAATGGGGTCATTGTCTTGGACACGGCTCTAGGTCTCTTGTAGTTATCACTGCAGTCATGATGGACCTATTCAGCCTCCGCCCTGGGAGTGTCTGTCCAGAGACAACAAATCCTTAAATCCCCACATTTCCCATCAGACTAGCAAACCAAAGGAGATGGTGTCGGGTAACCACTTCTACCAAAGCACAGCAGAGGAAATGCAGCTATTGATGGTTACAGAATAGACTTCTAGAACAGGCAACCTGGGCCTCTTCAACTTGATCATTTGGGTGTATGAAAGAAAGAAGGAGAAGAAACAGAGTCAATCAGATCAGAGGTCAAATCCAACCCTGCCACTTACAATAAATATGACTTTAACACATTACCTAAGCTTTGTGATTCGGTTTCTTCACCTGAAAAACAGGGATACTATGGTTCACAGTGATGCTGTGAGAACGGCAGTGAACAACAGGTGTTGAATAGGCAATGTCAGGGATACATACGGATGTTCAAGGAATACTAATTTCACGCACAGTGACAGAAGATCACAGGTCCTTGGCCAAGGTCTCCAAGTCATCACACAAGAAGACAGACACTCATAAAACTCAAAAAGGCAGAATGGGGTCGGTATCCAAGGTTACTGTTGTTTCCAGACTATTGCTGCATTATTTCCCAGAGACTAATGAACCCTTTGGGACTAATGGACCTTTCTAGGGCCTGAAATAATTGACCCACAGATAAAACCACTTAAAAAAATCTCTCTGCTTTTTATTTACTTCTCATACCTGATTGATGCCTGCACATACTTTCAAAAGACTATCTGCTGCAAACTTAGCTATGGATGCTAGCAGGTATCTATCCTGTGCCCACATCTGGGTGCTCACTATTTTGGAGGTCCTGGAGCGCTCATTATGTCCTATCTGCATATGCGATTCACCTGCCATTCTGAAAGGAGTCCTGGCCCTTTACAACGCGGTGGTGCTCACCACATGCCAAGGCTTTGTAATTAACCTGCAGGGCTGGGTCCTGTGAAGACTCTAACAGATAAAGGCAAAGAAGTAACCTAGAAAAGATTAAGTGTAGATTAAGCTTTTGTCAAAAACCAACAAAAGTGGTTATAATAACAGGAAAATCGGGGGGAGAGAAAACCATCTGGATCAGTTGGATATAATGTTTCTGGGAACACTGATTCACGTAGTTCTGTTTTAGGAGCTCAACAAAGGCATCTCTAGTTTTCATAAGGTAGGTGTGTATTGAGTTTCTACCTCTACAAGGCTCCATGGAATTGTAGATAACACACGGGCTCTGTCTTCCTGCGGAGCAGGATTCAAATCCTAGCCCAGTTACTTGAACTGCATACATTTAAACAAGTTGTTTAGCCTTCCCGGCCCTAAGGTTTTCATTTGCAAACGGCAGTAACAAATGACCAGAAGCCCCAAAGCTATGCCCACAATCCGAAACTATAATATTAAAGAATTTGGGTGAATTGACAGGTGCGTTTTACTTGCGACTCCACTGATTGAGTTTTGTTTCTAACTTTTTTTTTGCAATGTATTTTTTATTTTTTAATAGATGACTTGATGTTTCTTAAGATCCTTTGTTTCAGCTAAATATGTCTGTGGACAGATAAACTCCTAGGGTGAGAGAATAAATGAGGTCTCTTAAATGAAATTAAAATACCTAAGAGAGACTAACTTAAGTGCTAAGTGAGAAGCCTAACTGCAAAATCCCTTCTGAGAAAGAACTTTCTAACAACTGATGTTCCCTGACAACGGGAATGTCAGTGTTTTCTCCCACAAGGTGGATTGAATTGGGGGTCCCAAAGACAGTTTACTATACAGATCTTACCTACTTATTTGGTTACTATTAACACGTGGAGAGACACACACTCATGAGTAGCCAAGGAGCCATCCACCACACTCCAAAAGTCCAGAAAAGGGAACTCAGCCTGTATTTCCTTGCACATTAGGTGCTGTGACAACTCAGCCACTGAAACACACAAATTCTGCATCTGTGTTTAATTAACAAGCTAGAGAAAACAAATGCTAATGATTGATTGATGTGTGTGAACAAGGTATTGGGAAAATAGCCAGCAGAGCAGGCGCCTGCCAGTTCTCCCTTTGAGATAGCGATTAGCATTGTACAGCACCCTGAAGAAGTTTTTGCAGAGTTAGCACTAACTCTGAGTAAGTGTGTGCCCCAAACCCACCAGAAGGAAAGCAATTGAAGATATATTCACTGATTGTTCTAGCTAGCCCTGAGCTCTCCGGGTTTCTGAGGCAGCACATATCACAATGTGCATGCTGCTCGGACTCATTTACTAAGGAACTGTAAGGCTGCAGGTTGTGATGAGACCCATAGAAGTGGCCAGGGGCAAGCAGCTTGCCACTGAGGCCTATGACCCAGCAGATCCAGCCTTGCTCTTGCATCAGGAGGATGTGTAGACCTCTGGATCCTTAATAGAATCGCCACATAGACCTCTATAGTGTTGGCGCAGCCCTCTTTGCTGACATGCCTTCTTTTGGCCTTGGCAGAGACTATTAAATGCCTAACCAAGAGATGTCAAGTGATCATGACACCTAAGTTGTACATCATGAACAAGATGCTATCCAATCCTCTGAATCAATAAAGTTAAACATGTACCACAGCAATTGGTCCTCAAAAGGAAAAGTACACATATACAGGTGAAATTACAATGGAGATGCCCAGCTGGATTTACAAATGAGACGAGTCTGCTACTACAGATACAACTCATCACTGTCATCCTTCAGGTCTAGCATTTCACTGTCTCCCTTTTCTAATGGATTGTTTATATGAGGATCAGCAAACCCTCATATAAAGTAGTACAGCAGTGGCGCACTCAGGCAAATTTGCCCCCAATGTCTGAGATGTTTTTAAGGATCATGACTTGGCAGGGAGTAGGGTTAGAGCTATAGACATCCAGCAGGTAGAGATAACACAGTGAGAATCCAATGCTGAGATGACACAATGAAAAGAAATATAAAACAAATCAATACACTCAATAAAAAATATGCTTAGATACACCCTTCTTCATTTCTATCCCTAGTTATAAAGTATATTAGCCAGCTTTTCAGTTGTTGGACAGAATCCCCAACACCCACAATTTAATTTGGTTCATGGTTTAAAAGGACTCAGTCCATCATCAGCTGGCTCCAAGGCAAAAACATCACAGGTTGATTGAAACAGGAGATGAGACTGTTTCCCTAGGAAGAGGGAGGAAAAGAACTCTGCTTAGGGAGAGTTGAAGAAAGAATACAGGCTGAGGACATGGAGACATGGAAAGGAGACTTCCCTTTTGAGGAATTCATTACAAAGGGTAGCAAAGGGCTAGAGTAGAAACCAGAGGGAGACTTAGAGCTAAGAAAGTGTTGGTGCCTGTCGGTGTTGTTGGGCTGAGTGAGCTATCTTAGCATATTTATAGATGAGTAGGAAAGAATTAATTATCCAGGAGGAAAGAGATAAATGAGAACAGTATCCTGGGGTAGAGAGGATGCATGGGATTCCAGACTTCAGTGGGAGGAGCGTCTGCCTATCCACTGAACAACATGGCATGGATCGCAGCACCACTGAAGCAAGCTTCTCAGTAGACACAGTGATGTGAAGATGCAGTTCTGATCTCAGTGCTTCCACTGTCTTAGAAAAACTAAGGACGTTATTGTCAGTTGACCAAATGGGAGAATTTTTGGAGGTGAAGGAGAAAGCAAGTAAAAGGTAAGAAGTCTTACAGACTCAAAGAGTAAATTAAATAAGAACAAGAATTAAGAATGCCAGGCAGAGCTGAAGGTCCCCTGGAGCTCTAGTGATATAGATTTAACATCAGCTGAATATTTGTAGCCACTATGCCCTGCTCCCAAGCAGAGGCAAGGGGTAGACTAGGGCTTAACCTGCACTAATGTTCACCACACATGCAGAGGAGAGTGGGGCAGAAAGGAGTTGAAATGTGCAGAGACCTTGGGTTGAGCATAGATCCTTGATCCTCTACCTCATGGTAAGAGAGCTCTTTGGACCCTTTTTTCTTTCCTCTCTAGGAACCTCAATCCAAGGCCATACAAATCTGTCAGAGAAATGCTAATACTTTTGAACTTCAAAAGGAAAAGGGCTGAGTCAAGGTCTCTTTTCTGAAGAAGCCCCTCAGCCATTTATGCACCCATCTCTTCCCCAGGAGCCAGCTCTGCCCACCAAGGCAAACAGGAGAGAGAAAACTGCCAGTCGCAAAGGTTAGGTTATCCCTTAGCCCCCAAGCAAAAAGGGTTGCTTCCTCAGGAACTTTTCTGTAAGAAAACAAGAGCACTCCATGGAGACTTTCTCCATCTCTCTCACACTGGTTGAGACTTTGAGATGAACTTGAAGCCCTGCATTAACAAGTAAAAGCATCAGCTAAGAAAGAATTGTCCTACTTGTTTCCCCAGTCTAGTAGAGACCATAGGAACATCAATTGCATTCTCAGAGTTGATATAATTCAACAAAACAAACTAGCTCTTTAGCAATTTCATGAAATGACTTTGGTCTTGGCTTGTGAATGTTGTTCTCCTTGCACAAAGAACAGTCAGAAGGATAGATGCAAAGACCCTGAGGCATGGCTTTGGCAGAGGAAAGGAAACAGATGTGGCAGTGTGAATAACCAGGTGAAGCCATGGTACATGATTGATAGGCTGGTCCCTAAAAACACAACTGTACACAAGTTTGATTCCAGTGTCTCTGCACTTAGCTTTGTGTCAACCTCAGTCCTGGCCAGCCAGTCCCCAGGCTGCCTCCGCCCTTGCTGCCCTCCCTTCCCAGCCAGGCCCCTCGGCTCCCAAAGCCAATCAAAACCAATTTCCACTTCCTCCAAGCACTCATAGGAGACTAGCGCTAACCCGATAAATTAATTCAACCTAATGCAAATTAGAGCTTAATGTGTTACCCTTCAAGACAACATTTACATTTTTAAAAGTAGCTTCAGTTCCTTAAATCTAACACGAGTGAGTATTGTGGGAACATCAAGCACTGTAGCAGGCAGCTAGGGGAGACTCTGAGAAAGAGTAGTACCTGTCAGGGGCCCACTGAGGTCAGACATGGAAAGCCCCATCTGCTCCTTCTGATCATCAAGTATGTCATGGGCCAAGAGGTAACAATGTCAAACCTTTGTCTAAAATCAGCAGATTTCTATCTTGAGAAAACATGCTTTAATACACTTGGCTAGTGCCGGAATTACTCTAATATATGCAGATGAGATTCTTCCATGCAATCAAATCCTCCAATAATGGTCTGCTTAATTTCGTCTTCTGCTCCAGAGAATATGAGCTCCCTCTGGACAGAAGAAGAGAGAAGAGGAGGCACCTGCCCATCACCAGCCTGGAAAATATCAGCCCGGGACTAGCAGGCCTGTTCAGGTTTCTTCAGGGCCTTCTGTGCCTGATTAGGTGCCACAGTACAGGGTATGAGGCAAGGTCTGCTCCAGCTGCTTCTGTTCTCCTGGGAGGAGACAAGGAAAGGAACAGTCTTCCAGAGGAGCCAGCTATGGAGACCAACTCTTCATGTGCGATGCAACTCCCTCCTCACCAGAAGCCTCTATGGGGGTCTGTGAGTCTGTGCACCAACCTTGTTGACATCTAGATTTGTCACAAGAAACCCAAACCCTAATGCAAAGATGGTAGTTAGGGAACAAAGATGGCAGTTAGGGCACAGCTCGCCCCTGACTTCTCTCAGCTTTTCTTGATCTGTGAATGAAACAAAATTCAGTCTTGCATTTTTCTAGGCACTCACTGTTGCCCTCCTGTAGCAGACTGGAGGGACACCGACTCACTGCTCCAAAGGAGGCAGAGGCAAGGACAACAGCAGAGTTCCTGCCCAAGGAGCCCTCAGACAGCCTAGTGACCCAGGTGGAGAGACCCAAACACCCTCTGAGCAGCAAGAAGAGAATTGTTCATGCCATGACATCATCCAACATGATTCTGAGTGACCGCTGTGGCTTCCATAAACATTTACCTATTCATTCATCCACCCACCCAACCATGTGTGTGTGTATGTGTGTGTGTGTGTGTGTGTGTGTGTGTGTCTGTGTGTGTGTGTCTGTGTTATCTATAAGAACCACCAGCCCTGCTCCAGGGTATAAATGAGGACTTCCAAGAGAGGTAAGACACATCCATCCCCCAGGCGGATTTATTCCCTACTCACAGGAGCCAGGGCATTGGTATCACTATGAGGAGTGTTTCCTTTTGGGGATTAACACAGTGTGTAGTCTGTCCTAGGGGAACAAAGTAAAGCATGCTACCTAGTCCCCACTCAGTCTAAAACATCTGTTGCCTGTTCATCACCCCAGGCCAGTTGCGTAGTTCCTTCCATGAACACAATGCAGCCCAGAGCTAATCTCCCACTAACTATCTCTATGCTTCTGAAACTTCAGTGACAACCCCAGCCACCTGCAGATGGCAGATGCTGCCATTGTGAAAATGCAGCTTAAATCCTCACACACATTTTCCCCCTATGGTCCTTCCTGCCAGGGCAGCGTCTTTCCACCTATACTTATTTCAAAGGGTCCTTTAAATGTGTTACAATTCTCTTCTCCAAAAAGGGTCGGCTCCCCCAGATTTCCTCTAGAACACAGACCTTCTGAAGACCCCCAGGGAAGGCTTCTCTTCTTGAGCACTCTTACTTCAAGAATTCCCTCTGGTTTCCATTTCTCACCGCCAGCTCCCAGCTGCTACTACTTTCTTTGAATCCCTTTCTTGCTTTCTGCTATTCTCCAGTGCATCAAACTGATCCTAAACCCACCCACTCCCTGAAATTTCCACAAACATCCATTCCCCACCCCGTGACATCCTTAGACATTGGCTCTTCTTGTTTTCACTTCTGGGCTAAAGTTCTGGATTCCAGGGACTACAGGTGAAACCATATCCCCAGGCCCTGACTTCACCTGGAAAGAATGAGGAACCTTTCAGTCCCTCTTTTTCCTGGAAATGGAAGTTCGAACAGAAGAGCCTCTTACTGTCAAGTAGCTCAGCCAACAAACTACTGATCAAAGAATGTTCTAAGAGTATCGAAGTTGTGGCTAGCTGCTCAAGGACGCTTGACACAGGTACCCAGATGTTTTCCTGACTTTTGTGGAACTCAAGAATCCTGTGGCAGAGACAAAAGCATTAAGGGTCAGACAGTTCTGCTTTGGAAACTTCTCTGACAGATGGGCAACACACAGGGAAGTGGTTTCACAGCAGCCTGAGGCAAAGAGCCATGGGTGCTGACAGCACAGGGAGGCTGCTGCTGATGCCCCAGGCAATGCCCATGACAGCACCGGCACAAGGAGCTTGAGGCCATCTGCAGCACGCCAGTAGTCAGTGGAGCCGAAGCATAGCCGGAACTGTGGGGACTAGCTCGGATTCATGTGAAGCCAGCAGGCTGAGCCACAGAGCTTCTGACTTTACACCCAGAAATTGGCAAGTCCTGAGGGACACTGAGGCTGAATGTCAAAGTGTCACTGGGAATTCTAAGAAATATTTGTCACTGTAGGTCTCTGACGGAAGTCTGAAACACCTGGCAGAAAGTATGCTGGGGTGCAGTAGGTGAAAGATTTGAGATACTCTTGTGAATACAAGATGTAAAAACTCACTATTGAGTAAAGCCTAGGACATATTGACTACTTAAGTATAGATTTTTAATTAGATGACTTTCTAGTCAATAAAAAGATTGTCAACAAAGCAATAGAATTAACCAAGCCAATATCAATCTTCATTCCAACTGTACAGGCAGAAGAAAATAAAATTTTAAAAAGAAAATATGCTATATAATTCTATACCCAGCCAAATATACTTTAGTATGTAAAGGAGACAAAAAATAGTATGAATATGCAGAAATTCAGAAACTAGATCTCCTAATTTCTCTTTCAAAAAAATTTTAATTATGTGTGTGTGTGTGTGTGTGTGTGTGTGTGTGTGTGTTTAAAAATGGGGGAAGTCATATGTTAACTGCAGAAGTCTACTATATAGAGATCTAAATAGTTGCTATACTGTACATAAAACTGCCAACAAGTACAAATTCTAGAAAAAATGTTTGAAAAGGAAGCCACATATTGTAAAAATAAGTTTTAAATTAAAATTCTAGATTAATGAAATTCTAATTTGTAATAAATAGATGAGAAATTAGGAAAAAAAGGAATGAATAAAATTTTAATGATGGAAGAAAGTAAAATGCATGTCAAATTTCTAATATGTCCATAATCAAAAGTATTATTTTATGTGCTATTTTATCATACCAAAACATATCACATACCTACATATAGAGAGAGAGAGACAGAAAGACAGAGATGAGACATTTTCATTTGTGAAATTATGGTATCTAATAATTCAAGCCAACACTCCTGCAGAAACCATTAAAAATTCCAGCAAGATACATATGAATCTCTTTTTTAAATCAGAGAAGACCAGACAACGTACTAGGCAGTTACCAGGCCAAAGTGTGAAAATGGAAACCCAGTCGGGAAAACAGAGCAACAAAATAGGCTTTTTCCTGAAGGTGTCTGTCTGCTACTGTCTCTGTAAACTTCAGCTTCATTTTGACATCAAATGCTACTTCCTGAACAGTGCAGAAGGAGTATGTACCATGTTAACACTTATCTGAAAATGCTCCACATGTAAATTGGGAGCCTCCAAAGATTACATCTTCCAAGCAAGAATGAACTAGAAGTAAAACTTCCTCTATACCCCCAACTTTCACCACTACCACCCCAGGGTACTAACAGGAAAGTTACTTCGGTTTTTTTGTTTTGTTTTGTTTTTTGATTCTTGGGGTTTTTTTGTCTTTTTGAGACAGCGTCTCACTATGCAGTTCAGGCTGGCCTTGAGCTCACTTTGTAGCCCAGGCTGGTCTCAAACTCACAATGATCCTCCTGCCTCAGCCGCCTGAGAGCTAGGTTACAGGCCCGTACCACTACGCCTGGCAGGAATTACTTTGGTACTAATGAGAAAAGTATAGGAAAGGTGAAAATAAAAACTTGTCTGAGACGTTGCAAATATGATCCATCCTGGAGCAGATTTATAGCCGAAGTTCACATTGCTCGGTTGGGAGAAACAGAAAACAAACAAGAAATGCTCAGAGCCTGAATTTGTGTTCCTTGACCGGTAGTTCCCTGAGGCATGCAACACAACTAAACACAGACCCTCTCTGAAGAGTATACCTTTACTCTATGCCTCAAAAAATCTCTAAACCTCATTTATTTATGAAGGCAATGACCTTTACACAGTCCACAATAATTAAACAAATAAAGCCGAAATAATAAAAACAAGAAGAAAAAACACCAGTTTGGGGCCTGGGGATTTAGCTCAGCGGCAAAAAGCGCCTGCCTGGCAAGCGCAAGGTCGTGAGTTCGGTTCCCGGTACCGGAGAAAAACCAAAAAAAAAAAAAAGAAGAAGAAGAAAAAACACCAGAAGAAACAGAGCCCCAAGACTTTGATATTTGAACTATCAGGTTACATTAAAATGGAACTGTTCTCATTGTGCTCTGAAGAAAATAACTGATTTTTAAATATTTGCAACAAATTTCTACTAGAAGGGTTGGGGATTGACTTGAGCGGCACAGTGTCTGCCTGGCAAGCGCCAGGTTATGAGTTCGGTTCCCGATACGGGAAAAACAAAAAAACAAACAAACAAAAGCAAATTTCTACTAGGAAACTGTGAAAAGTTACAGCTATTTTTTCCGTACTGGGAGATTGAACCCAGAGCCCTCCCACTGAGCTACATTCCCAGTTTTTTAAATTAAATTTATTTTTTTTTTTATTTTGAGGCAGGGTCTCTCTAAATTGCTGCATTTTCCAGGCTGGGCTTCTCCTTGGGATCCTCCTCTCTCAGCTGCCCAGAGTGCTAGGATTACAGACGTGTACCACCAAGCCCAGCACAGCATTAAAACAATTAAATAAACAGAATGTCTAAACCTGGTAATAGATGATAATGGATGGGTATAAAGCAGCTAACAAACACAGCTAAGTGAAGAATTAGCTGGGAGCTAAATGGTCAGAAGAAATTGTTCTGAATATGAAACAGAGTTTCACAATGAGAAGAGAGAGAAAAAAGGGAGTGCCAATATAAAAAAATGATAATGTCAGAGAATTTTCAAGAATTAATGAAAGACACCAATATACACATTTAAGAAGTCAAACAAATGCCAATAGGGAGAAATATAAAGAATGCACAAGACCCAACACATATAAGGAACAGAGGAAAATAACTTTCTGACTTTAAAGAAAACAACTTCAACAGAGCAGTAGTTACTCAGACAGCTAACTCTTCATAGCAATAGCTGCACTGATAGCAATTATTGCCAATAAATAATTCTATTTTGGGCCCCAAAAAAGCATTTTTCTTTTAAAAAAGAGTGAAGGCACTTTCAGAACAATATCTGAGAATTCACCGTCAGGAAACCTTAACCAATGAAAATTTCACAGAATTTATGTCAGATAAAAAGTAACACCATACAAAAGGTCTGAAATAAAAGAAACAACTAAAGTGAATGCTTGGGCAAATCTAAATATGGACTATGTAGCACAATAGTATTACACCTCCAGAGATTAAAAGCAAATAATTAAAATATATAATAATAGCATAATAATGATATAGTCATGAGTCACATAACATTTTGATCAGTACTGGAGCACAAAGGAAGCAATGTTCCCCTAAGATTACATCATTGCTTAGTGACCCAGTCATACTCCTTTCCCTTCTAGGTACACTGCACAATGTTTATACACTGACAAAATAGCCAAACTACGTCATTCACTTCTCAGAATGTGACCTTGTCATTAGGTAATTTATAAGCCAAGAGGGAAGGGGGAGAAGAGCCTAAGGTTCTTGTATTACCAGATGGAGACTAAAGATATCAATTAACTTCAGACTTTGATAAGTTAAGTATTCATATGTAATAATTTAGCAGATAAACACTAAGTGAATAAAAACAGTAAATATTTACAAACTCAATGAAAAGAAAAATGATTATTAAAAATACTCTGTAAGTCCAAACAAATACAAGAAAGCAAGCATAAAATAAACTTAAAACTGGTCAAACAAATGGAAATCAGAAAACACGGTGGTAGATTTTGATAGAAACTCATTGGTAATTGCAGTATAACTAAGTGGAGTGAATGATCAAATAAAAATAGTCATACTGAGTTGAAAATAAAAACTTGCTACATGATTCTTGCAAGAAACATATCAGAACCATCAAGATACAAAAATTTAGGGAGTAAACAGTGGCATTCATATAGATATTTGCTTAATAATTATTCAGTAAATTGAACATATGTATTTTATGACTTTTAAAAATTATTTTAATGGACAAATAAAAATTGTGTATACTTTAGGTGTACAAAATGTTTAGATATAGATATACATTTTGGAATAGCTAAATAAGCCTAATTAACATACGCATTACTTCACATACTGATTCTTCTTGTGTAGTGAGGGCACTTAAAATCTATTCTTTTAGTGATTTTCAGGTATGCAACACATTTTCTTTCCATGCTCTAGATCACAATAAAATCTTTGTAAAGTGCATTACTTAAGTATTCCAAATACGGATGGTCAGTAACATCATTTAAATAAGACATATTTTCAAATTACTGAAGAATATAAAAGGATGTAAAATATATTCCATATAGCTGAAGACAGAAGACAGGGGAAAGGCATAAAAGTGAAGAGCATAAAGTAGTGGCAAATTAGAAGAAACCAAATAAATCAATATTGAAATAAATAAAAGGAGTTTAACTATGCTATTAAAAACAAAATATCCTCCAACTGTGCTATAAATTTAAATCCCACTATATGTTGCCTCCAAGAAATAGACATAAAGAAAAATAGAAAAAATGGTAAGAAGTAAACGAATGAATAAAGATTTTTTTCAGGCAAGCGCAAAGTAATCTAGCACAGCAATGGCAACATTAAATTCTGAAAAGGTTTTATTCCAAGCAAAAAGCATTCAACAAAACATAAAATGTGACATATTTATAAAAGTTACAATCCATGATGAAAATATAATACTCATAAATTTTATGTGTCAAGTAATTTAGCAAACACAAAGCAAAAATTGTTGGAACCATACAGGGAAACTGATATACATAATCGTGGAATACTAAAACTCCTACTCTTTCTTCATAGATTAAGAAAAGAAACCTAAGCAAAGATATAGACGATTTGGAATATAAAGTTAATGGGATTAAATTAATAGAAATGCATCAAACGATGCGCCCTACAATCACTAAATACACCTTCTTTTCATATGTCTATGAAGCATTTATGAAAGTTGATGCTGAACTACAGAGGAAACTTCAAAAAGTTCCTAAAGGCATACATTATGTAAGCAACATTCTCTGACAACAAAATAAAACTTGTCATGCAACAAAAACATTGAAAACTTAGAAAATTACATACATATTTATAGTGTTATATATATTAGTGGAAATCTGAATTAATTTGAAGTTCAACTGCAAAGTTATGATGGAAAAAATACTATGATGTTTCTATTAAGCAGTTGATATGAAATTTTTCCAAGAATTTTAGTTGTCATAAGGAAAAAACTCATGTCATAATATTAAATGGTTTAAAATGGTACTGAATTATATACATATGTGCATACTATTACCATTATGCTATAATAATTACTATAAATAACATCAAATATCTAGATATATATGCACACATAAGTGGGTATGACATAGAACAGAGCCTAGAAATAAACGATAAGATCTTGAAAGATTGGATATTGCTGGGTTACAAAATTATAGATGATTTCTGCTTGTATACATTTCTCCACATTTGATTCTTTGTGTATGTATTTTTTTTTGTACTGGGAATCGAACTCAGGACCCCTGCACTTGCCAGGCAGGCACTTATGCCACTGAACTGTATCCCCACTGTTATGTATGTATATGTTTTTTTATAATCATAGTAGAAGGTATTTGTGTGGTGGAATAAAAGAAAGAAAAAAGTCTGTGCTGTCTACTCTGGAAAAGGTGAATCTGCTTCCTACATGAATCCTTCAATATAATCTTTCAATTCATTAACTCTTCAATTTCTTCCAGCTAGAGTTTATTCTGTTACTATGTTTTTATTTTAATTAAAATATTTTGCATTCATAGGATTTTTCCTTGATCCTCTTGTATAGCTGTTTTTATTTTCTCTCTGCCTATGTTCCAAATATTCTTAAACTTTGTAATGGTTAGTACATCACTTTTTATTTCATTAAAATAGGAGACATTTTTAAACCATTTTCACATTTCTGTAGTATTTGCATTTCTCCTAAAGTGAACTCATTGACCATATGTTCTTGTCACTGGCTGTGTCTCCATATTAGTCTTCTTCTTATGTTTTAGAATTTCTGTTTGCAAGTTCATTTTCTGGGTTTTTTTTTTTAATTTTTTACCACATATTTGCAATACACAAGGACTACTTTCACTGTGGGCATTTGTTACATACATGAAACATCTTAATTCTTTTTTTATTTTAAAGAGAACAGTAAAAAGAAGAACAATAGCAAAATACAGCATGGACAAAAACAAAACAAAGCAAAAACACTAAAAATGATACAGGTTTTCAAAACAAAATGACAGCTATTAACAGTGGTTGTCATATTACACATTGTTATCCTCAACAAAATTGCCCAGACCACCAGATGCAAGAATGCAAGACTGACCAAACCATCAAAGAGAACAAAATATTCCTACCATCTTGTCTAGTGAAATTCTGTATTATCTCTAATGTTTTTTAGTTATTATTTTTTTATTTTCTTTGATGGTTTGGTTAGTCTTGCACTCTTAATTCTTTTTTACATCTCATTTCCCTTCCACCCCTTTCCTCCAGCTCCTGGTCCCCTTTTCATTTGCAGAAGAGTTTCCTCTCTGTCGCCTTTTATCTATCTAATTATTTTGCTCTTTATTTACACTTTGAATTTCTCATGTGATAGAAACAATGACGTAGTTAATCTTATGTGTCTGATTTATGTCATTTAACATTATATTGTCAAGGTGCTTCCATTTTTCTACAAAGGGCTCAAATTTATCCTTCTTTAGAGCAGAATGATATTCCATTATGTATAAATACCACATTTTCTTTATCTTTTTGTCTGTTGATTGGCCTGTAGGCTGCTTCCATGATTTTTTATTATGAATTGTGCTGTTATAAACATGAGTATGCATGTGACACTGTAATATGATGTTTTTAACTCTCAGAAAGATGCCTACTAGGGGAATAGCTGAGTCAAATGGAATTTCCAGTTTTAGTTTTCTAAGAAATTTTCACACTGATTTACATAGTGGTTGTACTAGTTTACATTCCCACCAATAATGCAGGAAGCTCCCTTTTTCACAAATGCTTTTCACTTCCCAGCATTTATTATTTGATTTCTTGGTGACGACTATTTCTTCCTGGAGTAAGATGAAATATCAGTGTTGTTTTAATTTGCATTTCTCTAATAGCCAGTGATGTTGAACACTTTTCCATGTATTTATGGGCCTTTTGTCTTTCTTCTTCTGAGAAGCATCTATACCTTTCACTTGCCTATTTTGACTGGGTTTTTCTATTTGGGGAGGTCTATTTGTTTGAGTTCTTTATACACTCTAGATATAAATCCTCCATCCAAGATGTACCTGGTAAAAATTTTTCCCACTTTGTAAATTGTCTCTTCACTCTCTTGGTTGTTTCCTTTGCTGGGCAGAACCTTTCTATTTTGACATAATCTCATTTGTTGACTATTGATTTTATTTCTTGTGCAATTCAAGACTTTTATGACTTCAAAAGTTTTATCTGTTTTATCTTCCAGCATGTTAAGTTTTCTTTTTTGGGGGGGGTTTTTTTTTTTGGTTTTTTTTTTTTTTTTTTGGTTTTTCTCCGGTACCGGGAACCGAACTCACGACCTTGCGCTTGACAGGCAGGCGCTTTTGCCGCTGAGCTAAATTCCCAGCCCCCAGCATGTTAAGTTTTCTACATTCAATATTTAGCCTTTTGATCCATTTTGATCTGACTTTAGTACATAATGAGAGATATGGGCCTAACTTCAATCTTCTGCATGTGGATAGCTGGTTTTCCCGGTACCATCTACTAGAGAGGCTATCTTTCTTCCAGTATACTTTTCTGACTCCTGGGATTGATTCTGCTTCCTCTATTCTGTTCCATTGATCCATAGGCCTGTTTTGTGCCAGTACCATGCTGTTTTTATCACTGTAGCTTTATAATATAATTTCAACACTGGGATTCTGATGCCTCTGGCTTTGCTAGTCAGGGCCTCCTCTGATTCCATATGAATTTTGGATTCTTTTCCTACTTCTATGAGGAATTCTGTTGGTATTTTGACTGGGATTGCATTAAATCTGTATATTAGTTTTGGGAAGACAACTATTTTGACAATATTGATTCTGTCTATCTAGGAACAGGGGATAGTTTTCCTTTTTCAATACCCTCTTTGATCTCCTCTTTCAGAGTTTAGTAGTGTCCATTGAGGGAGCCTTTGACTTTCTTGATTAGGTTAATTCCTAAGTATTTAATTTTTCTTAATGCTATGGTGAATGTTATTGCTTTCCTAGTTTATTTCTCAGTGAGTTCATCATTGGTGTACAGGAACACTATTGATTTTTGTGGGTTGATTTTGTATTGTGCTGCATTACTAAATTTGGTTATTAATTCTAAAAGTCTTTTGATGGAATTTTTGTGTCTTCTATATAAAGGATCATGTCATACTTAAAGAGGGAAGTCATAAAGACCAGAAAAGAAATTAACAGAATTGAGATTTAAAAAACAAATACAAACCACCATGGAAGTGACACTGAGCCTTGGTAAGCTTCTGGAGCTTCAAAAATGGCAAAACAAAGCAGAAAAATGCAATCTCAGATCTCCAACCAATCCAAAACATGTCCAGGAGACACTGACATAGAAGAGCTTGGAAGTCGTATACCTGAAATTTCTGAAAGGATAGCAACTAAAATAAAGAAACAACTCCATCAGACTGTGAAAGAAATCAGATCAGAAATAATCTGTAAATATGAAATGTCAACAATAATGAAAGAATTGCTCAGCACATCTAAAGAAGACATAGATAAAAAATAGAGGAGTATAGAAAAATGATGGAAATCTTCAATGAACAATATAGGAAATAACTAGAATGCACAAAACAGATTCAAACAGATAATCAGGAAATTAAAAATTCCATTGAAAGCTGGCAAAACCACTTGAATGAAACTCAAGATAGACTTTCAGATCTTAAAAACAGCATTGTAGCTAATGATCAAGAAAAGAAAAACCTCTTAAAAATAACAAGGAACCAGGAAATAACAATTCAACAGTTGCAAGATGATGCAAATAAGAACAATATAAAAATGATAGTTGTCAATGAAAGAGCAGGAATCAACACAAATGACATAAAAAGACTATTTGCAGAAGTAGTAGCAGAAAATTTCCCAAGTATTGGAAGAGAATTTGACATATAGTTAAGTAAGGCATATAGAACTCAAATTAGCCATAAGCAAAATGAATCTACACCCAGACAAATAATAATCAAGACCCCAGAAATTCAGCAAAAGAACAGAATATTAAAAGCTGTTAGAGAAAATCACCTACGAAGGAAAGCTCAACAGAATCACAGCAGATTTCACAATACAAACCATCAAGTCAAGAAGTGCTTGGACTGAAGTATTTCAGGTCTTGAAAGAAACAACTCCCAACCCAGATTGATGTACCCTGCAAAGCTATCTTTCAAAATTAATGGAGAAATAATATACTTCTACAACAAAGAACAACTGAAGAAACTCATGACCACTAAACCAACCCTACAAAGAGTACTGAAAGATATTCTAGAAAGAGATAAAAATGACTACAACTTCAAGAACTACAGAAAGGAACCACCAAGCAGAACAAGCAATTGAACAGGGGAAAAGTAGGGAACCAAGAGCAGGAAAATAACATGACAAAGATAAGCCAATACATATCAGTTATAACCATCAAAGTAAATGGCCTCAAATCACCAATCAAAAGAAGCAGACTGGCAGAGTGGATCAAGAAACAACATCCAACAACATGCTGTTTACAAGAAACACACTTAACTCATAAGGAAATTCACAGACTGAAAGTCGAAGGATGGAAAATAATACTCCATGTGACAGGAACCCATCAAAAAGCAGGGGTAGCTATTCTGTTTGCAGAAAATGTGAACTTCAAGCCAAGAATGATCAAAAGAGATAAAGAAGGTCACTACATACTTGTTAGGAGAAAACTGCAAGAGGAAGAGATAACAATCATAAATATATATGCACCAGATGTAGGAGCACCCAACTATATAAGACAAATTTTAACAGACATGAAAAATCAAATAAGCAATAACATAATTGAATGGGGAACTTTAACACCCCATTGTCACAAAGAGATAGATCAACTGGCCAAAAACTCAGCAAAGAAATAACAGAACAAAACCAAACTAGTGAAGAAATGGACTTGGTAGACATTTAATATTAAATCTACATGAACTGAAATTAAGAAGTCAATTTAAAACAAGAAATGCATATATATAGCATTATATTAAACATACTAGGTAACTCAACTTAATATAAAATGCTACTTAGGCCCAAAAGGATTAAATATGGTTTGCTTTTTACTAGCAATCCTGCTCTTATAAATTAAAAGAAAATATATTTTTAAAAATAATAGTAATAAATAAAAAATAATACAAAGAATCAATAAATTGAAGAGCTTGTCTTTTGAAAGAATAAACAAAATAGATGTCTTTAGCCAAACTTACCCAAAGTAAGAAAGACTCACAGCAATGCAATTAGAAATGAAAAAATCAAAACAAAAATGAACACCGTCAAAATTCAGATCATGTATCATTAGTAACTACTATGAAAAATAGTACACCAATGAATTCCATCCCAGGGATGCACGGGTGGTGCAACACACACATAATAGTAATAACGCACCACATAAAAAGAAGAAAGGGAAGCAAGGACACAATCACAAGATTATATTTATAGATGCAGAAAAGGCTTTGACAAAATCCAGCAGCCACTTAGGATTAAAAACCTCGAAGATAATGGGCATAGAGGAACCTTACCTCAATCTGATAAAATCCATTTGTGACAAACCAATGGCCAACATCATATTAAACAGGAAGAAGCCAAAAGCTTTCTCTCTAACATCAGGAATAAGACAAAGATTTCCACTATCACCACTCCGATTTGATATAATACTCAAAACATTAACCAGAGCAATTAGGCAAGAAAAAGAGATAAAAGGGATATGAATAGGAAAATAAGAAATCCAATTATCATTATTTGTAATGACATGATCCTCTACATATGCATTTTCAAGGGAAGCTTTCTCCTCTTCTCTCCTCTCCTCTCCTCTTCTCTTCTCTCCTCTCCTCTTCTCTCTTCTCTCTCTTCTCTCTCTCCTTCCATTTCTCTCTTCCTCTCTGTCTCTCTCCCTCCCTCTCTCCCCTACCTCTCTCTCTCCCCCTCTCCCTTCCTCCCTTTCTCTTTCCCTCTCTCTCCCTCCCACCCTCCTTTTCTCTCTCCCTCTCTCTCCCTCTCTCTCCTTCTCTCCCCTTCTTTCTGTCTTTCTTTCCCTTACTCACTCTCTCCCTCTCTCTCTCTCTCTCTTGCTTACTCTCTTCATGCTTTCTTACTCTCTCCCTTCCACTTTTACTATGTTTTGATTGCATTGTACCAGTCTGGGCAATCCCCAGGACAGAATCCACCCAGCAATGATTCCCGACCTGCAGTGAAAATGAATCATAGGTCTGGTCACTGTCCCAGTATATGGTTGTGTCCAGAGTTTAACTTCAAGAATATATGTGCTTCTGTCAACTTTCCTAGGTCTGTGACTCACCCTGAGGAGCTGGGTGATCCTTAAGCACACAAGATAGGGAGGCACACTCCCCAGTGTCAACCCTGCCTCTTTGATTTACTAGCTGAGTGATATGAGACAAGAAACAGAACAATCTTTCTTTGTCTTACTTCTAAAATGAGGATAATGATAGAATCAGCCACATAGATTTATAAGAATTAGCTAGGTTAATCCCTGTCAAGAAGCTTAGAATAGCACATGACACATGGCAAGTGCTCAGTGTGTTATAGCTCAAATTCCAATAATCCATTCCCTTTCCCTGACAGGAAAATCCTATCCCAGGACCTTTTCAAGCAGCAGACCAAACTCTAGCCCCTCTCTTGGGTGAGAGCACTTTATAGCCCTCTATTCTACAAGATGTGAACTCCTAGCTGCCTGAGCTGTCCTGCAGCCCAGTGAGCCAGTAGTAGGGGTTGTTTTGTGTGTACTTCTGCTCTATTTCTAACCACAAGGGTTGTATTTTATGTTTGAGGTTGGCCATGTACTTTCCATGGTCTTTTTTCTATTTTTCTCTGTCCTTTGGGAAGGGAGGGGTCTGCACTGTGTCTCATGGTGGGCCACAGACTTGCAGTACCACCCTGACTTGTTCTCAAGCTCTGCTGCTGGTCCCACTAAGCTGTATGCACCACCCAGCAATGACTTGAGAGCAGATCACCCAGAGGAGGTAAATTAAGATTTTTCTCTCTAATTAGGGGCATTTTTGAACTGACAGGTTTGGATCTGATAGATGATGACTGATCCAATTTGGCTAATGAGACACACTTCACCCTGAAGAAAAGGTCGTTTCTAACTCCATTCCCTGCCTCCTCTGCTTTCCTGCACCACTTCTGTCAGGTTCCTATCTGAGCCACTTCAAGGAAGTGAATGTCACTATGGTTCACCCAAGCCTGGTTGACAATTGACCAACTCTCTTTCTAAAAATAACCCCCACCTCCTCAAAAGTCACTATGACTTAGGAGGACTAGAATGGAGCCCAAAATTTTCCTTCAATCTCAAATACAAATGGCTCACTACTTACCTATTAGAATGACTAAAATTAAAAAGTATTGTGAGGATATAAAGCAAATGCAACTTGTACACAGTTCTGTGTAAGTGTTGTAGCACAGTCTGTAGCACAGTTCCTTGCTAAGTGTTGTGAGGATATAAAGCAAATGCAACTTGTACACAGTTCTGATGGGAATATGAAATATTAAATTTACATCTACTGTATGACTCAGCCATTTCACTCCTAGATATTTACACAAGGGAAATGAAAATAAGGAGCAGAAATGTTGTACAAAATACTAATAGTAACTGTAATTGAATGGTCAAAAAGTGCAAAGGTCCCAAGTGTTCATCACTATGTGAATGGCTAAATGAATTGTGATATGATCATACAATGGACTTAGCAATAAAAAAATAGACTATTGATACATCAACAACATGAGTAAATTTTGGAATAGTTATATGGAGTGAAAGAAGCCAGATCTTCCCCTCCAAAGGATTATATTCTATTATCCCCTTTGTAAGAATCTCAAGAGAGTACGAATAATGTATAGTGACAAAAAGCTGAAAGTTTGTTTTCTGGGAGAGAGTATGGAAGACAGGAAAAACAGGTGGGTGGCATTATGAAGGAACATGATGAAACTTTGGGAGTGGAGATGATCATGTATACATCTTGATTGTGATGATCATTTTACAGACATATAGATGTATTAGTTAGGATCCACCAGAGGACCAGATTTAATATGAAACATAGGTATGTTTACACAAAAAAATTTACAAGGTAGGTGTGCTGAATTAGAAGTAAAACATCCCAAAGGCCATCTGCTGAGTCAAAGGTGGAAAAATGCAAAATGACCATTTACCTAGTGCAGGGCTGGAGGATCCAGTTGTTGAAGATCGAAGACCTGCAAGCTCGCTGCAGAGTCTGGTATGAGCCTATGACAGAAAGCCAAAAGGTCTGAGTTGGAAGGCTGCAGAATTTTTACTGGAATCCTAATGTAACTGGAGATGAACATCTAAAGGCAATGGCAAAGACTGGGGCTCCTCTGAGAAAGAAAAGGGCAGACTTCCTTCTTCTTTCCCTTTTGATTCCATCCAGGCCACAAGCCTATTGATTGGTGCCACCCACATCCAGGGTGTCTTCCCTTCTTCATTTGCAGCCTTCATGTCAACCATCCACAGACACACCCAGACCTTTACTAACCTTCTAGGTGGTTCTCACTCAAGTCAAGTTGACATATTACAATGATCTCAATACATTTGAGATATTATACATATGACATATAATTATGTCATATTATAATTATAATACAATACATATGACATATTATAATGATCTCAATACATATGTCAAAACTTATCCAACATAAATAATTGCAGCTTATTGTACCTCAATTTTAAAAAATCTAAATGGCCTGCCAGGGAGGGATTGGTCTGATCTTAACCAGAAAGTCCTTGAATTGAAGTCATCTCATACATACCACCTCATGCACTATTACCACCAAGCACCAAGTGACACCAATCCCAATTATGCACCTTCAATTCCATGCTGACTTCCCTCAGTTCAGCCATTTAGATTAAGATATAAAATAAATGTAGACTTAGAAGAATAAACTCACACAAATTATTTTGATTTTGCCTTTTCTGTTCACTCCTAACCCAAAGACTTTGGAGAAAAGAATCTCTTTCTGTGGTATCCACATACTCTTCTTGGCCACCACCGGCAAAACACAGGTCTGCATTCCCTGGAGTAGAGATACACAGGGGAGGAAGACCAAGTGAAAATGAGTGTAACACAACCCTGTCACAAAAGGTTACATGCCATAATGGCTGGCAACTTGGGCTTGGCATTCTGACAGCTAAATAAATAGCTTGGTGCCAATAAGAAAGGCAGCACGTTAACTAAATTTTTCACTTTCCAAATAATTAGTTTGCATCCAATGGACAGATAGAGGTTAAAACCAACACGTAAGTTAGTGTAGTGTTCTCCAGGAGAATAAGCACACCAAGAATAAGAGCCTATACACAGAAGCCCATCACCAGGGCTGCGGGGGTTGTGGATAAGGAACTTCACAAGGAGACCCGGGGGGAAGGACCCAGGAGTTGTGTGATAGGAGTGACAAGGTTAAACAGAAAATAAGCTTGAAAGGTAGCTTGGATTATGAAACAGGAGAAGGGCATGATCAGATACCGCTTTAGAAAAATAAATGTAGAAGATGGATTGGATCTGGATGAGGCTGAGTTCCAGCTGATGATTGGGAGGCTTTTGCAATCATTTACAATATGGCTGGTACAGCAGTGACCCTCAGAGAGGAAAAATAATCATGTAGAAATAGAGAACAACAAAATGTGGTTAGATTTTCTACATTACCTTTAAAGGACAAATGAAAGGAGAATTCATCTGACATTTTAGTTAAAAATAGTAACAAATTTTATTCATTAAATACAGAGGTGTCTCAAAGTACTTACAGTACCATCCATTAAGGAGCAAGGAGGAAGAGGAAGACAGGAGGGGGAACAGACAGATAAAACAGAATTAAGTTGCTGTTAGATCACAGAGAGGGAAAGCCAAGCTAAAGAAACTTGAAATTATTCCTCAGGATAACAAGGGAAGAAGAGACAGAGCCTTTCAGTACAGAAATTACCTGAGTTGAGTGCTGGTTACATCACTCTGTTGCTTATACAGAAGATAATTTTAAAGACTAAGGTTACATGGAGGGACAGCACCAGGCTCTCACTACAGGGTACCTGAATGAAAAAGACTTGAGCAGAAACACTGAGATTAGGGATAGAAAGAAGGACATAGGTTTGGAAAACTGTTTAGAAGGTAACTCTTGATAGAACAAGAAACATACCATGTCAGTCACAGCTTCTGTTGCGCCAGTATCCCCTATAAAAGGTACAGATCGTGTCCATGCCATTCATAGAGCAAAAGAGATCACACCTCACAATACATTAACCTGCTGCCACTGTTCCAGGTGCTAGCAGTGGGGATGGGAGCTGGTAAAAGGGAGACACTGAAATAGATTGACAGGTGCCCTCCAATGTGGCCCAGCTCCCAGGAACCCAAAACAATGAACCCAGGAAAAAATAGGTTGTGAGGGACAGGAGCAGAGGCCCATAGAACATCAAGGTGAAGCCACAAGACAGAGAAACTATAGCTAGAAACATGAGAAGTCATAGCGAGAGAGAGGTATGAGGATAAGATAGGGTTTAGAGAAAAGATACAGGGTAGAGGAAAAAACAAGTTAAATGTCATAAATGAATAGAGTAGCAACACTGGAGTCACATGAATGGCCAAGAATTCCCGCAAACTGTGATCTTGAGGTTTCTAGACCTGCTCTGGGTCCAGCTGTGCTTCTTACGAGGCCTGACCTATTCCCATTAGATCCTAGCCTTCCCTTCTGCCCCAAGTGTCAGTTACAGGAGTAATTGTTTCTGTTCCTCAGCAACTTAAAAACATAACTAATATGAGGTGAAAAGAGGATTTAAGGCTGTCCTGGGTTTCAGCTTGGTTGAACAGGTAAATGTTGATGTCATCAGTTGAAACAGTAAATCCAACAGTAAAGCCAAACAGGAAACAGCAAGGAAGTGAGACACAATTGAGGATCCTTGGGCATCTTCAATCTGGGACAAAGATAGGCCTTTCAGGTAGCGGCATCCAGCAGAGTTTGTAGGGGGAGTTCTGGGCTATAGATAGAGATTTTTTTCTGATTAGCGTAGGGGATTAGTAATTAATATGGTGATTGGGGTGAGATCAACCACAGCAAGTGCATGCAGTGAGAACTGCACAGGTTGAAACCTGGAAGGCATTAATAGTCCAGTGGCAGATGGAGAAAAGCAGAGTCCCAAGTGGGCCACAGGAGGGTTGGTCAGAGATATGCAAGGAGCACTGAGAAAACAACACACAGAGAACAAACGAGAGCTTCAGATGGGTGCAGTTGGAAGTGTCAGATGCAACAGATTAGTAAAACAAAAATTAAAGGGTTTGGAAATTAGAAAAATACCTTCAACAAAAAGAACTGAAGATTGCAGTGTGATGCAATAAGTTTAGGACTTCCTGTCCAAATATCTGAAAAAGGGCTTCTGATTAAAATAGTGGTAGCACTGACTTAAGATATTCCCTCTCCTATAAACTCTAAATTCAGGTGGGAACCTGTGTGTGTGTGTGTGTGTGTGTGTGTGTGTGTGTGTTTCAAATACCAATATTAAAATCCCAACAAAAACAAAATAGAAACTAAAATTACAAAGGGCAACTAGGCAATAGGACTAGGAGTGAGACGGGGCTGCTGGGATTTTAATTCTGAAGGAAAACAGGAAACAAACACAACTGAAAGGGGCCAACACGACAGAGATGTGGTGCTTGTCTCCTACAGGAACCAGGAACTGAGTCTGGGTTCTGCACCTCAACATGGAAACTTGAATTGTGGTCAGAACAGTTACTTTTGCACATAGAGTAGGTAAGAAGGGGAGAAAACTTGAAAAATAAAAATATAGAAATAGATGTGCTCTCAGTTAAACATGGCTGTTAGAATGTGTAAATGTATTTGTTCACCTTCCCAAAACACCATGTCGTGGTTTGGGGTTTTTTTTCTAAGGGGAACAATACAATACAGGACACATATTTTATAAGATTATTTTATAATGGTCACTCAAAGAATCATATATAAAGAGTGCAGGAAATCCGTCCACACACTAAAGACCAAAGAGTCCAACTGAGGGCCTGGATCCCATAACAATGCCCCCTATGAGTCCAGCTGGAGGCCCAGAGCCCATGACAACATCTCATGCAGGCCTGTTTCATGGATCTGCACTGGGAAGGCCGAAAGGTCAGTGGTGGAATCTAGAAAATCTGTGAAAGTGGGATGAAGAATCTGTGCTGGCTGGCTAAGGGATCTGCACTGGAGCCAGGAAGCAATGCTCAAAATAAGAACCAGAGCTCCCCGAAAAATTACCACAGCCATCCTCAGCAACAGTGAAATTCCAAGCTCCTCCGATGATGAGGACAGCCGAGTGCCCATCAGGAAATCCAACGCGACAAGTTTCTGCAGGAGACTGAGCAGTGCACCATCTTCCCCTCCAGAGCCAGGAAGCAATGCTCAGATTAAGGACCAGAGCTCCCCCAAAATGAACCAAAGCCATTCTCAGCGACGACCAGGCCCGAGCTCCTTGGAGGATGAAAACAGCCAAGTTCATCAGGAAAACCAGCATGAAAATCTCCCCCAAGAGAACCAACAGCTCCTTACAGCTTCTACCAGCACCCCACAGCCTTTCTCAGCTCCCAACAGCATTTCTCAGCTCCCAACAGCCTCATTTCTTCTTCTTCAATTCTGCCTCTTATGCTGCAGGCAGCAGCCCTCATTTGAGCCTCCCACACCCAGCACCACGCTGGTTAAGTTCATCTGGGTGTTACAAGTTGACCACCAGTTGTCAGTTCACCACACTCCACTAAAATAAGAACAGAGAACTAAAAAGGTTATAAACTCACAAGGACAAAGAGAACAGAAGACAAGAAACGGCATCAAGTGATGAATGGTGAGAAATGAAGGCATCAACAGATCCACGAATGCTGAATACCAAGTACATGAAGAGGAAAATGACAATGTCAAACCCAGATGCAGAACACTCAAAATCTCCCGTGTTCTATAACACCAGGAACTACAGAAGACAGGATGGGGTTTTGGGGTGAAAGACAGCCTGAATGAAATGGAACAATCTAGATCCCCTGGTACTCTCCCACCTCTTACAGAGCCAAGCAATAGCCCTTCCTCAATCCAGTATGAGATGGATAGTTGATTCTGTAGTGAAACAAAGCCACAGAGTTTCCATATGCAGGGAAACCATGCCAACAAAAGAGTGGCGAACAGATGCGTAATTAAATCAGGATTTGATAAAGGTGAGATTCCCAGCTTCCTTTTATTGCTTAGCACCAAGTTATAATCCTGGGTGAACAGATTCCAGACAGGAAATTGGTAAAATATTCTCTGGGAAAATGGACTGTCCCAAGAGAACGGATACTGACATTTCAAAATAAAGCAAGAGGGTCCCTGACTGATCACCCACGGAAGCACCAAACATCTCCAATAATAGAGATCTCCAGGGTGCCTGGCTTCAAACTAGGAAGAGACAGCGAAGAATGTCAAGACCTTTCAGGAAATTTTCTGGAATGAAAAAAGGAGACCTAATCAATCAGAGGAAAAAATGGAGACAAGAGGAGAAATTTTTTAAAAAACTAATATTCCCAGAGAAATATGTAAAGATTGTACTCAAGACACAAGAACAGGCAAAAATAAATTGCTGTAAAAAGGAACATTCAGAGAATAATAAAAAGGTCTTGAAAAATTTTAAATATACATTTATAGTAACTGAAATGGAAGAAAATCAACAGAGCAGTTGAAAGACAAAGTTGAGGAAATGTCAAGAAAACAGAACAAAAAGACTAAGAAATAAAAAAATATATAGAAGAGATGAGCTAAAATCAGTCCAGGAAGCTTACAATGGAATATCAAGAAAGAAGAACAAAAAAGGAGAGGGAAGAAAGTTCTTTTTATTATTATTTTTAAATTCCTCCAAATGAAGGATAGAAGTTTCCAAAATAAAAAGTTGCAGCCTGTATCTAGCAGTTTTTTAAAAATTACGATAGCAATGCACATCAGTTTTTTTAACTTTAGAACAGCAGTAGTAAAGGAAAACTGTCAAAATCTTACATAGAGGAGGAAAAATTAGGTCACCTATAATCTATCTAGAATTAGCCTTGCCAACAGCTAGAATGCAACAGAACAATATCTTCCCAAGTCTGAAGGAGAATTATTTCAGCCCAGAACCTACATTTAAAGTATTAATCCAGTATGGAATAAACATAATTGCAGAAAACATGGTTTCCATAATCTCACTTGACGTGTGCCCTTTCTTCAGAAGTAGCTTGAAAAGCAATCTGTCAAATAGAAACAAAACAAGGCAGGAATCCACATGATCCAGTACACAGAGTGTCCTTCACTGGACAGAGACAGAGGGAAGGACCCACTGAGGGAGAACAGGGGTGCTGCAAAGGAGAGACAGGGCAGACAGATGTTCCATCCCCTGGGGGGTACAACTGTATAGAGTATTTAGATAGAATTAGATATATGTGACAGATAACTAAACAAAAATACAATTATACATGTCTCAACATGAATTACTTTTTAAAATAAAATTGGCTAAAAAGCCAGCCGTGCTATAGGTGGATAGAATTACAGGTAGGATACAATAACCTTTATATAAGTTTCAAGACACACAAACACTATGTAGTATTGGTTAATGTGTGTAAATTAAGAAAAAATGTGTAAAGATGGACTGGAAGGATATAAACTTGCATTTTGTTTGTCTATGAGTAAGAAGTAAGGAAAAGTCTCCTAAAGATCAAAGACAGAGAATGTGCATTTGAGTTGACTGTGTTATGCATTTCAGTCATTGTGAGAAGCAGTGTACTGTGACTATTAGCTCATGTTCTCCAGACAGCTTACTAGTTGTGTGATCGGGCGCATACCACCTAATGACTGTATTACTCACTTACCTCTTTATACAACGGTGGCACTCACTAGACTGAAATCAGGATTAATGTGAAGATTAAATCGGCTAATACACTATATAACATTTAGGATAATGCCTGATACATACTTATTACCTCTCCCATTACTGGGACAAAATATCCAACACCCACATCTTAAAGGAAAAACACTTATGATTGCTGTGTTGTGTTGTGTTGTGTTTTGTTTTGTTTTGTTTTGTTCTACGGCTCATGGCTTCAGAGATTTTGGTCCCTGGTAGGCTGGCTCCAAGGCAGAAACATCATGGCGTAAGAGCATGGAGGAACAAAGCTGATCACTTCATGATGGTTAGGAAGCAGAGCACAGAGCAAGTGCACCTGAGTAGAAGGGGCCAGAGATCATGTGTGGTCCCCAAACTCACAATTCTATGACCTACTTAAAGCCACCCAGAAGTGTGCTTTACTAATCCCCTAGGCAGCTCTCAAGCCAAGCAAGTCAATTGCTTCTCAAGTGGACAATCAAGATTAACTGACACAGATAAGGAATCTACTTACTATATATTTAATATAATTATTACTTGGAAATAAAAGATTTGAAGCAAATTCCTTATATTCAATTCTAGTATTGTGTATATAGTGATTTGCAATACTGGCTTCTATATGTCTGGTTTTTAAAAATTATTTAGTTTTTTTTTTAAGTCCTGAAAACAAGATACCATTGCACATTTATATGAATAGCCAAAATTAAGAACACTGACAAATGCTGGCAAGAACATGGAGAACCAGGAACTCTCATTCATTGCTGATGGGAATATGAATGGTGGGAATACCATTACAGAAGACAGTTTGACAGTTCCTTACCAAATGAAGTAACTATACCTTCACCACACAATCCAGTAATTATGACTCTTGGTATTTATCCACAGGATTGCAAAATTGTGTCTGTACAAAAACCTCTATGTAGATGTTTCTAGCAGTTTTACTATTAGTTGCCAAAAGTTAAAGGCAATCAAGCTATCTTTCAATAGATACATGGCTAGATAAACTGATACATCTGAATAATAGAATTATATTCTGTGCTAAAAAGAAACGAGCTATTGAAGCATCAAAACTATGGAGGAAACTGAAATGCATATTGCTGGGTGAAAGAAGCCCATATGAAAATGCTATATATCATCTGTTTCCAACTATATGGCATCCTGGAAAAAGAAAAACTATGAAGACAAAAAAAAGGATTCGGGCTGGGGATTTAGCTCAGCGGCAAAGCGCCTGCCTGGCAAGCGCAAGGTCGTGAGTTCGGTTCCCGGTACCAGAGAAAAACCAAAAAAAAAAAAAAAAAAAAAAAGGATTCATTGTTTCCAGAGTTAGTGAGAAGAGAGAGACAAAGATTTTTATAGTAGGAGGAAATACTACATATAATACTGTGATAGTAGGTACATGTCATTACATATTTGCCCAAACCAGTAGAATGTCCACCAGAAGTAAACCTAATGTAAACTACAGTTTGTGGGTAATAATGGTGTGTCAGCATAGATTGATCAGCTGTAACAAATAACACTTGGTCGAAGATATTGGTAATGTGGGGGATGCTGTACATGTGTAGGAAGAGGGAGACCATAGGAAGTCTCTATACCTTCTCATGTCTGCTGTTAAATGTTTATTTTTTAAAAAGACAAGTCAAATTTAGCTAAAAGGAAGGAATACAAGTATTTCCTCCATAAAAAGAAAAAAAGTTCACATAAAAGTTTAGATGAGAAATTTCACTTCTATCTGGGATGCCACAACTGAATATAGACTTACCTTATACCCTAGAGCCCCTAGAAAACTGGATAAAGTATATGTGAATTTATCCAAGAGAATATCAGAGATGGGGCAACTGCACAGAGAGAGAGAGAATGGCAGAATCTGTATTAGACCCGCAGATACAAAGGAGTCCATGGTCTAGGAGAGGGAGTCAGACATGAAAGGAAGTCTTAGAAGTGTTTAAATAGATGACAAGAGGTCTGAGGATGTAACTCAGTGCTAAATCTTGTACTTTGCATGTGTGAATCCCTGGGTTTAATTCCCAGCACTGAAAAATAAAGATATCAGACAGTGGAGTAACCTGGGGGTGAGCGTGAGTGCCAGCACTCTAGCACACCAGTCTCTCCCAGGTCTCTCCTATCTCACCAGCCATCCCTCTGTGAATTCTTTGCTGGTCCCTCCTCATCTTTCCCTCTCTTAAGCAGAAGAGAGCCCTGGGTTGGGGCTTCTCTTTTCCACCTGTATTCTCTCCCTGGGTTGGCTCATGGATTCAAATATTATCTCCATGTTATGATTCTTATTTGTTCTTTGCACCTTGAGAAATTTCTCCAGCTCTGACTTCGCCCCCAAGCCCAGACTCACCTATTCAATTAGGTAGTTACAATAGCCTAGTGGATGTTACTATGGATTGGATGTAATTTGTCCCCTCCAAATCTCATGTTGAAATTTGGTCCCTAACGTAAGAGTGTTGAGAGGCCTTAAGAGGAGATTCGGTCATCCAGGGATCAAAGCCTTTCTCAAGGAAATGACGAGTGTTTACAGGAGTGAGTCAGCTATGCCAGGAGCAGACTCTTAGAAAGCAAGTTCAGTCCTCATGCTTTGTCTTCATTCTGATGTATCTGCTTGCTTTTCCGCTTCTCAACATGATATGAAGCAACCTAAGGCCCTCACTGAATGATGGTTCCATTCTCATGGGTTTGAGCTAAAATAAATCTCTGTTCATTATAAATTATGTAATATAAGTCTGAGAAAGAAAAAGTGAGGAGGCAAAACAAAAAATATTTTAAAATAATAGCCAAAACATGTCCACAATTGATGAAAATGATAAATCCACAGATCCAAAAAGCATTTCAAAGCTCAGGAAGAATCAGTATGCAGCAAATCACACTATGAAACAGCATAATCAGGGGCTGGGGATTTAGTTCAGTGGCACAGCGCCTGCCTGGCAAGCACAAGGTTGTGAGTTCGATTCCTGGTACTGGGGAAAAAAAAAAAGCATAATCTCACATTTGAGAACCAAGTATAAAGAGGAGAGTCCTAAAAGCAGCTAATGCAGGAAACATTACACACAGAGAAAGAAAACACACAGGCTCCCTATCAAAGCTATGCAAGGCAGAAGAAAACACAATGATTTTTTTTAAAGCATGTCAATCTACTCAGCAAAAGTATCAACAATGAAAGAAAATAAAATTTTTCAGAGAAACATTGGATTTGGTAGTTTCTTGACTATGACATCAAAAGTGCAGGCAATAAAAGCAAAACTAGATGAATTGGAGTACAGCAAAATTGTAAAATTCTGTGCACCAAAGCATACAACAGAATGAAACCAAGCTATGGAAAGAGAAAAATCATTTATAAACCATGTATCTGGCAAGCGGTTACTATCCAGAATTTATAAGTAACTTCTAGAGCTCTACAACAACAAAAAACAAACAACCCAATTTAAATAAATGACCAAAGGACTTGAATGAACATTTATCTGAAGATAATATTCAAATGGAAAATACATACATGAAAACACGCTCACTACTGTTAATCATTAAGAAAATATAAGTCAAAACCGCGCTGAGATACCATCTCACATCCATTAGAATGGTTACCATAAACAACAGAAAATAAGAAGAGTTGAGAAGGATGTAGATGAATTGGAACTCTTGTGCAATGTTGGTGAAAATTATGGGACAGCCACTGTGGAATATGGTATAGTGGTTCCTCAAAATTTTAAACAGAATTTCCATCTCATGTGGCAATTCCATTTCTTGGTATATACTCAAAAGTATTGAAGTCAAGGTCTTGAAGAAATATTTGTACACCCATATTCATAGCAACATTATTCACAGAAACCAAGAAGTGGAAATAAGCCAAGTCTCCACTGATGAAAAAATTCATAAACCAAATAGAATATACATACAGTGGAATATTATTCACCCAATAAAAAGACAATTATGTCACATACTACAAGATGGATAAAACATGAGGGCATATGCGAAGTGAAATAAGCCAGTAACAAGGCAAATATTATATGATTCTGCTTATATGAGAAATGGAGTGTAGTTGAAATGATAGAAACAGGAAATAGAGTAGTGGTGGCTGGGGGTTGGAGGAAAAGGAAAAGGAGGAGTTGTTTAACAGGTATAAAGTTTCAGCTTTGTAACAGGGAAAGGGTTCCAGAAATTGTCTGCACAACAGTGTGAATCTACTTAACACTTGTGAACATAACACTTAAAAGGAATTAGGATTCTTATAAAAATTTTTTTTTAGTGCTGAGGATCAGACCCAGAGCCTCATGTGCACTAGGTAAACACTGGGCCACTGCACTATACCCTAAACCCTCAGCCCCTAGAAGGTAAATTTTACATTATGTGCATCTTGCCAAAATCATAAATAAGAAAAAAAGAAGAAAATGACCTCAAAAAGATTATCTGAGATCAAAGGAGAAATTGGAAGCCAAAAGATCATACAAATAAATAAATAATATCTCTACAAAACAATGTTAAAACTTTATAAATATTTTCAAAATATAAAATTGGGACAAAATGGCTCAAAAAAGATTTTCAGGGCAAAAAAATATTCAGATGAGAGGAAAGATCTGGAACATTAACTAAAAGGAAATGTGCAACTGAGAGTATTTGGGCTTGGGGGCATTGCCTTAGTTGAGAGCTTGGGGGCTTTCTTTCTTTCTTTCTTCCTTTGCTTGCTGTTTTTTATTGGCTGGTTGGATGGACAGCTAGCTGGTTGGTTGGTTCACTGGTTGGTTGGTTGGTTTTTGCTTGTGGTCTTGGGAAGCAAACCTAGGGTTTTGTGAATGCTAGGCAAGTGCTCTACCACCGAGCTACGTCCCCAGGCTATATCTGTTTGTTTTTTGTTTATATGAGAGTAGAACTTTTAGGGGCTGGGGATTTAGCTCAGCGGCAAAGAGTGCCTGCCTGGCAAGCGCAAGGTCGTGAGTTCAGTTCCTGGTACCGGAGGGAAAAAAAAAAAAAAAGAGAGTAGAACTTTTAACATGTTTATAGGCAAAGTAGAAATAAGCAGTAGAAAGGAGGAGATGGAAAATATAGGAAAGAAAAAGGCTGCAAAAAGAGAATTTCTGGTATAGCATTCAGGAAGATCTGGTACAAATAATCTGGGCTCTTGACAAGAAACATTTAAGATGAACAGGATCCTCTTGTCTCTCAGACCAAACTCATCATCACTGAGTACACAGCTCCATCAGGAAAAAGCTGAAGTGGTGCCCAGGTGTCCCTGAGCAATACTCCATCCTGCAGCTTCTCAGCATCAGAAAGGTCGTTCTTTCCTCAGAGGACACCTGGTTCTGATTTAGTTCTGCTTTATCTGGGTAATTCTGACAGCATGAGCTTAGAACCACCATGACCAACTGATTTCTCCATAGTCCAACTTCTGACCCTGGAAGTGATCATGTTCCCACCACTGTGGTTAGATATTTATTATTTCTGTAATCTGGCAGCATTCCGCTGGCTCACTTCAACACAATGCATTTTATTTGTCCCATTTGAACATCATCATGGACTTGTGGTCTTTCATAATTTACATAATTGATCATCATCATTATTTACTTTGTTGAGGCTCAGACTTTTACAGTGCAGTGTATGTCAAGTTTTCCTTCCCCAAACACAGAATTAGCTACTCTGCAAAGAATATTTTATGGAAATTGGTAGCAGAGACCTGGATATGCTGACTAAACAGGTATATTCTATTGTTTTACAGGATCACATGAGATAGTCTGGTGACAGCTGAATTTTCTGTAAAAGAGAGGGAAATTTAGGGGCTGGGGATTTAGCTCAGCGGCAAAGCGCCTGCCTGGCAAGCGCAAGGTCATGAGTTCGGTCCCCGGTACCGGAGAAAAACAAAAAAAAAAAAAAAAGAGAGGGAAATTTACCTCTATTTTTACTAATTTTTTATCTTGTTCTAAATTTGACATATCATGCTATCTATTCTCATACAAAATCATTTGTCCCAATCGCCCTCAAATTTAAATTTCCCATTTTCTCTCTTTTGTCCTCAGACTCCAGTATTGGAATTGGCTCCAACATGTATAGGTTTATCCCCTGCCTTTCATGAGTACCACTCTAGCACCAACTGTCTGAAAGGAAAATGCCATTCCAGCCTCCCTTCAGCGATCCACCGAAAACACACAGGCTTAAGGCGCCTGGATGCTCAGAAGGGATCTCAAGCAATATGTAATAATGACAACCATAAGTAAATGCCAGCTACACTTCATAGGTTTTACGGAAAAACCCCTCCAACTCTTCATTCTTACGATCATCCGAGTTGTTATTTAATTTTTTATCACAGGGAGCTTTAGGTTTAAACTACAATTTCCTTTGGGTAAATAGGTATTATTTCTGTTCTGTGCCAGGTAAACTTATCAAAACCTCATCAAGAATATTAGCAAATGCAACTTAAAAAATCAAGAATCATAGCTTGCTTTTTATACTTTTCCCAAAAGTTCAAGCGGATCAATTCTGTTAGGCCCTTAACAAGTGTACGCTATTTACTGAGTTCAAAAGGACAAACTCAAGCAAATGACACACGAGGTAGAATGCATTTCAGTTTGGGCATCATATTCCCATGACATCATATTCACCCAGCGTCAGTTTCAGTAACCATCAAAATGAGTTTTAGCCGTGTTGTCTTCCTCGGAAGAAACCTGATTCCTTACATTGTCTAACAATTGCCGTGACCATAGTTTGCATTTGCCATAACCGGCCAACCACGAGAGAAGGAATGTAGCCGCTTTCTTCAGGGTAACTCATGGGTAGGGCTAATTAGATCCACATGGAAGGGAGCACTGCTTTCACAAATCCAAACTAGCTGATCAGTGCCTGCTTAAACTGGGTGAGACTGAACCCACTGCGTATTTATTTGTTTCATTTTTCCAAGTGTCTCTTTCTGTTTTAGTGTTTTGGAAGTAGTACTGTACTGGGAATCAAACCCAAGGCCTCACAAATGCTAGGTAAATGGTCTACCACTGAGTTACATCCCCAATACTTAGAAATTTTATTTTGAAACAGGATCTCGTTAAATTGCCCAGGCTGCCTCAAACTTTCAGTCCTGCTTAAGCCTTCCAAGTAGCTGAGATTACAGGCAGGTACCACTGCACGGATTAGCTCTGTATTTATCAAGAGAATATACATGCTTATCGTCCCTAGAAACTTTCATTATTTAGGATAAACTATCTGCTGAGAAGCTACTTGGCAGAGTCAAGGTACTGAAGGTAAAGAAATGTCTTTGGTTATCTGTTTTGTGCAGTTAAGTAAGGGAGACGCTAGAGTGCTCACTTCTCAGAGTGGAGGGGACCCACCGATGTGAATTTACTTCAAGCTCCCTTTGGGCAGGTTCAGCCAACCTTCTCTAGTGGGGCAATTTTCTGAGCAGCCCTGCCCCTGACCCAATGATGTCCCTTTGTCCCTTTCCCTACTTCTCTTTCAGAAGCGAAGAATTTAGTTTCTTCACAATGTCCCATCCAACTCTCCCAACATCTATCTATTTCAGCTCAGCCAGGCCAGCTCTGTTACGGTGTACGCCTGGGGCAGGCCTGAGAGAGTCAAGGCCTCAAGCCAAGATTTTAATGTGACCCAGATAAAGAGAGAAGGGGTGTAGCTCTCCTAAAACCACCAATCCTGAAGATAAACTTTTTGGCCCTAGTTGTCCAGGCTCTCGACAACTTCCTATTACATTTCAGAACACTCATCTCTAAACCAAGCTGTGGCCAAAGTCAGTTACTTAACACTTTAGCTGAACTGTCTTGGAACTATTTCAATTTGATATTTTTAATATTCTACTTAAAAGTCACCTTTCTGAGGTATTAATTCATTTCTGAGACTCTGTTCTCTGAAAGTCATTTTAAGAACTCATTTGGTTTGCACTAAACAGTGAAAGCCAAGGTCATAACTCTCCAAAAAAAAAGTTTTCTATAAAAACAAAGATTAACCCATACATGTCAAAGTCATAGCATAGCAACAGATCTTCACTTTTCTCTTCGAAGTCAACTTTCCTGTTTTAAGTTTTCTACATCTCTCATGCAACAGCTTTAACTAAAATATTCTCAGAGCCCCCACTTTCTCCTTTGGTTTCCTGATACTCCTTGCTGGGTATAAATCTCGTGGTGGGAATTTGGTGTCAGTCATACTTCTGGCACCAACCACAGATTGCTTGAGAATTCTGGATTAGCCAGAAGAAATCAGTCTCAGAGAGAGCGTGTGCACACGCAAGAGAGAGATGGAGACAGAGACAGAGAGAAAGAGATTAAATTAAACTCTCAGTATGTTTAACTAATAATACAAAATCTTATCAGAAGTGGCCACACAAAGCCAAAGCAAATACAGCAAGCCTTAGCATGGTTTTCTTTTCCCTCCGCAGCCCTTAATTAGCAGTGACATTAAACAGTCAAGTCAAGGTCTCGACAGATCTAAGAAGCTAATATCTTGCAAGCTCTCAGATTCTATGCTACTTCTATGCTACCCTGTAGAGACAGTGTGTGTCTATCATTAAGCCATTGTCTCTCAGTGTCATGCCTGCTCTCTACGCTCCACTTTGCAAAGGTGCCAGGACCTCACAAAGTTCATCTCTGTTTTACGAACCAAGGTCTATTTGTCTCTGCCAACATGGGGATCTGCTTGCCCTTTGGGTTCCTAAGGCTTGGTACCATCTACACAGAGCCACTCCTCCAAAGGCCTGAGCCCCAGTAACAAAGGATCCTCCTCCGAGATTCTGGGTTCTGATAAGCCCAACTGCCTCCTTATTATCTCCAGGTCCAGGGTAGTATGTACTTCACATAGTCACCTATATACTGTGTTACCTCAGCACAACCTTGTTGCATTTGCAGTCCCGTAATGGCTCTTTAATCAATTCCCTGTATCCAGTTCTCCCTGTAGAAGTAACTAGTGTGATTTCTGGTTTACCAGCTTACCACTAACTGACAGAAAAGTGCATCCTTTTATTGCTTCTGAAGCAAATGTTAAGCACTGTACCATTCACCCTTTCACAGAGTGCAGCTAGGAATCAGTGATGGAGGAAAAGAGAAATTATTTCCAGCCATCTCAGACCAGGGAAGCTAGACCTTGATCAGTTGGTAGGGAAATAGGGTAATTGAGCACATAGCTAAGGAAATACCACCAGATAGAAATTCCTAGATGCTAAAGAACTCCTGATAACATGGAAATCCTTCACAACCATGGAAAATACTCAGCTTTCCACATCCCTGGTGAGAACACCTTCTTTGCCATCTTTCCCTCTACATACATGCATCTATTTTCTCCACAAGCCCCCACTTGCTGATCTCAGAATGAGGAAAATTTGTAAAGACTAGAGTAATAACCACCCAGAGGGTATGTGCCTTCTGATTGAAATGAAATGAAATGCGGCACTTCTTTAAAAGCCAATTATTTCCAACCTGTTCCATTAGAGTCAAACTTGCTAAATGAGCATGTAACATATTGACTTTTGTGCCCTGTGGTATCTGGATCCATAAATGCCCTGCTTATCATAATACTCATCTCCATAGCTCTTGCAAATCAGGACCCTCGCCAAGAGAGCATCCATGGCCCATCCACAAGTCACCAAGGAGACAGGCTGCCTAATGTAAGGGGAGTTGGTCTGTCCTCTCACACTTCTAGCTGGACCAGATGCATGAACCCACCTGATTAACAGTCAGAATCCTCTCCACAATGCATTTCTGCATTTGAAGAGATGGCAGCAATCCCATGGAGCCGGTGCTGTTCTCTGTGAGGAGGAAATCAGCCTGCCATTGGATTACCCAGGCAGGGAGATGGCCAGAGGAGCCCTAATAAAGCCCAGTGGGACAACTTGACCTTTGGAGTCAGATCAACCTGAGTTTGAATCTTGGCTCTGGAACTTGTTCATTCGGTATAAGACACTGGACAAGTTACTTAATCATTCTGAGCCTGTTTCCTTCCAAGGGAAGCAGAGAAATTATAAAGCCTACTTTGCAGGTTTGCTGTGATGATTAAATAATGCAATGTATAAAGAGCTGCTTATACTATAGCCACCACATCGTAAGCACTTGAGAAATAGTAGCTGCTATTATTATGTTTTGCTTTTATAAATATTAACCACCTCTTGGATGTTATGTTGCTACAGGACTGCGCTTTCAATGCAACGCTTCAATATCTCTACTGTGGGTCTAATGTAAGCAAAAGGCAGAAAAGTAAATTTCATGTAATCTTTAAAATGATCATTTCCTAAGTGATCATTAGAAGATGCATACCCTCATATCCTCCTCTCCAACCCCTAGACTCCCTACCATGCTCTTCTACCATCCCCCATTCACTGAGCAGCTCCTAGAAATGGCATGAACTTCCTGAGTTCCTGCAATAGCACCCTCTGCTCCTGACTAGCCTCTTCTATTTCCTGCTGTCTGTTGGAGGAATCCTGATAGGTCTACTCCAGATGATCATCTAAGGGCAGAGGTGCTATTTTCCCAGAGCCAGCAGGGAAAGCCCAGGAGCATCCCACAGAGATGAGTGCAAGACTCCCAGCTCACACCCTGAACTTTTACACAGGTGTGGCATTTGGGATTCACCAGGGAAGCTGTATAATTACCTAGAAAGAGTGCCATCTGATTGTTCCTTTCTCTCCAAGTGCAATCTCTGCTAATAACATCATCCAACTGAATGCCTCCTAATTCTGTCGGAATGCATTTTAATTATCGCTTCTTCTTATGTTGGTGAGCTGTTGCTGGAGTTTTTGATTTGTGATGGAAAATAGGGAAGCCATAAAGTATTTTAGTGACAGCTCCCTGATTAGGCAGCATTGCAGCAAAACAAGTTGTCACAATAAAACTGATTAATCAAGTTGTCAGAGTAAAACAAATTAATGCCACAAAAACCTTTGCTAGAAATTACCTCTGTATCTGGGAGTATTTGACGGATGGATTCCTTCTATTAGCAGAAACTTTCATCTCATGAGCAACTCTTCGAAGCCTGACTTGGGATCAGAGTTGGGCCATTTTCCCTGCACCTGGGGAGTAATTTAGAAGCCAGAGGCATATTTGGAGAAGGTAGTCACTGACTGGAATTTTAGAGATCCTTCGTTCCTGCCTGACAGAGAGACTATTAGTACCTGCAGTATAATCTAGTAGCCATAAAAATTTAATGCAAAATAAATACAGAGGCCATTACATACAGTCCTACCATGATCTGGATTTATTTCTTAATTTATTAAGGTGTTTAATCATAGTCCTGTGCCTGGAAGGGCGCTCTGTAGTTTCTCTACCCCAAGGAAAGACTTCACCGATATCATTTACACAGGTGTGGCATTTGAGAGATGACAATAACAGGTCTTGTCCATCACAGTTTATTGATATACACACAGTGTGATGTGAGCTATTCTGATTTCCATCCCTTACAACCAGAGCTGATTAGACAGAAGTAAACATAACCACTTATCCTGGTATAAATTATGAGCTAAGCTAATTATATTCTATCTCAATATCTTAACTAGGAAATCCTAATAGAGTGGGAAATCAATCCTATGAAAGCTGAAGACCAAACAGTATCATAAGGCAACTCAAACCCATTAGGGTCTGGACAAGCCAAGATTATAAGGGAGCAGAAGCTGTGAAGTAGAAAATGATTAATAGTAGAGCAGGAAAAAGTCAGTGGGCAGCAGGAAGAGAAGAGACAGTAGCCCATGAAAGAGGTGGGACTCAGCACCAGTTGCTAGAGCAGCTTCCTTTCCAAAAGGATCTCTGGGTTCAGTTCTGATTGGTTACCTTAAAGTAAAATCCTCTTCACTTGAAAAAGTAGGGTTGCATCTCTTTTTAGCAGACACTGACACAGGCTTAGGGGAAACTCTCAGGGCAATAAAGAAGGGAATAGGTATAAAACAGATTGATATGAAAGTGAATGATATTCAAACTATTTAGCAGACCAAATACCGCCCATTATGCCACGCCAGAGCATATTGTTGCATATCATCCCTGAACACATGTCCCATTTCTGTGGAGTTCCCATAGACCGGCACCAGTTGCCAACTTCTCCAAGAACCTGAGCTTTGGAAGAAAGGACTGAAACACAAAACACTGCCGCCTAGCTGTCCCCAATAGGACAGCTATCTATTCCAGCAAAACCAGAGTTCAGCAGTGGGGCGAGGCTTTGAAGTCAGTGAATACACCACCTCTTCCTGTGCTATTAAAATATCACCCTTGAGAGACTTTGGCTGCACTGCTTTTGAGGGCAGACATCAACATATTGCCCAGGATATTGCAGGAGAGGGGTGATAAGGAGTGGAGGAAGTTGAAGCTATTATGATCAAGTCCAGCCCAAAATAAAATTCTAGGCTCATCTTTGTTTTCCCAACTTTCTAAGGAATAAAAGGTCAATACCTAGACAGATATGCAATTAAACATTATTGAGAATGTATAACTTCAAAGAGTAGAACTGCCAAATAGAAATGTTTTATTCATTCTAAGCAATGTCCTGTTTTTAAAAATAATATAGCAACTAGGATTTAAATGCTAGAATGAAAGCTATCTCAGTAGTGCTGTGCAATTCAACACAAAGAACCCACACAGACCCCTGAAAGTAGACTTTGCAAGTAGAAGGCACAAGATTCACTCAAACTTAATTTTAAAATTAGAGCAAATATACCATCTCCTTCAGAACGGTGATCGGAGTACAGAATGAAGGGAACTGGAGTTTAGGGTAGTTTCAAATAACTTAAAACTGCACAGCTCTTCACAGCTCATTCTACTCTCTTTCCCATATCAGCTTGCTTTGGTTCTTCTTGGAATAGCCCCAGGAATTAGATACTGTTATCATCATCATCAACATCATCATCATCATCATCATCATCATCATCATCATCATCATCACCTTCACTTTACGATGGAGAAAACAGGTTCAAAGAGATTAAAGACTAGGAGAAAGACACCTCTTGTGTCACCCAGAGCCTTGTGGGAAATGAACTTCCCAATCCCCCCAGTGCAGAAGCCTGCCTCATGTATGCCAGCTGGGACGCCAAGAAAAAGATGCTGCTAGCAGTGGGGACACAGGCTGGCATCTCCAGTAGCCTTAACCCCACCCTGAATGACAGCCTCTGCCAGCCTGGAAATCCAGTGGTGCTGAATCCCACCTGCCCAGTTCTACCTCTTCCATATTCCAACCTAAACAAACTGCAGCCCCAGGAACCCATCCCCATTTTCACACTTCCCTGCACCTCCCTACCCATCCCCTGCCTCCCCTTGGCCCTCCTGCAAGCCCTCTGAACCTTCATTCCACTGTGAAAATTCTGCCACAGTGTGCTCTGGCTTTTCTGAAAACATTCTTTCTACCTCCTAGCTTTAACTGTGTCTAAATGACTCTCCCCTCAAAAATGTTTACATTTGTCACTTCCTGCAGTTTTTGGAACATTGTCTGTTGCTACATACTGCCTTGCCTCTTCCTGTAATGCTCTTCCTGCCACCATATGTCACCAAATCCTATCTTCCCAGCAAGCACCAATGCCCATCAAGAGTAACTCATGTCTCTTCTCTGGGCAGCCTTTTCTGACCACCTCACTCTGTTATTACAGTGTCTTACATGGTTTCTCTCATAAACTAAAGATTTCACTACAGTCATTCATTTGTATATTTTTCTCTCCTATTACACTCGGAGCTTCCGAGGGCTAAGATCATCTCCATGTTCCCTGGCAGTGGCGGGGATGCCAGAGACTGAGGGGAGAGTAGCTAAGCAGGAATTCTCTGCTGCTGTTCTGCCGCTGTGAACAGGACCGAAGGTGTCAAGTCCAAAGAGCATTAAAGGTGCTGACACCAGTATCCACTGCCCTTCACCTCTTCTGTCCCTGTGACATTTCTTGTGCAATAGAAATGAATTATGGAAACACTTAGTATTAGGGAATGGAAGGGAAGGAGATGGGAGGGGAAGAGAAGGGAGAGGAGAGGAGAGGAAAGGAGAGGAGGGAGGGGGATCAGAGGGGAGGGGAGAAAAGATCATTTTGAAGACAAAGATCTAGAAGCACAGAGAAATAGAGGAACTTGTGCTGATCCATTCCACAGTTTAAGGACACAGCCCAGACCGCAAAGCCTAGCTGCCTGCCATGTCATCCATTGTTCCTTCTGTTCTCACAGTTGTCATTACATAGTATAGGAGCAGGGAACCATTACCTGGACCTCACTAAATTCACAGACCTGCGCCAGGTGTGTTTACCCAGTCACCACCAGAAGGAAATTTTGCCTTCTTTTCCAAACCCTGGCCTCAGACTAAGACACATCCACGCTAACACCCCATTGGCACCATCCACTTTCCAGGGAAGAGATATAGGAGAGTTAATCTCTCTGAACCTCGAATTCGTTATATAACAGATAACATGGTCTATATTGAGGCTCTTAGCAAAGCTTGGCATGCACTAGATGCTTAATAAATACATATCTCAAATTTGTTTTGAGTCATGAGAATAGTCATTTTGAGGGTTGTTTTCTTGCAAAGCAAGCTTAAAGTCCTCCTTAAAAGCATTCTGCTGAGATATACACACTCCCTGACTTACACAGTCTTTTGTTCCAGAGGCCTTCCACATTTTTGCCTAAGCCTAAATGCTCCTTCTTTAACACATTTCACTTTTATAAGCTCTTTTTAAACTCACTATCAACTAAAATAATTGTCTTGGTTCACACAGGAAAAATTTGATTCATATGGAATGGAAGAGAGGCTTTTGGTTACCTTCACAGCTCTCCAGTACTTTAATTTTCTATGCTGAACCAATGTCCTGCTGTTTATAAACTGATCCTGTTCTTGTGCTGCCATCTGATTTACCCTCCTCCCCCCTTTTATTTTTTATTTAGTTTGTCTATTTATCAAAGATGTATATGCACACAGCTTACATCTTTTTTAAATTTTTTATTTTTTAATTTTAAAGATAAAAGAATGAAAACATTAATAAACACACAGACAAAAATAAAACAATAAAAGCAATACAGAATTTCAGACAAGGTTGATAGGAAATTAACAATGGTTGGTGTATTACATATTGCTATCTTCAAATTGATTACTCAGATAAACAAATGTACACATGTAAGATTGATCAGTCAGCTAAACATTAATTGTTCCTTTCAATAAAGCAATAGAAATTAGTAATACAATTACCTTAGCTATCCTGTGTGTACATATATACATAGTCCACTGTGGAAATCAGTTTGGAGAGTCCTCAGAAAACTAGGTCTAGAGGTCCCATTCAACCCAGCTATTCCCCTTCTGGGTATTTTCCCAGAAGATCTAAAAACATCATATCATAGCGATATATGTGCACCTATGTTCATACAGCATAATTTGTAATTGCTAAATCGTGGAAGCAACCCAAATGTCCATCCACCAAGGATTGGATAAGAAAATTGTGGTACTTTTATATAATGGAATACTACTTAGCTATAAAGAAAGATAAACTCGAGGCCTTTATAGGTAAATGGTCACAACTCGAGACCATACTCATAAGTGAAATAAATCAGACCTGCATGTGCAAGCACAGCATTGTCTCACTAGTGTAAAACCTGAAAGAGTTAATTTAAACTAGGAGGTATGATAGACATTGTGAAATGATAGGAAAACATTCAAGGGTAAAGGGCAACTGGGATGTGGGAAGTGAGACGGGAAAGAAGGAGAAATTTTGTATGTATGTATATACAGGATAGTTAACATAGTTGTTCTACTGTCTTCTATTTCTTTGTGGAAAGAAATTGTCAGTGAGTCCTTGATTGATTAATATTGCATGTCTCTATCTGTTTTCATGAGAAACCACTTTGAAGATATCAATATGTAATACAACAAGCATTGTTAATTTCCTACCACTTTGTTTGTAACTCTGTATTGTCTGTACTGTTCTTTTGCTATGTTGTAAAAGGTTGTCTGTCTGTTAATGTTTTCCAAATAAACATATATACATAGTTTTCCCTTTTTCTTTCTTTTCTCTTTTTCCTCATCCCAGTTGTTCTATCTTTTTGAGCAGTTTCTTTCCCTTTCACAAATCTATTATACTTTTTAGATTTTATTTACTCTTTCAGGTTCTTATGCTAGGGAGATGGTATGGTGTTTACACATGTGAGTCTGATTTATTTCACTTATGAATATGGTCTCTAGTTGCACCCATTTACCTATAAAAGCCTTGAGTTTATCTTTCTTTATAGCTAAGTAATATTCCATTATATAAAAATACTACATCTTTTTATCCATTCCTCAATGGATGGGCATTTGGGTTGCTTCTGTGATTTAGCTATTACAAATTGTGCTGCTATAAACATGTAATACACACAGTTTAAAGAGTAAATAGTTCTACAAGATTGATTGTTACAAACACTGTGTCTCTTTACCACTACTGAAATCTCCATTTCATTTCTCACTTGCTGAAAGTAAACATTTTCAACTTTTACCTGATTTCCTTTCCTCTATCAGTCAATACCACGCTTACATTGTTACCGAAAAACCTTTCATGTTATAATGGTTCATCTGGGCGATAAAGATGTAAGTCCTCTTTTCCTTCTTCCTGGTCCTAGCACATACATTCCCTGTTTCCTATGTTCTTGTCCTCATTTTCCTTGTAGAGCTAGAAGGTAAAATTGGTTAGGTCTATACATATAGCCTCTACATAGTGTCTGCACTGCTGTTATTACTGTAAATATTCTTCCCAGCAAGCACTTGTGTAACATCACTTTCCCATCCTTACCTATTTGGTTTCTCTTGTACTTAATAATGGTCTCCATGATTTTCTATGTATTTATCACCAGTGAAACTTCAATGCAACTTGCCCGACTGCATAAACCTCTTCTAAACGCATTCACAGTAGGTATTCTGTCAATATCATGCTCTTGGGAAATTTCTCTGGAGCCTTCTGGCCTACTCTTGTCTGGACAGGTTGCTTTCCAGGCCTGCTAAACAGTTATCCTTCCTGGGAGCTCTTTTTCTTAATATGCAGGATATTTCATGCACCTCAGCCTTGTATTAGAAACCCTTTCTTGGATCTCATGCCTTGTTTTTGGTCTTGTTTTATTTCCTCTCATCTTGGTATAGTACACACTTTAGTAGCTTCATAGGAAAAGATACACATAGGAAACAAATGCCTTAAATCACAAATGTATTAAAATGTCTCTACCCCACCCTCATATTTAATTGTTCATTTGAGTATATTGTTCTTAGTTGAAAAATTACTTTCCTTGCAGATATTGAAAGCATTATGCCATTGTCTTTAAGCATCTAGCCTGGCTGTCTCTAATGTTTTAAAATTTTATCATGATACTCCTTGAGGTAGTGCTATTTTCCTTCACTGTTTTTCATTCTGAGTTTTTCATTTCTTCCATGTTTTTCATTCTAAGCTTTCACTGCCTAAAATACAGCCATTTAATTTCTGATGACTAATTTTAATTTTTAATTTTCATTTTTAACTAAATTTTCATTTTTAATTGTATTTTAATTGTGCTTAAATTCTTGATGATCATTTTCCCCACCTGATTATCTATTCCTTCCTTTTTGAGTTCCTATTATTTGAATGTTGCATGTCCTGGAGCTCTTCTGCTCTGCTCTGCTCTGCTTTGTTTTGATTTTTCCGCTATATTCCATCTCCCATCTTTTTTCTCTATTCCAGAAGAATTTACCCAACTTTATCATCATTCCCTCATTCATTTATTCAACAAGGTTTTGAGTACTTACTTTGGGCAAGGCAGTGTTCAAGATGCTAGAAATGTCACTGTAAATAGAAAATATATTCCGTATCATCACTGATATTATACTCTTTGAATTCTACTACTGAGTGTTTATTTCTGCTACCAAATTTTAAACTTCCAGGAGTTATGTGTTATTCCTAAGTATTCCTTTTTGGTAGCATCTTATTCTGGTTTGGGCTGCCCTAAAGACTTTTAGTTCTCTGAGAATTTTGTTAGACTTTAATAAGGTTTCCTTTTTTCTATACAATTTCCATTGCCTTCAAGTTACCTTTGCTTGTTTTGGTTTACATCTTTCATTTTACTTTCCTCAGATATTTGGGTATCTTCTTGCTGTGGTATAGATATGGTTTGTCCCCCACAGGCTCATGTGTTAGGAGCTTGGTCCCAAGGGTGGTGATGCTGAGACATGGTGAAACCTTTAAGATGTGGGGCCTGGCTCAAGGTAATTAAGTCACAGGGCTTTGTCCGTAGGAGGTCATGCTGCTCTCACAGAATGAATTGGCTCCATGAGAACAAGTCGTTATATGAAAAGCAAGTCCGGCCCTTGAATCTCTCTGGCTTCCTGTCTCACCACGTGATCTCTTCCACACACATACCTGCCTTTGTCATGCCATCTGCCATGAGACCCCGCATCAAAAGTCAAACATTTACATGGAGCCATTTGATCTTGGATTTTCCACTTCCAAAACCATGGGGCAAATAAGCCTCTTTTCTTTATAAAGTACCCATCCTCAAGTGTTTTGTTAGAGCAATAGAAAGGGACAAATAACGTTGTTCATATTAAAACATGGCATGCTAAAATACTGATTGGAAGTTCTGTGTTTGTGGCTGGGGCTGATTAACCTTGGTATCTACAACACATCTACAGTTAATCTGGGCTACATTCTCCTTGAAGAATCCCTGATGTTAGTATCTTTAGGTTGTCCTTCTTGAGCTGGTCAGGGTCCTTAGGGCTGCAACATTCTTTGGGCTACTACATATTAACTGTTATTTAATCTTCCTATTTCAGTTTATTAACACTGCCTTCAACTCCCTTGTGTCTTTGCAATAGTGACTCTCTGTTTTACCTTACATTGTGGGAGATGGGCATTCTTCTATCTGCACAGACAATATAATAATCATAATGATGATGATAATAATATCCGTTATCGATTGCTGCAGAGAAAGTTACTCCAGAAATTAGCAACTTAAGACAACAAATATTATCCCATAGGTTGAAGAGTCAGGATTCTGGGCCCTGCTTAGATGTATGCCTCTACCTCAAAGTTTCTCATAAGGGTACAACAAGATATCTGTCAGGGACCACAAATTATAAATTGGGTCTAGAGGATATCTGAGGCCATCCTTGTCCTGCCCTTTCAGCCAAATTGGAACGGGAACTCCCTACTTATTTCTGGTCACAGCTGAAAGCCTTAGGGCTGATGACTGCAATGAGGAAGGCACTCACAGAGCAAGATAAGAACTGCTGAGGATGATAAGGCACCTGCAGAAACTACAGCTCCCTTATTGCCCCAGTCTCATCCTCGCAAGAATGCTTTGATCTTACTAGCCTACCATAGTTGCCATTACTATTCCCGGAAACACTCACTTCCCTTCATCCATTGTCCTTGACACAGTGTAATCAATAAATACCAAGGTTCTGGCTGCCTCATGGCCTTTTATTCCCCTTGAACAATTGGTCATCCCAGATCCCTGCTGCACCATATTTTATGCTCTTTATTCTCACCATGCACTGTAACACCTGGCAGGAGATTGGAGCCCACTGAAAAGGTCTCCAATAGATGGCCATTGGGGTTGTAGTCTTATCTGAGAGCCCATCTGAAGGAAAATCCTGGAAATGCCCTAGATTTGACCTTTGCTCAAAGAATTCTGAAACTATTGCACATTGCTTGGTACCTGGAGACACTGGGAATTTTCAAATTCACCAAGTCTTAGATCCTTTTGATTCATAAGTACTTCCTTCAAATTATATTTGTCCTCTTGCATTTTACGATAAGCAATGAGATGAAAACAGGCAGCACCTACAGCACTTTGCTTGGAAATCTCCTTAGCTAGCTTATCCAGTTCATTGGGCATATTTCCTACTCCACATTACTAAAGGCAAAAGTATTAAGTTTCTGCCATTGCCTAAGAAATATTTCCCTTCCTCTAGTTTCCAGGATATGTTTTCACTTCCTTTCTAGCCCTTAGTATCTCTGAGATTTGGATTTTTATTAACAGTCTATTCAACTTGGATTTTCACTAAATCTTCCCAGGCTTCATCTACTCGCCAGTTAAATTTTTCTGTATTTTAGGCATGTTTACAGTATCACCTGCTAATGATACAAAACTTATATTAGTTATCTGTTTTTATATAAAAATATTATCCCAAACTTAGCGGCTTAAAACGTAAAACATTTTGCACCTCACCATTTCTTTGGGTCCAGCATATAGATGCAACTTAGCTGAACACCTCTGTCTCAAGCTTTCTCACCGGGCTGTAATCAAGGGGCAAGATGAGGCTACAGCCTCATAAGAAAGCTTGACAGGGGAGGATCCACTCCCAAGCTCTCTCACATAATGTTGGCATTTCACGGGCTGTTGGATTGAAGACCTCTATTCATTGCTTACTGCTGTTTGAGTGTGTCCTTTGGTTCCCTGCCGAGTAGACTTCCCCAATGGATACAGAGCAAAAGAGGGAGGCCTAAGACAGAACAACAGTGTTTTTTTTTTAATAACCTAATTTTATAAGTATTATGTCATTACCTGTGGCATATTCTATTGATTAGTAATGGGACATAAAGTCTAGTCCTTTCTTAAGGAAAGGGACTTCTGAAAGAGCATGAATATCAGGAGGCAGGGGTTATGGGGATATTCCTGGAGGCAATCTCCCACAATACAACATAACATAATATAAAATCAAATAAGAGTAAGACAACAATGTGAACCAAAACGAGATGAAGTCAGAGTAACAGACACTGTGAGGAGCAAAGGCCTTCTCTTTAGATGTACTAACTCCTGGCTTCTGCCTTTTCAGTAGTCATCATCATACTGGACTGCTTTATGGGCCGTCAGTGTAAACTTTCCTACACCTTGAAAATCTAATTATGGTTCCTTGCAACCATTTTCAAGAGATCAAATGTATGTAAGTTCAGTGTTGTATGACCAGGGGAACTGCTGAAATGTGAAGGAGAGGAATATAGGCTGAATATATACTCCATCTGTAATGACAACATCCATGAAATCCGTAGCATTAGAAGAAACCTATTTCCTGAACAATGGTGACAGCTCCTGCTGTGGCTCTTCTCTCTTTCCCGCTGGTCTCTCTCTGCTTCATATTGATATCTGTTTTGAAAATTCAACACTAATTAGCCTGTAACCCATTCATCCATTCATTCCTCAGTCACAAAGCATGAATTGAGTACCTGCTGCATGCTAGGCCCTGCACTCTGTCCCTAAGAGCATTCGTCATGGTACCTGCCCTTTTGGAGCACATAGTTTGATGTAAGTGAAAGCAAATTTGCAAAATACATAACTGAGGTCCCAAAAAGTGATCATTTTACTGAGTGCAGAGACCTGGGAACAAACAGTGGACAGGGCAAAGAAGATACAACAGACCCCATCAAGGAACTACCCAACTCTGCTTGTTTTGTTTCTTATTTAAAAATTCTACCCACAGATATGGAAATAGAAAAGGAAATTCATGGGTGGTATATATATATGTGCATGTGTGCGTTTTAATAAATCTCATGAGGGTCTTGTCTATCCTTGTGTATAGGCCATAGGTGAAAAGGTTAGAGGCCACGGGTGGAAGATTTACAGAAAAAATAAAAATTTAAAAATTTAAAATGAATGTATACAAAAAATATACATATATATAATAAATATATATAATAAATAATTGTAAGTAAACATGTATCTATAAATATATAATAAATATATATATAAAATAAATGAAAATGAAATTTCTGGCTAAAGCTATCAAAAACTGAGGTGGGCTCTCATAGAAACCATTGCCTTCTTTGTTCTGTTTTTTGTTCCATTCACACGGGTTTGCTCTCATTCACTAAGGCTTTATCCTTCTCTTCCATGCTCGGATCCCTGAATGCACTGCTTCCTCTACCTATGACACTCCCTCTATTCAGTCTTCCTTCATACTGCTGGTTTGTGCTCCTCCCTCAGCTCAGTTTGGGTGTCATTTCTTCTGTGAACCTTTCCATGGCCACTACCACTCCCAAATCAGAGGAGCCTCTGGTAGCCTCATAGCTCTGCTGATCTAGAGCTCTGTGTGACTGTTCAATGTGTGTCTCTCTAGATTTCTGGTTTTTAAACTACCTTCGGACAAGGGAACTGCCTGCTTTGTCCACTGTCAAGTTTCCAGAACCTAGTGGCACTCCACGGCATTTGGCAGGGGGAGGAGGCACAAGTGAATGACTGGCTCAATGAATGAATGGAAATGGCTGCAGTGATAACCTCACTCCATGAACTTCATTCTTTCCATGGTTCTGGTCACAGAACTTGTTTCATCAATCATAAGTTCGTGAACCAAGTACCACAGAATATGAGCCCTTGATGGGAATAATAGAGAAGATTCTGGAAGAAGCAACAGAGGTTAGGGCCACAGAGATGACTCTATGAACTTACAGTTTTTTCCAACTCTACACTTCTAGGATATAGCAAAAAACAAAACAAAACAAAAAGCTATGGTAATTCCATCCTTTCCCTAGAATGGAAACATTCTACAACTTCAAGTGTATAATAAAATCCAATAATTTTGTATTTTGAGTGTGAATTAACCCTTAACAAGACCATGTATCTTTAAAATCTTTTTTAAGAAAAAGAAATTGAAAGATTACAAATGACTGTTGTTGTTTTGTAGTTGCCATCATTTTTTCTTCACATGTACCTTTAAAAGTGAAGAAGGTTTCTGAGTGACAGAATCACTAAGAACCCATGTCCATAGCTGAATTCTGACTCCTTTCCAAATGACAAGGCTACCTACCCACTGCCTCATGATAAGGTGGGTGTTTTTCACAGTATTTGGCTCACAGTCAACACTGAGACTATAAAAAAAGCTCTAAATCCCCCCCCCATGCACATAGGCATATTTGAGGGGTTTTCTGTTTTGTTTTGTTTTGTTTGGGTACCAGGACTCAAACTGAGGACCTTGCACTTGCCAAGCAGGTGCTATGTCCTGAGCTCTATCCCCGGTCCCTCATAGGCACATTTTGGTCAGAAATGTGCTTGCAATGTCAGCAACTCCCACCTCCCTGGAGCTCACATACGGATCTCAAGGTGGAAAACTCTGGCCTACCATGAAATAGTAACCACAGTTCCTAAATAGCCAGGTGTAAGATGTGTTCCTGAGGGCTTAGTTCACAAAACGCACTGTTCTTTCTTCTCAAGTCCTTGGGACGGTGTGACATAAGCAGACCTGACAATCACCCAGTCACCAGCTATACCCAGTCCCTGAGAGACTGGATGATACAAAAAAAAAAAAAAAAAACCAGAGTAGTCACCCACTTATAAATTCCTTGAGCTCAGAGTCTGTTTCTGTTCTATTTACTGCAGGATCCCAAGTGAAAAACAGCAGGAAAGCAAGGGTCATGGAAACTGTAATTAAAAAAGAAGAGACACAAATGAAGAAGAAGACATGGGCTTACAAAGAGAGCCATAAAAAGGAAACAAGACCTCTCTCTCTCTCCCTCTCTCTCTCCCTCTTCCCTCCCCGTGTGTGTGTGTGTGTATATATATATATATATATAGCCATAGGTAGAAGATAGGCTTGTAGCCTGGATAGAATATAAAGGGAAAGATGAAAGGCAGGTTGCTTGCTGCTGCTTCTGCCTGCCTTGCCATGAAGTGTTTCTCTCTGTCATAGATATCTATATCTAGAAAGAAAGAGACAGACAGAGGCAGAGACACACTGACATAGACACACACACACACACACACACACACACACACAGAGTCACAGACACAGAGAGGCATAGAGACACAGCAGAGATGAGGGGGAAGGTAGGACCAGGACAGATTTATCACCTCAAGCAAAAGCCTCCCCACGATTAGCTGCGTGGCAACCATGAAACGATCAAGCTGGCCAACTGTAAAACTGTTTCACTTGTTAGGATTTTAATCAATAACAAGCAGTGTAACATTTATGCTTCATGTTCTTCCTGTTTACAAAGAAGACACACTGAAGAAAAACTATTTCTCCAGCCAAAAACACTTCCTTCAGGGAGCCAAGCTCCTTCCAAGTCAACAACAACGTGGTGAGGGCTGAAATGCAGCACTTCAGCAGTGCTAGATACTTGCATCCAGCCCAAAGATGGTTTCTCAATTTGCTCCTTCTTTCCAGCTAGTTCCAGTCTCAGCAATATTCCTCAATTAAACTGTCACCAGTTTGCAGTCTCCCATTGAGGCTTTTGGCTGGTAAGAGTGGAAGGAGCAGCTCTGGAAGCCAAGGTCAAGTCCAACCTCAACCCCCTCATTATGACTTGTATCTAGATGTCCCCCTAGCCCCCCATGCATTTTTGAGGTGGCTGGATCTAGGGTGTATGGTACTGGGATTAAAGATGTGTGATAACTAAATTTGCTTAGCATAGTTCTGGGTATGGATAATGGAAGGCCCACCCTGAGTGCGGGTGGCACAAACCAGTAGGCTTGTAGCCTGGATGGAATATAAAGAAAAAGATGGAAGGCAGGCTGCTGGCTGCTGCTTCTGCCTGCCTCTGTTATACCCCTCTGCCATGCCACCCTGCCTTGGAGCCAGCTGACTATGGACTGAAACCCCTACCAACTGCGAGCTGAAATAAACCTTTCCTTTTTTAACTTGTGGGTGTCAGGTGTTCTGTCTAAACAACAAGAAAAGTAAGTAACCTCATGAATGAAAATCTCTCGGGCAACCCCACTCCAGCCAAAACTAGGAATTCCTTGGGGACCTGAACCTTTCTCTAGATGTTCATGGGGCAGGGGTGTGAGAAAGGCGGTGGCAGCAGCAGCAGCAGCAGGTAGACCTGGATTTGAATACCTGCTCTGCCTCTTACTTCTTTGCTGCTTATTAAGCTTCTCTAAAGTCTGGCTTTGTTATCTGTAAAATGGGGAGAATGGCACTTGCCAGAGTGGGTTGTTGTATCGGATGTGACTGCTCAGATTTTAGCATAATATCTGTCACATGAGAGAAATACAGCAAAATTCAACTGCTATGACTAAACCACCCTTTTTACTCCAGCTCCTACCAGCCTGAGATATGCCTATAGGCTAAGCACTGTTCGGTTGAAATAATCTGAGCCAGGCCCATTTCACCTCCGAACAGAAAAGCCTGGTCTCCATCTCTGCACCTAGCACACCATGGAGGCTCAATAAAGAGTCTGCAAATGAACACAGTTGGGAGTACACTACAGGTAGGGTCCGCTCTTGCTCTTTTCTAACAATATGGGCTCCAAAGAGATCTGTGTAACATATCTAGCCTTTGGGAAATTTCTATCATACTTTATGTGATTTGTTCTCTCTTTGATTGGTCTGTTCAAGCCCTTTGCTCTTTAAAACTAAATCAGTCACTTGCGGGGAGGAGCCCATGCCCCACTTCAGGTCTGTGGACTTGGCAAATCCTTCAGCAGCGCAGGCGAGAAAGAATTAACATTTACAAGGGCAACAAGTCTCAAGCCAGTGTTCTCCGAGCCATCTTCATCTGCATGGGCAATAACACACTGTGTGTTGTCTTCAAGGTAGAAAGAGTCCCAAGAATCACTCAACTGGCTCCAGGAAATGGCTAAATGGCAGGTCAAATTGCCCATAACTTTGACGAGGAGGATGGCTGGATGATTCCAGCACCTCTCTAGGGAGAAATGAAATTCAAAATTCAAGCATCAAGAAAAGGAATCATAAAAAACACCCTATGCAGAATTTACATCCTGCCATAAAATACAGAAGGACTTAGAATGCAAAGGCATCCTTGTATTAGTAAAGTGTATTTGTCAAGAAACAACCTCCCCCAGCTGGACCAAGCTGTTTGCCTTCAGATAATTCCTGTCAGAGCCAAACAATCAAGACATTGGCAATTACAGCATATCAATTTGTTTTTAAATTATAAGGCTGCCAGAAAGAGTTGACTCCTTGCCAGATATTTGCTACATAGTGCTCTGTGGCAGCCACTGTGAGATGTGGTGAGGCCGCCAATCTGTCCAGACTCCCAGGGCTAAGGATTGATGCGCCTCTGTATGTGCAACCAAAGCCAAGGAGCACAGGAACGGGCAAGCTCAGAGCTGGCCCCTCTCTCACACCAACAAGGCAGTGGATCCCCCAATGTCTTACATGGCCTCCTCTTGGCACCTACACAAGTTACTGGTGGTGTCCTCTCAAAGGGTCTTGATACCTAGCTACCTGTCCTTTCAAGGTCATGAAGGAGAATTTCCACTTCCCTCCACTGTGTGTGTTTGAGCCACATGAAGAATCTATGAGGAAAGACTATCCAAGGAGTTGGCCTCCCAGATTGTTAGGATAGGATCATGACTTCCTAGGAGGAACCCAACCTTCCTCCTCACTTGTGCTGCAATTTCATTGTCTTGTGAGGAAAAACAGACCAGCATTGTCTTATCATGTGGAGGGCCAGCAGCCTTAAGAGAACTGTACATGTCTACGTTCCAACAGAGTTCATCTCTCTTTTAAGGAGGGGCTCCTCCTCCCCTATCTTGGGACCTTCTACAGCTTCCCAGCTCTGGATCCTTCCTTGTGGGATCTTTCTTATGGGGTCTTAGCCGGAAGCCAGTGAAGCCACCCCCATCCGGGCTTCTGCTCACTGTTGGGGAGTAGGATAGTCACTTTGTCTCCTGGGTATAGAGAGATGTGGGTCCTTCAGATACCCTTCATTTTCTCCCCCTGATGTGAGGCTGATGTAGAGCTGCTATATCAGCCACCTCCTCATTTTTTAAAGTAGGGGCAAGGATACCTCAATACCACAAGAATTCATTTTCTTTTTCTTTACTTGTAGTGCTAGAGTCAAACACAGGGCCTCCTGCCTGCAAAGCACATGCTCGACCACTGAACTACAACCCAGCCGGTCTTAACCTTTTCATGGTAAAAATCCTTCCTCCGTTTGTGGGGCCGATGCATGACAAAAAGTCCCAAATGCCTGGGTCTGAGGCCCCTAAGGCAGTGAAACCACACTTCCAATCTTCTGCTCTCACCACGACTGGGAATAGGATAGGATCATTTCGGTTCACGCTGTTGCACATCAAAGCCAAGGTACCCCCCAGTCCCTGCCCCCAGGCACAAGCCATGGGCCCAGTCCACCCTTCCTGAGTGCTGCTGCTCCTCGCCAGCCGTGGAAGCAAGAGCATTTCCAAAGGGGGCCCAGAAAAGCAACCTCACAAACAGGCGGTATAGCATAACTTCAGATAAGACCATTTCACTTGTACTCAGCTACCTAAGAGTCTGGGCAAATTTTTCTTATACCTTGATGCCAAATACCACATTTTGCCAGATTTTACATTCTTAAATAAAGAGTGTTCATACTCACCCATATATACCAACCATAGGTACATTAAACTCGACTGAATATTAATAGAATGTTAAAAAAAAAAGGAGTGTGGCCAGGTGTGGTGGCACATGCCTATGGTCCTGGCACTCAGAAGCCTGGGGCAGAGGGGATCACCTCAAGCTCAAAGCCAGCCTGGGCCACATAGTACATTCAGGGTCAGTTTGAGCTGCATAATGAGACCCTGCCTGCAAGAAAAAAAAAAAAAGAAGAGGTGCAGGGCGTTAGTTTTCTGTGGTTATTATACATTGCATTGGTGATAAGCAATGTAATTTAGTATGGAGCAAGACTGCGACTTACAGAAAAAATTAAAACTTTAAAATACATGAAGAAATCTTCTTAATTCTTCGGCATGAAGTTAGATCAACAAGTTTATCATAAAATTATCAGTAATAATTTCCCAAGCACCTTGAAAGTCCTCAGAAGCAGCTTTGATACCAAGTCACACTGATTTCCGGACAAAAGCCCCTACCGGTCACCCGATAGGCCACCACATAAACCTGTGAACTTCAGGGTCTCAGGCGGATGTCAGTCTTTTCTAACTGGCTTCCACATCTGGATTTTACATTTCAGTTTTGAGAGGTTGATACCTCCAAGTTTATCTTCTGGATTATTCCCCTGCTCTGGGGAACCCAGGTGGTAAAGAATCTTTCTCCCTTTACTGGAGCTTTTTCTTCATCCACTATACATTTTCTAGTGTCTAGAATCTTAGAAGAAAAATGTTCTCACTTTTTCACACGCTCTTAAAGCCCTACTTTCTCCCTCTCATACTCAGTTAAACTTCTAGAAATAGCACTGGACTCTTTTCTCACTTCTCACTCCACTCAACCCACTGAAACCCCGTTTCCATGCCCACAACTCAGACATCTGCTGCGAAAGTCCCTAATGACTGCCTCGTAATGATATTTAATGTCCCTTGTGGTATTGGATCCTCCTGGTTTCCTCTGAGACTCTAGCTGCTTTTTATCATAGAGTGGGCATATAATTTTCATCTTACCCGAGGTACTTTTGAGAGTCGAAACTGAATAAATTATCACATAGGCACAACAGGCACAAGCCAGAACAAATTGCTGACAAACTAAAGACGTACTTTCTCTTCTACTTAAAGGCCAATTTCTCTTGAGGCTCTCTCCTCAAATCCTCCTCTTTTCATTGTGCACATTTCTCTTAGATGATCTTCCCATTGTCAAGACATCAAGGACCATCTAAATGCTAGTGATCATCAAACACATATCTCCCACTGCGGTAGCGGGTCTTGAAGATAGCTCCAGTGGTCCTCAAAGCCTGGTGTTCACACCTTGTGTGGTTCTCCTCATCATCATGTCAAGATCAGTCTGTGTGATCAATGGAATGTGGTCAAAATGAGGGCGTGTGACTTCCAAAACTAGGTCAGTAAAAGACATTGCCATTACCATCTTACTTTCTTGGATCACTCTCTCCGGGGGAAGCCAGCAGCTGTGCTGTGAAGACATGCACACAATCTGACGGAAAGGTTCACAGGTGAAAATATAAGGCCTCTTGCCAAAAGCAGCAACGTGATAGCCATGTGTCCACTATCTTGTAAGCAGGTCCTTCAGTCCTAGGCAGACTTCCAGATGGCCGCAACTGCATGAGAGACCCACAAACTAAGGTACTACTCACTCATAGAAACTGTAAAATAATATACACTTACTGCTGTTGTAATTCACTAAGCTTGGGTACTAGCTAACTGAGCAACCCTATTCTTTCTCTTAAGCTTTATATCCAGATACCTCAAAGTTTCAGCTCTGCACTTCAAAGATAAGTCAAAGTCAGCATTTTGAGCTAAATACCCTTTCCCCTCCATCACCCACATCCCAAATCTGGTCCTCCAGTTACTTCCCATCTTGCTAAATGGCAGCAGCGTCTTCCCAGTTACCAAAGCCAGAAACCCAAACTCCCTTCCTCTCCCTCTATGCAGTCAGCTCCTGACAAATGATTTCTTCTCCTAAGTAAATATCTGTCAAATGTAGTGACCTCCCTCCATCTACTTCAACTGAGGCATTTTCATCTCCTTCTTTAGCTCCTACTCTAACCTTGCCTCTGCTTTTATCTCTCTTAATCAGGACTTTTGTTTCATAAGAAAATAAATCGACGATGTGACCTCTTCCTGCTTAAAACCCTTCAATGATAGCACAAGCCCTGTAGAATAAAATTCAAGTCCGCATCACAGCTCACAAGAATGCCCAGGCTCCTGCCTTCCCACTCCCCAACTGGCATGCTGGTTCTCCTTTGCTATTGAGCTGTATACATTCTCTACCCCTGCCTGAAACCAACATCCTTTTTCCTCAGATTTGCAGCAAGAACTAGACTGATTCTTACTCATCCTTCAGGCATCAGCTTAAAAGGCACTTCCTCTAGGAAGCAATACCCTACCCGCTTTGGCAGAGTAAGGTGCTTCTGCAGGGTGGGTTCCCAGGAAGCCCAGCCAGTCACAGAGGTTAGCACGCAGGAGGTTCACTAGGCAGGGCTTGTGCAACCATCACCTGCAAAAGTTATGGAAGCAGACTTAAGGTGGAGGAGGTAAGCTGTGATGCAGCCCCTGAAAGCCTCAGCTGACCTCTGGAGAGTTCTGAGGCTGGAGTGATCCTTTAGAATCATTCCAAATGGGAGTGAGCAGGTTGGGCTTTATTCTCTACCGTCTACCCACTGCCGGATGCAGGCTGAAGGCATGATCTTGAGAGAAAAAACCTTCACAGGGTGTTGGGAGCTGAAGGTCCTCCAACTGCCTCTGCCAGCAGCAGGTCTCCATTCCCACAGGCCCCTCTGCAGTGGCAGTCCTCCACAGGAGCCTCTGTTCTTCACCTCTACACGTCGGAGGCTCACAATCTTTGCATTGTAATTGCGTGGGTCTTGCAGTGGGTGCACAATAAGTCAGCTGAATAATTTGATCACTACAGGTGATCATCAAGGCCTTGTAGAGAAAGAAAAGTGTTCGGAGCACCTTGGAAACACTCATCCCCTGAGGTGCACCAGTTCCCACCTGAGTCGTGACTATGTGGCCTTCCCCAGGAGGGGGCTCTGTTCCCGCAGTCAAGGAACAAGGGTGTGCACGCACCATGCCACTGCGTCAGTTTTCTGCTGCTGGAAATGCAGAGCCAAAAGTAACAAGTCTGGTGCAGCCAGATGCCCTCAAGGAATATTTTTTCCTCCTAATTTTATTCTCACTTATTAAATTCCAAATAACCCTCAAAGACTCCAGCCTAAAATGGAAAGCAAACACAACAAAACAATGTGTTTATTTTCTATGAATGTGGTTGAGCAACATCCCTGCTACGGCAAAGCTGTGAATTGTAGAGGAGAAATAACTATCCGGTTTTTCTCTGCAAACCCTGAACTTGGCCCACAGTGGCCCCACACAGAGATCCCTGGAGCCCCAGCTGCCTACAAATATACTCACCCTAGTGCTGCCACCAGGGGAGGGTCAGGAGCCCTCAGACACTTGCCAGCTACTAGGAAAGCCAACTGGATCAGGAAGCTACCCAGAATGCCCGACTTCCAGGTTAGGTTCTCTGGAGTCAGTGACACGCCCTGAAAACTTCCTAGTTGGAGAACGTTCTTCAAGAATCTTCTCTGAAAGTAGAAATGCTCCCAGGATAGAGAACTCCTGAAGAAGAGACAGGGGTGGTCTCCAGGGCTTTTCTGAGGTCATTTGTACATGTGTTCCATCTTTCCTACCTGAGCTGGACCCTGCCCCTGGATATGAAGTATTCCAAAGAAGTCTCTTACACAACAGGGACATCTTGAGATAGAATAAAAGCAAGTTGTACAAATCAATGGCAAGTAAACTGGGCTTTCCGTGGAGGACCCTGTAATTTGTCCTCCAGATTAGCATACCTTTGAGAGTCCTATTGGCCTTAAGCCAAGATAGCATGAGTGAATGTGACCATCCCAAACAAACAGGACTGGAAATGTGGCCACTTTAAAAATCCTCCTTCCCCCGCTGCCACCGCTGCTCCTGAGCATCCAGTCTATTCTCTCTCCACCCCCTTTTGTGACCATCCCCTCAAGGCAAGAGGCAAAAATGAAGTGGAAATCTAGGGTAAAGTGCAGACCAAGGGAGGGACATAGACTCAAAAGGGGTGAGGGTCACACCCAGGTGTTCGTGTTTCCTGGAATTTTAAAGGCCATTTTCATTTGAGATTTGGTATGACAAATGACTTAGGACAACTTTTCTGCTCCAGATATTCCCTTTTGTGACTGCCCCATAGTATCTAGCACTAAACGAGCAGTTCTGGAAGGAAAGTTCTGGAAGAGGAGGCAGATGGAGCCCAAATCCATGCTCCTCCACCCCAGGCTTGCCTCACTGAGTGCAGTCTCTGTATCCAGAGAAGGGGCAGAGTCTCATCTTCTGAGTTTCTGTTTGCTGATACCCTGGGCCACATAAGATTTAGGTCTTCACAGGAATAGAGACTTTAGGACATAGCCTCATCACTCACTGGTGTTGCCTGAGCAACCAGAGGTTATCCCAGGAGAGAGTGGGTGTTGAGGCATCAAGTGTGTACTCTTATATGTGTGTTTGTGTGAGTGTCTCTGTGTATGTAAGTGTGATTGTGTGTGTGCACTAGTGTGTGTTTTATATAGACTTGTGTATGTGCTTGTGTTTGTGCTTGTTTGTGTGCAGTTGTATGCATACTCTGTATGTGTGCTTGTGGGGGTGTACTTGTTTATGTTGTGCAGAAATGGTGCAGTGTGCTTTTCTGCAACCTTGTGGAAGCAGAATTTTCCCTCTCCTCAGTACTTGTAGAAACAGGGAGATCTAATCAAATCACCAAAAGACAACACCCTGTACTTCCCCGCACAGCTTCAGAGGAACACGTCCTGCCCCTACCTCCTGCCACCCGCTGAATAGATGCCTGGACAGTGCCCTAAGGCTGACAAGATAACCCAGATAGTTCCACAGGCAACATCTGGGCACAGCAGTAGACCGAGTAAATATTCAAAAGGTGATCACTAGATCACAGAATTGGGAATGCCAACACTCCACTTCAGTCTACAGGCAACTGTTTTCTCATACCTTCTAGGCAAAGTCTCTGACATTCATCACCTTAAACACCATCCCCATGATCCAGGAATGGAAGATGTACTGGCCTTTCTTCAAGTAGAAGATGTGAGATGATGAAGCAGAGGTAATGGCCAGCTCTACCCCCAATGAAATTGAACTACCTCCAATGCGATTGAACTGATAAGTCAATTACCTCCAATGACTTGAGCTGACTCACTCTTGATAGGGAAGACCAAACCAGGGTGGTAACAGGACTGAAACATAGCAGATAGGGCCCCGTGAAGCCATGCCAACTCATTTCTCCCAAGACCCAGCCCAAAGAGAGTCCCTCTGCATCAGGAAATGCAGTACCCCACAACAAAGAGCAAAGAAATATGAAACCAACCTCCAGGGGCAGAAGCCACCATGAGTCTTAGTACAGAAGCCAGACTGGTGATACTAGTTAAGAAAATTGCTACCACATCCTATCTCATTGCTGAGTGCCTGAAGGATGTACCCAGCCCAGCAGTGGCAAAGGCCAGGGGAGGCTGATGGTGTACAAGTGTTCAGGCTAGGTATGGGTGAGCAAGTGGGGCACTGGAGGCATGCAAAGGGCAGCTGGTGAGCAGTGTGACAGAGACTCTTTATGAGGCACAGGACCCTGGAGGTGAGATCGCCCTCCACAGCTCATAAACCAGCAGGATTCTGGCCCCTATTTCCACAGATGCTCTCCGCAGTTTTCTAAACGAGGCAGTTACCGAGGATTAAGCACATAGCCGCAGACTAGGAAGAAAATGATTAGGGACATGCCTCCTGAGACCTATGTGCTAGAATAATTGCTCAAAATATCACATTGCAGCAGCATCTCCTCATCCCACACCTCTGTTTCTCTTTAAAACTTGATCTCCCTTTTGGAATCTGATGGTATCTGCTTATGGAGTCCGTGGAGACACAGAGGAAAAGAAGAAAACATACTCCTGGATCCAGCCCTCCCACACGTGCTTTCCAATGGCTTTTTCACTAATCTCTCCATTCCTTTCCTGCTGAAACAGCCCAACCTGAGAAACCCAGACCTCCTGCCATTTCCTGTGTCAGACCACATTCTGTTACCAAGTTTTGCCAGCTCTAATGAAATGGCAGGTGATAATCGCAGATGCTTCAAAGGCAAAACCCCCAACCTTCCCTCATGCAGGTAATTAGCTAACTTTACAGTGTGCCTGATTGAATGCCCCACATTTCCATGTACATCTGAACTTGAACCTAGCACCTACACAACTTAGCAAAATACAGACTTTGAAAGAATATCCTCCTACTATTGTTTTACAATTTAGAGTGAACATCCAAAACACCTCTGCTCTTTCTTCTGTGATTCTCCCCAAATTGCTTTAGTATTCTACTAAGTACTCAACATGGTGGGAGTACTGTATTGTGCTGGGTCCAAAAAGCATAGAAGGATGAAAAGACTCACCAACCGATCCTAAAGTCATTTCTTGGAAAAGACTAGAGACAGACACAGATGACAATATGCAGAAAAGAGACCAGAGAACTGAAAACAAAGAACTGTCAGGGGCTGCCATGGGGACAGATGGAGCAGTTAGCTCATCCGGACTCTTTCAAGAGCATAGGGTATTTTGGATAGACCAAAAAACAGAGCAAAATTAAGAGCAACATGTGTCAGAGTGAAAAAGAACCTATTTCACATTAGAAAACCTGAGACTGAATTCTGGTCTTATCACTCACTACTTGAGCAACTTTTCCAAGTGATTTAACCTCTGTGTACCTTTTCTTCATTTGTAAAGTATGAATAATTTCTACAGGTTCAGAAGGTGAACACAAGAACCAAATAAACTAATACTGTTTTTTTTTTTTTTTTTTTTTTAAAAAGCCATGTCTGGCACATACAAGTGTCCTTTGAATATTAATTTATTGATCCCAGATATTACACTAAATAGTCTCAGCATTAAGCCCATGTTGTCCTTCTGAGCTTCTTCATGGCTAAAAGACGAAGAAGGGGAGAGAAGAGGTCATGGCCAACACTGTAAACCAAACATTGTACCAGAGCATAAAACAATAAACAGCTTCCATTTGGTATCATCTCCTGAACCCTTCGCTCTGAAGTTGATATTACAGAGTTTAAAAGTAAATTGAAGTCAACCTTCAGAATAAAAAAAGGCGTATGTGGATACACGCACGCACACACACACACCTTCATCTTTGTAAGAAATGTTACCATGGAGATGAAACAGAGAAACAGCATAGAGAGAAGCTACTGAAATGGCTATAATTAATTTAAAGCATTAAAAACAATTAAAATTGTATTAAAGCAAGTTCACTTGAACAAGGCATAAATTGGGTGAGCAGATCACATCAAGCATGAACAAAATAAAGCATCGCTTTGGGTGTTGGAACAGACACCCTGGCTGTCTTCAAAGAAGGGAAATAAATTGCAGGGGGGAGGATAAATTATTGCACAGTACTCAGGAACAATAAAATATGTAACGTAATTTAGCTAGTGTTTCTAAAAACAAGGTAGTTCTCCAACAAGGTAGTTCTCCAATCGTTCTGTTTTGCTCTGTACATTTATGCCAGGTTACAAAACAAAATGAAGATAGAAAATTACTCTTTATCAAGTAAATGGGTCTGAGTTTCTGTGTAAACCACTGTGGCCATAAATTACTCATCAAAAAAGAAAGTGCCTGCTGTATACCAGCCACTGTTCTGGGCATTGGCACCTCACACTTCATTTAATGCTCCCACAGCTCCTTGAGGAAAGCATGGGACACGAGGAAAATCTCTTCCAACGTGGGACATACGGCTCTTTACTAACAGCGTAAGCACTTCAATTCTGATCTGTTGGGATTCCTAAGCTTATGTTCTTGCCATCAAGTAGGCTGCTTCTCATGGAAGAAACCACAATGGGACAACTCAGCACCACTTTGGGACACTTACAACATGGCACATATTTTACAATTGTCATTTGCTTTGTGCTGATATGGAGCATCTTCTTCACAGAGAAGGAATCTTTACCACTGACAAAGTACAGCCTGCCCAAAATAAAAGGACACAATCAACACGGAGCAGAACAAAGAGCCACTGTGTCAGACCTGACTGACTCTTTAATAATGCAGCCCCTGCATGGGCTACTTTCTCCCAAACTCCTAGCACTTTTATGTCTACTTCCAACACATCTTGTCCTGGATTAAGTAGGGAGGGAGTGGAGGCAGCTGGGCATTTCATTTTTCCATTTAAACAATAACAGGCACAGAGAAAACTTCTCAGAGGCCCTTGTCAAGTGAGGCAATGCCTTCTTCTTCATGAGATCAGATGAGCTTAAAAATTTAGAGCAGAAAAGTCCAAGGCAAACACAAGAAAGGTCTATATGAGGGATCCTGTTGTCCCGGAAGTAGGGTAGAGAAACAGACCCACTTGTGCAGAGAAGATATGTCTGTGGTGTGGAGGAAGGTGGTATTGCCAAATATAACGGACAGAGAGGACTCAAGTGAAAAAGTAGTCAGAAGGGCCATAGCAGGAAAGTCAGATACACACCAGAATCAGGGACAGGGAAAGGAAGTAAAGAGAGTCAAAGCCGCAGTGTGGGTGCTGGAGCCTCTTCATTCTTTGCTATCTGGCATACATGTCCAAGGAATTAGGCAGCAGGCACTGGCTTACCATTAGCCAGTATTCTGCAGTAGAGTCACACCCATTGTTACTGTATTGACAAAGCAGTAGGGCCACCCCCATTGTCACCATATTGACAGACCTCACACTGGCCATATTCAGCCAATTCCCTGAGCCCCACAAAAGCTTCTATCACTAGTAGTTGCACACTGTTCTCCCAAGACTCCTCAGATCTTCCCACACTCCAGCAACTACAGGGCTGACACTTGTTCCAGCACGCTGCCAGCACTGGTCTGATTGTCCAGTGTGGACACACTAATGGGTAAATATTTGTGCCTATCACTACATGCGCTGTGCATGATAAAAAGTTATCAGAAAGGATACACCAAATCTTGACCATAATCATGAAACAAATAGTCTGATCTCAATTTACTAATGAAGGCTTTGGGAGCCTCAGCAACAGCCCAACAGAAGCAACCACGAGAGAGAAAGGCTACTAAGTTGGCACAAGCAAGGGAGGGAACCCAAAAAATAAATGGTGGTAGCTGCCCTCTCATGGCTCAAGGAACTAAATTCAGATTTATTTCCTACGGGAAGAAATTCCATGGGTCACAGGGAAAATGCTAGACCATTAGCTGCCTGTAAAAGGCCATCTAACTTCGTGCTTAATTAGCCCACTCTCTGACACATTAAATACAGATGGCCAGGTTTCAGAGAGAGATTTATTGATCAAATGAAAACTCAGTTGTGTGACAGAAACTGCAGGAGCACCTATAGCAGCCTTCTGCCTGTGACACCGTAAGGGAAGTGAGGAGGTAATGAATGGCCTCCACCACTCCAGACAGGGGAGATAAAAGGGCAACTCGCATCTCCAGAAATATTTACTCCTCCGTGTAATTCATTAGTGCACATAAATGTGGTGCAAAAGCAATGTGCATTTCCAGTTGTGATTTCCAGGCAAATAATGGCATGTCTTGATAAACTGTTACAAGGTAGACTACCTCCCACAGAGCAGTCTGGGCTGGGAGACAGTGAAACAAGGAAAGAAGTTAGAGCTCAAGAAGTGGAAGGCAGGACCAGGCAGGAGGAAAAGGATATGATTTGTTCATTCATCCATTCATTCATCAACAACTTAACCTGGTGTGTGCTAGGTGGTAGGGCAGGAAAGTGAATAATCCCTATCCTATATGCTTCAGATAAGTCATGGGAGGGTGCCAAGGGCCTGTGATGAACATGATCTGCCCTGGGAACCAAATCTAATCCTCTTGACTCTCGGCCAACACGGTAGCCACTACCCCTCTGTGACATTTCCCAACATCACCGCATGCCTCATCCCCACCCCAACGACAGGAAAAGGACCCGGAATGACCAGAGGGCCATGGGAAGAGCACTGCGCAGGAGGTCAGAAGATGGGTGTGGGCCAAGGCTCAGCCACCTACCCACTGCGCGATCCTAGGGAAAGTCACTCTACTTCTCGGAGCTTCAATATCCCCATTTGTAACATGGAGACTTTGGGTCCTCATACTTTTTCCATTTGAATAAATGAAATGATACATGTAAAACCCATATCAAGATCTTAGTTACTGTTTGGGTTTTTATTACCAGTAATCCAGATTCTACTACAGGGCCTACTTCTTCTACAGTGCCTTCTTTCTACAATGTGTTTCTTCAGATTTTGAAGATTTTTGACTCCAGGTACTCCGGGAGGAAGGAGCAACTTTAAATGTTACAAACCAATGCTGACTCCCTTAGGGCTTGGTAGCCAGGTGGCAGGGAAGAGAATCAGGGGAGCAGGTAAGAAGTGGGGCACAGGAGCCATGAATGGCATGACCCCCATGGCACAAAGACCCACAGATGCTTTCAATAGATTGCTTTGTTTGAACCTGAAAACAGCCCTACTAATTAGTGGTTATTACTGCCCCTGCCTTTAAGAGTTAGAAATTTGAGGCTCTGCTAAATCATTTACTCGGTTAGCACACTAATCAGCAATGGATCTGAATTTAGACTCATGATCTCAGTCCCACCGAGACCAGTGCTAGCCAGTAGAAATACTATGTGAGCCACAAATGTGATTTTCAGTTTTTGAACAGTCATATTTTTGAAAGTAGGAAGCAAATCTAATTAATTATAATACTATATTTAACTTTATATATCTAAAATATTATTATTTTAGTATGCAATCAATATAAAATATTAAAGTGGGATTTTTTTCATTCTCTTCTCATGCAGATTTTGAAATCCAATCTGTAACTTTTCCTTCTCTCATGCATTTTTTATTTGCATATGTTGATTTATTAGCCACACTTCAAGAGCTCAGTAGCCACAGTGGCTACTGTATTAGACAGTTCTGTATAAGGGGGTCTGTGAATTTTTTGCCTTTTCTTTTTTTTCAAGCCTTTAAAAATTAAACTTAGACAATAGGCTGTACAAAATCATCACCTGCCAACTTCTTCTGGACAGTACCCCCACAGAAGCCAGGCAGCGCATCTAATTCATATACTGTTGTGTCTTCCCATGCCTGAAAGGTAGCAGGTACTCACTAAACAGTTGTGGAATTAAATTGAACTGATAGATCAGGCAGGATTTATTATTTCCACTTGAGAGGTAGCAGAGATGAAATCAGAGGGCCAACATGACTTATCTGAAGCACATAGGTAGGTGCAAACCACCCCAAAGGGTGGTTTGCAGCTACCGCTCCTTCCTGTGTCATGCTGCTTTTCATGCCGATCAACACCCTGCTCATTGTTGCTGTGGCCATCACACTGAGCCCCAGCGTTTCAAACGCTCCCTCTGGGTTTGATCTCCAGCTCCCAGAAGCCCCCCAGCAGCATGGCGGGGAGCAGGAGTCAGGAGCCTTGCACATCTGAGGAGCCAGCCCTGGCAGTGCTCCCAGCAGCCAAAGCTGTTCCTGATGAGGAGCTGTGTCATGCCCTCTCTCTCCAAGCCAGGATCTCTCCGGAAATGAGTACTCCTGCAAGTTGAGAGAAAAATGCATTTCCACTCTCCCTTTCAGCCTAAAAGCATCCACCTCCTTCACAGAAAAAGGCAGTGAACCAGTTATAATTACACCCCCATACACTAGGGAGCATGAAAGTGACATTTAGCAACTCTTAAGCCTCAGATATGAGGTGGATGCAGTAAACAGTATATAATTGCTGCAGCATCAGTCCCAACAATTAACCCCCAAAAGTAGAGAAAGAACGGAAATTCCCCAAGAAACTGCCACAACCTGAGGGTAAAAAGGGGCCCAAACAGCTTTCTTGGAGACAGCACCCCCTCCTCCACATACTCAGACATTGTTTTGCTTTTTGTTTTTAAATGCTGTCAGTGAGAAAGCTTTCACTGCAGTTTCCCCAGGTTCTAAGGGACCAGAAGCAAACCATCAGGTTGAGTCAGAAACATCTGGAGGTTCTCTGATAGGCTTTCTGCTCCTCGGGCCCCTTTTCTAGCTCATGAAGTTGCAGAATGTAGGGAACAGTGAGTTCAGTGTGGCTGGATCACAGGAGGCAAGGAGCGGGCCTCGAGGTGGAAAGACCAGCATAAGTCTGAAAAGGACAAGGACCAGTCTTGCTGTAGCGAATGCAGAGCTGCTGGAGAGGTTCCTGATGAGAGGGAGCAAAGACAATTTGCATTTTGGAAAGAAGCAGAGAGACAGGGAAGTAAGGGCAGTAGCTGGACGCTGGAAGTGAGAAAGCAGAGAACTGGATTGATCCAGGGAATATTTAAGAGACAAAATCAATAAAACCTGGTGGATGATAGGATACAGGAGCGTCAAATATGACCCCCAACCTTCTGGCTTTGTTTGTGGGAAGGCTAACCGTACTGAGCCCTGGGAGGAGGATGGATTTGGAGGGAATAGGTGATGTGAGGGTTAGAGTGCTTGGATACATTCATTGTGAAATGCCTGTGGAGAATTCAAATAGAAAGAGAAACTGAAAGGGTGACTCAGAAGAAAGGCTGGGGTAAAGACCTGGGTATGTGGGTCTAGAAAGTGCTGAACCGTGGAGGTGGGGAGCTGCCTAGGGAGAGGAGTAAGGAAGAAGATCGTGGACACACAAGTTAAGGGCTGGAAGAGTATGCATGAAGCATGAAGAATGGGAGGGGACAATCACGGAAGACAAAGGAGAAAGAAGAAAGGGCGAGCCTCTGAAACCAAGGAGGAGGAGTTTTGAAAAAAAAGTGACTGATGTTACAGAAAGAAGTGAGCTGCCCTCTGCACTCGCTCCTTAGTCAGAGGTGTACTGAACACCTGCTGTGTGCCTGGGACTGTTCTAGGCACTGAGTCCTGAGCACTGCGGCAAACATTACAGACAAAACTCCCTACCCGCAAGGAAGTTTCATTCTAGTGCAGAGATAGGGTACTGTATAAGAAAATAAATAAGTGAGCTCATTTGGTACATGGAGTGGGCTGAATAGTAGCCCCCAAAAAGATATGCCCAGTGTTCACAGGCACCTAACTCTGGTGCCTGTGAACGTGACCATTTTTGGAAATAAGATCTTTGAGGATGTTTAAAAATCTCAGAATGAGATCACCCTGGAATTAGGGTGAGGCTTAAATCCAATGACTGGCGTCCTTCTAAGAGAAAGGAGAGGAGAACCTGAGACACAAACACAGAGGAGACCACAAGAAGATGGAGACAGAGACTGGAGTGACACTTCTACAAACCAAGAACTCCTGGCAGCCACCATAAACTAGGAAATTAGCTTGGAATAAATTCTCCCTCAGAGCCTCAGCATGAACCAACCCTACCCTTGATTTCAGACCTCTGCTCTCCAAAACTGAGCAGATACACTTCTGTTGTTTTAAGCCATGGCATCTGAATTTGTTATAACACCCCAGGAAATTAATACAATATGTTAGAAGGTGACGAACGCTATAGAGGGGAAGAAAAGGAGGGAGAAAGGGAGGGCAGGAGGACTTGGTCAGAGAGGACTTCATTGAGATGGGGGAACTATCTGTGCAGCTGTCTGGCAAAAACCACAAAGTGAACACACAGTGCAGTAGCCCTGAGGCAGGGAGCTACCTAGAATGTTCAAGAAAAGCCAAGGAAACCAGTACGATGGGGCAGGGGTGGTAAGAGGCAGAAGAGTAGATTAGTTCAGAGAGAACATGGAGCATGGGTAAGATGTGCTTTGCTTCCTGAACCATAATGTGCCCACGAATGGCCCAAGAAACATGTACAAATGCAGGTCTGAGCTTCTCTACTTATAACAAGCTGCTACACCATGCCAAGGCTGTAGATGACCATGCTTTGAGCTCAAGGGTAAAGGACAATGTTTAATGTTTTTCAGCCTCAAGAATCATCTCTGAAGCCTTTGGGGGGAAAAAAAAAAATACAGGATAATGGAGTCCTGACCCAAACCAATTAAATTAGAATCTCTAGGAGGTGAGACCCAGGCCTAGATAATTTTATAGCCCCCTGGGTGATTCCAATGTGCAGCCAAGAAAGAGAATCACTAGTTTAGAGGCTTGTAATTTTTGGAAGAACTCCCTCTTTTTCTCTGAAAGAGTTAGGAAGAGATTTAAGGGGAAAGCAGTGACATGGCCTGATTTATGCTTTAAAAGGATGATTTTAGCTTCTGGCTTCTACTCAGCCTGTTAAAAGCTGGAAAGAACATCATTTCCACCATTATGACAATAGAGAAACCACTTAACCTGCAAATTCACAACTTTGTGTTTTGGAGTGTGGCTGGGGAGTGGAACCCAGGTCCTTTGCACTATGCTGCATCCCCAATCCTTTTTTCTCAATTTTGAGCCAGGCATGGTGGCACATGCCTATAATCCCAGCACTTAGGAGGCTGAGGCAGGAGGATCATTGCCAGTTTGAGGTCAGCCTGGGCTACAAAGTGAGCTCAAGGCCAACCTGAACTACATAGCAAGACCCTGTCTCAAAAAAAAATTCTTTTTTGAGACAGGGTCTTGCTAAGTTAGTAAGTGGCCCTGGCTGCCCTTGAACTTGCGATCTTCATGCCTCTACTTCCAAGAGTGCTGAGACTGCAGGTGGACACCACCATACCTTGCCACAATTTTTCACGAGCCTATGAGAGAGCTAAAGTCTCTAGCCCACCAACTAGCCTGAAATCTAAAGAAAGGCATGCATGAAGCCCTATCTACATTCTTTTCTCCTAATTCCTCAAAGGAACAAAAGTCTTCAGCTAGTTAGGAAACAACAGTAAAGCATTTCCTGCCATTTTGGGGCCACATATGAAATCAACTACAACTAAGAGTTAGTATTACTTTATTGGTCTGCTATAACAAAACACCATAGATAAATGATTTAAAGAACAAACATTTATTTTCTCATACTTCTAGAGGGTAGAAGTCCAACATCAAGGTATTGGCAGGTTTGGCTTCTTTTGAGGTCTCTCTTGTTGGTTTGAAGATGACCACCTTCTCCATGTGTCCTTACATAATCTTTCTTCTGTGTGTGTACATGTCCAAATTTCTTCTTATTTAAAGGACACCAGTCAGATTGGGTCAGGGCCCAACCTAAGAGTCTCATTTTAGTTTATCTCTTTGAAAGACCTATCTCCAAATATAGTCACATTATAAAGTACCGGGAGTAAGACTTACAACATAGGAATCTGAGGTGAAGAGAGGACAGTTGAGCCCACAAAAGGAGGGAAATAAACAAAAAACACCTTTCAACCTTCAGACAAAATTAGTCATGTGAGACAAAGGAGACCACTACATATGGGTAGATGAGGGAAATATCCACCCAGAAGATATAGCAATTATAAAGATATATGCACCAAACATTGGCATACCCAGTTTCATAAATCAACTACTACTCAACATAAGGGATCACATAGGTCCCAAAGCAACAACAGTAGGTGATTTCAATACTCCACTCCCACCAACAGATAGCTTATCCAGATAAAAAACTTAACAAGGAAACATTAGAAAAAAACTGTACCATAGATCAAATGAACTTAGATGTCTAGAGAACATTCCATCCAACTATAGAACACACATTCTTCTCATATCTCATGTAACATTCTCCTAAATAGATCATATTTCAGACCATAAAGAAAACCTTAGCAATAGAAAAAAAATGAAGTAATTTTTTGTGTCTTATCAGAACATAATGGGGTGAAACTAGAAATCAACAGCAAGAGAAACTTCACAAACACATAGAAAGATAATAACTCACTTTTGAACAATCAGTGGGTCATTGAAGAAAGCAGGAAACGATTTTTAAAACTTCCCAGAATCAAACAAAAATGGAAATACAACATACCAGATTCTCTGGGATACAGCAAAAGCTGTTATAAGAGGAAAGTTTTCAGCTGTAAGTGCTTACATCAAAAAATCAGACAGATCAAAAAAATAAATAAATAAATAACCTAATCATGCATCTCAACATCTTAAAACACAAGAACAAATGAAACCAAACCAACAAAAGGAAGTAAATCATAAAAATTACAGTCAAAATTAATGAGATAGGGACTAATGAATAATACACAGGATGAATGAAACAAAGAGTTCTTTCTTTGAAACAATAAACAAGATTGATGAATCCTAAAAAAAGGGGGAAAGAGAGAAGACCCAAATCAATACAAGTAGAGATGAAAAAGAGATGTTACAATAGATACCACTGAAATACAGAGGATTATTAGGAACTATTTTGAAAACATATCTATAGAATCTAGAAAAATTGAATAGATTTCCAGACCCATACAGCCTACCAAACAGAATCAAGAGGCTACAAAAAAACTAAACAGATCAATAACAAGCAATGTGATTAAAGCAGTAATAAAAAGTCTCCTAACAAAAAAAAAGTAAAAAATCTTCTTCCCAGCGAAAGTTCACTGCTGAATTTCATAAGACCTTTAAAGAACTAACACAAATGCTCTTCAAACTATTCCATGAACTAGGGAATGAATACCATGGCAACACTCAGACAACTCAAATAGCTTCATTAATATCAAAAAAGAAGTCAGGAAAGTGGATATTACAAGCAATAGTGATTTTACATAATGTTAAGAATAAATCCACCTAGAAGAAATAATAATCTTAAATGTACATATGTCTAATGATAGAACTTTGAAATGCACTAAGCAAAAACAGAACTGAAAAGAGTAATAGGCATATTCACAATTATAAGAGGTTTCAACCCACTCTTTTACTAAGCAGTAGAACAAGTAAGCAGAAGATCAATAAGGATAGAAAAGACTTGAACAAACTGTCAATTAATTTGGCCTAATTGACATTTATAGAACACTCTACCCAGCATCAGTAGAACACACAAAGACTTTTCAGAGGTACGTGGAACATTTGAGAGGATAGTCTGGGCCATAAAACAAACTTAATTATTTTCAAAGAACTCAAGGTATACAAAGCGGATTCTCAAACCATAATATAAATGAAGTCTATATTGATCAGAGAAAAAAAATCTGGAAATCCCCCAAATATTCAGAAATTGAATGACACATTTCTAGAAAGCCAGAGGGCTAAAGTAAAATCACAGGAGAAATTTTAAAATATTTTGAATTGAATGGAATGGAAACACAACCCATCAAAGTATATAGAATGCAGCCAAAAGCAATGCTTAGAGGGAAATTTATGGCATCTCATGTTAATACTAGAAAAGAAGAAAAGCCTCAAATCTATTATCTAGACTGTTACATTAAGAAGCTAAAAGAGGAGAAAATTAAACCCAAAGCAAACTGAAAGGAGGAAATAATAAAAAAGTAAAATCAATAAAATTGAGAGCACAGAATAATACAGAAAGTTAATGAGATAATAAAGCAGATCTTTGAAAAGATCTACAAACTTCCATCTTAATGGACTATGAAAAAAAGTGAGAGGAAACAAATTATAACTCTGAGGAATAAGAGGCATCATTGCTGAGCCCACAGACATTACAGGATTATTAGAAGGAAATACCACAATCAACTATATGCTTTTATATTTGACAAGATTAAATGGAAAAATTCTATGGAAAATACACACTTCCAAAGATCATCAAGAAGAACTAGTCTGAATAGCTCTATTAAAGAAATCAAATCTGGCTGGGTGTAGTGGCACATGCCTGTAGTCCCAATATTGGGAGGCTGAGGCAGGAAGATCCCCATGAGTTCAAGGCCAGCCTGGGCTATATAAGTGAGTTCAAGACCAGCCTGCACTACATAGTGAGACCCTGCTTTGAAGACAAAAGAAATAAAGAAAAAGGAAATCAAATCTATATTTTAAAATCTCCCAATAAGTCTGGCCAAGTGTGGTGGTGCATGCCTGTAATCCCAGTACTCTGGATGCTGAGGCAGAGAAGGATCCTTGTGAGTCTGAGACCAGCCTGGGCTACAAAGTGAGCTCAAGGTCAACCTGAACTGCATAGCAAGACCCTGTATGAAAAAGACAAAAAAAAATCTCCCAGAAAGGAAAATTTGTCTTTCAGAAACAGAGGACCTCCCTGGAAAACTCATCAAACTGTTGAAGAAGGTTTACCAGTTCTCCATAAAATCTTCCAGAATGTAGAAGAAAAAAAGAATCCTTCCCAGCTCATTTTATGGGACTAGTTTTCTACTGATAGAAAAATCAGACAAAGATTTTTTAAAAACTCGAAACCAATATCCTTCATGAATATAAAAGTAAAAACCATTTTGAAAAACTAACAAATCAAATCCAGCAATAAAGAAAAATGGATTATACAAGATCAAGGTGACTTATCTCAGGAATGAAAGAAATGTTCCACATTAAAATATCAATGAGTGGAATTCACCATATCAACAAACTGAGGAAGAGATGTTACTCCATTTCCCAAGGCTGCTCTAACAGATCACCTCAAATTCAGTGGTCTTAAAAACTGTATTCTCTCCCAGTTGTATAGGGTAAAAGTCTGAAGTCAAGGTAGTCAACAGGGTCATGCTTCTGCAGTCTAGGGAAAACTGCTTCTTTGTCTCTTGTAGCTTCTGGTGAGTGCCAGCCAACTCTGACATTTCTTGGCTTTGTACCAACATAACTCCATCCCTGCCCCCACCAGCCTTATTCCCCAGATCTTCAAATCTCGTATTCCTTATGTCTTAGTCATTTTTCTCATTGCTGAGACAAAATACCCAACACCCAAAGTTAAAGGAAATAAGGTTGATTTAGCTCAAAGTTTGTACAGGTTTCCATCCATAATCAGCTGGCTCCAAGGCAGGGAGGCACATGGCAGAGGAGCAACAGTTCATGGTGACAGAAGACAGCAAAGACAACAAGAGAGAGAGAGATAAGCTTCTTTCTGTCTTTTATATTGTATTGTGTCTACAGGGATTAGGTCAGTGCCAATCCAATCAGTGGACTGATCCAGCAATCACCCACCCTTAATTCCAGCACCCTTAATCCCAGAATTACACTACAAATCAGGCACACACTCTAGATTGAGCCACCTCCAAAATAAGTCCACTCACCATGACTGCATGAGGTTTTGGGGGAACATCTAAATACGAACTATAACATCTTTTAAGGATACCAGTCATTGGATTTAGGTCCCACTCTATCCAATATGATGTCATTTTAACTTGATTCCATCTGCCATGTCTCCATTTCCAAATAAGGTAACATTCATAGGAACTGGGGATTAAGATTTCAGCATATCTTTTGAGAGGACATAATTTAATCCACAACAAACAGTATGGAATTGTTTCAATAAATGCAGAAAAAGCATTTGAAAAATTAACATCTACTCATAATAAAAAATTTTAATCTTACTGGAAAGAGAAGCAGTTCTTTCATTATGAAAAAATAACAACTGCAGAACACATGCAAGTATTAACATAGTACTTTATGGCAAAAAAAATAAAAAAATAAATAAATAAATAAATGCATTCCCCCTAAGATAGAAAACAAGGCAAGACTGTCTGTTCTCACTGCATTTATTGAAAATCACATTAGAAGTCTTAGCCAGTGCAACAATGCAAGTAAAAGAAATACATAAAAGGCTTACAGATTGGAAGGAAGACTACAACTGTCTCTAATTTTAGACATGGTTGTCTACACAGACAATTTAAAAAAAAAAACTACAGAACAATTTCTAGAATCAACAAGTGAGTTTAGCAAAGGTAGAGAATACAACGTCTGAAGGAGTCTGACTGCCACCATCCTAGGCTGACCAGAAGCCACTTTAAGACACTTCCAACCTGCTATGCTTTTACACCTGCTAAAGATGTATAATCATGGCTTAATAAGGCCAAGTAACCACTATTCCCCATAACTCCCATCACTCTTCAGCCTTTCCCATTGCAGAAAACCACTACCCCTTTACTTTCTCCAACCTCATCCCTGACAAGTAGCTGCAACTCCTCTCCCCTTCAAAAGCCCTATTTTGCCCTCTTACCTGCACAGCCCCCCTTTCTGATCATGACCCTATCAAAAACCTCAGGTCTTGTATGAGAGTGGCTGGTCTGGCTTAAGTGCCAGAGCAGTCCCCTCTGGTTTATTGTAAATAAACCTATCCTGACTGGTAAGCTTATATATTTATTTTCATTTTTCCCTAACAACATCAATATACAAAAAGGCATGGAATCTGTACTACTATCAATGAACACTCAGAAACTGAAATTTATAAAAGATGTGTAACAGTACAAAAAGACCATACAACAGTTACATATATGACTTAAAAAATATATTCAGTGTCAGTGCATTGAAAACTTAAAAACTGACATTAGAAAGCAAAAAAGACCTAAATGAATGCAGTTATACTGATCGTGAATTTGAAGGCTTGGTGGTAATTAAGATGACAAATACCCCTAAAGTACATACAGGTTGATTTCAATTTTATTCAAAATCTCTGCAAGAATTTTTATAGAAATCAATATGCTGATTCTAAAATTTATATGGAAATACAAAGGAACTAGAATAGAAACAACAATTTTGAAAAATAGCATTTGAGAATTCACGGTATCAGATATCAAGACTTACTACAAAGCCATAGTGATCAGAGCACCAACATGGTTTTGGAAAACAGGACAGACAGTGATACACTGGAGCCAGCCTATTACCAGCTCATGAAAGCCAAATTTAAATTTTCAGGAGATTTACAGGTTGGTTGTTGTCATATTGGTTACTTGAAATTGTCTACTGTAAGAGTATTTTTTAAGCAAAAATCAGCAAACCACAAATCAGGACACCCCAAACCACCAAGGGCCAGTTCTTAAAATTTTACCAGGACAACTTTACATCTAGATTGAGGAAACAGAATAAGGAATTCAGAAACTGAACCAAATATGGTTGGGCAATATATTTTCAGTGAAGGTAAAATGGCAATTTAATGGATAAAAGACAGTCTTTCCCACAAATGGTGCTAAAACAAATTGGACTGCCATATGCAGACAGACAGACAGAGAGAAGGAGAAGGAGAGGGAGAGGAAGGGGGAGGGGGAGGGAAAGGGAAAGGGGGAGAGGAGAAGGAGAAGGAGAGGAAGAAGAGGAAGAGGAAGAGGAAGAGGAAGAGGAAGAGGAAGAAGAAGAAGAAGAAGAAGAAGAAGAAGAAGAAGAAGAAGAAGAAGAAGAAGAAGAAGAAGAAGAAGAAGGAGGAGGAGGAGGAGGAGGAGGAGAAGGAGAAGAATAAAGAGAAGAAGAAGGTGGAGGTGGAGAGGAGGGGAGGGGAGGAGGAATGAAAATGAGGGAGGAAAGAAGGAAGAAAGGAAGGAAGAAGGAAAGGAGGTGTCTCAGTAACTTTTTTCTCATTGCTGAAACAGAATACCTGACACCCAAATTAAAGAGGGAAAAGTTTATTTAGCTCACAGTTTGTGCAGGTTTCAGTCCATGATCAGCTGGCTCCAAGGCAGGGTGGCATGGCACAAGGGCAATACTTCAAGGTGGCAGAAGACAGCAAAAGCAACAAGAACAAGAAGCAGGGAGAGGAAGCCTCTTTTTTCCCCTAGTACCGTAAGCAGGCTACCCTCCCCAAAGAGGGTGTAGCACTCACACCATCTCCCTACCCTCCTCTGGCACAGGATGAGGATGTTTACAAAGTGTGGACTCTGGCTTCCTGCTGAGTCACTTAGTTAAATTTCTAAACTTCTCAAGTTGACATAATGTATCAACTATTACAGAAGGAAAGGCGGGAGGAAGGATCCATCCCTTAAGCCATATCCAAAAATTAATTCAAAATGGATTACAGACCCATATGTAAAACTGTATTAGATGAAACCATAAGTAGTATTTGTGAACTTGTGTTAGACAAATATTTTCTAGACAAAATCCAAGTTCAAATTGATCGATTAGACCTCACCAAAATGGAGAACATCTGATCTTTACAAGACATTTTTATAAAAATGGAGACAAGCTACAGAGTAGGAGATGAAATCACATATATAATAAATGGCTTGACATAGATTGACAAAGACTTCACAGATTCTCAAAACTTGATAATAAACAAGAAGTTAACAATTCGCTATTTCTAGGTAGTCAAAAGAATTGAATAGGCCCTCTGAATAGCAATAAGCAAACCAAAAAAAAAAAAATGTATTCAACATTATTAGCCACTGGGGAAATACAAATTAAAACCACACTGAGATACTGCTATACCCAGAGCAGAATGGTAAAAATTATTTTCTAATTGATAACATCAAATGCTGGTGAGTTTGCCAAGCAACTGGGTGCTTATATATTGCTGGTGAAAATGAAAAATGGCACAACCTCTTTGGAAACAAGTTTGGCTGTTTCTTACAAAGTGAAACATACCTATACTACACAATGCAGTAATTCCAACCCTGGGTAATTACCCCAGTAAAATGGAAACTCATAGTTAAAAAAAAAACTATACCAGTTAGGGACTAACTGGTATGGTTTAGACTTAAATTTCCTACAAGAATCTCATGTGTGCAGAGGTGGACTCTTAGAGGGTAACCGAGTCACAGGGGTGTTATATTCAAGAGTGGATTAACAGCTGAATGTGCTGTTAGAAGGTGGGGCCTGGTTGAAGAGGGTCACTGCAGGTGCAGCGTTGAAAGGTACATTCTTGCCCCTGGCTTTATCCTTCCCTCTCTGCTTCCTGGCTGCCAGAACAGTGTTCCATGATATTCCTGCCTGGGAGCCAACCAGCCATGAACTGAACCCTCTGAGACCCTGAACCATATAAACCTGTATAAAGAGAATTTATATATAAAATACATATTTATAGGATTTAAACTGTATAGACAGAATGTCACATAGAATCCCATTACATAGCACAGTATATAATCTTTGAATCTTTTTTTCACTTATCACAGTGCATTTGAGTTGGGTTCATATTATTGTGTGTGTTGGTAGCTCATTCTCTTTGAATATTGAGGAAGATTCCTTTGTAGGGATATTTCACAGTTGTATATTCATTCTCTAGTTGAGGGATATTTGATTCTTTTCAGTTTTGCCAAGTGTAAATAAAGCTGCCATATTACCACTTTCCTGTCACTAGAGCAAAGCATCTGACACCAGCAATTTAAAGGAGGTGTCATAGGTGAGATAGTAGAGTAGCTTGGACAGAAACTGGCCTTCAAACCCACCAACACATAAGTCATTGGTGACCAACCCTACAAAGGCAGCTTCAGTGAAGGGGTAAAGGGAAAGCCAGGCTAAAAGGGCCAGGAGTGGGAGGCAAGTGTGTGCCAACAGCGCCAGTTTCCTACTTGTATTAATCTGTGCTCCTATAGCAGAATACCTCATATGGGTAACTTTAAAATAGCAGAAATTTATTTTCTCACACTTCAGGAGGCTAGAAAGTCCAAGATCAAGGGGCTGGCATCTGTCCTTTTATGTCCACTAATGTTTGTTTTATGAAATTGGATGTGCTGACATTTAGTGCATATATATTTACAATTATTATCTCTGGGGCTGGCTTCTGATGGGGGCCTTCCTGCTAAGTCTTTACATGGCTATAAAGCAAAGAGAGAGAATCCATTCCCATAAATCCTTTTTATGCAACATAAACCCATTCCTGTGGGTTGATCCTCCATGATCTAAATGCTTCCCATTATATTCCACCTCCCAAAAGTGTTGCATTAGAGATTAAGTTTCTAACACTTGACTTAGAGAGTACACAAACATCCAAACCACAGCACTACTTCAAGAAACCTGCATGAACCTGCCCGACTGGATGCCCCTGGTTCTGAGATGGGTCTGACCAACTTTAATAGTTGTGGTGTTAACTTGAATAAGAAACACCTATCTGATGGGCTTAGCATAGTTCGGGGTGGTCTGGATGATTGGCTCAGTGAAGAGGGAAGACCTCCCTGGACATTATGGCTTATATCTAGATGTCTCCCTAAAGCCTTGTGTGCGCATATGTGGGGCTTTTGGGATTGACTGGATCACAGGTGTGTGATACTGAATTAGACTGCTGATTGATTTACATAGCTCTGGAGGTGGGTGATGGGCTTACTGAAGGGGGAAGACTCAACCTGGGTGCAGATGGCACCAACAATAGACTTGTAGCCTGGATGGAATAAAAAGGAAAGATGAAGTCTGCCCTCTTGCATCTTCAGGGGAGCTCCAGTCCTTGTCATCACCTTATTCTCTTCCTCTAATGAACCCTAACTGATACATCAACCATCTCAGTTTGCCTAGGACCTCCCTGTTTTTTACTCTGAGACTCTACCACCAGGGAACCCCTCAGTCTTAGGCACACCAGGGCAATTAATACCTAACTGCAATTAGCATCTAACTGCTCCAGCCAGCCACTCAGTCACCTCAGTTTTACCTTGCCTACTAAGTAGTATCTCTGCTGTCCAACCTTGACAAGTCTCTGAGTTCCTTTCTGAAACGCTTACAGATGCAGGGACATAGGAATGCTTATGACAGAAGGGCACCCTGCTGCTTTTTATGTCACCTTAAGGCTGTAATATGACTCTTGATATCAGGAAAAAATGAAAGGGTGGTATTGCCACTCCACTGCCTCAAAGTGGAGAGCAGACATAGCTGTCTCATCGAATGTCTGAAATGACTGCTTTGAAACATATTCAGTGGCTTTTGTTTTGGTCCTGTACTTAGCGTTTCAGAGCTTTCAATACAGAAAGCCACTTTCTCCTTTTTAAGATCTCTCCCTTGGTTTCCACCATACTCTTCTCTCCTGGGTCTTCTCCTGCCTTTCTCTGTCTCCCAGTCTCCTTCCTGGACTGAGGAGGTACATACCTTCCTAATGCATGCTGGTGAAGCTGTCCAGGGTAGCATTTGAGTGCCTGGACGTTAGCATCAAATGAAACCAAGATTTGAATCCTAGTTTTGTCACTTTCTAGCAGCAACCTTTGGCATTTTACTCCTCTGACCTTTGGATTTTCTGTTTGTAAATGGGCATAATTAATTCTACCTCACTGTATTGCCATGACAATGAAATTAGGTTATGTATTGTGGGGAAAATCTCAAGACAGTACTGTAGTAGATCACAGCATCAAATAAGTGCAGCTCTTGGTAATATAAAATGTTTCTGACAGTAATGTTCAACAATAGGGATGTGGTTAATAAGTTAGGCTACACACACCATGATTTATGTATAGAATACTGTATAATACAGCCATTAAAAATAATGTTCTGAAGAATATTTAATGGCACAGAAAAATGATCACAATATAATTTTAAGAGAAAAAAATTATGCTATAAAATTCAAAACTATTCTAAAATGTGTGTGTGTGTGTGTGTCTGTGTGTGTGTGTGTACATATTTTTAGGAAAAGAAAGAACTAAGAAGAAATGTGGCAAAATGTTGGCCAGTCATCCTTTCTTTTTTACTTTCTTATATTCTACATTTTCACATTTTCTTGAATGAGCATGTACTGTTCTCATAACAATATGTTATTTTTAAAATTGAGTCATCAATTTATTCATTCAACAAAAAGGTTTCTTTCTAGCACATATTGTGAATCAAGCAATGTTTTAGACTCCAGGGATACTGTGTTGAAAAGTTAACAGCTAGGATTTTCTCAAGACACCCTGTAGACTTGGATTTAATTTCCCATAATTGTTTTCTGTGCTAGTTTTGTCTCCACCTGTAAACTGTTTAGGCTCTGGGGAAGAGAGTTTCTGGTCCTCTTCTCTACAGCCCTATAACTTCGCACTCCATGAACCCAGGAAGAAATTGGTAATGTTTCACTTTAACAACTGAAGATTGATTGAAGTGGCCAATTTCCTAAAACCAGCAATTAGAGGAGGAACAGATAAGATGCCTTCCTATCTGGAGCTCCTGTCTGTTCCCTTCCTCCATCATCCTGGGAGTGAAGAGTACCACCTGTAATGGGTCTTCTTGGAAGCACAGGAGCTATGTGGATGGGCTGGTCTTTTGTAAAGGAAGATTCTTATTCTTTAGGCTCCACAAAACACACAGCAAACTGTCTCTTCCCACCTTCAGAAACTCCAGGCCAAGGCAGGAGTTTGCCACTATTTTTACACTCTGGGTCCCTTGGGCAAAAGACAAAGCCTACAGCCCCGTGTGGTGGCACCTACCTATAATCCCAGCACTCTGGAAGCTAAGTCAGAAGGATCACCATGAATTCGAGGTCAGCGTGAGCTACGTAGTGAGACCCTGTCTCAAAAGAATAAATAAAAAACAGTACATAGTCTACAGACTTTTCTTACAATAATGTGTTTCATGTCATAAGATAAGCATACACAATTACAAAGAACACTAAGTATACTGAAGTTCAATTCTCAAAATATTATGTTTTAAATGTGTGTATTATAGGGTTGGGGATGTAGCTCGGTGGCAGAGTCCTTGCATGCCCAAAGCACAGGGTTTGATCATCAGCACTACCAAAAAAAAAAAAAAAAAAAAAAAAGTATGTGTATTATATAAGAATCAGTTTACTTCTTTGAATCACATTTTTTAAAATAAGACCTTCCACTTACCTATAAAAGCCTTGAGTTTATCTTTTTTATAGCTGAGTAATGCTCCATTGTATAAAAATTTTGCTATTGTTCTTTTTCTTACTATTTTCTTTAAAATAAAAAAATAAGACATTCCATCTGAAATGTAGGTAAATTAAAGTTCAGTATTACCTTTTAAAGACAAGTAGGATGGTTTTGCTGAGCTTGAATAAGAATGCAAAATGGTGGGATTCTTTGATAAGAAAGCACGTTTGTCAGTTTATACAGCCAGTTGATTTGTGTGTGTGTGTGTGTGTGTGTGTGTGTGTGTGTATGTGTGTGTGTACAATGCTAACAATCCAATGCTCAAAGATATATTGTGAAAATGGAATTATATCTTCCATACTCTTTACAGAGGAAAGCAAGAGTTCCCTCTAAGAGCAGCAAAACTCTCTGAGGATTTTTAAAACTGTAGTAGTAGGTTTTTGGTTCACAGATCAGTGAGGTCATCTTCAACTAGATCAATACCTTTGCGACAGTTTATATTAGCAAGAAAAAGAATGTGACACTCTGGCTCAGTTTTGATACCATCAAGACACAGCATACATAATTTTTGAAAGAGTTCGAAAGTATTCTTATGTGCTTGTAGACTTTTTTAAATAAACTGACAGAATTTTGTGTCTCTGCTCCACTGAGGTAGAGCACTTCCTGCATTTGCAAGTCTGCAAAGATGGCAGCATCCGCGCTCCTTTCGTACACCAGCTCAGCTCATACACCCACTCAGCTGAGGAGTCTGGCAGTGTTCTCAGGAGCATCCACAGCCGTGGCACCCCAGCCTTGAACTGAAACATTCATCTCATTCAGATGATTAAGCGTATCTGAGGGTAAGCCAACCCATAGACAAATCTCTGCAAAGTGTTCCAGAGGAAGTTTTCTCTTTCACTTAGAAAAAAATAATATTTGCTCTGAAAATTCACTGAGTATTTCTGAGGAAGAGAGGCACTTCCTTTCCTGATACTATTTCTTGACAAACCTTTAAAACTGCTGTTATTCAGAAATCAACTTTTGATAGAGACCAAAGTTGATGGGTTTTTTGACAAAACCTCTCGGGATTTTTGGAGAACCAGACTGTGTGTCGAATAGAACAAGTGAAAACAACACAAGGTGCTTGCTTGTCACCTAAAACAGTCAGGAGCAAAATCAGATGCACAACCAAGCATCGCAGGAGCTCCATCTGTGCGTGGATATGAAGTTTATCTGTCCCCGTCAGGTTTGTTTGATACAAACACACACACACACACACCACCCCATTTCCAAAACATCAGCCATCTTTTTCTTTCCAAAAGCACCGACAAAAAGAAACAAACAAGAATTCTTTGTTGCTGTCAACAGGCATACATCATGAATAAAACAAACAGGTGAGTAGCGGAAAGGTGGCTGTAGTTTCATGCTGTGACTCGCTGAGGGGAATGACAAAGCTGCCAACTCCTTCACAGTGTGTTAGTCAGCTTTCCATCACTGTAACAGCTACCTAAAATAAGCAATGTATGTGGAAGAAAGGTTTATTTCAGCTCACAGGTTTGGAGGGTTCAGTCCATGACTGATTAGCCTCATTGCTTTTGAGACTATAGCAAGGCACTACATTATGATGGGGTCATAAAGCAGAGGAAGATGCTCACCTCATGGCATCCAGAAAGCCGAAAGGAGAGAAGCAAGTCCTAATATCCTCTTAAGAACACACTCAGTGACCTAACTTCCTACTACTACATCCCACCTACCAAAGGGTTCACCACCTCCCAACAGTACCCCAGGCAGCCAACCCTATATCATGTGGGCCTCTGGAGGACATTTATCCAAATAAGAGCAAAACACATCAAGACATGCCAGCTGTTCTTCATGGAAGTGCCTCACTTAACTAGGGAACTACTTCTAATTTCTGCCGCCATTTTAGCTCACAAATTACTCCACATTCCCAGTGCATGATATCATTAGATAAAGTTTTCCCAGTAGTGTGAGGCTTCTTTTGCCTAGCATCTGGTAAGAAGCTTCAAGACTGCTTCCAGAAAAGATGTTCAAGAAATTGTAAGGTCCGCATGTTAGAAGTATCCTAGCTTTTCAAAATTGAATTTTCTTCCTGCACAAGTGCACAAAACTCCTTATTTTATTTGGATCCATTTGTAAATGGTCATAAGAGAAGTACTCTTCAAAACACCATTATCAAGGACTTTTCCACACAGGAAGAAAAGTGTCATTGTGAATTTTTGACCTGTTATTCTTTTAATATAAATGAAGGTAGATACACAGTTTTCATTGGGCCTTCCTTTTCTGCCAGTGCAAGATAAATTGGGCCTATAAAAATAAAACTAAGACAAAATATTTTATTTCACTAGCATTCTTTAAAACCTAAATATTAGGCGGGGAGTATAGTTCAGTGGCACAGAACTTGCCTGGCAAGTGAGAGGTCCTGGGTTCACTTCCCAGTACCAAAAATAAACCTAACTATTTTGGTGCTTCATTAAAACTCACTACAGAAGCAGCACTCACAAGTTGCTTGGAAGATACTCACCAGGATCCAGAGGTACTTGGAAAGGGGGATCAGACAAAAACCCCAAACGTGAGAAGGCAACTTGAAAGAGAAGTCTACCAAATGAACTCTATAGCAGAGGTATTTAGAAAAAAGAAACAGAGCTGCCTCCCAATCACAACACTGTTAAGAGCCCAGGTCCAACAAACACACCATTCTGGGAAAAGATCTAACCCCTAAAGAAGGGAAGAAGGCTAGCACAGCAGCAGTGCAGTGCCTGTGACCGGTGTGATGACAGGGTAGAGAAAAGACACTGCACCAATGCCATCGCGGTCACTCTCCTGCTACCCTCCCAAACCCCACCATGTTCTGTGCTTATGTGGCATTCAGCCCTCCAACCACTTCCTACCTTCCAAATACCACTGAGAGCATCCCACCTTCCACCAAAAGTGGCTAAACTCAGTGCCCATGTGAGCTCCCATCAGCTAGCTCTCAAACACTACTGAACTCCAAACAGAAAGACCCGCCTTCATGGATCCCTAAATACCACTGAATCCAGGGGCTGGGTGGAGACTACTTGAAAGGCCAGGACAGAGAGCCTGGCAAGGACAGAAAGCCAGAGAAGAGTGGCAGGGTCAGAAGATAGTCCATGCCACACTCATCTGGAGAGGTATAGAAAGAGAAATGTAAGCAGCTGCAAGGATCGTCATGGAGGGAAGGACATGGAGATCAAGGAAGTTTCTCCAGAGAGCAGAAGAAGATCAGAACTTGACAAGTTCTGCTCTACATTCCCCTCTCCAGTCCAATTGAAGATGTCATAATAAGACAGAGACAGAAACCTCACATCATATTACACTGAATTAGTTGATTAGTTGTATGATCCATAAAATATATCTAAAGCCAAAATCACTTCAAAGAGAGACCTGCACTAAATAAAGAAATCTCCACAACTGCAAGTTTTTCTGCCTGAACTAATCTTGAGCCCTAAGCACAAAGCAAAGAAACATGAAAAACTAACCAACAAGATGTCTCCAAAAACTCTTAGCTCCCCCAAAAACTGATCCTACAGGCACTAAAATGGAAGAAATTTCAGGCAAAGAGCTCAAAAACAAAACAGCTAAAATGTTTGAAGAAACTAAAACAAATCCACAAAATGTTCAGTGAGCTTACAGAAGATATAAGTAAACAGAAAAGGGATCTAACTAGTAAAATGTTTAACAAGCCTAAAGAATACCAGAAAAGTTGCCTGAATTAAAGAAAATAATGCAAGATATGAATGGCCACTTTTGCAAAGAAATAACGAACATGAAAAGAAATCAAGCAGAAATATTGGATATGAAAAATTCTTTTGGAAGAATGGATAACAGAAACAACCAATCTGAAGAGACAATTGAGACTTGACAACAAGTTTAATATAGTAGATCATGTACTCAATGAAACCCTAAAATCAGGAAGACATCATGGGAAGAGCTGAATCTAACAGCTACTAAATGATTCAAGAAACCACCTGAAGAATTATAGAAGTTAGAGGAGGTCAGAAGATGATACCAAAGATATAAAAAATTTTAATCACTACAATCATAGCAGAAAATTTCCCAAATCTAGAGAAATAATTCAATATCCAAGTAAATGAGATCTATAGAACCCAAAATAACCCTGGCCAGAAAAGAATCTCTCCATGGCACACCATAATCAAAATCCCATAAATTCAGCACAGAGAGAGAAAACTAAAAGTTGTTATTAAAAAACAAGCAACCTATAAAGGCAAGTCTATCTGAATAACAGAATATTTGTCAATGCAAACCTTAAGGCCAAGAGAGCTTGGAGTGAAGTTTTTCAAGTCTTAAAAGAAAACAAGGGGCTGGGGATACAGCCCAGTGGCACAAGTGCCTGCCTGGCAAGTGCAAGGTCCTGAGTTTGATTCCCGGTACCAAGATCACTATATCCTGAAAAATTGATGGAAAAATACAGACTTCCCATGACAAAGAGATGCTAAATAAACTCATGACCACCAAATGAGCATTGCAATATCACCAAGGAGCTCAAAGGCAAGAACACATCTAACTGAAGACTAGACTAGGGGAAAACAGCAAAATCAGCACTGAGAAAGTAACACAATAACAAAAATCAGTAAAGAACTTTCAGTGAAAACATTCAATCTCAATGGTCTTAACTCCTCAGTCAAAAGACAGGCTGGTAGATTGGATCAGAAAACAAAATACAACAATTTATTACCTGCAAGAAACACATCTTATCTACAAAAAACAAAAACAAACAAAAAAAAAATCTACAGAGTGATATTGAAAGGATGGAAATTGACATGCCATGTAACTAAAGCCCAAAAGCAAGTAGGTGTAGTTCTCTTATTTTCAGACAAAGTGAACTTTAAGCCAAAACTAATTGGAAGAGACAAATAAGATCACTGCATACTGGTAAAGGAGATAATTTATCAGGAAGAGATAATAATTGTAAATATATATGCACCAAATGTCAGCATATCCAATTTCATAAAACAAAAAATAGTAGATAAAAGGATAGATAATTGCTTGGTGTGGTGGCACATGCCTGTGATCTCAGCATTTGGGAGGCTGAGGCAGGAGGACTGTTGCTAACTTGAGGACACCCTGGTCTAAATAGTGAGTTCAAGGCCAGCCTGAACTACATAGCAAGACCTTGTCTCAAAAAAAGACAGTCATCAACACAATCTAATGGGACTTCAATACCCCACACTCACCAATAAATAAGTGAACCAGAAAAAAAATCAACAAAGAGATATCAAAGTTGAATCATACCATCAAACAAATGGAATTAACAGATACCTGCAGAAGGTTTTATCTAATGACAGCGTAGTATACATTTTTATCAGCAGCACAAGGGACTTTCTACAAAAGAGACCATATTTAAACCATGCTTAAATCAATACAGAAGGATTGAAATAGCTAATATCCTATTGGACCATAATAGAAGGGAAATAGAAATCAACAGAAACTGCACAAGCAGGTGGATATTAAATAATACACTTTTGAGTAATCAGTAGGTTATAGGAAAAATAAGGGAAGAAATTCACATTTCCTAGAATCAAATGGCCATGGAAGTGCAACATACCAAAATCTATAGCAAAATTAAAGCAGTTGTAAGAGAAAAATTTATAGCTATGAATGCACACATTTAAAAAATAAAACAATTCCAGTCTATGGCCATACCAACCTGAACACACCCAGTCTCATCTAAAAACTAAAGCAATTCTAAATAAATAACCTAATGATGCATCTCAAGGCCCTAGAAAAATAAAATTAATCTAAATCCAAAACTTGTAAAAAGAAAGAAATTATAAAGATCAGAGTAGAAATTAACAAAATTGAGACTAAAAAAAAACAACAAAGGATCAATGATTCAAAGTATCAAGGATGAATTTCTTAGTAGTTGCAGAAAAGCCTTGGACAAAATGCAAGATCCATTCAAAATAAAAGCACTGATGAAAATAGTGTAGAAGGACATTATAGTTGGTTCTGTGAAGGAATAAACAAGATTGATAACCCCTCAGCCAAATGGACAGAAAAGCCTCTTACCAATGCAATTAGAAATGAAAAAGGTGAAATCACAGTAGACACATTAAAATGCAGAGAATTAAAAGAAACCATTTTTAAAACATATATTCCAATAATTTGAAAAATCTAGAAGAAATGGAAAAGTTCTTAGGCACATATGAATTACCAAAACTGAACCAAAAGGATATTTTTAAAAAACCAAAACAGGCCAATGTCAGGCAATAAAATAGAGGCAGAAATAAAAACCTATCAATTAAGTCAAGGCCTGAACCTAATATATTTATCTCTGAATTTTACCAGAATGTCAGAGAACAACACCAATACTCCTTAAAGTCTTCCAAGAAATTAGAGGTTAAGGAAAATTGCCAAAGTATTCCTTGAAATTGGCATTACCCTGATAACCAAAATCCACCAAGATCTCAATTTTAAAAATAAACAACTATAGCCGGGCATGGCGGTGCACGCCTGTAATCCCAGCACTCGGGAGGCTGAGGCAGGCAGATCGTTGCAAGTTTGAGACCAGCCTGGGCTACAAAGTGAGTTCAAGACTAGCCTGAACTGCATAGCAAGACCCTGTCTCAAAAAGACAAAATAAATAAATAAATAAATAAAAATAAACAACTATAAGTCATTTTCCTAGATGCAAAATACTTGCAAAGAGAATACAATAAATCATTAAAAAGATCATATGCCATAACCAAAATGGCTTCATTCTAGGGATACAAGAGTGATTCAACATGCATCTTGGTTACTATTTTTTTTGTTGCTGAGACAAAATACTTGGCAGCCAGAATTAAGGAAGGAAAGGTTTATTGAGCTCACAGTCTATATTCTGCTGGCTCCAAGATAGGGTGGCACATGGCAGAGGGCAACTATTCATGGCGGTGGAAGATAGAAAAGCAAGAGCAAAATAGAGGAGCTTCGTCAAACAGCCTCTTCCTCTCCCTTATGTATGCAAACTATCCACTCCAGGGCAGTGTTGCACTCGCACCCATGAATCAAAAAATCTAAAAGCCCATGACTGAATGAGGCTTTGGGGGGACCTGCAGACACAAACCATAATAATATGTAAATCAGTAAATATAATATACCACATAAACAGAAGCAAGGGTAAAAATTACATGATCATCTTAACAGCTGTAGAAGTCTTGGACAGAATCAGAGATCCATTCAAAATAAAAGCATTGATGAAAATAGTATAGAAGGACATATAGCAAACTGATAAAAGGCATTTATGACAAACCCACTTGTGAATATTATACTAAATGGGGAAAAATGAGTCATACCCTCTAAACTCAGGAACAAGACCATGGTGTCTACTTTCACCACTCTGAAATTTTAGCCAGAGCAATTAGGATAAAGGAGGAAATAAAAAGAATACTAACAGGAAAGGAAGAAGTCAAACTATCCTTATTTAGAAATGATATGATGCTGTACCCAGAAGACAAAAAAACTGCAAAAGAAGACTCTTAAGTCTCTTAAAACTAATAAACAAGTTTAGCAAAGTGATAGGATACAAAATCAACACACAAAAGTCAATAACATCCCTGTATGCCATCAACGAACTCACTGAGAAAGAAATCAGGAAAACAGTCTCATTCACAGTAGCTTCAAAAAATTAAATACTTAAGAATTAACTAAAAAAGTGACAAGGGGTTGGGGATTTAGCTCAGCAGCACAGTGCCTGCCTGGCAAGCGCAAGGTCGTGAGTTCAATCCCCAGTACCAGAAAAAAGCCAAAAAAAAAAAAAAAAAAATGACATCTCTACAATTAAAACTATAATACTCTTTAAAAGGATAGTTAAAATGACACTACAAAATAGAAAGACATCCTCTATTCCTGGACAGGCAGAATCAATATTGTCAAAACAGCCATATCACCAAAAATTATGCACAGGTTTCATGCAGTTCCAATCAAAATACAAACAGCATTTATCACAGAAATAGAAAAAACAATCCTAAATTCATGTGGAACCAGAGATGGCTCAGAATAGCCAAAGCAATCCTGAGCAAAACAATAAAGCAGGAGGCATTAAAATCCTGATTTAAAGTTATGCTACAAAGCTACAGTAACAAAAAAAGCATATTGGTGGACTAAAGCAAAAATGGATATGTTGCCCAATAGAATAGAATTCAGGATGCAGAAACAACCCCAGTTATATTCAGCTGTCTGATTTTTGACAGAGTGAGGTTGAACCTCCTTGGGTTGAGGGACCTGAGCCCGTAGTAAGCGGCGACACAGTGCAAAAAAGACACCAGAGACCAGGTTGATGGCGCAAATCCGATTTACTGCGGAAGTACCAGGCATTTTATTGAGCAGGCTAGAGGCGTGGCAATGGAGGCGGGGCTAGGGGCGTGGTTTGGAGGCGGTACTTTTGGCCAGGGGGCTGTGTGGAAGTCAGAGGTCAGAGCGGGACAGCCTAGGCAGGGTGACTCACTCGGTGTGCCGAGGACATGAGGAGTCCGAGTGTGCTCAGACCCGCTCCTCTGCCACGGCCGTCAACCAGACCTCTGGACCTCTCTTTCCCACAACAGAGGGGACAAAAACATATTCTGGAGAAAAGATAGCCTTTTTAGCAAATGGTGCTTGGAAAACTGGTTAACCACATGCATAAGAGTGAATGTAGACCCATATCTCTCATCATGCCCTAAAATAAAATCAAAATGTATCAAAAACCTAGGTATAAAAACTGAAACACTGAATCTACTGGAAGACAAAATAGAAATAGTTCTTCAATATATACACATATGCAGGAATTTTCTGAACAGAACCCCAATTGCACAAGAAATAACATCAAGAATCAACTAATGAAATTACATCAAACTAAAAAGCTTGTGTATAGTAATGGAAACAACAGAGCGAAGAGACAACCTCCAGAAGGGGAACAAAAAACAATGGCAGCTATTCTTGGGAAAAAGGACTAATACATAAAATATATAAAAAATTCAGAAAGCTAGAGCCCCCCCAAAATAAAATACCCAATCAAAAAAAGGCAGTTGAAATGAATAGACACGTCTCAAAATGAAATGAAAATGACCAACAAAGACAAGAAAATTTTCAACAGTTTTAGCCATTAGAGAAGTACAAATCAAAACAACACTGAGATTCCATCTTACCCAAATAAGAATGGCTGCTATCGGGCTGGGGAATATAGCTCAACTGCATAAGTTCCTGCCTGGCAAGCTCAAGGTCCTGAGTTCGATTCCCGGTACCAAAAAAAAAAAAAAAGAGAGAGAGAGAATGGCTATTATCAAGGACTCAAAAAACAATAAGTCCTGTTGTGGGGATAGGGATACTTCTATACTGTTGGTGGGAATGTGAGCTAGTGCAACCAGTATGGATGTCAGGATGGAGATTCCTCAAAAAAAATAAATATAGAAGTTTCACTTGTAAACTGTTAATGAGTCCTTGATTGATCAATATTGCATGTCTCTATCTGTTTTCACGAGAAACCACTTCGGAGATATCAATATGAAATACAACAAGCATTGTTAATTTCCTACCACTCTGTTTGTAACTCTGTATTGTCTGTATTGTTCTTTTGCTATTTTATAAAAGGTTGTCTGTTAATGTTTTCCTCCTTTTATTTTTAAAATAAAATTTTAAAAAGAAATTTTAAAAAAAAGAGAGAGAGAAATTAGGAACTTTTTTCCTCTAAAATAAAAAAAAGTAAAAACTGAAGTTCCACTTGAACCCTGCTATTCCTCTTCTGGATATCTTTCCCAAAAAGTTAAGGATAACATGAATACTCATGTTTATACCAGCCAAACTCACAATCAGTAAATTATGGAAGGCCTATATTCCCATCAACAAATGAATGAATAAAGAAAATATGGTATATATGCACAATATAATGCTGCTACATAATACAAAACTGTAAATTTGAGTCATTTGTAAGAAAACAAATGGATCTTGAGACCATAACGCTCAAGTGAAATAATTACACACAGAAGGATAAGTCTCCGGAGGTTTCTTTCATATGAGAAATACTTTAAAGAGCAAATTAAAAGAGAGGTGTAGGAAACAGGGAGGTAAACTTTGCAGAGATGAGAAAGGGATCTAGGCAAGAGGAGAGAGGGAAGGATGGGAGGGGAGGAGAAAGTAAAAATGATCAAGATGCAGTCTGAATATGCAGCAATTCCCAAGATAAGATGAATGTAATTATTATATATTACAAAAATAGACCAATAATAAAAAAGAAACCTAATATTTCATTTGTGGTTCCTAGGTAATTTATTTGATAAATCTACATACGAGGGAACTTATATGTTAAATAAAGTATAAATATTCATTAGATTTCACAACAAATAAAGAAAATTTGATGGGTTTAAACAAGAGCCTCATTTTAGCACTGTTAGTACCTTGTGACGTTGGTATAGTTGGAGGATCACAGCAGTTGCTCAGGGTTCCTGTCTTCCTTGCAATTAGCCACTGGTGCACGGGATTTCCTAGAAAACATGGCTCTTATTTCTGATATTGTCAGTGCTTCTCATCAAGGTATTTTTTTTTAATTTGTGGTATTTTCACAGAATAATAGTACAAGAACGTCACTTGAGTAGCATACTGTGCATGTGAAACTCTACTTTATAACATAAACACTTTACAAATAAAGAGTAAAGAAAGAAAAACAAATCAAGGAAAGAACTCCTGCTTCACACAGAGCTCACCACACTGTGCGTGACCCGCACCACTGTGCCATCTGTCAGCAATCACAGGAAGTTGCTCTAAATATCATTCTCTAACAGTGAGCTTCAGCAATCAGGCATGTTCGAACGGGTCTGTGCCACCCTGGCCTGCCTACCTACAGAGAGTTAAAAACTCCAATGATTCAGATTTGCAAAACTTAAATGATTCAATTCCTTTTACATATAGATCCACAAACAATTTTGGCACAAGAATATTGGAAGGTCTGGGTCCCACACATGAGAACCTTCAAGTTCACTATTGAATGGCTGCCCTACCAATGCACAGAGCTGCTGGATAAGTAAGCGGCCAGCTACGTTCTCGGAGCATCTACAAGGAAGCCTGCAATCACACACTGTCTGGTAGCTAGTCTCATAGCTGCTGTGATTTCAAAATAGTGGTGGGCGTTAATGAAATTCCAGATACCTACAACAACCGTACTGTGATGTGAAAATATTTATGATCCCTACTGATGACAAAAATCACAGGTCATACTAGTACTACCCCTTTGTTGTCACATTTGTAATTGAAGGAAATTTTACATTTCACAAAGAAGATAGTAAAAAATAAAGCTATAATTTTTTTCTCCTCTCCAAGTTCATGGATGCTGATTTCTAATCTATAAGCCCCTCTAGCAAGGGTGGGAGGTGGACCCCAGTTAAGAGCCTCTGTTTTATATGGTACATAGTGGTCCAAGGAAGCACTTTCCAAGTTTCAGATAAGAGACATGACATAATGCTAAACTCATTAAAGATGTTTTCTTCTTTGCCTTTAAAATGTACTTTTGATGAAATGATAAGCAGTAGGTGGTTAATTTTTACTTTATGAGGTATTTAGTCACTCTGTCATTGCTAAGACAAAATACCTGACAACCACAGCTTTGAGGAAGAGGTTTATACTGGCTCGTATATTTATTCTGTAGTTAGTTGGCTCCAAGGCAAGAAGGCATGGCAGAGGGGTTTGGCGGAAGAAAAACTGCTCACCACATGGCAGCCAGGAAACACAGCAAGAAGGCAAGAACTGGGGAAGGAGGTAACCCTCTCAGGATACACCCCATAGACCATCTCCCTGACCAGACCCCAACTCCCAATAGCAAACCAGCTATACTGCCCCATAATCCAACCATCTTCCAAACCCCCCCAGGTTTGGGGCATCACTACAGTTTATTTTGGGATGTTCCCCCACAGCCTCGTGTGCTCAGAAGTGGGGCTTACACAAGGAGATTGAATTATGAGCCACTCTTGCCGGCTTGGTGTGGAAAGGTGGGTCTGGTCAAAAGCGGTAGGTCACTGTGGGCATGGCCCAGAGGGTTTATCTCCCATCCCAGCTCCTTCTTTCTCTCTCTGCTTCCTGGATGCCATGAGGGGAGCAACTCTCCTCCCCGATGCTCCTCTGCCATCCTGCCCTGCTTGGAGCCAGCTGACAATAGACTGAGACACCAGCCAATGTAAACTCTCTTTCCTCAAGTTGTGGTTGTTGGGTATTTTGTCCCAGCAAGGGAAGTGACTAACACAGTATGTGAAAATGAGAAGTCGGCAGTCCTGTGCCAGCTCCTTCATCCTCTGTACTGCATGTATTAGTCTAAGAAATACAAAATCTGAAGCTCAGTGGACACTGTGACAAATCCAATGAGCCCAAGTGGACCCTGGGTTAATTTACATACACACTTCTGGGTGGAGGTGACCCCATCCCAGTCCAGGGTGAAACCCCTAGCAGTCTAAGGTGTCATAATCATCCGTTTCTCCAGGCAGAGGTTGATATGCAGGGTGGGAACCTGACTCAGTCTAGCCAGTTAACCTAAAAAAGGTCTGAATGGGACTGGGTGTCCAATGTCTGGAAATGTCAAAGACATCTTGCTACCCAAAGGGAAGTCTTTAGCCCAGGATGAAGTCAACTGGATGAAGAAATGGAGGGACCCTTGGCCTTTGGGACATCATGGAGCTGTGCCACCACTGGACTTCTTGCTATGTGAGATGATACCTAATTGTTCATGACCATTCATCTCTCTCTTTTTTTCAGTTAACACATAGTAATTGTACATATTTTAGGGATACAAGGTGATGTGTCAATTTATGCATATACACTGTGTGATGATCAAATTGGGGTAGTTAGCATGCCCATCACCTTAAACATTTATCATTTCTTCATAAAGAAATCCTCTCCCTACATTGAAATACAGTGCATTATTATTAAATATATTTGCCCAACTGGGCAGCAGAGCACCAGTACTCATTTCTCCTATCAGGCTGTAACACTGTACCCATTAACCACCCTTTCCCTGTCTCACCCTCCTTATCCCTCTCCAACCTCCGGTAACCGTTATCCCACTCTGATAAAGAAGACTTTCTCTCCACCTGCCCCTCATCCCCTACCTCCTGACCCCTCATCCCAGTTAAGATATAGCAAGAAAACCCTCATCAGATTGTTTGCACCTTAAACTTGGACCCTCCAGCCTCTAGAAATGAATGTTTGCTGATTAAACCAACATTAGTCTATGCTGTTTTATTATAGCAGCCTGAATTAAGAAAATGCATTAAAAGTTTGGGTCTGCGCAATCAGAATGGGCTCATTCCATTTCTGCCACTTACCAAGTGTGTGTCTCAGGCTAGGTTCACGGCAGCTCTAAGCCCAGTTCCTCACCTATAAGGTGGGATAGTAACCGCATGAATGACACCACCTTAATACCAGGATTCAGTGAGATAATGTATGTAAAATCCTTAACAGAGCACCTCTTCCACAATGGAAATATTCAGCAATGAGTATGTTTACTTTTAATTCTTTTTTTTTTTTTTGATACTGGAGATTGAACTCAGGACCTTGTGCATGCTAGGAAAGCACTCTACCACTGAGCTACATCCCCAGCCCTTTAATTCTTATTTTAATTACTACAGTAGAGCTAAAACAGAGCCCTGAAGATCAATGAGTAGACAATCTGATTTCACAGATGTGGAAAGGTGCTCCAAAGAGGTTCCAGTGGCAGAACCAGCAAAAAGAGCCAACTGGTGACTCCCACGGGGTGCTATTTCCATCACATCCCACACACACCCAGGTTTTCTGTGATTTGACAGCCCTGGGCCTTCGCAGAGCATAGAAAGAGTCAGAAGAAACAAACAAGGTGATTCTCCTGTCCAGGTCCACAGTGAGGTGAGCTTACAGTGAACACAAAAAATGTGAGAGGAAGATTTCCCAGACCCAAGAGAGCATCAGAGGCGCATCCCAGAGGGGCATCCTAGTTTGTCTCTTTCAACAGGCCTTCCTTATTACCCCACTTAACAGACGAGGACCTGGGGCTTAGAGCAGCTATATATCTAGTCCTGGGACACACAACTGGAAGTGGCGGAACGGGAATGAGCCCATGTCTCTGACTCTGCAGCCCAAAATTTACATGCACTGTCTTAACTCAGACTTTTATTGGTCTTTCTTCCACTGTGATAGCTTTCACCCCATCCTGGGACCCCAGGTGATGAATCTCCTGCCGGTGGCACCTTTATCATGCTGATACTCGAAGGTTATTTTGCAAGGATGCAATTCAGAAGCAGCTTCACGTGTGCACAAATCTGAATTTAAAAAGGTATTCTTCCAACGCTTGCCTGATATTTCAGCTGAGCGCAGCTGCCCGACAACAACCAGGAGGAAGCAAGAGAGAGAAAACTCAAGGAATGTGTGTGCTGATGAGGGCAACACAATCAATCGCTTCTAAAGGGCACACCTCCCCTGGAGAAAAGGTTTAAGGAAATAAGCAAGCAGACTTAATGAAAAATTTTGGAGTCTATTGATTGAAATCTGTTGCATTTTCTCACTGTATAAGAACACATCATTTTTGCAGTAGGCAATTGGATTATGACTTAAATAAATAGAAAAGATAAAAAACTTTTCAGAAGATGGGCAGGTTTACTGAAGAGGCCTCATTCTGTCTCACCACAGTGGTCGTATCCCCTTCCCTGTTCTTTTTGTGATGAGGTTTGTCCAAGCCCCCTCCTCTCCACTGCTGATAGTAGCAATCACAGTCATGACAAACAGCTGCTCCCAGAATGCACCATACCTTTCTTTGTCGCTTTCCTGCCTGGAATCCCTTCCTCTGTCCTCTTTCCCCACCCTTGTTACTACTGTCAGCCTTGAAGGCAGCCTTCCAGCCCCATGTCCTGCAAAAAGCCTTTTGTGATGTCCCCGACAGCACTAAGAGCTCCCTCCAGCGTGTTCCCTGACACTTTGTCCCCACCCCTGTTGTGACAGTGACCATGCTGCTGTAACTACCACCTCCGAGACACATTTTTTCGCACATTTTTGCATGCTGATAGGTCACTGTACTCACCCTATTGTGATAATGATTCGTCTGCTCATGTCGCTCAGTTTTAAAACACACATTTTTTTCACATCTGAACATTTCTAAAATGAGGACGTTTGGAAAAATAATGTGTACATTTAGTGTGGTAATGTTTTTTGTTTTGTTGTCTTCCAAAAAGCTGTTATTATACTGAAAGTGCATCTTAAAATCCAAGGGCTGTCTTACTTATTCAAGTGTCTTGACTGCAAACTCCTAGGGAGCGAGCAGGAACCGTATTTTAATCATCTGTGCATCTCCACCCCTTAGCAGAGTGCCTGCTACGCAGCAGTTGTTCCATAGCATTGCAGAGCAGTGAGGAGTGGAGGATGTCTTAGCCTGCTTTGTGCTACTAAAACAGAATGCCACAAACTACGTTTATCAGCAGAAGTTTTTTTGAGACAAGGTCTTACTCTGCAGTCCATGCTGGACTTGACCTCACTGTGTAGGCCTGGCTGCCCTCAAAGTTGCTATCCCCCATCTTGGCCTCCTGAGTGCTGGGACTACAGGTATGCACCATCACACCCAGCTAAACAGAACTGTCTTAGCCTGCAGTTCTGGAGCTGAGACATACAAGGTCAAGATGCCAGCAGGTCTGGTGTCCGCTGAGGCCAGTCCCTCTTCCTTGATACACTTTGCATGCTGTGCCCTCACATGGCAGAAGGTGGAAGAACAAGAGGGGGAGACCCCTCTCCCCAAAGCCCTTTTAATAGTCAAGTCAGTCCATTCCCGAGAGTGAAGCCCTCATGACCCAAACATCTCCTATTAGCTCACAACACTATTGCACTCAGGATTTTTCCAATGCATAAATTTGGAGGTGGGGATAGACATATTCATACCACAGAAAGGGAGAAAGAAGAAAAGGGGGCGTTCTACAATTATGAATCACACCCCTGTGCCATTTAATTTGATTTCACATCAGAAGACACTGAGGTTCCTCTCCCAATGATTTCCCTCTGCATTTTCCTCCTTTCTACTTGCTGGCACTCACCTCGGCAGTGGTTATCAGCACAACAGGAGAGAAGACAGCCCCCCAGGACTCTCACTGCCATGACAGAATCCCACCAGGAGCAAAGTCACAGACTCGGGCCCCTCGCTCACTCTGCCTCAGGGTACTCTTCAGTAAACTCTGTGCTCTCTGGCTGAGAGCTCACTAAAGCACCTCTGCCGTCTCACTTCCTTTTCCAGGTCCAATCTGGCCTTACGTCTACCTCCGCCAAGGTATTCTGGAAGTCCCAGCTGACCTCCTTTCCTCGGCTCCTGCCTGGCCAGTGGCACCTTCCCTGAGCAAAATCCAGCCCACCCATGAGGTCTTCTTGGTTACGCCTCACTCCTACGAGTAACGCCAGTCACCTGAGGATTTACACAAAGGCTGCTGTTTCTTAGCATTTCCTACAACTTAGGGCTACACACACCATCAGAGCCCCTACATGTGATTGAAACAAGTGAATACAACCACTGGCTTTTCTGGACTGTTCTGCTCTTTATCATTTCCTTAACACTTCCTTCTACTCTCAACCCAAACAAACTCCTCTCTCTGTCTCTCTCTCTCTCTCTCTCTCTCTCTCTCTCTCTCTCTCTCTCTCTCTCTCTCTTTGAATTCCCTGGTTGGTCTGGGGATATAGTTCAGTGGCATAGTGCCTGCCTGGCAAGCACAAGGTCTTGAGTTTGGTTCCTAGTACCAAAAAAAAAAACAAGGAATTTCATGGTTGCTTGATAATCACACCCCTGGCCTCCATGTTTCCCATGTATTTTGTTAGGGACATTCTCAGACCATATTCCAAGTAGTCCTCTAAAACACAGGCTGAACCAGAAATGTCCAGAGTCAGCAGAGGAGCAGCTGCTGAACAAGGACTCGGAGAAAATGAGAATACAGACTAAGCCAGAGGAGTCAGCGGTCCTGTGGACTGGGGTCATGAGAGCCGTTTGGAAGCTGTAAACCAGGAGGACCTTGCACAATACCTGCGGAGACTCCCTGGAAGCCATTCTTCCCCTGACAGTACAGGCTGTGGTGGAGCTCCAGAGAGGTCTGCAGCAAGACTCCTGCTGCCTGTGCTGACAGCTGGGGAGAGGACACTAACTAGTTGTGGGGTCCCAATGCAATGGGAAGCTGGAGAGAAAAAGCTACAAAGAATGACTTTTGCCCCAGACGGCTCACTTGAGATGTTAGTAAGAATTGCCTCCTCAGTATTCTATAGCCAGGACAAGGAAGAGGCCAAGGAGAGAAAACAAAGAGACCAAGAAAAAGCAGCTGCTTTTGCTGCAGCACTAAGAGAAACAGATCCCAAGTCTGATTGGGGTAAGAAGAACTTGACGACTGCTTTCATCTGCTACCACTGTTAAAAGCCAGGCCACCTCAAGAGGAACTGCCCTAAGAGGCCCCATGGGCTATCCCCTGAATACAAAGGTGACCACTGGAGATCGGTCTGCCCTCCGAAGCGGAGGCCCCCGAGCTCAGACCCATCCTACCAGTTAGTCCAACAGGAATGGGAGGGCCCGGGGCATACTCCACCTTCTCCCTCTGGCCAGACCATCATCTCCATGGAGGAGCCCTGGGTAATCATGACTCTGGAGGAACAAGAAAACAGCTTGTTGCTAGACACAGGTGCAAGTCTCTCAGTCCTTCTTTTCAATCCTGGCCTTCCTTCCAGGCTTTACACCTCAGTGACAGGAGTCACTGGTGAGGAGGTAATATGCTATTTTTGACAACCCTTAGGCTATAACTACTTGTTAGATCCTTCTTGCATGTCTCTGTCTTCCTGAGAAACCACTTTGAAGATACTACCATGTATTACAGCAGCCATTGATATTTTCCTACTAATCTATCCATAACTCTGTAATGTTTGTATTGTTCCTATCCTATTTTGTAAATGGATGCATGTTTATTATTATGTGTTTCCTACAACAACCATTGAGAATAGTTAATGATTATTCAATAGGTCATTCATGTATAGCTCTATTTATTTTCTTTAGAAGCCACTTTGAAGATACCAAAGTACAGTACAACTATTGATAATCTCCTACCCCTTTTGTCTGTAACTTACTATTATTTGTCTGTTTTCCTGAGAAACTATCTTGTAGCTAACAATATGTAAAACAATAACCATTGATAATTTCCTACCATTTTGTCTGTAATTTGGCAAGCCCCTCCCCATTATTATGTTGTCCTTCTTTTACTCTTTAAAATAAAAAATAATAATAAAACACAGGCTGAGAAGTCATCCTTGATTGCTCTGCCTAGACATCTCTGAGCCGGCCTCTATCCTACCTGGCTGCTACACCTGTCTTGCAGGTTCTCCTCTGCTCTGGTGTGATAACAACTCCTACGGATGTGTTAAAAAAAAAAAAAAAAAAAAAACTCATGCACTCAGACTGTGCTAGAGGTAGGGGAAAGGGTAGTCCTGGCCACTATTCTATTGGCTGGTACAGAATTCAATCAACTGACTCTGTCAGGTTCTGTCAACACGAGCTGCTGTTTTACCCTATACCTGAACAACCAATTTTGTAAACCTAAGGGGAATGATTTACATCTGCCCCTATCAAGTTCCAGTGTGTTTAGCCTTATCGTTCCAGCTGGAAGCTATTATTTTGAGGCTTCATTCTCTCCTTTCAGTTCCTCAGTGGGGTGGGAACAAACCTAGTGTTTACAGATTGTATGGGTGGCTTCCATGAAAGAATTAAATCATGTTGTATCCGGGCTTTCATTCACTTCTTGGCCCTGAGGTACCACCAGGCCTGACCAGCTGAACTGCCTTTTCGGGCTCACTGTAGTGCGTGTGGACCATGCCAAATAATCATTCATTATCTTCTCCCATCCCTCCTGCATCCTGCAGCACCTTCCACTGTGCTCCCTGTCTCACTAAATGGCACCATCATGGCCCAGGTAGCTAAGCCAGGAAGACATTCATGAGTCCTTTTCCCCCTCAGCCCCATAACTGAATCAGTCTCTTAGTCCTTTACATTGATGCTACATCCTAAATAAATGGTGTTTCACTACTGTTCCAGCTTATGCTTCAGCTACATCTTTGCACCTGATGCCCCCAGTCCCTTCCTTCTCCCACTTCTCAATCCAACTCCCATAGGTCAGGCCTCAGCTTAAACCTCACTTCCTGTAGGAAGGCTTCTGTAACCCACAGATCAGGACAGGGGCTTCTGCTATCAGCTTTCCCAGCATGGCACTCACCCTGTAGTGTCACCTAACTCGCTGCATGCTGTTACTCATTTAATCTCCCCAGCTACCTGTAAATCCTTGAGGATCGAGAAAGAGTTGTTTCACTCATCATATCCACAGCATATAGTAGATACTCAATACATATGACTTGAATCACTAAGTAACAGTACTACGAACTCCACTGGGCCAGGTTTAATTCACTGGTAAGTAGTTTGACTTAGTACCCATGAGGCCTCAGGCATCGGGGTATGCACACCCGTTCTGGCCTCTAATCAGCAGCAGGGGCCTGACTCATTCCAGCAGACTCAGTTTCCTCATCTGAAAGGTGAGAGTAAAAGATGCACCCTACAGGACTGTCACAGGCCTGAAGGAGATGTGTATGAGTGTGCCCAAAAGTACCAGGAACCCAGCTTATAGCCATAGTCACCCAGTCCCTCTGGGAACGACCTTGCCTGGTTTCCAAGGCTGTACCAAACCTGAGCACTGGCACACATGGCTGGAGCACAGCACTACGTCCATCAGGTCTGTGTCTATCGCTTCTCAGACCCCTCTGCTGTCATTCTCCTACACCACTTTTATAACCGCCACTTCTATTGCACTCTCTGGGTGGAGGGCTTAATGATCCTGAAGGCCCTAGAAATATAGTGAATTAAAACACAAAATGGATAGCGTTGTGCATTTTAGTGAAACAGCAATTAGAAGCAGCAGCCACCATGTACTCAGGAGGGCAAGAGAGATGAGGAGAAAAGGAATAAAGTGACCTCATAAAGACACTTAATTTCATTACCACCAGACACAGTTTCCCATTATTGCTCTGGGTGTTTAATGGTTTTATGATTCCATCTATTGATGCTTAGCTAGTTCATTAACTGTGCTTCTAAAAATACAATTATCTCCAACAAACCTTTCATCACTAATAAAATGGAGTGGGGGGAGAAAACCCTCTATCATTATCAGAAAGCGATGGGGTGGATACATCTGTGGAGTAACACCTTGGCCCCAAAGTTTTCATGCAGACAGCTGCCAGTTGAAAATGCACCCAAGCAACTGCTCTGTTATTTGACTGACTCCAACTAGTTAGCTGGACAGATTGTGCACACCTAATCGGCACTGACTTTGATTGAGTCAATGTGTCACCAAGCTACTGACTACTGTATTCTCTGAGGGTCTGCTTAACTGCTCATGCATTCTCCAGGTACAGACCACATGGGTCAAACACATGAAAATGGACAGAGGTTTTGTTTTCGGGAAGACAACAGCAGAGTGAAGAACGTGGGTGCACTGGGGTGGCTCAGAGGATAACCCCAGTTACCACGCTGGGACTCAAGACAGACCTGCCATCTTCATTGGTGGGGAGCAAGCAAGGCTGAACGTGAGAATGGCTTCCCACTTCACTTAGGGTGAAAGCCAAAGTCATTACGAAGGCTGCACTGTAGTGTCTGTCTGTCAGCCCCACCCTCTGGACTGCTTGGCAGAACCAAAGGAAGAGGAAAGGGATGCCAATGCACATAGCCATGTCAGCAGCCGAGAGGGCCCTAGGACCTGACAAAAGCCTGTGTAGAGAGTTTTAGGTGGTCTTCTTGTTCTGGGGGGATCCCCAATTTTTTTTCTTCTGGAGTTCAAACTTGGCAGCCATTGCACTTGCTGTATCTCTACCTATAGTGTCCCCCTGATGGCCTCAGGGCTCACTGGCATGCTCTTTTCAGTGAAACCTTCACCAACCACCCCCTCAATTCCTGCCACTCCCTTCCCCTTCCCTGTTTACTCCTTCTCTAAAACTCTTATCATCACCTGAGCTAGTGTATGCTTTACTTTCTCATATGTCTGTTGATTATCTCCACAACCAAAATTCTGGCCCCTAGAGGACAGAGACTTTTCTGTTTTGTTCACTCCCCAGCATCTTACAGTGCCGGGTACCTAAAAGATACTGAACCAACACTTGCTGATGCCTGAGTAGACTTCCCTATTGTCTCCCAGCCACCCCACTCCTTGTACTATGCTGTAACACTTAGGTTCCTCTGACTTCTGCACAGTTGTTCCATAACACATGCTGGGAGAGAGTAGATGGCCAGAGAAAAAGAGAAGCCACTGTTCTGTTTTTCACTCGTTCTCTTTGATTCTTCTGGTGATGCACTGTTTCCACCATCCCAACCCCAGCTACAATAGCGCCTCTTGCATACCCCAGATTCTGATGGCACCCCTCCTCCTTTTGCTTCCCTGTCTCTGAGATGGTAGCTACTTCCTCCCAGTTGTAAACTTTGGGTAGCTTCACAACCTCCCTTTTGCCATCCAGCTTCCAATACCAATGTCATCTGTCTCACTTGCCTCATACAGGTTCTATTTTCCTGCAGCAGTGAACACAGGAGAGGACTCGCGCACAAGCGTAGGTCGGGAACTAAACTGACACAGGAAATGGCCAGGCTCCCACGCAGGCTGCTCCACTCTTCCTCACTCCTGGACAAAGAAGCTGCAGAAAGAGAAAGCCCAGCAGTAGAGAATCTTCTGCCAGACGCCAGCACAGGCTGGGCCCCCCTTGATGGCACAGAGGCACTAAGGAGTGTGCCCTGCCTCCAGCGGGCTCAGCTCCAGGAGAACAAACCACAGAGCCCAGGGGCTCCAGCTGAGAGCTTTTGGAGAAGAGAGGAGCAGGGGCTGGAAGAGCCTTCAGGGCAGTGTTTGGGGCCTGTCACCCTATGTTGGGTCGGCCACCAGCATTGCCATTTGATCACATGGACTGTTATCTCTTCTTACCTTGTGTGCATCTCCCTCCACAGAGCAGCCAGTGACCCAAACCGAGACATTTCGCAGTCCATCAGCGCACTTTTAATGAGTGTGAGGTCGAGATGTACGGACTTAATTGGTAATTGACACATTTTTTCCCAAGGAGCTGTTAGTAGTGCACCTCATTATCAATGCATGTTAGAACTGAAGAACTGGAAAACAACCATGCATTCCCCCACTGGCTGCTTCTCCAGAGCTCATCAGGAGAGCCTTAGAAAACTCCCGTTCCCATTTCTAGGAGCCAACTCCTCTGAAAATTTATATTTACTCAGAGGTTAACACAGAAGTTCAGAAAATTTATGGTCTTTACAAGAAAAACTGAATACCTGAACCTGAGTCCAGGCCCTGTGCTGGGTAGTTCTATGGCCTTGTCATTTCATCCTAGAAGCAGCCCTATAAGGTAGTGCGACACTTCACATATTTATAAGTAAGAAGCTGAGGTCAGAGAGGATTGTAACTCCACAGCTTGCCGGTGGCAGAGGTGGTATTGTGAAACCCATATTCTTTCCGTTCTCCCTTCGTGCCACCCAAACTCTCACCATTGGCCAGGAGGAAGCCCTGAAGAGAGATGCCATGGTTTGTATCCGAAGTCCCCCGTAAAGCCACCATGTGCTCATAGGCGGGGAATTTCAAAAGTGGTTGGATTATGGTGTGTAATGCTGAG
>NW_004955412.1:14007560-14022560 GCF_000276665.1 Chinchilla lanigera | reverse complement strand
TTCCCGGTACCGGAGAAAAACCAAAAAAAAAAAAAAAAAATTTACTACAGGAAGCCATCTTTATTCTCTCTTGCTTGAGACTGATCGAAATCTACCAGGATTGTGAAATGAAAAGCTGGTTAAGCATTTTCCACAGAAACCCTTACCAAAGGTGTCATAGAGACTGGAAAAGGGGGAAAACAGACAAACTTTAGGCAAGTCACAGAAGTTCTCTGGGCCTTGGTGACCAAATGTATAAAACAGGGACATTGATTTGACCAAGTGACCAAACTTAGGTTGATTTTCTTTTAGTTCCTTCAAGTTGTGAAATGTGATGACATTTCACATGTGATGACACATTGGAGCCTGTGGCTTCATGCCAAAGTAATACGTGTCAGGACACCCTGTGGTGACTGCTGGCTCCAGGGGGGGTGGGGAGGCCTGCCCTGACATTTTCAGGGTCCAGGGCCAGGATTACAGAGGTCCGTGTATCATATGTCATAATCTTTAAAAGTTATACATCAAGCTAATAAACTATTTAAATCAAATATTTTTTCCTTCTATCTTGACAAATAGGCCTTCAAAATGATCTGGAAGGTCTAGTTGGACTTAGAATTCTACTAGTCCTGGAAGTTCCACTTACTGCAGGCCAATAGGAAGAACCAGCCCCAGTCCCCTGTCTTACAACTCCTGTCTTCTTACTCCATGAGCAGCCTTGAAGTCATGCTCCTGAGCACTGCAGCCTGTTTGTCCATGCTGTTCATCCAGGTGCACGCACACAAACAGACACACAACACAACGCAATGCAACACAGCTGTCAATGAGCCCAGAGGTGTGTGTGCCAGCAGCTTAGTCCACCTGAGAAAGAGGCTTGGCAATGGACATGAGGCTGTTTGAGCTGGAAATCTCAGGGCCCTGTGCACCCTTAGTGTGGTCTAGAAGTGTGAGCACTTTAGCTGGCCTCACAGACCCCTCACCTCAGGAGGAAGCACACGTCCACAAGAGGCCATGATGGGGCGGAGCCAGGATCGCTCTTGCCTGGACCTAGGGCAGCTTTAAAGATAGTGCAAATGGCACCACTGACAATAGGTTAATTTACTTAATACAAAAAGAACTCCTTCCAATCTGTGAGAAAATGCCAATCCTCCACAGAGAGTGAAGAGATTTGATTTAAAAAATATATACAAAAAGCTTCCCAGAATGAAAAGGTGAAAGGTTTGGTAGCACATTTTGTTGACAAGGGTGTCAATACTTATAACCTGCTACTGGTGGAAGTGAAGGTATACAAGCCCTCAGAAGCACAACTTGGTAATTTCTATAACAATAACAAATGCATGTCATCTTTGACCCAGCAATTCCAAGCAATATTTTTTGCAATGGCAAAATATGAGAAAGAGCCTAACAGTTTGCCAAAGCATAAACAAATTAATTCATCACTGTCCTCTCATGCAATAGAATGGTCCAGAGGAGGTCATGTATGTGCCCGTACATAGAAAGCTCCCCAGTACACGCTGCTAAGTGGTACATCACTAAAAAGAACACCTGGGATGGTGGCAGTGTGCAGAGACTCGTATGAAAAGAAAGAACACATACACACCTATGCTGGATGTGCAGACAGGACTCTCTGGAAAAACGCAAAAGAGGTTATTAACAGTCTCTGTGTTCAGCAAGGGGGTCTGTCCTACTGAGGCAGCTATAGGTAAAGACTTACAATCCTGGCTCCAGCGATCCCGGCTCTGCCCTACCATGGCTTCTTGCGGACAGGCACTTCCTCATGCGGTGAGGGATCTGTGCAACCAGCCAAAGTGCTCACACTTCTAGACCTACTGAAGCAGCTATAGGTGAAGACTTTATTCTATCCTTTTTTGTATCTTTTCAATTTCATATCATGTGTATTTTATATATTACAAGACATTCAAATAATTTAAAAACTGAAAAGCTTAGGACCAAGCATAGTGGTGCACACCTGTAATCCCAGCACTCTGGAAGGCTGAAGCAGGAGGACCACAAGTTTGAGCCCATCCTGGACGACTTAACAACTTAGTGAGACCCTGTCTCAAAATTAAAAATAAAAAGGTCTAGGGGTATAGCCCAGTGTGAAGGCCCTGGTTTCAATCCCCAGTACCAGTACCACAAATGTAAAAATAAAAACATAAAAAGCTTAGCTTAACACTGTATCTTTCCTTTTCATCATGGTACCTATGTCTTCTACCTTATGGAATTATTATTTGTATACAATTTTTACATTGTATTGTATATTTTACAGATGGTGAGCAAATTCTTATCAAATAATAACTAATATTTTGAGCATTTATTTTATGCCAAACCCTATTCTTAATTCTTTACATGAATTATCTATCTCATTGATTTCTCTGATGGTAGAGACTCCATTTTGTAGTTGAAGAACCTAAAGGTTCACACAGGACATTAAAAACTTTCCTAAGGCCACCGAGCTGTGTGCTAGGGAAGCTGTCTGCTCCCAAACTGCTTGTCTGCAGTTCTGGCTGATTTCAAGACTTCCTCAGCCAGTATGCCTAGTAACTCAATCTTTCTATCTCCCTGACCCTGTTGACACACAGAGTCTCTGGAATTTAGGAAAAAGTCAGCAAAGCTTTGAGAGCAGACGGAGGCCTGAGTGATGAACCTACCACATCAGCAGTTATCCTGCACAGTGCACATCTAGGTCAAGTGCGTGTTGTTCCCAGGCTTGGGGAGGAAAGAGAAAACAGGCTTCTTTATATCCACACTGCTCCTTATAAACAGCCATTGCTTTCCAGTCCCCACTTCTGCCTGGAGGGAACTATGGACAAGGGATTGGCCAACATAAAGATGAAGGGGCTGCTGGTTTCACACAAGAGAGGATATTTTTTAAGCAAAGGTGCTAGGGTTTAGATAAAATCCCAAGGGCCTAACTTGTCACTTCTGCATGAAGCATGGCTCACTTCCCAGAGGTCAGAAATGTCAGAGAATTAAATATACTTGGCTGGCTATGCAGAGCCCACAGGCTCCTTCCCACAGCAGGAGCCCCTGGGTTCTGTACAAGGTCACCCTTTAGTCTGAAGTCCAGGAAGCACTGAATCCCATAGGGGACCCTCCTGTTTGGCCAGAGAAACAAAGGTTGTTGGTACCTACCCCACAAATTAGCCAATGTACTCGTGTGTGCTTTTCTTTCCAAACGTAAAGCAAAGCCCACTTCAGACTTCAATCAGGAGTGTGAAACAAGCCCATGATCCTTACACACCATTCTGTCTCATCATGCATGATTTATGTGGGGTTTAAATAATAAATTGCATGGATGTTGTAAATTTATAGTGCTCCAAGTAGGTCATTAAACAAATCACTGTATAATTTATATAAATGAACCTAAATCATGCCATAGGAGGATTTCATTAGAAAATCAATCCTGTGAGTGGATAAACATGAGACGCGTCAAGAACATGGCTGTTTTGGAAAAGGCCCCGTGTCTGTGATCACACGTGAAGGTGCTTCGTATTGGAGGGTGCTCTCTCCTGCCTGTCTTCTCAGATGCGGGCCTAGCTTCCAGTCCCCAAGAAGATCGTCCTCCGCATCTGAACTCCTGGGCTCTTTCTGCAGGAGTCATCCCAGCCCCAGGGAGTTGGGTCCTCTCAAAGACAGCCAGCCTCTTACCATCTCCATGGCTCAGAAGCACAAAGAAGCCATGGTGCGTTCTCAGAGAGGGAACCCACGTGATGCTCCCGCCAACAGCAAGCCCAGCCAGGGCCTTCAACACAGGCCAAAAAAAAGCCCCATGCATCTTTGCCTGGCAGGAGCATCCACCCTGCCGCAGGCAGATGTCGGCCTGATGCTGCTACCCACCGGCTGATGCTGCCTCCAGCCTCCCACACCAAACCCATTCCAGGTCCCATCAGAACCAATCTTGAAGAGACATAGAGGGCAGATTGGCCCAGACAGCAAGTCCGATTAGAGTAGATTAAACCATTTAAATTCCTGTCCAGCCCTTGGAAGACAGGCCCACAAACTTAACACCAGCCTGGCAGCCAGGGCCGGGGCCCTGGAGGCTGAGTGACAGAAGCAGAGATTTGTTAGGAGAAGAAATTTTAAGCAGAGGAGATCCAGTATTTTTAAAACCATTGCTTAAGAAGATCAGGGAGATGAAGTTAAACAAGATGCAATATGGACACAGTGTTCTAACAAGCTCTCCAGGAGTGATCACAAGCTGTGTGAGGCTCCTCTGCCCCTTTAGGGAGTTTGACAACAGAGGAAACTAAAAGAGTCATTCTGTGACAGGCCACTGGAATATCCAATGCTGCTGCAGCACTGGAAGGGTGTGAGCTTAAAGACTGCTCCCACTAGCACTTGAGTGACCCAATTTCTTGATTTGCATACCCTGAAATTCTTAGGTTCAGGGATCAAAGTGGCTCTTTGAGCCCCATAGGGTTGACATCTGGGATAGGATCCAGAGAGCCTGCAAGGACCACAAACCTGCCTTCTCCACAGCTTGGGCACATAGCCCAGATCTTTCTTGCTCTCTCCTCCTGTGGGTCTCCCTTGCCCAAACACTTACAAGTGGTATTATCTGTAGTCTTCATTAAGACACTTTTTTGGCTGATGCTGAGAAATAAGAGAAAGAACCACTGCAATCTGGAATATTCTTTGTATCTCCCAAGTGTTGTTCAAATGCCAGTTTTAGGAATCTAAGGCAAACAATTGTAGGGAGGTAAAATTCCTCAGTTCAACAGCTTACCATTTACAAGATTTTCCTATTGGACCACTGTCTTTGTCTATATAGACTAGCATTACAAAATACTTGTATACAAGTGTGCATCATGGCTTACATACAACACATATTTATTGCTCTCAGTTCTGGAGGCTGGGAAACCCAAGGTCAAGGATATGGTGGATTTGGAGTTGGGGGAGAGCCTGCTTCCTGGATGGTGTCTTCTCCTTTTGTCTTAATAACTGGCTATGGTGTGAATGCTTATGTCTCCTCCAAATTTTTATGTTGAGCCCTGACCCCCAAAGTGGTAGTGTTCTAAGGTAGAGCCTTTGGGAGGTTAACAATGGAAAGGAGAGAGCAGCTCTCTGGAGCCTCTTTTATCAGGGCACTAGTCCTACTATGAGGGCCCCACCCCTGTGACCGAATCACCTCCCAAGGGCTCTACCTTAAAACACCACCACATCGGGGTCAGGGCTCAACGTACAAATTTGGAGGGGACACAAACATTCACAGCATAGCCAATTATTAAGATCACCAGCAGGTGGTAGCAGAAGAGACCAGCACACCCTGTGCTCCCGAGTTCTCTTTAGGTCACAACTGTCATTTTTGCATTCTAAAAAGTAAAAAGAATAGAGGGAGGAAGAGGGAAAGAAAGGAACAATCCTATGACTCTATCAGCCACATTGATCTCTTAAGCTACTGCCCTGTTTATTTCCTTGCCCAAGGTATGGTTTTTGAAGGGCTCTACCTGTTGCCTTTTCTGCTCCACTGCTACTTGTTCCTGCAGCCCTGGTCTCTGTGCCCTGATCTCCGGTGCTTTTGGTGCTCATCTTACCACCCCCACCGCACTGACACTACTGAGTCCCCACCCAGCTGATGCCCCTCCTCCCTCCAACCGCATAGCTCTCCCGGGGCTCTTATTTTCTCTTTACCTCCAGGCATTTGGAACTTGTTTCTCTCTTTTCTCCCCCTCAGCATTACTTACCACCTCCCCTGATCTCAAACACCACACCTATGAAAATGACCTTCCACTCCACTTTCTAATTCTACCTCCATGTCCTTATGATAAGTGCCCAGCACTGGTTGTCATCGGGTCTCTCTAACTCCATGCCCCTCCACCTAATGTTGGCCTTTCCATCTCTCTCTGCAAAGAGGCCTTCTTCCCTGGGGTCATTATCGATGTGAGGACTACCATCATCCCCAAGCTTCCGAGTCCTTTTGAATCCTCTAGTTACTTTACACCGCACAATGAGTCCTCCACCTTCTGCCAATTGTCCCAGTGATATTTTTCTCACATCCACTTCATTCCCATTGCCCTCACCCAAATCAGCCCTTATCATCTCAAACATGGCAAGAGAAATACATTTGGAAAACTGGAATCAGTGAAGGTAACCCTTCATGTGAAAGATGAGGAAAGAAAGGGTTAGCAGAGGAGAAAATGCCCACACAGCTACTTAGAGTGGAAACTTGAACTTGCCTCTCTCCTCTTTGCCTTTCCTCCTTTCCACAGGTAAACGTCACCATGGCAGCCCAACTCCTTTCACTCCTTGTTACGGTTTAAATGGGAAGTGTCCCCCAAGGACTCACTTATAGCAGGCTGGATCTCCAATGCAGCAATGTTCAGAGGTGGGGCCTACAGAGATGACCGGGTCACTAAGGCTCTAACCTCATCCATGGTTTAATCCACTGATAAATTCATGGCTGCAAGTGCCATTAGGAGGTGGGACCTGGTTGGAGGAAGCAGAGCACTGGGGGTCTGTCTTTGAAAGGTAGATTTCTTCTCTGGCTCTTCTCTTGTTCTTTGTGCCCTAGCTGCCATGATATGAACAACTTTCCTCTGCTGCACACTTCTGCCATGATATTTCTGCCTTGAATCCATGAACTGACCATGAAATGAAGCCTCAGATATGGTGAGCCAAAATAAACCTCCCCTCATTTAAATTGTGGGTGTCAGGTATTTTGTCCCAGCAACAGAAAGGTGACTAATACAAACCTCCTTGGAACCACTTAATAAGGCCATTTGGGCTTGCCTCCTCATCTCATCCCAGTAATTCCACTGTCCGTGTGGCCATCCTCCTCTGGTAGAGTGTACTTGGCTAGAGACACTCATCTGACTCATCAGGCCAATTGGATTCTTTCTGCCAATATTTGGAATTATGGATGAGGAAATTCTAATTCAGCTTGAATCAGTCAGTGTTCTGAAGGCAGCTCCCCACCACTCTGTGTTTTAAGTACAAAAGAAGGCAGGCTACAGAGTGATGCAGACACACAGGAGGGAGCAGAGTTGAGAGGGGAAGAGAAGTCTGACAGTGTCTTTCACTGGTTCTAACTCCTCACTGAGGCTCCAGCCTCTCCTGAGTGCTAAAGGGTGGAAGGACTGGTGACTTCATATGCTCAATTGTTCCCATCAATGTCCCTAATCCAACCCCCAAATAAACATAATCTGAGTTTAAAACAAAAATGGGGCTTGCCATACAAATAGCTGCAGAAGTCTCCTCACCCTATAAGATTTGGTCTACCTTCCTTTGATTGGGTTTATGATGCTTTCAAAGTCCTGAGTAGTTTATCTCCCTCCCCAACCAAACCAATACCTGTATGTACATAGACATACAGGCACCCAAAAGACCTACAGAGGATGGGAGGTAATTTATCTGAAGCCCATGCAATGATTTGCCTCGCCAGATGTACATGAATATTCTGTTGCCTATCATGAAGCATGTTCTCATAGCTGCTCCCACCACGCTTCCCCAGGACAAACTCACAGCCATCACCGCTTCTACTGCCCTGACTGACTTGCTCCAACCAGCTCTGTGGCTGATTATGTGTTGTAGAGTTTCTGCTTCTGTATTTGTCCCTTCAGCAATGCCTGGTCCCCTCCTCTCCCACATTCTGTGTCCCTAGGTAGCTCCAAACCCTACCCAAATTAATTTTCCCATGAAAGGCTTTCCTGATAAGCCTCATCCAACCCTGAGCAGCATTATTACTTCCACCCCCAGCTCACCTTCTATTTCCTGCAGAGAACTAATCCATAAAAACACACTCAGAAACACAAATTCTATGTTACAGCTTTTTGGGTGTGTCCTGACTTCCTGATGCAAGAGAGACGTGAGGACCCCTCTCTGCAGCATTCAGTGCAGTGCTTTCCGCGCCATAGACAGAAATGTAATGTTAGTCAGCCTGGCTGACTGAAACAGAAAGAGTAATAAGCCAGCATCCAAACTTGCTCCCGATAGGCTTCTAACTGCCTCTCTAAAAACAGCAGGTGTCAGGAGCTCAGGGCCCTCCACCTGCTTCCAATCCCAAATTAAAATGTGATGCTGCAAGAATGACTCAGCCTTTCGGTACCATCTAAGTGAGGATCAGGTGGAAGGCAGAGCCCAGAGCTTCAGGGCAGGGTCTCAAAAAGTCAAACCTGCCTGGGAATGCATAGGTGTGGGTGTGTTCAACTGACCCCTGATGCGGGGTTGGGAACAGCTGGGAGCACACGCAGGACTGGGACCTCCAACTCAGCTCCCAACCCTCCCCACAGCTTTCCTCCTCCAGAGCTTGCTGATAACATCAATGGTTTTTCCCTATTTCATGCCTTATATACCATCTATTACTCTTCACTACTTTTTGCAAATGAGGCAGCAAGAAAACCTCCATGATTTTTTAGTTTACAATCACTTCCAAAGGTATCTTCTTACTATCTAAGAAAATTAATGTTGACTCGAGATCTTACCTTATGCCAGGTACTATTTACCTCTTATATCATTTGATCCTCACAATAACTACTAGATAAATTACCACTATTATTCCTTTTTAACAGAAAGAGAAACTGATACTCAGAAAGATTAAGTATCCTACCTAAAGGCATTCAATGTACCTAGAGCCATATAGACAAGAAGTGGCAGACTTGGGATTTGAACCTACCTATTTTCTGTGCTGAAGTCAGATGTTTTCCTCCTAAAATAAGGAAAGCTTAGCAGAACTGCAAAGTGGGTCCTTCCTACCCTATAGGAGACCAGCAGGGACAAGTATGGCAGAATAAAGGAAAAATGGAACATTGAGGGAAAGTAAGATCTCAGGTGTCCTGTGTCCTCCCACCCAAAGTTCTCTGTCCCACCCAAGCAAAAGAGCATTAATGGAGAGTAGTGGGTCAGATAACAAAGCTCCAGAAATTAGCTTTGATGGTGACCGTCTCTTACCTGCAAGATAGGAGACAGGGATGCAATAGATTTCCTTACTACTGCCAAAGATTAATGAATTTGGTTTACCATTATCATCATTATTAAATAAGTTATTAAGTACCTATTGACTTGCACTATCTCATTTAGTCCTCACAGAAAAACAATGTGACAAGTGTTACCAACCCACCTTCAACAGATAAGAGGACCAAGGCACAGAGGGCTGTGTCTACTTTATCCAAGCTGTGCAGCAGGCCAATGGGAAAGACGGAAGAGAACCCACTGACTACCTGTAGAGCCTGAGTCCACAACCAGGACCAAAGAAAAGGCTTTGCTGGTCAGCACGCAAGAGACTCTAGATTCTGGAGTTGAGGTCCCAATACAGACTCAGGACATTGGGCTGTGGCTGTGTCATGAAGAAGTAGGTTGGAAACTCCATGCAGGCTGTATGAGTGGAGGTGGGTGTTAACCCTGGGACACCCAGAAGGAGCAGACCAAGAGGAAGAAGGCAGCCTGGGTTTGAATCCTATACCTTGAGGCACCTGAAGAACCAAGACTGCCTGGGGATAGAACCCTAAATCCTCTCACCCTGTATCTGCAACATCCTGGCCTTACATCACATTCCAACAAGAGGACTCCTCTTGAACAGTCACCATCATGTGTGACCAGGGCCTTCTGAGAGTGATGGCTTTCCCAGCCTTGGTTTAGTGGTCCATCCAAATGCTATATAAAACACTTCATCGCCATTTGTACAGGGAGGGGGCAGTCTGAAAACAACAATGAGGAAAGTGTAGGATTTAAATCTCTTTTCCATGCCTTAGGAAGAATTATAATTTCAGTAGAGAAGGCTTGCGACAGCTTTGATTGCAATGCTGGGGTGTGAGTGGGGTTTGATAGCTGCACCAACACAGTCTGTTTGCATTAGAAGACAAGCTTGTTAACTAGGGTAAATGCTGATGACTGCATAGAAATTATAGAATGAGATTTCATTCTAGAAAATTGGAGTTGCAAATTGATCTCCATTTTCATATTCTGTTGAAGATTGCTATAACATAATTATCATGAAAAATTCCACAAATACACATGGATCCTTCACAATATCGAGTAATTGTGCTAGGATCTTGAAAATAAACCAGGCTTGTGTTATAGTAGTCCCCCCTTTCATGGAGGATATATTCTAAGACCCCCAGTGGATGTCTGAGAGCTCAGATAATACCATATTCTATATATGTTGTGCTTTTTCCTATGCATACATTAGGAACAGTGAGAAATTAATAATAATAATTAACAGTAAAATGGAAAAACAAAATACATCATTATTAAATAAAATGAGTTACTTGGACCTGAGTACTGAAGTACCATGACAATTAGGCTGCTAAGTGACTAACGGGTGGGTAGTACATACAGCATGGATACAGAAGACAAAGGGATGAATCCATCCCAGGCAGGATGCCATAGGCAGTGTGAGATGTCATTATACTACTCAGAATAACACGTGATTTAAAACTTATGAACTGTTTCTTTCTGGCAGTTTCTATTTAATATTTTCAGACTGGGTTTACCATGGATAACTAAAACCACAAACAAGAGAAGACTTCTGGTAAGCCACTGACTGAGCCCATGCAGCGGTAACATGGTACCAAGGAACATAACCAGGAATCTAAGAAGCCAGGGCTCAAGTCTCCTCCCAATCTAAGAAGCCAGGGCTCAACTCTCCTCCTCTCCTCCCTGCACATTTCCTGTGAAGAGCCGTGGAAGCTTCTCAACCTCCACTATGCTCTGCACTCATCCATAAAATGGCAGTGACAAAATAACCCACTTCCATGGGGGACGGATGAGGTCATGTACAGAGCACTGGGCAGTAATGGAGGTTTCCCAACTGTTTCTTCCTTATCTTACAGGATAGTGGTGACACTGCTGAATTTTATCTGACCCCTGGGCTCCTCGAAAACATACAAGGTTAAAAAGTGTCCTCATCCTTTTGTGCTGTAGGGAATGGTGAACTGCAAAGAATCACTCTTCCTCATAAGATGCAAAAAAGGCTTATAGATGCCTCCTTGTATATTTGTCACAGGGTCAGACATACACACACATAAATCCCCAGTTTCTGCCATATGTGTGGTCAGCTAAACTTTTTTGTCCCCAAAAGTTCCACAGGAGCAATCAGAACAAAGTATTTGCTGGCCAATCTTTAATTAAGTTTTTCTTCTTCTACCGACTCTCTGAACTCTGTGCTCTGCTGAGCACAGGCTGCTGTCCTCGCTTCCCCCCTCTCACTTCCTCACACCTGTTCTTCCTTGCCTCACTTACTCCTGTCTATAAAAAGAAATACCCTTTTACCCGTTGAGTCACTTGGACATGTTAAAGTCAGAAGATTCTCCTTATTGCAAGAGTCCCTCCCTACCCCTTCTTCCACCCCCTACAATAATCCTTCAAATAAATTCCCTCCTTACTAACTCCAGAGCTGTTTCTTTTGGCAATTGTAAACAACAGTGATTGACACCGGCCATGGGATAACCCTGAGGATTTCTCAAACTCAGGGGATGTTTTCCAAAACTGACCTCCACTCTGAGATTCTAGATTCTGGCTTTGAGGTCCCAATATGGACTCAGGACATTAGGCTCGCCCAGGAAGCAAGCATCCGAAAGCAAGTAACAGAGCTGCCCTATGGAAAAGTCACTTGTCAGGACACAGCTGCTGCTCCAGAACAACACCGCTGGGTGTGCTGCTGGGGCTGTGGAAATGAATTTTTATCATCCCTCTCTTCACCTTTTATTTTCAACTTTGAAGCCTTGGTTCCACATGCAAAACCCTAGATGGGAACGCCTGACTGATCCATCCCCGGGTGACAGTCTTGGCCCCAGAAATTGGCTTCCTAAGAGAGGAGCAGAACCCTGCATTCCACCACTGTTACAGTAAGAGAGAGAGCTTGCTCTTAGGCAGCTGGTGGGGGGGCATTATAAATGTCTGCTACATCTTCCTGTCTAGATCCTAGATTTTGTTTTGGGGGTTTTGTTGTTAAATGATTCGCTCTCTCAGTCAATAACATTGGTGTAAAGCTCACAAATGACAATGTGCATCTAAGGGCTTTACAAAGCAATGTACGGATTCACCAGTAATACATCTCACAACCTCCCTCCCTCGAACTGCCCCTGCTACACTTTTGGCTTTGATGAATTGGCCCAGATGCTGAGGCAGGAAAGACTGTTTTGCTAACTTCCACAGTCTGCAGCTCCTGACGCTCTTCCCTAAGCCTGAGCCACTTTTCCCTGAAGAGGATCGTGGCCCTATGTGACAGCAGGAAGAGAAGGTGTCAGCGTTAACCTGCTGCCTGCTTCTTTGGGGCCTCTGCCAAACACCAGTGGGGATCAGCAATAAATTGTCGTGCAACATGCCAACAGAACAGCTGGTGACCAGCCATCAGGGTAAGCCACCAAGCATGGGAATTTCAAGAACCCCTTAGTGCACAGAGAAAAGGAGAGTTATTGCAAAACCAGGTGCTCTGGTCTAACCAGTGTGAAATGCTAATCTGCTCCTGCAAATTGCACTTTGCCTGTGAGGAATATAGAAGACAGACTCCCAGCCAAGGCTTAATAAGGAAGAGCAAATACTTTGTTTCTTCACTTATTTATTCCTTCCAGGTTGGTTCCAAGCCTTTGAGCAACAGAATCACAGAGAAATGCAGTGAGGACTGATCTTGAGGACTTCGGCTCTATGTTGTGCTGTAACCCAGCTTCAGTCAAGCTGTGCCAAACTGGCCCTCAGCGGGACGAGCTTGCTTTTCCTAGAAACCCACCGGACTCCACCTCTTGGAGGACACAGCAACCAGACATGCCTCCAGTTCACCAGAGATTCCCATTATTGCAGGGTGAGTCACAGGCACCTGTTCTGGAGGGCGGTCAAGCCTTGGTACTAACTTCAGAGTAGTCAGACGCACCTGGCTTTGGCTCCCTGCTGTGGCCTTCGCTAGCTGTGTGGCCCAGGGAAAGTGGTATAGTTCGGATCTTGCTATGTAGTCCCCAAAGATCCTCCGTGGTCCCCAGGGAGGTGCATGCAGAGGTGCTGTGGCCTTGAGGAAGAGGGACCGTGTAAAATGCCCTTAAGTCATCAGGACCTCAGCCTCTTTTCTCTCTCTTTCACTTCCTAACTATGAAGGGAGCCATTTTGCTCCACTGCACGCCTCCACCAGGATGTTCTCCCTCGCCACAGGTCAAAGCCATGGGGCCAAGCGATCAGAGACTGGAAACTCCAGAATTATAGGCCAAAATAAGCCTGTTCCCTCCATGAGTCAGTTTGCTCAGATATTTATTTACAGTGATGGGAATCTGACCAGTATAGGGAGTTTCTTAACCTGCCTGAGTTTCTTGGAGCCTCTGTTGTCTCCTCTCTAGAAATAGGGAAAAAGACATCTACCTCAAAAACTGAGGTAAAGAGAATTCAGCTTTGTATATAAAGCACTTAGCAAAAACTATGGATCAGGGTATGTACACAGTAAAATAGCTGTTATTACTAATTCAGTAGATTAGCTAACTTCATTCATCTCAGAGATCTCAGAAATCAAAATATCTTTATCTGGCTGCCCATCTAAAGAGAGTACAACTTTCTCACTAATCGATGCCTTCGTCTCTTTCTCTCCCACTCCCTGTTACTCTCTACTGGGCATTGTTATGGTTTACATCTAAAATGTCCTCCCACTCGGGTGTGGCAGCACACACCTGTAACCTAGCACTCCAGAGGCTGAGGCAGGAGGATCTCTGTGAGTTCAAGGCCAGCCTGGACTACATAGCAAGACCCTGTCTCAAAAAATAAATAAATAAAATAAAACAAAATGTCCCCCCCCCCCCCGAGTTCTCCCATTTGTGGAAGGATTGATGTACCACAACGAGTTCATAGCTGAATGTGCCATTGCGGCGGTGGGGGGGGCGGGGGGTAGAGGTGCTCTGGTTAGAGGCAAATCACTGGGGGCATGACCTGCAAGAGGGTATGCTTGTCCCCAGCCCCTCCCTCTCATTCTGCTCCCCGACTGCCAAGGGATGAGGAGTCATCTTCCACCCAGCTCTTCTGCCATATTATTTCTGGCTTAGAGCCAGCCAACCACGGACTGAAACTGTAAGCCAAAATAAACCTCTCATCCTTATTTAAGTTGTTGGGTATTTTATCCCAGCAACAAGAAAGTGACTAAGACAGATCCTATTGCTGATGTTTAAGGTCTGCCTCTTTTTCACGTTGGTTTGTCCTGGGTTTGCAATCCCACTCTGTCCCCGCCACCTGACATGCTTTGTCCTGTCTTTCTTTGCCTGTCTGTGATGCCCCCAAAGGCCCTTCTTGCCTTCTCCACCTTCCCAGATGTATGGTCCTTCAAAGCCCAACTCAGATCCTGCTTTCTACACAAAACCTCTCCCAGCCGCATCAGCTTATTCATCCAACCTTAAATACTGCATTGGCCCTTGACCAGGTGAGTCGGGGTGTCCTTGAAGCTGGGATGGAACACGGGCAGCACCTCGCAGCCTCTGCCTTCGCCAGGTTTCAGTTTAACCTCTCTAATCACCCCCCACCCCATGAACCACAAAGGCACAGAGCAGTTTACTAACAACAGAGTTCACGTCTGAGCTACGTGTCATCCTCGCGCTCTGGGTGTTAGTTCTTTAGAGAAACGATGTGAGACAAGTATCATGTGTGTGGAGAAGGAACACAGGATTTGAGGTGAGGAAGTCCTGTGTCTGAACCCCAGCCTAGCCGCTGGGTGGCTGTGTGACTCTGGCATGTACTTGGGTTTGCTACAAGAGACCACACAATATTCACACAGGCCAGTGCTCCACAGTTTGAGGACCACCGGTTCCTGCTGAAATAAGTTGTGGACACAGACCAGTGCTTCGGCATCGCTGCCCCTTACCTTCTTTGTGGTAGAATATGAAGACTACCTTAGCCATTCTCTATACTGGATATCAGGCAAAGTTTTCTAGTCTCTCCTCACAATCTGTATACAATATACAAAAAAAAAAAAAAAAAAAAAAAAAATGAAAATACATAGAAAAGATAAGAATACTATATCCTTACTTGAATTTGCTTTGCTTCAACTACAGTGGTGGGTTGTTGTTGTTTTTTTTATTTGAGAAACAGCTGCACACTTTCCTGTATGTGGACATCTGCATATAA
>NW_004955412.1:13998101-14007460 GCF_000276665.1 Chinchilla lanigera | reverse complement strand
AAAAAAAAAAAAAAAAAGGAAAAGAAAAAGAAACTCTTTTTCCAAGCAAGTCACAAAATGACCAAACCAGCCTTGTTGCAGAGTTCTTTTTCCCCTTTTCTGCCAAGTTGTTTGTGAAAGTGTTTTAAATTGTCTGGGAAACATATATATCTTGTTATTCCAAAGCTAGGTTATCATAACTCTGACTTTTGCTAGAGGGAAGAATCTAGGAGAGATGGAAATAAATGCCGGTTCCCCACTGTAGCAAATTCCTCCAGCTTCTGTACAAAACCGTCTGACTGCCCTCAGGCTTGTGAGAATGTGGCAGAACGCAGCAAATCTCCCAGGGCCACAGGTGAATTCAGGTAGGACCTGCTTTCCGTATGTTATGGTTTGTGTCTGCATGTCCCCCACAATCCTCATGCAGTCATGGGGCAGGCGTCTAGATTTTTGATTGATCCATAGTCCAATGCTGGGATTATGGGTGTGAGGGCTACACATGCCCCTGGGGTGGGCAGTTTGCATACAATATAAGGGAGGAAAAGAGGCTTGCTCTCTGCTGCTCCTCCCTTTTTGCTCCTGCTGTTTTTGCTGTTTTCTGCCACCATGAACGGTTGCCCTTTGCCATGTGCCACTCTGCCTTGGAGCCAGCTGAGTATGGACTGAAACCTCCACAAACTGTAAGCTAAATAAATCTTTCCTTCCTTAATTTTGGGCGTCAGGTATTTTGTCTTGGCAACAAGAGAAAAGTAATCCAGACACCATGTGCCATGTCACCTGGACACAGGAAAGAGCAGAAGGACTCCCACTCCTGTTTGTCACCTCCCCTTTACCCTGTGTTCTCTGTCTCTTTGTGGCATGGAGGGTGCTTTCCAGTGACAGTAATAAAGCATAAGACGAATTGAGTGGCCTCTGGTCATAAACTATTTGTCCTAACTGCTTCATTCTAACAAAACAAAGCACTTAAACCCATTAAAAACAGACCCCTCCCAACATCCACCAAAGTCACAATGAAAAACCACAAAAGGAAATAAATTTATGCAGGTATTGAGAATGGAAGGAGATGGTAAAAAAATGAGACAAGTTATACCACCAGCAAACAACAGTGACGAGAGCTGCAGTGACTCAAAAACAAGGAGAGAAGGGGGAAGCTTTAGAGTAGGAAAGGGGGAAGACCTGATATGTGCCCTGACTAGAGGCTGTTGGCACGGGAAGCCACAGGGCAACCATCTAGGAGGAGGCATCCTATGGTAGTGGTATGGGGTGCATGTTTGGCTTTCTCTGGTTGGTCCAATTTGCAAGTGTGGACATGAGTGGTGCTATCAGATATTAATCAACTCCTGCATGCTTGGGGCCTGTTGTTACAGAAGTTACTGTCTGGCTTCCTAAGTGCTAGAGACAGTGACCTGACTTTCCCTAAGTCAGACTTGTAGATAATGTCAACTTTCTGGGCTGGTTACTGTAAGTAACAAGTTGGTTTCCTGGGCTGGTTGCTGCAACTTGGGTGGGAACCAATGTTCTGTCATTTTATATTGCTGGCCCGTTACCTGTTTATATATTCAGTCTCAAACCCAAGCAAAAAAATAGGGGACCCAATAAACAGTGAGCTGGGAGTATACTGACAAGGTTCAGGATGACACAGATTAAAAAGTAGGCTGCTCAGAACTGGCCATTCTCCAAACAGAATGATTAGGAAGTTGGATGTGCTTGGCAATATGGTGAACAGGTTATGTCAACAAGAAGACAGACACATGCACAATTTAAAACTCTGTGGTAAAACTCATGTTCCAGATTTTAAAAAAGAATAATAGTAAAAATGAGTTATTATTTTGAAGAACGGATAGCATAAATCAGGAGTCCACTTGACCTTGATGTTTGGAATAGCTCCCTTTAAGCAGCAAAGATTTACTGACACAGGGTTGCATTTCCTTCTCTATAAAGCCCTCTGATTTTTGAGGTGAATAATATTTACAAAATCAAAATATTGTTAAAGCTGTATATTGCTTTTCAACTTTTAGAATCAACCTACAGGGGGCCAGGGATGTAGCTCAGCAGCACAGCACCTGCCCAGCAAGCATGAGGTCATGAGGTCAATTCCGGGTATCAAAAAAAAAAATAGAAGCAACTTCCAGGTAAATAAACAATAAAAGAATTAATTAGGATTACAGTGTAGTATGCAACTGTTTTAAAGTATGACAAGGTCAAAATATAGTTAGCATTGACCAATGCTGGAAGGAAGAAAAAGGAGGCAATTTAGTGTTGATTTCCTCAGGTGACATAGAGAAACATGACAGAATAAATTCACAAATCAAGAAATGAAGGTGTCAGATGCAACTAGAGACCATGCTCATAAGTAAAATAAATCAGACTCACCTGTGTAAAAGATGCAACTAGAGACCATGCTCATAAGTAAAATAAATCAGACTCACCTGTGTAAACATCATATTGTCTCCCTATATAAGAACCAGAAAGAGTAAATAAGATCCAAGAGGTACAATAGATATTGTGAAAGGGAAAGAAACTGCTCAAAAAGGAAAGAATGACTGAGACGAGGGAAAAGAGAAAAGAAAGGAGGAAGGACAAAAATATGTATATATGTACACACAAGATAGCTAAGATAATTGTACTACTAATTTCCATTGCTTTATTGAAAGGAGCAGTTAATGTTTAATTGTTTGATCAATCTTACATGCCTATATTTGTTTATCTGAGTAACCAATTTGAAGATAACAATATGTAATACAACCACCATTGTTAATTTCCTATCACCTTGTCTGAAATTCTGTATTGCTTTTTGTTTTTATGTTGTGTTGTTTTGTTTATGTCTGTGTGTTTGTTAATATTTTGGTTCTTTTATCTTTAAAATAAAATAAAGAAATGAAGGTTTTGGCACATTGTTTCAAATCACAGAAGAATAAAAATATAACAAAAGTTGGCAGGAGGAAGTTGGAGAAGATACATGCTTCATCTAGCAGAGTGAGGAGTCATTAGCTACTTCTTTGTATGACAAATCAAAAATAGAAATGCAAGCATACTTTTTAAGTTATGAGCAGAACTGCCACCTCTCCTCACTCCTCCAAAGTCCATGAACAAGAACAGCAATGAAAATGCAGAGGGTGACTGCGCCTCTCAGCACAGCCTTCCATACTACTTTAACTGTAATTTCCCTAGACGTGTGTGTTAATATTCTTTTCTTTCTTTCAAATTTAAAAGAAGTCATAATTCAGAGACAACACTCAAGAACTCCCAAAGAGCTAAATGCTTTTTCTCTGTCCCTCAAACCAACTGCAGCTTTATTATTTGACTCACTTTACCAAGTTCATAATTTCACCTGCACTTTCTCAGCTCCACCTCCTTGGGGACATGGAGACATTTGATATCTATTTATTGCATGTATCTTGGTTACTTTTCTCTTGCTGCTGAGACAAAATGCCCGATGCCCAAAATTAAGGAAGGAAAGATTTATTTAGCTCACAGTTTGTGCGGGTTTCAGTCTATATTGGGCTGGCTCCAAGGCAGAGTGGCACATGGCAGAGGGCAACAGTTCATGGCAGCAGAAAACAGAAAAGCAACAAGAGCAAAAAGGGAGGAGTGGTGGCAGGCAGCCTCTTTCTCTCCCTTACATATGTGAACTACCTGCCCCAGGGGCAGGTGTAGTACTCACACCCATAATCCCAGCATTGGACTACGGATCAATCAAATAGCTAGAAGTCCGCACCATGACTGCATGAGGATTTGGGGAAATATGCAGACACAAACCATAACAGTATGGCTGAGAAGGTACTGGTAACGTCCTTCAATGAGTATTCAAAGAGCACCTAATAGATGCTAGGCACTGGAGGTGTGGAAGTGAACCAAACGAAGTCTCAGTTTTCATAGAATTAAGGGGAAGGGATCAAGAGAGGGAGGAAGGAGGGAAGCAGAGGAGGGATAATCAGTGAAGAAAAGGAACTGGGATATGTTATGTACATGTGCCAACTCCCCACAAGGAATGTAAACATGTACTGTGCACATGTACTAATAAAATACAGTAAAAAATCAATTGGTGGGCAAGACAGACAACAAATAATTTTTTTTTTAATCTGCCTTCCTTTACCTGCTAAAAGAAAGAAAAATAGCATCTCGGGTTAGGAAGCCCCAAGTGTGCATTTCTGTTCAAACTACAAGACCCTGAATCAACAGCTAAAACTCTCTGAGCTTTAGTGTTTCCATCTGTAAACTGGGGAGCCTACCTTTCACAGTAAAAATGCACCCAGGTCCCCGAGTGAAACTACACAGATACGAGTTGGTTTTTCTTCCTTTTTGGGGAGGGGGAATCTTATAACAGTATAAATATCGTACTCTTTCTGATTTAATATGAGCCAAGGAAGTGGGGAAAACCAGATTTACAGACAGCCTGAGAGATGTTAGGCTTTGAGCCCTTTGGTGTGGACAACTTTGAAAATCAGCAAAATGAATCTTCATTCAGGTAAGATTCTGCTCTCCAGAGTATGAGATGTACTCTGCATCTTAAATGTCCCCGCACCCCCAAAGACCCATGTGTTGGAGAACTGGTCCCCAGAAAGGCACTACAGGGAGGTTTGGAACACGTAAGTAGTCTAGTGAGAGGTCATGGGGTGATGCTTCAAAGGGAATAATGGGCTCTCTTCCTCTTTTGTTCCTGGCCTTAAAGCAAGCAGTTGTGCTTCACTGTGAGTTATCTCCCCCAAGCCAGCTGAACAGAGATTGGAATCTCCAAAAAAAAATATCCAAAATGAACCTGTTCTTTTTATAAGTTGATTATCTCAGGTATTGTTTAGAGTCATGGAAAGCTGCCGAACATAGTATGTTTGGGAAACCATCTGTAACAAGGGCTCTACAGCCAAACAAACAGTAGGAACACAGCCCATTATAGCCTTCTCTTAGAAAGTCATACTGCATGCAATAAAAATCCTGAGAAGTTCTACAGCAGTGAGACCTGTTCAACTCCGTTTCCTAATTTACCTTATCACAGACTCTCGCACCCACAGAAGGGATGGCGTAAAGCCTCCCTAAACATCCCCTGCCCACCGTTATGCCATCGAACTGGTGCTCAGAAGAAAGTGCTGTAGGAAATGCCAAAGTAGAGGGCCTATGGACTCTACTTGGCTCAAATCAGAGTTAATAGCTTTCAGGAGTTCATTAGCACTAAAAGTAGTTCGCCAGATCTGAGCAAGGCCATGTGGCCAACAGCAGACCTCACTGTGAACAAGATTCTCTCTGAAATGCATTTCGTGCTCTGTGGGAGGCACATGAGTGGTAGAATCTCTCTGAGCCCAGAATGCAATGAACCTGTGTGCAGCCTGTGAGCCCTACCAGAGCTGTCAGGGTTCCAGCCATCACGTCAGGTTCCATAGTAAATGGAAACCATCGTGTCCTGTCCAGCCTTACAATCAGTGCTGGGAAACCCACCTGCAAACACCTGTTCCTTAAGTAACCAACTAATCCTGCAAACACTTCTAGGACACAGAACTGGTCATGGAGGGAAGTGTTTGGCAGCAGATTCCAATAACATCACTGGATGCAGCAGCCTCCCTGCTCTCACCCCTTCCCCTGCACCCCACTTCCCCACACACACCAGTCCCCCAGACCTCTTGCCTTCTAGTACTTCCACACACAAAAAGAAAAGAAAAAAGAGAAAGGCTGTCTTTAGACCACAATTTTGGAATTTGGGGAACAAAACTGCCACTGCTGGGAAAACCTAGCAAATTGAAGGACATGACTGGCATTTCCTTCTAACTCCATGACATCTTTGTCTTGAGCAGGAAGTGCAATTTGGATGACACCGGCAGCTGCAGATCCTCCTGCAGGAGGCTCAGAGCCCACAGTCCCTCCAAATGGCAAGTTGCGCTCCTCTCCGCTCCCACTCGGCGGCATGCAGGCTGTCACCTGAAGCCTTGCCCAGCTTTGTTCCTTTCCACAGACACCCGCTGCCAGCAAGGCCCACGGGCCACATCCAGGATCCGGGAAAGTGATACAAAGTGAGTGGTGGAGAATAGGCAGCCACCCGCCGGGGGTGACTGGAGCAGGAGAATTCCTCTGCCCTCCAAAGCATTCTTTCCCACTGGCTGTAAATGCCTAAAACATCAGCGTAAGAGTGTCACTCCTTCTGCTGGAAGCAGAGCCAGGAAATGAACGGTGTGCAGTCCGTGGCATTGCTGCCTCCTCTATAAAATCCAGCAACTTTCTTGCTGTGTCCTCACTTTGCACCCCTTCCCACCATCGCCCTACTAGATTTCCTATGAGAATTTAGCCCTATTAAATATGCTTCCCATAGTTGTGAGAAAGCACTTAAAATAACCTAGAAAAGGAAAAGATGGGTGATAGATGGAAGAAACATGGCAAGCTATGGATAAGTGTGGAAGCTGATGGGGTCTGTGTGGCTTTGTTATGCTTTTCCCTCTGCTTCTGAAGAGAGAAATGTATATGTATGTCATTCTATGTTTAAAATTCCCATGATCAAAATTTAAATTAACATATATGTACATATACATATATACCCATAGTACATGTTCACTGTTTTTCTTCCTACCTAATATTACTTTAAGCAGTTATCAGTAAGTTAAAGTATAATGTGAAGGCGCTTTTGCATCTTCTTAGAGCAAATTTCCATAGGAAAAGAATAGAAGGTAAGCTAAATTTTCAGTGGGCAGAAAGCCACCAATTTGGAGGAAGAGAGAATCAAATCTAGAGGGGAGGCTGGAGCTCCCCAAAACATGGAAAGGCAGCAAATTACTTTGCCAACTGTTGACTCTGATGCTATTCAAGCAGTCACACTGGGGTTGAGATGTTTGTTGGAGGAATGGAAAGCCTAAATATTCTCAGCGTTGTTGGCTTCTGACGCATTTGTTTTTGCCACTAACCAGCTCTGCTTTTTGCATCAACCAGCTTAAGCATTAGAAGCCAAGGTTTTTATTTGAGGTAAGAACTGTCAAAGTTAGTCAACCAGCCTAGCTGTTGCTTCAGTGGACCCAGCTTTCAAGTTAATGACTATTCGTTTCTCTGATCCCAAGGCCACACATGGATCCCAGCCTACAGTAGATTTAGAAGAGTTCATTTCCTACCCATAATTTGTAGAAAGCGCTTCAGTCAAGCTTCTCAGATGAAGCCACCTTTCAAAATAATGCAAGGTGGGAGAAGCTAGTATTCCCAGCCTGTACACCCAATGTGCCTTCTTTCCTTTATGGGACCCTGTAATCTCAGACTGCTCCTATGTTCAAAAAAGAATCAATAAAAATGCATCCATACTTTAGGAATATCAATTCTTAAAGTTTTTAGGAATTGAAGTTGGGGTAAATGAGGTGGAGTTAGATACACAATTGATATCTTAGCGACTGTCAAGAAGGATGAATTGGAGCCATAGAGCTGATACAAAAAGATCTCCAAGATAGACTATTTAGTTGGTGGCAAAAGCCCAGTTGTCCTGTGGAGGCAAGGCCATTTCCTGCCTAGTGAGGAAGAGCTTATCTATGAATCATCAGAACCAATCACTGACAGAAACTGGCCCCCAGAGGCAAGCCAGATCCAAAAGGCTGAGCACAGTGGACTGGCAGAGTTTGAAAATGTCTTGTATCTTCTTCTCAGTAAAAGTACAGCTGTTCCTCCACTATGCAGAGATGTGACAGTAGCTGAAAGGAACAAAGACAGGCATGATTTTTGCATATTTATGCTTGCCTCTTGGGGAGGGAAAGCAGTTACTTTAAGATCCAAACCTATAAGTTTTAAGTTTCTAAGCATCTGACATTTTCTTTATTTTCTTCTTTTTGCACCTGAATATTTAATAAAAAGAATCTTTGAAATTGCTAGGAGATTCTATTCATCCCAGGGACAAAGAAGGAAAGAAGATGTTGTGTTTCCTGGGCTTAAATTTCAAAAGGGAAGTAGTGCACCCTCAGTGGAATGAGATCCAAGCATGACGCAGAAGAGAAAGTGACCCTTGAGGGTGCAAGCTCCTGCAGTTCCCATTTATAACTGCTCTGCTGGAAGTTTTGTAGTTATCTCAGCAGAGACTGCCATATCCTTACCTTGTCCTATGTGTATTCTCTGATCTTTGGTGAGGCAAATGGCTGTGGCAAACCACATCTCCCAAACTCCCTTGCTTCTAAGCTAAGTCAACAGACTAATAGGCTATTGCTAAATAGGTTACAGAATAAGTGAAAACAGGAGTAAGAGGTTATGTCAGTGTGATTTCTGAGTAGAGCTCTTAGCGTCTGACTCCTTCCTTTTTCTTGCTGGCTGGAATGGAGACGTCATGGCCGGGGCTTAAGCAGTCCCTTGGAGCCCCAGGTAGAAACTTTATGTTAAAGATGGAAGGCAAAGAGCCTAGGTTCTCAGTAGTTGTGGGATTGTTGTTCTACTTCAAGACAGCCTATGTTTATGTGAGAAATTTATTCAGTAAACTTCCATTTATCTTAAGCGATTATTGTGTTAGATTTTCTGTCACTCTTAAGTCAAGCTTAAACCTGGGTGATAGATACATGAAATCTTCTAAGGTCTTTGACCTTAACTGAGTTCAGTTCCATTATTAGTGAATGTGAGTATGTGTATGCCTGTGTGAGTCTTTTCAGAGTCCTAAGGGAGCTCAGCAGCCATGCCTTACGGGACTAAGAATAAGGTTTCCTTGGAGGGCTCCAGAGATGGATCATGTTTATCCATGTGCAAAGTGTACAAAATCAAGCAACTCTATTTCTGCAGACAAATCTCATTCCTGCCGTTATCCTAGAAATTCAGTTCCCATTTTCTCTTGCCCACCCCTGGGATCACAGGCCGGACTTCAGAACATATGGGCAACAAGCAGGAAGCTCTTGGTCTCCTACCCTATTCAGAGCAGGTTCAAACTGACTCCTCCAGTAGTCCTATTGACTAAGTCAGGATAGTCAAGTAATGTGACCAGCGTTCCCCTGAGTGTTCTGAGATCAACCCTAAGTGTGATACCAGACTCCTTAATAACCCAGCCTATGCTAAATGTGCGGACATTTCACCAACACTCAGTCTTCTTTTGGATCCACTATCTCTGGTGGACTCAATGCCAAAAAGCAGATTTTTACAAGAAAGAAAGGAAGGAAGGAAGAAGAAAGGGAGGGAGGGAAAAGGAAGGAAAGGAAAGGAAGAGAAAGGAAAGAAAGGAAAGGAAAAAGAAGAAAGAGAAAGAAAGAAAGGAAGAAAGGAAGAAAAAAAGAAAGAAAGAAAGAAAGAAAGAAAGAGAGAGAGAGAGAGAGAGAGAGAGAGAGAGAGAAAGAAAGAAAGAAAGAAAGAAAGAGAGAGAGAGAGAAAGAAAGAAAGAAAGAAAGAAAGAAAGAAAGAAAGAAAGAAAGAAAGAAACCACTTTGAAGATACCACCATGTATTACAGCAGCCATTGAT
>NW_004955412.1:13930081-13997911 GCF_000276665.1 Chinchilla lanigera | reverse complement strand
CTTTTGTCTGTAACTCACTATTATTTGTCTATTTGTTTTCCTGAGAAACTATCTTGTAGACAACATTATGTAAAGCAACAACCATTGATCATTTCCTACCACTTTGTTTGTAATTCGGTAAGCCCCCCTATTACTATGTTATCCTTCTTTTACTCTTTAAAATAATAAAAAAAAGAAAAAGAAAGAAAGAAAGATCACCATTCTCAAGAATGAACCCACGAATATAGTTCAAAAATGCAAAAGCTCAGATTCTTCTCACTCAACAGGGGCTGATTTTGCTAGTAAGTAACTGGAACAGTCTGATGACAGCATTCACAAGCAGACCGCCTTTGCTGTTGAGACCTCATGGCAGTGCTGGAAAGAACTCATCTTACTGTAGTCCCAAAAGGAATAAGTGCAGGAAAAGGAAGAGGGAGCTGTTTGCTCTGAAATACTCTAAGGTTGCTATGACTGACAAATCAGTCACTTCCTCAGGAGTGGCAGTCTCCTGACATCTTCATGGCCAGCCACCTGGACACATGTCACTCTGCAAATGCCGTCTTGTCCTTGCTCCAACGAACCAGAGACAGGTGTGTGTGTGTGTGTGTGTGTGTGTGTGTGTGTGTTCATATGAGACCAGGACTACTTTAAGTATTGAATTGTGTTCCAACATCTTAAATACAAAAACTTTATTCTGGAAAAGACAAAACTATGGTGATAGAGAACAGAGTAGTGGTGGCCAGGGGTTTCGGGTGACGAGAAGTGTGGCTGCAAAGGGGCAGTACAAGGGAGCTTTTTGGGTCAGTGAGCAGCTCTGCAGCCTCACTGTGTCAGTGTGATTCCATGAAGTTATAGATGTGTTAAACTCAAATCATTTTAACTGTTAAATATTGAAGGGCTTTTCTAAGAAGTCAAAAAATAAACAGACCCATGGGCTAGTTCATAACCAAACTAACAAGAGAGGTGCACCGCTCCTTCCGGGTGTCAAGAATGCTACCCTGACACACAGAGGTTACTGTGTCACTTGGAGATGGCCACAGGGATGAGCTCTCAGGTCACAGGGGGCCAAGACACTGGTGCACGTGCAGACAGTGACTAGTCACAAGAGCGACGGCGTCCTCGTACAAGGGAGCGCTCTCTGCACCCAGTGATTCCTGGAAGACTTCCAAAGTGTAGAAAGGAAGCAATTTACAACAGAGAAAAAGAAAGCGTTCACCATATTCAACCTGACCAGTTAATCAGAAGCGTTACCCCCACAAAAACAAAACAGAACCCTAAAAAATACACAATTTAAGCATGAAGGTCTGTTCTGTACAGATACCAGTCCAGAGGCAGACAGTAACATACAGACAACCATGAAGCTGGGAAGGAGATTGTCACATGCGGAGGAGGGGCACTAAGGAGATGAAATTTGCTACTATCACAGTGCATCGGGAACACGGAGTCAACTTTAGGCTTAGTTATGTGCATGCATAGAACTGGGGATTTCTTTCCCACCTGTGTTTGGGGCCTGAGATTGGTACCCACTATCCCAACAAAATTCACACTTGGTCACCTTTGTTGACTGGGTATACTCTCCTGCCCCTTCCCACTGCTTGCTCCAGGAAGGACTGGGGTTCTTGTCATGCCCCAAACCACTTCCCGGCAGTCCCACCTGGGACTCATGCCACAGCTGTGAGACACACGTCCCTGGCAGGGTCCAGCCAACCACTAGAAGCACCTTCCTTGTCTCCCTACTGGCCTGCTCGGGCTTTTTAGCTGAAGCTAAGTGCACGGGCAATCTGACGGCAAAGGATTAATACCCGCAAGGACAGCCCTCAACCAAGGGTCAGAAGTGAGTGATGAATGTGCTAGTTCCACCCCAGAGGCAGTGCTAGCCAGTCCACATCAGGACTCAGCCAGCTGCCCCCCACACCAACCAGCTCCATCCTGCCTTCTCCTCCCTCCCTCCTTGCCCCCCAGTCCTGGCTTCCTTACGCCTTCCCTTGATCACCTCACAAACAAACCCACTGCTCCCAAACCCTTGTTTCAGGCGTAGCTCTCAGGGAAACCTAAACTGTGACCAATGACCAGATCAGTACTCTCTACTCCACCTCACTCGTCCCATGGGGCCCCAGAGCCAGCTCCTAGAACATAATTGCACGTTTCCATCCAATGCCAATGGCTGGAAAGACTTAAATCTCTTCTTGTCAGGCTGAGACATTCTGGCTGTTTCCAACTAGGAAGCTGCAGCTAAGATACTTCCCTTAACCTTTTGAGGGAGCTGCCGTTTTCCAGTTTCCAGGTGCCTTCTGTCCACAGCCCAGGCTCCCCTGGGTCCTCGGGCTGTAGCCAGTAGGTCCTGACCATTTCTGTCTTCTGCCCTCGCTATGTAATGAACCCTAGGAGTCTGGTGCTCTAAGCATTTCGGTGGCCACTGGAGAGATGGAAATTTCTTCATTACTGAGGGAGGTGAAAGGCTGTGCAGAGGAGCCTTTGCTCCCACTCCCAGCTCCAGCACCGCACCAGGTGGCAAATCCTCCTTCCCTCCCTCCCCCACTCCCTTCCTCATCAGTCTGTTCAAGCCCGCTACCTCCCAGCCATAACTGCTCAGGTTAAGATGCATCAAGATGGAAAGTTGCCACTTGATTAAGATAAAAATAAAATAATCAAAATATGTACCATGTTCCTCCTTAGAACAGATGGCCAGGGAGTTTGCCTCATAACATTGAACATCAAAAATGAATCAGAGGCTCATCTTCCTGCATAATCAAGAATTCGTTCACTGTTTGTACAACAGCCAGGCAGGAGCGGGAGTCGCTGTTGGCAAAGGTGGAGAAATGACAGGGAAGCTCTGGATTCCATCACGAGCGCCTCCTGAGCTTTCTCCTTAGTCTGGGGGGCAATGCTATCAACATCAGATGCTGTGTCCAGGCGTATGCTGGGGAGCAAACAAGGGGTATGAAATAAATGGGAGACATTTCAAGAGGGCCCAGAGTGACCCTTTATCAGACAGTACCTGTTGACATTTTTTCCAAAGAAAGAGCATGCCTGCTACCTCATGCTTTTTATCTCATGCTGGCATCCCAGTCTCGACACTTGTCACTTCGCTCCAGTTACGACACTCAAGCACACCACACGATGATTTATTTGTTTACTTGTCTTCGCTGCCTTCAGCGCTTTGAAAGCCAGGGTCATTTCTTATGTGACTTGATATCACAGGGCCCAGCAAATACAAAAGGAGTAAATAAATGAATGAAAATGATCACAAGTATTCAAACAGCCTCTTAATCGGTCTGCTTCCTCCACTCTGCTCGCTCAGTTCCACAGGACCACCCATTTAAACCTTTCTAAAACCTTCAGTGGGACTTACCTGCAGGTGCTATGAAATTAGACATACACACACCTGCAAGATACACAGGCAGAACAAAGTGGGGAGATGTGTAATTGAGTTAAGAGGGACAATATATGTACCTGAGTAGTGTATGTATCCTAAATAGCCCCACAATATCCAAGGGAATTAAAAAGCATTTGCTGCTGGGAAGGAAAGTAGGAGGTAAAGGTGGTAAAGAACCTTGCTCTTTATTACCTATCCCTCTGCATGTGAATTTTTACCTTTCACATGACTTTCTGCTTTTCAATTTAAAAGCTAGTCAGTAATTATTTTAAGAATCACTGGTTCAATTATTCTTCTCAAAAAATAGACGTTGATTGCCTATTTCCTTCCAGTCAGTCTCTTAAACCCCAACTTGACTTTCTCACCTTTTCTTGGCTAAAACCCTCCACAGACCTCCTCATTACCACGTGAGTCTCCGTGCTACAGGGTCACCTATTTCATCATCCAAGCTGTTCACAAATACTCCAGGCCTCCTCCAGGCACAGGGGAAGAGTCTATTTCCCTGCTCCTTCTAAAACTGATAACAGTCATGTGTCACCCCTGCAATGAGCAGAGGGGAGGTGGAAGCAAACAGAGGCTGTGGTGCATACCAAGATGGTTCCCAATGACCCTATGACTCTTATCTCCTGGCATCTGTCAACCTGTGTTATCCTCTTCCTTTAAGTGTGAGCTGGGCCTAGTGACTGGCTTCTCAGGAATAAAATATAGCAAAAGTGATGGGATGCTACTTCTAAAATTAGATCATAAAAGACGGTGGCTTCAGGCGTGCCGGCATATTCCTTCTCTCTCCCTCTCTTTTCACGCGCTTTCCCTAATGGTCATCTAGAATGAACTCAGGCTGGCCTCCAGCCCTCAGTCCAACAAATCCTGCCAATAACCGTGTGTGTGTGACCCTGGAAGCTTATCTCAGCCCACCTGACCCTGGAGATGACTGCAGCAGACGCCCTGACTGTGGTCTCAGAGTCCCTGAGCCAGAGCACTGCCCGAAACTACATGAGTTTCTGGCCCTCACAAATGGTGACGTAAGTTCATGGTGCTTTGTGGCAGTAAGGTGTCGGAAACCCTGTAATTTATCAATAGATAACTAATATAGAGCCACTGCGCTATCCCCACCACCTCCACCCCGGGGCCCTGCTGTGGTGATCCAGAAGGGAAGGGAAGTGGGTCCTCATCCTCAGATGACCATGAGGAACAGAGTCCCCACTGAGCAGGTAGGATGACCAAGATATAAACCTTTGTCTGTATGGCTGTTTGTTACTACAACGGGACTTACTCTGTCCTAATACAGCACATATGTCAAAGCATTTTAGGGCACAATTGTTATGCATTATTTTATATTATGTCCCAAGTGTTATTTGTTCCCGTGCTCTGACCTTTGGCTCCCCACTACCCATCTCCAGTGGTGTGTAATTACCCATTTTCAATTCAGCCTCCCTCACAAACTACTAATTACTCTGGTCTACAGCAATCTGCTTCCCTCTTCTGAGCACCAATCAGCATCTTCCTTTCCTTTCACTTCTTGCAACTGTAACTAATTATGCATTTATCTATTTATTCAGTCCCTGTCACTTCTGTTAAAATATAACCTCCATGAGACTGGGATTCCATTGGTTTTATTCAATGTTATATTCCCAGCACCTGGCCCAATGCCTAACACAAACATCTAAAACATAAACAAGAGCCGGGTGTGGTGTTGCACACCTGTAATCCCAGCACTGGGGAAGCTGAGGCAGGAGGATCCCTGTGAGTTTCGAGGCCAGCCTTGGCTACATAATGAGTTCAAGACCAGCCTGAATTGCATAGTGAGACCCTGTCTCAAAAAACTAAAGAAAAAAAAGGAAATGAATAAATGAATGAATTCATACAGCCCCACCATCCTCTGTATACTCCTTTTTACACACTCATAGGATGTAGATTCTGAGTCTGACGGTGCAGGACCATGTCAGTACTCCTCACCGTGGTTTGCTCACATCCAGAACACGATAACTGATGGATTAATAATCCACCATGTGCTCAAATTATTGATGACTAAATGAATGTAAAGAGAGCACCTCGAGAGGTGGGAACACAATTCTTGCAGAAACAGTAGAACAAATGAGTGACGAGCGCGCAGTGAGAGTAAACAAGAAAGGCTTCCCGCTGGAGGAGAGGCTGGGCGGACATTTGCAAGAGGGCAGAGAAACGGCCTTGCATTAAGCTGGTTGTGGTGTCAGGCACCAGATTCAATCCTATGCATGTATGACTTTGTGTAACTTCCATATAGGCCCGATATATGTTCTATTATGCCCACTTTACACTGTGCGCTCGACACAGTGTAGTTAAGTCATTTGTTCAAGGTCACACTGCTAACAAATGGCAGAAGCGACATCAAACACAGACCTGCCTCTCTGCAAAGCCATCTCTTTCCCCCTTGCAGAACATAAATGTGGGTGTGAGCCTAGCTCGCCCAGCTCGGTTGTTCTGAGCTTTACCACTCTGAGTGATACCCTTTACCTTCTCGCTTCCCTTCCCAACTTGGGGTTAATCATAGCACCTATGTCACAGAGTTGATGCGAATATTAAACGAGGTAACGTATGCAAAGTGTTTTGAACTGCACCTCAGCTATGATAAAGGCCAAATAAATGTTAGCCATTGTTACAACCTCTCAAAAATGGATTTCAAGTAGGAAAAAGACCTTTTCTCCCCCAACCCCAAAGAGAACATCAATGAGGGCGTCTTACATTGACATCCTCTTTCTTTTCTATTCCTGCAGCCTGAGCCTTAGGACTGCGCAGAGGAAGGAGTTTCAGGGAGAGGAAAGGTCGTGTGGGAAACTCAGGAGCAGATCTCACCTCACCTGCCCCTACCAGCCTGCTCACAGCTCCCTCCTCAGCCTAGAGGGCCTGGGCACTAGCTAAGGAGCCGTGTGAGGCACTGTCCTCTGCCCAGCTAATGGATCCTAACACAGGACTTGCTCCATCATTTATGGGACCCAGTGCAACACAAAAATGTGGGGCCCCTTGTTCCAAAGGAACTAAAACTTCCAAGCGTAGAGAAACCAAGCTGAGGCTCCTGGAAGCCCAGGGCCCGATGTGACCACACAGGTAACCCAGGAAGCTGTCCCCGTCCTCAAACCTCTGCAGCCAGGGCCAAAACGGCTGGGAGAGTCAGAGGGGAATGGGCCAAGCCATCTCTCACATGGGCTTCTCCATCTAAGCTAAACCTGACATCCAAAACCCTCCCCCTTCAAATTAACTTAGTATTTTGATTAAAAACCACGATAAACTTGTGGATGCAACAAAGAAGAAATTGACATTTTAATACAACTCATTACAGCACCTTTATTAACTCCAGAAATAGGAAGGGGATATAAAATAGAAAGATTAGTTTAAAAATCAACACTGCACTGGTAAGGGCAGCCGTGATTCCAGGAACATTAATTGCTGGGTAGTCTCATTTCTGATTAAATAAGAGATCTCAAATACCATTAAACAATTGTGATTAAATGTATGTCACTCTAATTGAATGTGTGGTTTATTGCCTTCCACTGAATCGGCAGGTCACCTTCCTGTTTTGTATATTTGGAAAGGGCATATCTACGCAGTGACAGCCCAGAGCCATTATTTCTCATAGAGCCCTGAAACCCTCAGAGTTGTACCCTAAAATATGGCTGTATTCGCAGGTGGTGAAGGAGGATGCCATCCCACAGGGAACCTGAGATGATGAAAATAAATCCCACTTAATGTCATGGCTGGGCACTTTTTTCTTTCATCTCATTACTCAGCTCTGGCTTTTCTGACGCCAGAGTGGTTTGCATCCCTCTGCCTTTGCAGTCATTTGAGGACTAGGGGGAGTTGGGCATCTTCTAGGCTCACACATGAAGCTCTGAGTTCTTGAAACTGGATCTGGCTAGGATCACAGGAAAGTGAGAAGTAGCCCCTGGTCTAATCTCTCCTCCCTTCTGCTAAGCACAGTCTTCTAAGCTCTCTCCCCAACCTCTTTTCTTTTCACCCCTAAGGACAAGGAAATAAAACTGTCACCATTCAGACTGATCTTATCCCATGGGACATGGACTATCGTCTCCCCACTGGAGTAAGAGACAAAGGGAGGTAGAACAACCATCTTGCCATGTGTGCCTGTGGGCTGTATCATCCCCCATGACACCTTATCCAGCAAAGGACCAGGACAGCACAGGGCTAGGCGCCCCCTGGAGGAAATTACGCAGTAAGTTAAGCTGTTCTCAGCAGTCTTTTGTGAAGAGCACACATACACACCAAGTCACAGTGATCTTCCTAAACTCCGTATCTGTGACGTCACTCCTCTGCTTCCGGTAAATGCTTGAATTTTCCCACCAGCTGGGCCTTGAGTTCCCTTCCCTAGCTGGCCCACCCTAACCTCTCCCTCTCTCACCCAAGCTCCCAAAGACACCCTGCACCACAGCGCACACACTCTCAGCAGACCTTGACCCTGAGCTCCTCTGTGTTCGGTTCATGCTGTCTGTTCTCCCTGGAATGCCCTTGTTACAGCTATTGGAAAACTACTGGATGCCCTGCTTCTCCAGAGTGACTGGAAAGGAATGTTGCCCCTCCGAAGAGTTAAGCCTCCATTCCCAGGCCAGAATCCCCAACCACCATGGGGCAGGTCTGCGTGGCCTTGCTTTGCAGGCTGCTGGACTCCAGTGCAGCCTCTGGGGAGGGCTGAGACGTGCAGGCCTGTGCTCCCATGGTGCCGTGGGAGCCGCACACGCCACACCCCAGGCCTTGGCTTCTCCAGTGTGACACGGTGAGACTGGAGCCACCTCCCAAGCTGTCCACTATCTTAGAGCCAGCCTGGCCTGGGCAGGAAGCTGTGGAGTCACCGCTGTGTTAGACAGATGGTGGAAGACCAGCTTGTGAGAGCAGCCTCGGGTCCCTGCAGATGGAAACCACACACCGAGACCCATATCAGTTCCAAGGAGCAGAGGGCTGCCCTAAATAATGAGTAGCTCTTAGATTTTCATAAATCTTGGCTCACAGGGACTTAGAGCTCCATTGAGTTTGATTAGCTACTCGTACTTACGTGTCGTGGAGCAGCCATACACCATAACCCGCCCCCTCCTGCTCACAGGATGGCCTTGCCTCCTCCATGAAGTCTTCCACACCGGGCCCACCTGCTGCCCTGCCTACACTGCTGGTAGAGCACTGACCGCACCATGTGCCAGCTGGGTATGGACAAGCAGCCCCAACTAACTAAAGCCACCCTTAAGTCTCTAGTGCCTATCAGCAAACCCACATGTGACACATGCTCAGGAATTATGAAAGGAAGGGAAGGAAACTAAAGCTACCTAAAGCACTCTGGAGTGAGCTCCTCCTGCACATCACCAGACTCCACACTCCTTTAACCACTCCACTGCCTCCACCAGGACCAGTCAGCGCCTCCATTGGGTGCCCAGTGGACTGCTTGACTCACTTAGAGCACTTGGGTACCTGACTCGCCGCGAGGCAGTGAAACGTACTGGTCCTAAGTCTGACCCCTGGAGCCAGCATGCCTCAGTTCAAATTCTGATTCTTCCATTTATTGGCTTTATGATCTTAGGTAAATTAGGCAGCCTATTGTGCTTTATCTGTGACAAAGAGGATAAAATATCACCTAATTCCTTGGGTGACCATGAGGATTAAAGGAGTAGAGCATGTAAAATACTAGGAGCATATGAGGCATGTGGTAAAGGCTAATTATTGCACTGTGATTACCTAAAGACCTACCTCCTCACTCGACCAGGAGTCCCATAAGAATTAAGAACAGTGTCCCATTTATTTTTTAGTACTTAGCACAGCCCTTAGCCTGGCTTAGAGAAGGCATCGATAAATGATTAATTGAAGAATGAAAGGATGAATGGCTTTAGGTCAGAGCACCGTGAGTGCTTCCTCAATGCTAAGCCCGAGGAAGAGACAGGGCCCAAGGGTGTGGGTGCTATTGGCTTTAAGTAAGCCTGCTTGGTGAATGGAGAAGATAGGCTCCTGGAGAGAGACAGAAGCAGAAACAGCTGCGTTTGCCTTCCCCTTCCATCCTGTTCTGCATCCATGGCTCTCTCCTTCCTGGCTTCTTCTTGCTCCCCTCCTGTACTGAGGAAGAGCAAGACCCTGCAAGGCTGACAAAGGAGAGTGCCCTGGGTCGCTCCTGTTGGGTAGATAAACACAGACAGAAAAGATATGTGTTAAAATAGGCCTGCTGCTGCATTCCTGTCCAGCATTCTGGGGCAGGGAAGGCATCCACCCTCCTGTGTGTCTGACTTAAATGACAAAGGAACGACAGTCTCTGGACTGCCAGCCCATCTGCTAGATGCCCGACAGGAAGCCTTTCTTTTCCATACATCTCATCAATTCTTCAGCACAAAACAAAAATCAGTAATAACTCACTCCAGATTTACAACTTTCCAATGTGGAAGTTCGTCCTTAAACCTGCTTTAAATATGCTGCCCTAGGACCCCAAGTCTGGAGCACAGCATCCTCTAGTTTATAAACACAGTCAAGAGAGAGACTGTCAAATCCAGAGCAGCAGCCACCTCTGAGCAGTCTCTCCATGTTAGAATTTGGAGTCAAAGGCCTCACTCTGCTCAGGTTGCAGAAGCTTATTTCATTTCTGCCATGCACCACAGGCTGGTAGGTGTGACAGATTGTCTTATCTTTGTCTAACCTTTGTTGCCCCCATGCTTGCTTCAGGGTTTAACTTTAATATATGGGCTTCAGTTTAATAGCAAAGTGGTCCTCTTAAAATGTCAGACTGTAAAATGCTGAGTCATTCGCCAAGAAAATCTTGGCCCTGAGTAGAATTTAGAACCACAGGGGTGCACATAGGAATGCCACATATCCTCAGCCTAAGTAGAAGGAGAGAGAATTTAAGTGCAGATCAAATTCAGGAGGTGGTGCTGAGCTCCAACAAGACTGTTTGCTCTGAAAGACAAGAATGAATCAAATAGAATGATCAGGCACCCGCTGAAATATTGTCACTCCTAAAAGTAAACACAGTGATGTAGATGTGACATTCAACATTTTATGTACTTAACAACTGACTAAGCCATACTAAATAAAACCAAAACTATGAAGAGAACCAAGCAAATAGTGTTCAGCTTGTAAGACATGATACAGTCCTGCCAATATGTCTACAAAATTCTTTTATTTTTGCTGGGTATTTGTATTATCTTTATAAGTGAATTAAACTCTGCAGTAACAATTGTTTCAGGCAGAATCATTGAGTCTTAAAGCAGTGGGCAAAATATAATGAGAAATAGGATATTTGTAAGGAAACCAACCACAAAACACTCATTCCAGAAATAAAAATAACTTAGCAATGGAGAAATCTAGCAGTTCTCACTGCTGGATCAAAGTTAACATCACCAGTAATGGAGCAAACGGATCATGTGCCCATGATACGCTTTGAGTAGGACACAGATCACTTTTGCCAAAAATGCATAACCTGAATTTAAATCTCAAGGCAACAGCACATACACTCAAATTAAATACATTCTAAAAGATAATTCACCCGTGCTTGTTAACAATGCTCCAAATGAAGCAAGGAAATAGGAGAAGTTAGGCAGATCAGGCAGAGGTCCTGAATAGCTAACCTAAAGCAAACTAAAAGTCAGGGCTTAACTGAGTTAACATACCAGAGAGCCCAGGTAATTAACTTAAGCAGACTATCAGGGCCTAAAGGAACAGGGGACAAACAACAGGTTCCTAAACCAATGGGAAAGACTTTAGAGGAAATAAAGTGCAAATGAAAGAGCTTCCCTTCCAGACATCAGAGGCCAACCTGCAACCAAGAGCATCCCTGCTTTCTGTCATATACACAGGTACTAAAAACTATATAAAGACCCCTGAGCCTGAAACTATATAAAGACCTCCATGGTATCTGCCTTGTGGAACCCCTCCCCAACTAGTGGGGAGTTTTTCCTTCTTTTCTTTTTAATAAGCACACATTTGGCCATTTCCCACCTGTTGCTGTTTGCTGTTTTGTCGGCGGCTTCAATCTCCATGGCACCAGCAAGGACCAAGAGCTAGAAGGAGCTGGTTACACTAAGAGACAAAGAAAACTAAAGAGCTGCCCTTTTGCAGTCCTGAATTTGGGTCCTGGACCTGAAAGAGGCAATAGTGAAAAAACTAGCAAAATGTGAATTAAATCTACAGCTCGGATAATATATTGTATCAACGTTAAATTTCCTGACTTTGATCACTGTACACTAAATTAAATCAGTGTTATGGGCTCAGATCTAAAATATCCCCCCAAAATCTCATGTGTTCAGAGGTAGGATCATGAGGATCCTACACTCACTCATTTGTGGATTAATCCACTAAACTCACAGCTGACTGTGCTTTCAGAGGTGGGGCCTGGTCAGAAGAGGTGGGTCACAGGGGGCGTGACCTAGAAGGGTGAATTCTTGCCCTGGCCCTTTCCTCACTCTCTAACTCACCCCTACTTCTTGCTCACCGTAGACTAAGCAGCTTTCCTCTGCCCAACCAGCCCACAGCCATCCCATTTCCGCCTTCGAGCCAGCTAGCCATGGCTTGAACCCTCTGAACTGTGAGCCAAAACAAACTTTTCCTTTAAACTGCAGGTGTTGGGCATCTTGTCCTAGCAACACAGTGATGAACACAATCAGATACTAACATTCGGGGGATTCTGGGTGAGGAGTCAACAGAAATTCTTTGCATCATTTTTACAATTGAAATTACTTCAAAAAGAAAAGCTAAAAATTAATTCAGAAAGAAAAGCTAAAGTGAATTACAGGACCCCAATTTAGTAAATATAAAGATAGGGAGTAGAGCCCCTTGTTCCACATAGCTCCTCCTCCCCAGTGGCAGAGAAAAAGAATTTTGGTAACTGTTGAAAAATAAATAGCTCTCAAAAATATATGGTCCCAGTTACATAAATAATGAAGCATATGTCACAGCGTTTTTGTTTTTGTTTTTGTTTTTTTTTCCTTCCTTACAAATTGTGGAAAATCTGCTAACTTTTCAAGGTAGACAGTACCAGGTCTGGAGCTGCAGGAGTTGGCCTGAGGTAAAGCCAAGGACTCTGTTTTCCCACTGAGCAAAATAAAGCCAACCCCGCCCCAGGGAAGCACGGAGACAGGTTGAGTTTCTCTTAGCTCCCTCTCATCCTCTGTGATGGGGTTCACACTGAGCCTGTGTGGAGAAGAGTGGAAGGGCGGTGTAAACTGAACACGGTTGTGCTGCCCTGGGGTTCACTACAGGTACTGTGCTGCAACTGCCTGGTCAGAGGGAACATCAGACCAAGGAACCTCTCGGAAGTTTCCCAGAGTCACACTCTGGCAAGCTGCCTTTGAAGCCACAGACCTCAGTCACCGCCCTTCTCTCTAGGCTTTGCCCGTCCTGCTGGCCAAGGCTTGGGATGAGTAAGAATCCTCTACAAGGGACGAGACCAGCCCCACAGTCACCCCCACAGTCGTGCTATTTGGGATTCTGAGCCACCTGCAGTCTCCCGAACCCACTTCCACTTGCTCATCAGCACGCTCCCTGCTGTCAAGCTGCTTTATTAGAAGTCATGATTTACATTTTACATCAACAACCTGGTGTCACATGGGGCAAAGGCAGAGGCTCAAGACGGGTGGGTGTCTGGGTCTGGCAGAAGTGGCTATGGCCCCATCTGGTGCCCCATTTCATCCCAACCCTACCCAAAGGGAGATTTCACTTGCTCCCCACCTACTATACTTACATCTGCTGCCCCGAGCTCGTTCTCACACAAGAAACATTCACCTTCTGCTCTCAAGGGGGGACAGAAGCCCTCAGCTCCTGTGGGCTCCACACTCCTGGCCGCCGGGGCCAAGGCCAGGCAGCAGCATTTGTTAATGTCCGCCCATCCAGTCACTCTCTGACCTGGCCCCGCATCTCTTTCCTCCTTGCTTCTGCCCCAAGCCTGGCCTCTGGGGGCAAATATGGAGCCAGAGGCTGCTGCCCGGCCCTGAGGGTGCTGTCCGCCCTCCCTGCATACAGCTAAGTGTACCAGTGTCTCTTGAGCCTCTTCTGTCAAATAGCCACAGTTCTGTCAAAAGGATCTGCCAAAGGGTTCTACATCAGACAACTCAAAGCACACATGGTAACCCTAGAGCTTCCTGGCTGTGCCTCCTTAGATTCATCTTTACGCTCTCTGATTCCAAGTGCCTCATCTGTAGAGAAAAGTCATGTATACCTTGTAAGGTTGTTTTGAGGCTCAGAGGAAATGATGTCTACAAACCACCATGTCCAGGGCACATGGCAGATATTCAACAAATGCTTCAAACCTCTTTAATAGAATGATTATTGCTTACTGAGCATAGCAGTCTCTCGTGTGGGCCCTTTATCTACATCATCTCATGTAATCTGTCAACCTGGAGGTAGCCATCTTCGTCACCTCTTACGTGAGGAGTCAAAGGCTCAGGGTGTCAATGAATTTGCTCAAGGTCATAGAGCCAGGAAGTAGAAAAGCCAGGTGTCAATCTTTCATATGCCAAACACCAGGCTCTCTAGTCTTAGTGGCATGGCCTCCTTCCTGCTTTGTCACACCTCACGACTGGGCTGACACTGACAAATGGGACAACTGGGGGGCACCAGATACCAGACAGAAGCAAGGGATAGATAGAAGCCCAGGCCAGGGTCCATAGGAGCAAACACAGAGGAAGGAAGAAAAGAGTATGCTGCCCCAATCACCCACAGACTGGTAGAGCCCAGTGCTTGGAGCAGAGAGAAGGTTAGAATCCACGGGCCAGCTGAGCACAGCTGGGGAGCATGGGGCAGGTTACACAGCCCTGCAGGTGGTCCGCGGTGGCCATATCTCCTTCCTTTCCAAGGAGTGATTTCCAAAGCTACAGCACCACCTGGAAGCTGCTTACAGATGCAGTCTCAGGCCCTTCTGTGCTAGAACTGGATACACACTGCTGACTCCAGGGGGCTCTTGGGCACATTAAAGTTGGAGAAGCGATAGGTCAGAAGGAGCTGGTCCCCATCTACTCATTTGGGGAAGGCAGCAAGAGGTAGTGCTCAGCCTTGACTGGATCCTGAATCACCTTGGAAGCTTGGAGAGTCCCAGTGCTCAGGCCTGAGCCCAGATCACCTAAAGGAGAACCTGTGGGAGGAGTGGTACCTACTGTTTTCGGTCTTCATGTCACGTTTCCTTGGTGGCTTCAAAACCAAAGGAGGAGAGGCCTCATTTCTCTGAGTTTTGTCATTTACTTTAATCCTGCTTTACCCCACCAAGTCCCTCACAGGCACAGGAGAAAATCGTCCATGGGACTCGCCTCACTTAGTGCTTAGTGAGGCTCCTACCTACAGCGGCTCCTCTCATTTCCCCCCTAACACCCCATGGAATGCGACACTGAAGGGAGAGGAGGAAAAGCAAGAGGATGGCTCTCACAGGCTTGCACGCCGGTCACTTTCAGCCACAAGATCCTGTCCAGAACACGCAGACATTCGGCCTGGACTCTTCCTTTTGGCCAAACCAGGAAGGGCAGTTGCAACCAAGACAGGAGTGTCTAACAGACAGCAGAAAGCACCTACCCAAATCTTAACCCCAGTTATGCCTCTAACTTACCTTTCACTACGGATGAATTGTTCAATCAACCACTCCCTCCAAATCTCCATCTCTCCTCCTGTGCCATGCTTCAAATCTCTACTGACCCCTGGGATTTTGTTGGAAAGTTATAAATAGTCCATGCAAAGTCAAGTAATAGAGAATGCCTTTGATTTATAGATATTTGGTCCCTTTTTTTTTTTTTGTGGTACAGGGAATTGAACTCATGACCCCATGCTCACTAAGCAGGCATTGTGCTGCTGGCCCAAGTTTTGCTTTTTTTGGTACCAGGAATGGAACTTAGGACTTTGCACTTGCCAGGCAGGCACTTGTGCCACTGGACTATATTCCCAGCCATTGGTCATATTTAAATCACTTGATACATGGTAAACAAGGAAAATATTATCACCCTTTTATAAATTTTAAAACTGAGATTTGGGTTCATGTTTAAATTTCCCAAAGTCTTGAAGTTTTATGCAAAGGGTATGTCAAGAATAAAATCCAGTCCAGACATATATGCACATGCCTGTAATCTTAGTACTTTGGGAGGCTGAGGCAAGAGGGTTGCAAATTCAAGCCCAGCCTGATCAGCTAAGCAACCTACAGAGAACCCATCTCAAAATAAAATTTAAAAAACTGAAAAAGAGCTAGGGATGAAAAAGAATATAATCCAGGACTTTTCTTAGACCCATGTCTCCCTACATTGTTAACTTCTGTTGAATTCCACCAAATTTATCTATGAAAAACATATTTTCACTTCTACCCTGAGAGAAAAAAGTAATGATGGCAGGATCCCCCAGGATTGGTCCTGCTTTAGCATCAAAGATGGATTAGTTTCCAAACAAAGCCACTACTAGCAAGTACATTTGCCAAATGTGGCTTTCCTACTAAAGAATCCTCTGATTAGAGGGAGCGGGAACACTTGAGGAAATGTAATGGAAGTCAGCTGGAGATGCAGGTGTGTTGCTTACAGATTCCTCAGCAGTTCACAAGAGCCTGCAAGACCTCACTGCACGGTGGGAAGGCCGGTGCTCCACTCCACTGAGTAGCTCCACAGGCTGGAGGAAGAATTGCAGCAAGGAACTCTAACTCCCCTCAGGACTGGACATAAAGCCTTTCTCCCAAAAGCCACAAGAGACATGCACCCTCAGGGACCTACCAACTCACGATAAGCCTTTCTCTGAGAACTGGTCCCACCCCTTACATGGAGCCAGCAATCATCCTGTACCCCACACACAAACACACACACACACACAAGCACGCACGCACGCATGCGTGCATGTCACTGTTGGTTATACTGGATTGGTCACCTGACCCAAGCTAAGCCCATCAAATTCTCTGCCTGGAGTTTGGAATCAGGACTTCAAACCATGCAGTCAGTGTGAAATGGGTTTCTTGAACACAGAAGAGGAAACCTCGGGAGCTAAGAGACCTCCGCTTTCTATCACTCACGTGGAAAAGCAGACAGTCACATGTGCATCCTGAACAGGCCTTAGTTTACAATTAATCCCTAATTTAGAGTGAAGCAGAGGAAGTGAATGAACATTAGTCAGGGTTCCTAATAGCTTCCCAGTTCCCAGTTACAATTCTTAAAAGGCCCAGCTGTCCTTGGATTGTGCGAGATCCTCCCGCCTCCCAACAGAGTCAGCGCTCAGTTCCAGTGGGGGCTGGTTCCAGGATCCCCCCCCCAAGATACCAAATCCACACATACCCGAGCCCCTCACATAAATGATGTGGAGTATTTGTATATAACCTGCACACATCCTCTTTCATACTTAAAATCATTCCTAGATTACTTATAACACCATTTACAACGTAAATGGTAGGGACATAGTTATTGTACTGTATTGTTTAGGAAATAATGACAAGAAAAATGTCTGCTCAAGTTCAGCACAGATGAAAATATTTTTCAATTCACAGTTGGTTGAATTCATAGATGCAGAATCCACAGATATGGAGAGCCAAATGTATATTCTTTTCTTCTTCTCCTCCTCCTCCTCCTTCTCCTTTTCCTTCTCCTTCTCCTTCTCTTTCTCCTTCTTGTGCTAGTTCCAGCTGGTTTCTGCTATTAGCAACCCAATCCAATGATCCTTGAACAAGACTCGAGGTAAGAGAAATTACCTCCCATTTAATGACTGTATTACATGGCCACTTGCCACCAACAAAGACTCTTACCTGTTCCCACCTGCCCCCCAGGCCCATCCAATGAGATTTAGAAAAGTATCTGAAGACAACGTGGGAGCCAGTGGACACTTCATGAGGTGGTTTTAAGGCAAACAAAACATGGTGAATACAATTACTGAACTAATTTCCAGACCTAGCATTTAAAAGTAAAAGAAAATAGATCTACCTGGCCCTCTACTAGGGATGCTATTCTTTGGACAGGCCAGAGAGTTGTTCTCCCTTCAGATTTGCCTACATCCATTTATAGGACGCAATTACTAGGAAAGCACAGAGCAGGAAGGGGAAGACGACTAACAGTGACACATATTTTGGAAGGTATTTTTCACACACAATGCTTTATAAGCAGGACAAAGGAATTTTAAAATTTTTCACATGCTCCCTAAGTTCTGAGTGTTCACCAATAGGGAGAAGAACTAAGAGAAGATTCAGCAGGGCTATGCAAGGTGAATGTCCATCAGGGGAGCTTGTTAGGAGCTGTGCACCTCAACTGGTCCTCCAGCCACAGACCCTCCTATGGGCTAAAAAAGCAAAGCCAAGAAACCCATACAAGCCGAATTCTCTGTTAGCAAGCACCAAGCCTCTACAGAGCTCTACTTATTTATAAGTAAATAAAGCCTGAGACTGACATTAGGGGAACTGCAGGTGGATGGCATCACCATGGAGATACAAAAAAACCACAGCTCTGCAGATGATTTACTGTAGAAGTGGGAAGAGAACTGCAAGAAATCAGTATCTTTAATATGAAAACCCTCACATTCTCCCATGACACTGAAATTCAAAACCATATAGAAAACAGAGATACACTGATATCAGTCAAGACAGCCCCCAAAGACTGACGTCTGAGATGACACTTTCGGCTCCTGTGGAAACATGGTGGGGAAAGGACTGACTACCTGATTTAGGCCAGGCCTAATTGTGATTCCTGAAAAGGAAACACGGCTGAGCTTTTAAACACCGAGACACGTCAGCTACGTAAACCAGTGTAGTCTTTAAAACTTTTTCCTCTAAAATAATATTAAACAATATTCAAGTATTATACACTCAGGTTTCAGCTCCTTACTTGTGAAAGTTCTTTTTACAAATGCCCAAAAGATTCCATCACCCACTGAAGATAAATACTATTTTTTTAAATTGTTTTTACTTATTTTTGACTGAAATGTTGGAAGTGTTAAAATCTAATAATTAACTTATTAACTCATTTGGCTTAGTGACCTTGTCCAAATTACTCTTTTTTTAAGTAGCAATGATAACTATGTATGAAAGCAAACTCCAAAGCAGTTCTCATAAAAAAAAAACTTGCAAGAATTTTGTGAAAATCTTTTAGAAAAGGGGACTTCAAAATACACATTACTAGAGTAACTTTAGCTGCTGTACATACAAACATATCCAACATTTGTATATGGGCTAAAATACAATAAAATTTATCACTTATAAAACATCTGTCACTTCGAAAAATGCCCAACAAAAGTGTTCGAAGTTGGCACAAGCAGCTGTCCACCCTGCGGCACCCAGGCTAACCAAGTTTCTTTCTGCCATCTTCGTCAGGAGGCCTCCAAGGCTGTCACTGTCCTTCCAGGGCACTCAGCTGAAATGAGGGGAAAGAGCAGGGAAGGGAACCTGCTCTTGTGGGAAATAACTATCAACCATCACCTCCGCTCACATTCTCATCATTAGAATTCAGCCGCAGGATGACTATGAAGGGGATCCAGACCTTTAAAGGAGAATTTGACCAATGGTCTCCAAGAACAGATAAAAAAAAAATTGATTATAATAAGAAAAATATTTCTAAGAAAATAAAAGCGTGTTACTGCAACACAGTATTACATAAAAATCCACATGGACACATACAGCTTGATGAATTCCCTCAACCAACGCACCCATTAACCAGCACCTACAGAGAGGGCTGGCATATCAGAAACCCTCTCACACCCCTTTTCCTACTCACCTTTCACATAAATGGCCGTTTTAACTCTTTATTTTCTTTAAATTATTTTGATAGTGAAAAGACTTTATTCTAAGACAAAGAAATTATAAATGCTTGAGGTGGTACATATGCGAAGTGCTCTGATCTTTTCACTCTACATTATACATATGTATTGAAAGATCATACTATACCCCACAAATATGAACACTTACAATGTGTCCTTTTTAATTATTTACTTATTGACAAAAATTATATATATATATGTATTGTGCAAAGCATGAAACACGTACGCATTATGGAATGGCTCAAGCAAACTAATTGACATATGTATTACCTCTGCTGAGATCTCTTAAACATATTCCTCCCAGCTGAAATTTTAGATCTTTTAACCAACATCTCCCCCAAACATTCCTCCCCTTTCTGGTCCCTGGTAACCACCATTCTACACGCTATCCTGATGAGTCCAACTTTTTTAGATTCCATGTGTAAGCAAAAATGTGAGACACTTGTCTTTCTATGCATGGATTTCTTTTCACTTAACATAATGTCCCCCAGCTCTCCATGTTGTTGCAAATCACAGGATTTCCTTACTTTCTAAGGCTGAATAATATTCCATACCACATTCTCTTTACCCACTCATCCTCTGATAGCTGCATATATTGATTCCACACCTTGTCCACCATGAAGAAAGCCATGATGAGAAGAGTGTAGGTGTCTCTTTGACATACTGATTTCATATCCCTTTCGATGTATATGTAACTGTACAGTTGCTGAATCACATGATAGTTCCATTTTATATGCTTTGAGGAACCTCCATATGGTTTTCCACAATGGCTATGCTGATTAATATTTCAATATGTTACATGAGTTCCTTTTTCTCCACATCTCTGCCAATGCTTAGCTTTCATATTTTTGGCAATAGTCATTCTAACAGTATAAGACGTGGTATCTCATTGCAGTTTCAATTTGCATTTCTCTGATGACTAGCAATGGTGAGTTTTTTCCATGTATCTATTGGACATTTGCCTAGAAGATTTAGTAAATAATAATTAAAAGGCATAAGCAATAAATAAGTGGAATGGACATGGCAGAAAATTAAATAGCATGGATGGCAAACTTGAGAAGTACTTTCAGAATGCAGAAAATGAAAACTCATTTTGTGGGTTCTACAGCATCTAGTTTTCTTCATGTTAACACTTCTGAAATCGGGCAGAGTGGTACAGTCAGTAGCATCGTATAATCACCGAGAACCAGGGAGCTGTCATGGTGAGGCTGTCAAAGCTCGATCCTGGGTGAAGTCGGTCTCAGCTGTTCATGTTGCAAGCACTTTAATTGAGTTATGTACATTGTTGTGATTACATGTGAATTTAATTGCCATTTAAAATGTCTTTTAAAAGATTACACTATAGTTTGGCATTGAAACAAGAAGTTATTGTGTACGCTGAAAGGCGTAGAATTAGAGCAGCAGGATGTAATTTGATATTACTGAAGCAAAAATCTGCAATCTTCTTTTTTTAAGACAAAACCAAGCGCTGTACAAGACTCAAGAAAGAACAGTATCCTTTACACACAACTAGAAGCTGTGCTATGTTTTATAATGCAGGTGCATGCAAGAAAATATTGTTTATTTCATGGCAAAGTAATTGAAGGCAGGAGAACTGCCAAGTCCCTCAAAACAAATGAAACGTCAGAATAAGAGATAGGCTGCTGTGAACCACTTACCAGTTTCACAGGACTATAATTGTCACAGTTTAATTGGCAGAACTTTCTTCTTCCTTACTTATACAGAAAATAGTGTTGTTTACAATGAATAATGGCTTAGGTTCAATAAAATGCAGTCATTACAAAAGATGATGAGAGCTACGGAAGATCAAAAGTAGAGATTCAGCCCAAGGATTACGTTTCTGTAAAGCAATCCAGAACAACCAAAAGAAAAGCAATACTTGGGGGCTGGGGATTTAGCTCAGCAGCAAAGCGCCTGCCTGGCAAGCACAAGGTCGTGAGTTCGGTTCCCGGTACCAGAGAAAAAAAAAAAAAAAAGAAAAAAGAAAAGCAATACTTGAAGATATAATAAAAGAAAACTTCTAAAAGGAAGTGAAAAGAGGAGACTCTGAGAAGAATAAAGTAGTTTCATTAGGTACCAGTAAAAGTAACCAAGAGGGTGGCACATGGTGGCATATCGTGGTCCCAGCTACTCAGGAGATTGAGGAAGGACACTGAAGAATCACTTGATCCCAGGAGTTGGACACCAGCCTGGGCAACATAGCAAGAGCTTGTTAAAAAATGAAGAGAGGAAATGAAAGGAAACCAAGGAATACTCACTCCCAGAAATGTTCTGATGAGTTTTTAAATTATAAACAACAAAAACTATCTCCCATGTATAGTCAGAACAAAAAAGAGAGAAAAAGAGACTAAAATTCTATAAAGGACAAAAAGCATGCTGGTCTGTCTTCTTTTCCACAATAAACAATGGCTACAGACTTGTGACAGAAAAAAGATGTAGACTCAATTTTATTCTCAAATAGGCTTTAGCTCTTGGGAAGAGACAACAAAAAAACATAACATCTGTCACTCACATGTTCTTCTTTAAATCACTTTAATAAAACATATTCTAGCTCCCTGAGTTATGAATTAACGTTAGGAGCTCAAAAGTTGGAGCATCAGAGTAAAGGGTACACAGCAGGCACTGAAGCCAGATCAGCATGGGGATCAGCCTAAAATAATTATTTAAATACAGATGCGATGCAGAACACAGGCTTCAAAAGTACTGCAAGATGATGAGCCACACATCAAAAATTTTAATAACCTAGATTCCAAACCCATATTTAATTAACAAATTTTCAAACGGAAATAGGAAACAGAGAAATAAAAGTGTACAAGATCCTCCCTACACAGTTGTAAGTCTTAAAATGCCATTTTATTCTTTATTTTTAACAGAGAAATACTGTTAGGTGTTCTCATACATTTGTAGGAATACACTATATAGAAGGGGAGGGGCTGTTCTTTAAGAAATTAAAAAAAAAAAAATACCTGAATTTACAGTCTAAAGGTCTCTAGCAAACATGGGATAGACTTTAATTTTAAAAGAATAAGCCTAAAGAGAAGCAATTTTTAAATGATCTTTAGGCTGGGCATGGTGGCACATGTCTGTAAACCCAGCACTTGGGAGGCTGAGGCAGGAGGATCGTTGTGAGTTCAAGGCCAACCTGAACTGCATAGCCAGACCCTGTCTCAAAAAGACAAAAAAAAAGATTAAAAATTTAAAAATAAATGATGTTTAGGCCTTACGGCCCACCACTATTTTTCAATACTTTTAGTAAAGAATCCTAAAACCTACCCAGGCATAGCAACACACATCTGTAATCCCAGGACTTGGGAGACTGAGGCAAAAAGACTGAAAGTTACAGGCCAGCATGGGCTACCTAGTGAGTTCAAGGGCAATCTAGACCACATAAGAAGACCCTATCTCAAACACACACACACACACATCCTAAAATTGGGTATGATAGAACAAAATTCCCAGGGTGCCCTCTACACATAAGGGCAGGTCCACTTGATGCCGCTGTGATTCATGACAATCCACAAATGTCATCGCTGGTCATGTTCTAGTATCCCTGATGTCACTGAGAAAAGACAAGACACAAAAACTCAGACCATAGGGCAGCTGTGCCTGATAACAAATGTTACACACCCCAAGCACTTAAGCCTGAAATCGGTGCATACAGCAAGTGTTTTCCATCAACTATTTAATTTAGTACAACTAACACCTACGTGGGCACTATTTTCCAATTTCACAGGTGAGGAAACTAAGGTTCAGAACGAGTGATTGTTCTTCAGAATTATACAGCCAATAAACAGATGGCAAAGTGAAATCCCCAAGCCAGGAATGTCTTGCTCAACAGTTCATTGTATCCTACTATATCATTTTCCCGACCCAAGAAAAAGGAACTAAGAGAATAATTTTATAATTTGTTAAAGTATTAGCAAGAGGCTGCCTTTTTTACAAAATGATGACAATAAAGCAATGCACAGAACTAACCGTACAGTTGGAAGAGCTCCTGAAACACTCACAAATTGCATATGGGGTTTCTACAGGGCCAGTGAGCTTTCTCTCCAACAACAAAAAAAAAGATTCTAAAACATCCCCGGGCTGCCTGCCGACCTCGGGCCTGACTGGTAGGTACCGAAGGGCCTTCAAACCGGCTATGGTGGTGCACACTGACAGAACCGTGGGAGGCTGAAGCAGGAAAAATCACAAATCCAAGTCCCGCCTGGGCAACTCAGTGAGATCCTGTCTCCATAAAGGGCTGGGGATGTAGCTTACAGTGAGCTACATATAAGGCCTGGGGTTGAATCCCCAGAACGAAAGGGGGAAAGAAACCCTTCAGTCTTCTTTGTGTCCTGAGCACTCGGGGCTACTCTTCCCCCGCCAAGAAGAAGACCTGATTAAGTAACCGAAGACCAGATGCAGACCCGCTTAAGTTCCCTAAGGAATACAGATTCCAGTGTACGCTCCTTCCCAGGGAGGAGAGGTCAGTACTTAGGACAAAAGAACACATCTCTAGTGGTGGAATTTCAGACATCAACAAAGGAGTTTCAATCCCCACCCTCCCTCCCCACAGTTATTCACATCACACCTTTCTGAGACCCTGGTTCCTCACCTGGGTACCCAGGACCCTGGCTCGCCTTGGCATTACCCAGCTCAGCGCCTCGCCCGCCCCCCGCGAATCACGCGTCTGCACAGGCCACGCCAGGCGTGCCGTGGCCCCAGCTCCCAGGTCAGCAACCCCGGGGCACCATCGCGCGGCCTCCTGGAGCAGCGCGAGCTCGTTCCCGCGCCTGCTGCGCTCTGATCCGCCCTGCCGGTCCCAGCGCCCGCCCGAAGGGCCGCGCCCATGCCGCGTCCCGCCCTCCAGAGGCGCCGAGCTGCGGGCGGGCCGCTGCTGCCACCTGCCGGCCACTCGGCTCCGCAACGCAGTCCGCCGCCCCACCCAAGAGGCCGCGCCACGCGCGAGCCACGAGGTCCTCGTCCGCTGGGACCCCCCCGGGCAGGGGCTTCCTATAGAAGTCACTCACGCCGCACACTCAGACTGGAAGCAGTGAGGAGTGTGTTCACCGCGCACCTCCCTCGGGGTTCCGCTGGGGGCGTGCCTGCCCCCTTCCCCGCCTGGGGGCCCTGGGTGCCTGCGCCCAAGATAAACACCGCATACCAAGCGGGATCCCCAAGTCTGGACGGGTCTGCCCAAACTGTGCCATCCCGGCGATGGTTCTTAAATCCTGATTCAAATGTCAGACCCACTGAGCCGGAATCCGCAGGGCAGAGACCAGGAAACTGTTTTTGCAAGGTTCCCCCGCGGTGATCTGTAATGATCAGGCAGAGCGGGAACAGCGCACCTGGTTAGAAGGTCTAGCTGGCCTTTTCTCATTACCCCTGCACACACAGCGCTGAGCGTTAACAAGACACAAATAACAATAGGCCCTGTGCTCCGAATGGAAAGATTTCACACCGAGCTCATCCACACCCAGCCCAAGGGTTCAGCCTCCTCTACCGTCCCTGTCCCTGGCATTGTTTTACAGTACCTGTGCGCCACAAGAAACGCCTGCGTGTTCTGTTTATTGCCCGGTTAGGCCCACTGTAAGACATATTTATGCCCTAACTACTGAGTAATCACTACAAAAATAATGCATATAAATGGGGGAAGTGATGTTTTTATATCCTTCGAAAATAATCACAACCAGTTATTAACGGGCTGTGAGTGCCTAGTGGACACGGCGCAGTTTCTCAGACCTTGAAATTGTATTAAACACTGTTATCCTTGTTTCCCTTTCCACACTGATTTTCCCATGATTCCTGCGTTTTGTCCTAAAAACCCTAAAACGCCAGCTTCGTAAAGATAGGTTTATCAGCAAGCAGGTGCGGTGATGGTGTTGGACCAGCAAACCCTCCTGAACTAGTGAGTAGTTCGCAGGGAGCCTGACAGCTATCAAGGGCCGCCTTAAAGCTTTAACATCCCCGTGGAGCCAGGGGATTCGTGCAGGGCCCAGACACCTCGGCGGAGTGTGAGAAGATCAGGCCCCCGCCCTGCTCACCGGCTTGCTCCGCCCACTGTCCCCAGAGGTCAGTGCTCCTGCTGCAAGGACCTTCTTTCCTCCTGGAGCCCGTCCCGCCCTCGCCGGCCTCAGCACACAGCTCTTGCACTCTGCCTGAAGACCCTTCCCCAGGTTTTGCTTCATCTACTGCCACAGTCCCCGAAGCCTTTCCAGACCTGCCCCAGACCACTCCTATGGCTATCAGAAATGTGCCTGCTTATGTATGAGTTCATCTTCTGACTCCTCACCAGAATCAGGCTCCATGAGAACGAGGCCACTCCCCGAAATTCACAGAAATGCTCAGCAATAAGCAATCGATAAGCTGTTCAGTGAGTGAACGCAGCCACTACACCAGCTCAGATCTAAAACCCGTGAAGAATGCGCCTTACCTGCGTCATCCTGTGATCTTCACAACAGCCTACTACAGGTGATGAAATCAACACTCAGGGAAGCCGAGCTTTCAAGGCTGCACAGCAGAAGTGGGAGAGTTAAGATTCAGATTCAGGTCTACTTGAGTCCCAAGGCTACTTTTCATAAAGCACATTAACATCCTGTTGTATACCTTAAAAATACACAATAGCACCTTTTAAGAATTTTTTAGAGCCAGGCTTGGTGGCACACACCTGTAGTCCCAGCGCTCAGGAGGCTGAGGCAGGAGGATCGTTGGGATTTTGAGACCAGCCTGGGCTACAAAATGAGCTCAAGTCCAGCCTGAACTACATAGCAAGTCCCTGTCTCAAAAAAAAAAAAAAGAATTTTTGGAACCACATACCCTTCCCCATACTTTTTTTATCTGCCTAGAAAAGCCAACTGCAGCTGCAAAGTCAGAAAATAGAGCCTTTACAATGCCCGCCCCCCACCATTGGCATTCCCCCTCTAAGCCCCAGGCCCCATCTCCAGCAGGAGGTGGCAGAGTGTCCCCCTGGGGAGGTCTGGCCTTGCTGATTCCTCTGTTTGTGGCTGGTACCAGGGAGACTCCCACAGCCATGTCTTGTGACCTGGCCTTATTCCCCTGTAAACTTAATGACACGTGTAACGGTCGTGGCTGCCTCTAACTGCTGCGCTCCTGCTGATCATCCTGACAGATGCGGCTTAGTACCCACGCAGCTGCAGTCGAGGAAGTGGTGGGCACCCGCTATCTGCGCTGCGCTGGGGGCTGAGGGAGCACGTATCCTAGACTGTCCCCCCATGGATCAGGGCTTATAGGAAGTCCCCAGAGAGTCTGAGGCTGCCATGGCCTCCTGGGAGCAACTGCAAAGGGGATAATTCGTGGGCTAGAGATTGGGTGGTTGGATAGAGTTTGGGATCACACAAAAGAGAAGAGATTATATTTTGGTCTGTAAAGTCAAGGTGCAGGAACATGTGCTTTGTCATCACTTCCTCCTCTTCAGCTGGTTTGGTTTTACCACATTCTTGTTCAAATGGGTGGTTCAGGCAGGAAAACAGTTCACCTTTCCCTTCCTCACCACTGCCCTGAACTCCGCCTGATCTAGCTAACTCTCGCTTGTTCTGAGACTCAGTTGTGTTGGCTCCTGCTCCAGGAGGCCTGCCTTGGCTGAGTCTGGGCCAGGCCCCTCCCCTGTTATCAAGATTTCCTATGTCTAACCGGACCCTGGCACTCACCGTGCTGCGCGGTGACTGTCTGTGTGGGTCCGTCCCCCTGCCCGGGCTGTGAGCTCCGACTTCCTTATTGCGGCATTTCCAGCCTTTTGCTCCATAGTGCAGAGCTGAATAGATTTCCAGCCCTTAACTACAAAGTAGAATAAATATTGGGGCGAGTGAGTTACTGGATTACCAGACCACATGATCCAACAGGTATTTGGAAGATATGGTTACCACAGTTCTGGTCCCTGTACTTCTTGCATGTAAGATCCTGGAAATTAGACGTCATCTAGGCCAGCACATGGGAGCCTGCCTCCAGCAGCCCCTGTAGTAGAAGCCCGGCCAGGAAGAACCACAAAGGTCAAAAGAATGACATTCTAGAAAAGACTGGGCCACAGGCCATTGTGATGTCTGAAGCCTCCGGGCCTGTATCACTCACTGTCTGACTCAGCTTCACCATCATCTATCCCAGGATGGAGCGCTGTCTTCCCCTAGGTCACTCTGATGGCTTCCTCTTGAGCTGGTGACATCATCTCCGCATGCAGCAGTGACTTCTGCCTTCTACACAGCGAAAATAGCTCGCCAGAAAAACAGCAAGAAAAGTACTTAACATGAGGCTGGGTAGCAAGAAAGAGGCAACGTGTGAGAACAAAGAGTACGGATGGCACTTAACAGGCAAGTTTATTTCTCCTTCCCGGAGCCCTCACACTGGGAGGCCTGGGCGTCAGGCCTTAGTCACCAGGCCCTGCCCTGCTGCTTTGTTTCAAAACACACAGCACCCGCTTTAATTACAGGCAGAGAGCACAGCCGGCGTGGGAGGCTGAGAGACCACCTACGCCCGAGATGAGAGAGAGGCCACAGCTCGGAAAGGCAGGCAGACCTCGCCACCGCCTGCAGAGAAATGGGAAGCGAGAGAGAGCAGACAGTTAGCGCACACGAGGTGGCCAAGTGTCTGCTGATGGGCGAGAGCAGGGAATGCCGAAGGGGTAGGGTTGGGGGGAACAGGAGGAGGAGACAGAGACCGGCACAGAGAGGCAGAAGTTGAGGCCTTAATGAACTTCCTGAAAAGAGGAATTTTCACAATCAGTAGAAGTTACGAGAGCAAGTGTGAGGAGTCCAGAGAGAGAGGGTTCTGAAGGATAACTAGAATGTTCTGGGCCTTGTCACCAGTGGCCGCAAGGCCTGACCACATTACCTTCAACTCCCAAACTGTGGTCACTAAGTCTTAGGTCCTAACTCCCAACAACTCAGCTGCTACCTTGTCTTGTGTTCGCCTCTCAGAGGTGTCATGGCGGCCTCAAGGGACTCAGAGTAGCCCCTGAGGGAGAGGTCTTTCCAGTTTTATCTCTCCGTCACAAGCCACTACGATGGCACCCGGGAGGCCACTGCTCTGTGAGGCAAGCTGCCCCCCAACAACTGACCCCTACCCCGAGCCCCACTTTTCAGTTCTTCCTGTTGGGTCTGCCCTCCTCCTAGTCCACACAGTACGCTTGAAATCGGGCTGCTGCTTTAACCATGAAATTCCTGGAGGATCACAGCTGACAGAGGGCCCTGTGTAGGTCCCAGTGCAACTGAAGGCCTCTGTCTTCCTCTGACCTCACACCGGCTGGCCTCCACACAGCCAGGTGTCAGGCACCCTCCCCCTCACAGAAACAAGCAGGCACCCCCATGCCCTGGAGTGTAGGGGAGATGTTGTTTTACCCCATTTAAGGGCCTCCCAAACCAATTTCCAGCCTGTCCCAACCAGCCCCATTCCCTCCCCCAGGACATGACTCCCACCTACCCTCCAGTCCTTGTGGAATCGAGCAAGACCGTCCCCAGTACCATGAAACAGGACATTTCCCAAAGTCTACTGATTCTTCTCTTACACTGTGTGGGTGGAAAACTCAAAGCTCAACCCAGGCCAGCTTAAAAGCTCAGCTCAGTCCAGGTTCTTCTTGTCTCATTTGGAGAAAGGTTAAAATTTGGAGCCCCAATCCCAAGGTTCCTCTCCACATGGTATCACAACCGAGATACCAATGGATTCTCACCTCAGAATTACCTACGGAACATTCCAGCTCCATAAGACACTGCAAAGTATGGCTCTGCCCATCCTCTCTCACTGTCCGCGGCTACCTCCCCTCATCCCACCCAAGCTATTCCTTCTATCTATCACGAACTACCCTCCTCTGAAACACAGACTCCCCCCACAGCTCAGAGCAGACATCACTGCCTCCAGAGAATTACCCTGCCCTGAAATCTCTGGCCAAGCCACATTTGTCTGACCCACAAGAGGTGCTCAAAATGTCCCTTGATTGGAAGAGTGATTGAAGATGTCATGAAGATGGAGGCTTTAGAGGAAATGCCCCGAGAGGGCTTTTGAGGGCCACTGTGAAGGGCTACAGTGGTGACACTGAGTCACCAAAATCTACCTGCTCCTTCTTGTGTAGGCACAGAACTATAATGGAGCACTGTCTGTCCAGGGAGAGACTGCATTTTCCAACATCTCATGCTTCCATGGGACTAAGTTCTTGCCATCTGAAAAATGAGTAAAGTGACATGTGTTCCTTAAAATACTTCCACATGTCCCTCTGAGTTCTCTCAGAGACCTAGAAGTGCCAGCACCCCAGCTCTAGGCAGCACTCTAACTCTCTAAGGGACGATGCTGGGACCCTGAGTGGCTCTGCGGTTTCCATGAGCTCACCTCCCACCAGAGATGCTACCAGGAAGAGTACTCCCAGTGTTCTCTAAGCCACCGTAGTCATGCGCGCTTTTTTTACAATGAATTTTCCTTGGACCCTAAGGAATAACAAGACCAGGCAATTTCCTGGCAGAAGTCACATCTGGTTTCAACTCACAATAGCAAAAATATCCTCTAAGGATCAACTGAATATAATGTGATGGCTCTGAGCAACCCCAGGGAATAATAAAGTGCCCCCAGGGCCTCCCTGCACTGCCTATGCTAACAGACAAATGCGGCCTATTCCAACAGCTCAGCCCCTGCTGCTCCTTCTTTGTGCCTGTTTTTCTCCCTGTCCCTTCATGGCACCGAAGGGGGATTCCAACAGGACCATCCTGCCATCAGCAGCAACAGTAATAAGCTGAGGAATCTTGATCGAGAAGACACCCTCTCAGAGCACCTTTCTCCTCCTTTTTCACCATCAAGATGGGGGCTAGGTCGTTGGTTCTAACCCTAACTACACATTAGAAGTGCCCAGACAGCTTCTAATCTTTGAGAGGCTGAGTCCCAGTCCAGACCAATGAAAACCAAATTTCTGTGGGTAGAGACCCTCTAATTTGGGAACTCAGTCTAGTTCTGAGATTGACTTCATCATGCCATGATGTGGTGGGAGTAATCCAGCCCGGCATCACTTTGTGTTTTACTTAAACCCAACGCCTAGGACAACAGCAGGTATCGCACCTAATAGATGCAGCTTTTCCGTCTAAGAGGTTATGTCTTGGCAAACAGAATCCCATGTTTCCTGCACTTGATTTAAGAATACATGGATGGAACCTTCCCTATAGGTGGCAAAGACAAAACTACATTGCTTTTCATTCCTATAGCATCTCCAAGATATTCATGTGGCAAAAAGAACGCAGGTTTTGGAATCACCCAACGTGGGTTTGAAGCTCAGTTCGGCCAAGTCTTCCCTGCGTTACTAGGGAAAGGGGCATGTCAGTTCCCCTCTGATCAATGTGGCCACCTTCTGTACAGGAAATGAGATCCCCAGAGTACTACACAGCCGGAAACAGCAGCCCCGGCCAGATCTCTGAGCCCAGCTTCTTTAGGTATAACTTTTGAATAACAATAATTACAACACAGATTTGATGCAAACTATGACCAATATATGTAAAACAGCAGAGCACCCAGCCTGTAGGGAGTGTGCGGTAAGTGTTCACCTTCTGCCACTCTCCCCCGAAGTTTCCTCTATCCTCAACCGGATGCCTTTGTATGGGAGGTACACATACGCAGTAGCCGCGGGAGATCCTCGCACGACACTGAGACGCAAGGCAGACTGAGATGGACACGGTCCTCGGCGCTGCCCGGCGCAGCTGCCACCAACAGCTGCACGAGTGTTGCACTACACACTGATTAAGGGTTCCTTTCGCTTCTTGGTCATCATAGGTTTTTCTGGTTCCTACAACAACCCTAGAAGATGTCAGCGGAATGTCTAGAGGAAGTGGTGCTTTTTTTCAACATTCAAACAAATCTGTTCTATCAGCCAGCAGCAGGACACCTTCCTCGTTTCCTATCGCCTCTGCCCAGTGGGACAGAGTACTGGCTGTGTAGTACTCTGGCCTCCCTCATCCTTACCCACAGACTAAGCCCTCCGATGCCCCTCTCTGGGGTACCCAAGGCCTTCTTCATTCCCCCCCCAAACACTAACCACACAGTGAAACCAGAAGACACAGGAGGACATACAGAGAAGATGCACCCCACCAGGAGATGTCCCAAAGCTTCTATTCTGTGGGTGCACCAGTCCCTCCACTACAGCACCGTCATCAGCTCTCCGGCAAGGCTCCAAGTCACAGCAGCCACACACGAACTTTCTCTACGGCGCGCCAACCCACATTCCCTTCCAAAGGAAGCTGCCCGCCAGAGGCAGCAGCAGGCAATTCTGTTTTGTATCCCACCTTCCCCAGCTACTACACCAGAAACAGAAGGGAGAACACAGCCAATTTATGGCTGGCCAGAGCCTTTCGGTGTGAACCAGTACCCAAAAGAGGGAGGGGAAACACGTCAATGAGATTTCTATGAAATGCCAAGCAAATAAACCAGCTGGTAGTGAGGGCCGACACTGAAACGCCTTGAGGTGCAGACTACGAAGAAAGGCTGGGAGATCCCAGCGGGCTGGGAGTGAACCAACATTGCAAAATAAGTAGAAGCGAGGAGGAGGCGGTGAGCAGAGGCAGGAGCAGGATACAGAGCAAGGGAACTGTCAGCCAGAGCAGAGACTGCGGGAGACCTGCGGGGGGAAGCCAGGACGCTACTGGGGGAGAAGCAGCGCTGCATCCAGGACTAACTGTAGCGACCCTAGGTCCCCAGGGCAGGCTCTGCGCAGCCTCGTTTCCTCACGGCTGCACTGTCCCCCGGCTCCCTCCCCGCTTCTCGTGAGCGGCTGTGAGGGGACCTGTGCGCTGCAACCCGCAAGCCGATGAGCTCAGCCCAACCTCACGAGCAAAGAGAGACGGCAGATAAAATCGTGAAAGGAGGCAACAGATAAGGAGTCACCCGAAAGAAAAATAAGCCCTGTGGAGTTTCTGGGAAATGCTGGCTACCAATTAACGTACATAAGACTACAGCGTTTGAGAATTCTGGCTTAGGAAAACTATAAGAAATGTGTAAACAGAAACAGATCCCTCTCTCTGTCTCTCTCTGTCTCTGTCTCTATCTCTCCTCTCTCTCTCTCTCTCTCTCTCTCTCTCCCTCCCCTCTCTCCAGTTACACTGCAAAACCGTTTATTTTAGTCAGAGAGCCAGACTGAGGCTTTGCAATTGCAGGTTCTTTATGCCAAGTCAGTCACAGTAGATCTCCTCTAGCTGGGAGGAAATCTTGGCAGAGGCAAAGGTTAGCGGGAGAAAGGCATCTTGAAATACACCGTGGTAGCCACTAGAGGGAGATACTTCCTCGTGAAACATTTACCGCCAAATTCAACAACAGTGACCTGGGGTTGCGGGGGTGACCCTCCCAAAAATAAATATCTCCTTCAGCATGGATACCTGTATAATTCCTTTACCAGGTCATTGTGTAATAGTAAATATTCCAGATAAAATATGACACCAAGGGGAGGCAGCATCTTAGAACAAGTTTTACTGCCTCGTCCTAATCTGAGCTATTGAATTAAAGGAATTCATAAACAATCCGAAGGTCATAAAATACTACCCAAGAGGAAAAGGGGGGTAGAGTGATGAGACGCCCCCCAACTCAAAAGTTTCCTGCCTTAGCATGCTGCATGTTTGGAATCTTCAAAGCACTGACACATGAAATCTCAAGAGGTCTCAAAATTTCACTGTAATTTTTTTTAATTTTGTATTTGTACTTCAACATTTATTTATCCTTTATATTGCAGGTAAAAAGTCAGGAGGTGCCTCCTCCCAGACTCCTACTGACACAAGGCCAAGAGATCCTGGACTCAAACATCTGAATCTGTGGGCCAAAATTAATCTTCTTTCCTTATAAACTGATTGCCTCAGGTACTCTGTCACAGTGACAGCAAGCTGACTAAAACATCTCATTCACAGGAGACCTCACAGGAGCAGTTTGGAAACTGAGGTAACATTAAGACTCCCAATGTGCCAGAAACTTCCATTCAGGGAAAGAAAAAAAAATTAGTAAGTTTGAATTTTAGTGGGTTTTTTTTTATTTGGGGGGGTTTTCGGAGAGTTTTCTGAGGGTCTTGTAGGACAGGCTAGCCTTGAACTTGATCATGTAGCCCAGGCTGGCCTCAAACTCACAGCAAGGCTCCTGCCTCAGCCTTCTGAGCACTGGGATTACAGGCGTGCACCACCATGCCCAGCTAACTTGGAGTTTTGGACCCTGTAAAATTATCCTTTAAAAGAAAAGGAGAAAAACACATGCTTGGACAAACATAAATTGAGAAAATTTGTTGCCAGTAGAACTGTCCTACAAGAAATGTTAACAAGGTCTTTAGACAGAAGAAAAAGAGCACAAGTCTGAAACTCAGATCTCCACAAAGAATTTCAAAAATGAATAAGTAATGGTAAAGCGAAACTATTTTTATTATCATTAATCTCATAGATACCTCTTATCAAAACAGCAATATATATGATTAAATATTCTCATTATATTCTTACATGTAAGTGAATAAATGACAGAGAGGGAGGAATTAGTTTATAAGGCAAGCATACAACACACAGAATGATACAATGCTATTTAAAAGAAGGTCTATACTTACACTTGTGCATTTCCAAACTTTAGGAAAACCACAACAAAGTGTTTTTTAAATAATTGATATGCACAGAAAGGAAGGAAAATGGAATCAAATCTTCAAAGCCACAAAAGGTAGAAAAAAATGGAAGATTAAAAACAGGAATAAAGAAAAAGCAACAAGTAGAAAACAATAGCAAATAAGGTCAATATTAAGACAACTGTATCAATAATCACTTTGAATATCAAGTCTGAATGCAGCAGTCAGAAGACAGACATTGTCAGAGCCCATCAAAACTAGGACCTGCTTTTGTGTCAAGAAGTCCACTTTATATTTAATGACACATAAAAGAAAATGCTGGGAGCACCAGGTATGTAGCTCAGCAGCAGCAGGCTTGCCTAGGATGCTTAAATTCCTGGGTTTGATTCCCTACATAGAGAGGTGGATAAACACTGAGGAAACATATGCTATGTCAGCACTAACCAAAGAAAGCAAAAGTCACTCAGTTAACTTCCAAAACAGAGGTCTTCAAAACAAAGAACATTATCAAGAATAAAGAGCATAACATAACAAAGGGTTCAGTTCTCCAAAACAAAACATTCCTTAACATACGCACACCTAAAAAAGCATCACACTACATGAGGCAACACACACAGAACTGCAAGGAAAAGATAAATCCAGTATACTTCGCTGATAGTGTGAAATAGACACAACCAACAAAGCCAGTAAGGACAAAACTGAATCAACAGCACCATCCATCACCCGGATGTAATGGACACCCACCATTCTGTCTGCCTTCCAAAAGAATACACATCTTCACATGGAACACTCCCTAAGATACAACACGTGCATGGCCATAAAAGCCCCTTTAAAAATTTAAGAGAATAGAAAAAATTCAGTGTCTGTTCTTAGACCAGAAAGGACTTAAACTAAAACTCAGTAGTGGAAAAATACCTGAAAAATCCTAAAATAAACAGAAATTTAAAAAAAAAAAAAAAAAAAACACTTGTGCAGGGCGTGGTGGCCCCATACCTACAATCCCAGCACTCTGGAGGCTGAGGCAGGAGGATCAACATGTGTTCGAGGCCAACCTGGGCTACATAGTGAGTTCTTGGCCCAGCTGGATAGTGAGACCCTGTCTCAAAAAATAATAATAAGTAAAAAACACTTGTAACACATGCTCAAAGAAGAAATCTCAAGAGAAAGTTTAAAATACTTTGAAGTAAATCAAAATAAAACCAATGTATTGAAATTTGTGGGAAGCAGTGTTTACAGGGAATCTCATAGCACTGCATGCACATATATTTAAAAAAGAAATAGCTGAAATCAATCTGTTTCCAGTTTATGAACATAGAAAAAGAGCAAATTAAATCTAAAGTATGTAAAGAAAATAAATAAAAGTTAAAGCAGAAATGAGTGGAGCTGGAAAAAAAAAAAAAAAAGCAAATCAATACAGGAAAAAAGAATTGTTCAGGCGGGGCCTAAACTTGCAATCCTCCTGCTTCAGCCTCCTGGAGTGCTGCAATTATAAGCATGCACCACCACATCTGGCTGAAGCTTTAATATACTGTAATTTTTTTAAGGCTACACAATAAGCCTCTGGCCAAAAAAAAGAAGAAAAGTGTACACAAATTATTACCAGAAAAGAAAAAGCGGTCATCCATTATACATCTCATGGGCATTAAAAGAATAAAAGAATATTATGAATAACTCTATGCCCATAAATTTGATAAACAGGATGAAGCTAACCAATTCTTTAAAAGACAAAATCTCCCAAAACTCACACAAGAAGAAATAATATTCTTAGTAGTTTTAAATATGTTAAAGAAATGGAATCAATCAATAACCTTTTAAACACAGACAAGTTCACCTATATTCTACCAAACAGTGAAGAAGTTATTTCAATCCTGTACAGTCTCTTTTGGAATATAAACATGGAGGGAACATTTTCTAACTCATTCTACAATGCCAGCATCACCCTAATATGCCAAAAACGTGGAGATTTTCTGGGGAAAAACTATAGGCTGCTATCTCTCATAACTACGGGTGCAAAACTGGACCAAAAATACTCAAGCCAATCCAACACTGTACAAAGACAATTTTTACAACTGCCTAGCCACTCTCTGGACTCCTGAACTCTTCTCTAGGCTTCAGGTCACGAGAAATAGAATGAAACAGAAAAAGACAGAGATACAGACAGAGATAGAGACAGAGAGAATGAGTAACTTAGTTGCTAAACTGTGGTGGTCACACCTATAATAGCATTAAAGGAGATTGAGGCAGGACAATCAAAAGTTCAAGGTCAGTTTGGGCAATTTAGAGAAACACTGGGGAGAAAAATGTCTTGGGAGAAAGAAGATACCACATCTATCAAACAAGAAACTAAAAAAAGAAAAATCTTAATACTTAAAATTTTAATAAAGTTAGATATAAAGTCAAGAATTCATTTTTATCCCATGTGCCTATTTTATTTAAAAAATAAAAGTGAATCCAGCTGTGGGGGTTCATGCTTATAAACCAAGTACTCTGGAAAGCTGAGGCAGGAGGCATGTAAACTGGAGTCCAGCCCAGGCAATTTAACAACTTAATGAGACCTTGTTTCAAAATTTAAACATTCCCAACTGGGGATGTATCTCAATGGAGAGGTCCTAGGTTCAATCCCCAGTATTGCATATAAATATATAATAGATAGATAGGTAGATAGATAGATAGATAGATAAAATTTAAATAAAGCTAAAAGATACCAATGTATTCTGCAGTTCTTGGACAGTGACCAAAGGACAGCTTCAGGCTATTTATTGCACATTTTTATTCTTGGAAAGACTGGAAATTTTAGTATTCATTGTTACAGGAATTGATATATAGATGCGTAAATTCATACTATGTGCCTCTATGCATAAACACACTGGACTTTTCTATATCAGTATGGAAAGATTATAAGAGCAAGGTATAAGCTAGTATGCATGATGCTATTATTTATATGAGGGTTTAGAATACCTAATACTAGGTATTGCTTATGAGTACATTCACAAAGTACTTTTAATAAACTAGAACAGAGGCCCTTGACATCTTTAGTGCCATACTCCAAGCTTGTGACTCCCTTCCAAAGTAATACTTTAAACATACAAAATAAAATACATAGGACTACAAGAGAAAATGTATATAATAAAAATATATCAATATTTAATTATACTTTAAATATGTTAGTGTATATGCTTGTTTACTAAAACATTAATACAACCTAAAGGTAAGTCTGATACTACCATAATATCAATAGTACTGACTGTAAATAGCATTGAAAATGTATATGAAAACTAAAGCATAAAGAAAACAGCTGTGCATTATAGCACATGCCTGCAAACCCAACGCTCTGGGAGGCTGAGGTAGGAGGATCCCAAGGTTAAGGAAGATTGTAAGTCGCTCAGCCTAGGCTTCACTGCTGCCGTCCAGAAGGGCTGAAGGTCACAAGATGAAAGGTAAAGATATCTTAAGGAGCACAGGCTTCATCAATTTTTTGAAAAATGCCTTTGAAATATAAAGCAGAGAAAGGGAAATGTGGTCTAGAGTTGTGGTCTTCAAATATTTTTGCTCCCAGATTTCCTAATAGAATTTTTTGGCTTTTTCAATTCTAAATTGCATTGGTGTGGGTCTGTTCTTGGTTTGGTAAGTTCGGCTAAAGTTTTGCCTATTTTGTTTATTCTTTCCAGGAACCAGCTCCAGCTCTTTGATTCATTGATTCTTTGGCTTGGTGGCCGGTGGGGGGCGCGGGTTGTTGTTTGTTTTGGTTTCAGGCAGGCACTGTGCCACTGAGCTGCATTCCCGGCCCTGTTTTAGTTTCAATTTCATTAATTTCTGCTCTGCCCCTTATGGTTTCCCTCCTTGTACTGGGTTTGGGTCTGTACTGCTTTTGTTCTTCTGGTTTCTTCAGGTGCATCATTCCCTTGTTTACCTGAGCATGCTCTGTTCTCCTAAGGCAATAAATCTCTTTCCTAAGAGGGCTTTTGTTGTGTCCCATGGGTTCTGGCATGTTGCGTAATCATCATCTTGATTCCAGGAATTGTTTCAACTCTTCCTTGATTTCGCCTCTGACTCACTGAGTGTTAAAGGATGAGTTATTTAATGTCCAGTAGTTAGTGAAATTTTTGTGGTTTCTTTTGCAACTGACTTCTTGTTTCAGTGCACTATGACCTGACAGTAAACGTGGAATCATTTCTGTTCTTTTGTATTTATTTGAGCAGGATTTATGGACTAGACTATGGTCTATTTTGGAGAGAATTCCATGTGCTTCTGAGAAGAACGTCATTGTGTTGTACGTGGTAGGATAGACCACTCTATAAATATCTACTAAGTCCACCTGTACGAAGGTATGGTTTCAACTCCAATATTTCTTTGTTAATATTTTTTATTTGATCTCTCTGTGAAAGTGGGTATTGAGGCCCACCACTATGATTGTGTTGGTGTTTATCTGATCTTTCATGTCCAGCAGTGTTTGTTTTTTGAAATTAGGTGCTTCGCTATTTCACATATATACATTCACAATTGTCAGTGCCTCATGTTGAATCCTTCCATTTTGTCTCTTCTGATCTGTTTTGGTTTGAAGTTTATTTTGAGAATAAAAAATCCAGAGGATCATCAGCAACCAGTATGAAAAATTGTATTCCAACAAATTGGAGGGCTGGGAATTTAGCTCAGCGGCACAGCGCCTGCCTGGCAAGCACAACATCGTGAGTTTGATTCCCGGTACCAGAAAAAAAAAAAAAAAAGCAGGAGCCAACAAATTGGAGTATCTTATAGAAACAGAAAAATTCCTAGATTCACATGAATTAGCAAAACTGACACATGAAGATATAAAAATGCTGAGTAATCCAATAACAAGAAATGAAGTTGAGATATTAATAAAAATCCTACCAACTAGGAAAAGCCCAGGACCTGTTGGATTCAATGCCTAATTCTACCAAGACCTTTAGGGAGGATACAACATCAATACTCCTCAAACTCTCTAATGAAATTGAAAGAGAAAGGGCGTTCCAAACTCATTCCTGGAAGTCAGCATTAGCCCAATATCTCTAATGAACATAGATGTAAAAATTCTCAGCAAGATACTAACAAACAGAATGCAATGAATCACCCAAAAGATCATACATTCTGTCCAAAGAAGAACCTTTCTACATGGCTGGTGAAAGTGTAAACTAGTACAACCATTATGGAAATCAGTACAGAGATGCCTCAAAAAACTTAACATAGAAATTCACCCAGCTAGGGGCTGGGATTTAGCTCAGCGGCACAGCACCTGCTTGGCAAGCGCAAGGTTGTGAGTTTGATTCCTGGTACCAGAAAAAAAAAAAAAAAAAAACAAACAAAAAAAAAAGAGCTTTGTCTGAAACTCACCCAATTATTCCTCTTCTAGGTATCTTCCCAGAACAGTTAAAGACATCGTACTACACTGAACATGCATGCCCATGTTTACAGCAGCACAACTCATAACAGCTAAATCATTGAAGCAGCCTATATGTCCATCAATGGACAGATAAAAAAATGTAGCATTTATACACCATGGAGTATTACTCTGCCATAAAGAAGGATAAACTTGAGTCATTTGCAAGAAAATAGATATACCTTAACATCACAATATTAAGGGAAATAAGTCGGAGACACAAGCTTAAATACCACATGGTTTCTCTTATGCAAGAAACCCAAAATATAAATAAAGAGCAAAATAAAAGACAAGTAATAGGAAATAGTGAATAGATCTCTTGAAAATGAGGAGGCCAAGAGACAGAAGAAGGTAGGAGGCAGAGGAAATGAAAGAAATTAAAACAAAAGAATTAAGATGTGTTACGCACATGTATCAGTTCCCCATGAGGAATATAATCAGTATGTCCTACAAACATGTACTAAAAATAAATAGGTGAAAGGTAAAAAGATAAGGATCAAGTGGAGGACAGTAAGTGGGGCTTTGCAGCTAGCAGGCAATGTGTATAAAAATTCAGAGACGAGCACAGTTAATGATCTCACAAACAGGGAATTTCTAAGTCCACTGAACATGTAGGCACCACCCAAAACTTGCTAGAAACGCAAATTCCCCAATTCTCAGGCAGCACCCAGAACCTCCCAAACGCAGGACTCTTGGGTGAGGCACCCCAGCACCCTGTGTTTTTGCAAGTCCTCCCTGTGACTGTCAGGCACGCAGAAGTTTAAGAACCTCTAGCAGACTTGACACGCCGTGAAACCAACATGATTTGGGTGACAAGAGGAGAACTAGGGCCAGTTCCCCAGATTTGACTGATGAAATTTCTCGGGCCTGATGCATTTCCTCCTTCTTTATCCCTGGTAACTTTCTTTGTTTGAGTACTTAGAGACCATGAAGTGCAATTATATTTACGTTATGACAAACATCCTGAGGTATTAATAATATTTTTAAATTACTAAAACAAATGAACAAACAAATGTAACCCCAAATGTAACAATGGTTTTGGGTAGTCAAAATTTCAGAACCACCAAAATAAAGAGGAGAACGATTGTCTTTAAATGTATTTCCATGGGAAATGGTGTGAATATATGGGAAGATTTTCAGTTTAGTATAATAAAATCAATCCTAATTGTTTTTTAATATACTTGCAATAAAATCTTCAGACACCAGGAATCACTGGGATGTGGGAAAAGAGAAGGGAAAGAAGGAGAAATTTTGTATGTATGTATATACAGGTTAGTTAACATAGTTGTTCTACTGTCTTCTATTTCTTTGCTGAAAGAAACAGTTAATGAGTCCTTGACTGATCAATATTGCATGTCTCTATCTGTTTTCATGAGAAACCACTTTGAAGATATCAATATGTAATACAACAAGCATTGTCAATTTCCTACCACTTTGTTTGTAACTCTGTATTGTTTATACTGTTCTTTTGCTATTTTGTAAAAGGTTGTCTGTCTGTTAATGTTTTCCTCCTTTTATTTTTAAAATAAAAAGTATATCCTACTTATACAAGTATAAACAATATAGTTATAAACATTAAATATTAAATATGATTTTTAAAAAGACACCAGGAATCCAGGGGCCAGGGATATAGCTCAGCGGCACAGCTCCTGCATAGCTAGCGCAAGATCCTGTTTGATTTCCGGTACCAAAAAAATAAGTAAATAAATTTTAATTTTAATTTTAAAAACCCCGCTATGAATCCTTCATTGGGAAATTTGACCTTCCCGTGACATCTCAACAAAGAGAAAAATGTGCATGGTAAAAGGATAGGAGCCGTACAATTTTTACAATCGTTGTATGGTAGGAAATACTTGCCGAAGGCAGAGATGGGGAGAAAGACGTAACAGATTTGAATAGAATATTTGCTTTGTTTGTGATGGAGTTCACGTTAAAGCACTTATCCTTAACTCTTGCGTCCAAATGCCCACCTCATAACACATGTCTAAGAGGAAAGTTACTTTAACTGCAGATGCCTTTATTTCTCATAAAGCTTTTACTGGAAATCTCACTTTCCCTGCTTTAATTTGCACTAATTCTACTACCTAGCATTCGACTTAAAATTATGCCTGTATGTGCACGGGAACCTCAATTCTTTTGGTTGTGCAACATTATACAGACGTAAATTCATAACCAACAGACCAAAGCAAGCCTGAAAGCAAGGAAGTATAATGGTTTATAAGATATAATGTATAAAAGAACTTACCCTGTTTCCAAGAAATTAGAGAGAGGTTTATAGATAATGCTTACACAGCCTCAAAGAATGCAGATGAGAAAACAGGTAGAAGCCAAGAGGAGAACAGTTCAAGAAAGGACAGAAAGCGCGGTGTAACGGAGGTGAGACAGAACACAGTGTCAGAACAAAAGCAGTTTGGATAGTGTAGAAGGTCAGAAAGCTGCTGATGAAAAAGTCTGTAAAGGCAAAGTTAAGTATTAAAAGAATCTGTGTGAAATGCTACAGACCTGGTTGTAAAATTTAAACAAAGGAAATAATGGTGGAAACACCCTGGGGGATAAATTAGAAATAGGAGTTTGCAGTCTGAACTGAAGGTTGCCACTTACAGTTGAGACAAGGAATGCAGTCTTACAAGGAAATGGTCCGAGAGCACAGTTATAAACTTAACTAGATTTGCCACCTTGGTAAGAGAATGAGTAGCATACAGGGTGACTGTCAGGTTTCCATCTTGGACCAGTGGTGGTTAATTCTGAACTAGGTTAGCAAATGCTGGGCGAAAAGAAGATTTTGAAGGTGGATTAGCCTTGGGTTCTATTTGAGCTAAGAATAAGATAATATGAAGACTTTTAAATGAAAATATTGAAACCCTCAAGTTTTATAGGCCTAAACTGGCCATGGTGATTCTGGAGTTACTAACTTACAATAATGCAAATGGATACAGTGGTCCAGGAAATACGTACAACCAGGAAGATTAGAAATAGAATTTGAGACCCGGAAACCCTGTCTCAAAAAGACAAGGAAAAGAAAGAAATAAAATTTGAATACTACGACAGAAAATTATTGGTAAGAGTGATAATTTTAGTTTCAGGAAAGGCATATTTCAGGAATGCCAACACTGTTTTGTTCCTTTTTTAATGTCATTGTATAAATTAAAAAGTGACCATCTAGAGTTAGGAAAACTAAGTTTTCACTATATTTTGAAATCTCTATCATTTTGAATGCATACAAATAGGTCTCCAAATATTGAATACAGCTATAAACTTTACATCCGCCAAAAAGAACACAATATTTTCTACACTTATTTTTTAGAAACTAAATTTTTAGAAATTTTCCTGCTTGTCCGAATTCAAGACTAACAGTATTTTCTTTCCAAGTATGCATTATCTATGTTCATATTAAGTATCAAATATTTTATAAAATAACAATTAAAATGCCAATTTTTCCCTCAGCAATTTCCTCTTTATAGCTGATGCTTTAGCCAGGATGCTGCCTGGATCTGAATTAAAAACATTTTCCTCTTTTATTCTTGATTATATTCTCTAGAAGTCTAATATTAATGCCACTCTTTTCCATTTCTATCATTTAAAACTGTTTATTATGTATAGTTCTGCCTAAACCTTATCTTAAATATCTAGTTTTACCTTTCTTGTCAAGTTGATAATGAAAATTTTAGAATTACTTAGATGTTGTCCGTAAATTTACATTATTCAACTTTTCCCTTAAAATGTCATTATACTTATTGTTTTATTGTATTATTTACAAATATCCTGCCTTAAGTAAAGCATGTAGCTTTCTATGCTGAATATAAAGTTTATTTGGAAAACTGCTTCACATTATTTACTTATACAACTTCTATATTTTTTAAATTTATTGAGTATCACTTTAGCTAAATACACAAAATTATATAAATACATCATTAAAATATAAATGGAGGTTTTTAAATATGAGTAAAGGATAAGGACTCTATGTGGGCTTATTTTGTGTTGATTATACTGACCAAATTCTGTTTTGAATGTATGTATTTTATAGAGTGAACTAATGTTAATGAGTTAAAATGTACTGATAAAATTAAAATTTTGTTGGTTTGTCTTTAAGCAGCTAAGTTTTTTTTAATTTCATATCTGCTAGTCTGATACATAAAAATCCATTTATTTTATACTTACCATTAAATGCACATCTCTTACTGCTTCTTCTTGATAGTCATTTTTCTTTAATTGTGTAAAGGTTTCTACAACAAATCTGTCTGGCCTTAAGTTCTTCAATGTTGTTTTCTTTAGCTTACTTCTACAGAAGCAGAGAGTCACTCAATTTTGTATTTTGACACAATCTCAAAAATTAATTTCCTACAAACAGAATTAATCCCATAACATTTTGTCATATTTATAGTATTTGCTCTGTTTTATAGACTTTTCTGAGTTAAAAATAATTCTGAAATAAAAAAGAAGGAAACAGGCGAGACATGGTGGTGCATACCTGTAACCCCAGCACTCAGGAGGCTGAAGCAAGAGGGTTGCCATGAGTTCAAGACCAGCCTGGTCTACGTAGTGAGTTCTAGGACAGCCTGAACTGCATAGCAAGATGGAAAAAGAGGAGGAGGAGGCAGCAGCAGCAGGAGGGAAAAGGAGAAAGGGAAAGGAAGAAAAAGGAGAAGAGGAAAAAGACTTTGTGGTGATTTATGTTTCCAGTTCAGAGGGGAAATGTACTACTAAATTTGCATGCACCTAACAGCAAGTTTAGAAGGCATAACTCAAAATAGCCAAAAAGAAAAGAAAGCTGAATTTTTTTCTAATTCATCCCAGAATCCAACTTACAGTCCCTGGAAAACATCACAAACTCCTATAACCCAGTGACAACTATTTTCCCTTTTTAAATATTATTAGAAGCTAGGCAGGATGATGTGTGCCTATAATTCCAACACACTTGGAGTTAGAAGCAAGAAGATGAAACGTTTAAGTCCAAACTGGGAAATTTAGCAGCTTAATGAGTCAGGTGCTTCTCATCTGTCTCATATCCAGAATTTGATATTTGTAATTCAAATATGTTTACTATACTTTGCACTCCTAATAACATGAAGTATTTTATTCCCTAGAAAATACGAATTTAAAATATCAAACCGTTCAACTAAAAAAGAACACTGATTGTTTTGGTTGACTCTAAGAGTCCATACCTCCATTTTGCTTTTTCATGAGCCCAAAAAAGTTTCTCAAATTCCAGCATGCTAGGTCCTTACAGGTTTGGCTTGTGTGGCGGAGAAAAGTAACGTCTGATGTTTCTTAGGAAAATTTTCAGTAACAGCATTCACAGTATCAGAAAAGCCCAAATCCAAGATTCTGTCTGCTTCATCAAGAACAAAAACAGAAAAAATTTGAACTGTGATACTTAAATTATAAATGAAACTGAAAGCAGTGTAGTATCCTGCCACTGGATCCTAAAACAGAAGGACATTAGTGCAAAAACTAATAAAATCTGAATGAAGTCTAGAGTTTCATTAGGCACCATACTAATGTTAATATTATTTTTGATAAAGGCAGCCAGAGGTTAACCCTAGCGGAAACTAGGTAAAGGATTTAGAGGACATCACTATCACAACTTTCCTGAAAGTCTAGGAACATTCAAAGATAAAAGGTTGATTAAAATACACATTAGGTGATATCACCATGCATAAAGGACAGAATTCATCTGGGTATGATGGTGTACCCCTGTAATCCCAGAATTTAGGGAGACCAGGAGGTATTACAAGTTTGAGACCCACTTAGGCAATTTAGAAAGACTTTGTCTCAAAATAAAAATAAAAATTAAAGGCCTAAGGATGTAGCTTAGCTGTAGAGTATCCCTAGATTCGATTCCCGGTGCCAACCCTCTCCCCCAAAATTCATAATGGCTATCTATATGCTGAGATGATGGTACTTGCCTGTAATCCCAGCACTCTGGGAGGCTGAGGCAGGATTGCAAATTCAAGCCCATCTTGGGCAATTTAATGACTTAATGAGATCCTGTCTTAAAATAAAAAGGCCAGGGATGTAGCTCAGTGTGAAGACCCTGGTATTAGCAGGGTATTGGGGTGCTGTGCTTCACCCAGGGGTTCTTTCTAGGCTCTTGTTCTGAACTATCGGATAGGAAATGAGGTATCTAGATTTTACATTTATTAAAGATATTAAAGGTAAGAAAAGAAGGGAGAAGTACTCTGTGGAGTGAGTGTGGATCAATTAAAGTAGGAAAAGAAATACACCCTGCATAGTGCAGAGCAAGCCACTGAGAGACAGAGAAGGCAGTGGCCACAAGCCAAATGGCCTCCATCCTCTACACCCCCACTCTGATGTCAGATCTAGGCCATCCTGTCAAAAATGTAATTGATCTTGTGCCGGAAGAACTTAGGATAGCATTCTCTGATGGGTAGCAAGTGCAGGGCTTGGAAGCTGTTCTGCCCAGGTCTTGAATCTCTGTGGTTGACATGTCATACCTGCATATCCAGCCACTTTGCCATGCCCTAATCTCCTACCTCACTGGGTTTAATCTTTAATACAGCCACAAAAAAAGACAACTTGACCTTTCAAGTCATAGAAGTGGGGGTTAGTTAAAAAATAATACAGAGCCCCAATATGAAAGCACTTAATTTTGTATATAAAAATACACATATTCTGTCAATTTAAAAAACAAATGGAAAAAAAAAAGGTTCACTTTGTACCCTCTAGTTTTAGAGCCCAATCTTAACATTTATCAAATAAAACTCTTCTATCGTTAAAACTTATGGAGACTCTCTCCCAAGTGAGCCAAATTCCTAAGACTTACCTAACATTTGGAAACTGGTGGCATGAAAGCGTATTAACCCATGTATTGAAGAAGCTGACCTGATGTGCAAGTGAGTAATGTATGTTTTTGATCCTCTCACTTCCTGTTTCAGATCCTGAAAAGTTACTTCTGTTAATTACGCATCTCTGCGCAGCCTGTTTACCAAACTACAAAAGCCGTCTGCATGTGTATTTCATTGTAACATGCTAGACACCATTAGACAGAAACAATATCTCTCTTCCATTTCTGTAGCATGTCCACATTTATAGACTAAATAAGTCTGTTGTAAAGACCTCAAGGGCCCAGAGTTCTGTTAGTCATACACAGGACTTCGAAAGTAAGAAAAACTACCAAACAAATGCTCCAAGACTTGATTTCCTATTAAGTCAGCTAGAACTGGTTTACAAACTGAAATTCCTCCTGTTGTGTAATTCAGAACCCAGGGGCACTGAGCAGGCGCCCCGACCCCTCTTCCTGTACTTTGTGGACTGTTTTAGAGGTCCTCTCCTTCAGACAAGAAGCACAGAATGTTCTCGATTGTTAAAGCTGTGTGTCAGGTGCAGTTCTGTGACACTATATATGTGTGTGTGTGTGTGTGTATATATATATATATATCATATAGGATCATATATACAATATACATATTTCGAGAAGTTTACCCTCACAGACTAGAGGAGACCCTGGCAGATACAAGCAGAGTAGAACAGAAGTTGAGCAGCAGGTTACACCATGACCTAAAATAAACCTCCCTCAAAACCATCTACCTTCCTTTCTTCTGTTGTTGATGTAACAATATTCTGAATTATTCACTTTATTAAAAGGTACTAGCTCCAGGCCCTGTCTAGAAGACCAGCATACTTAGATGAAGTCTCTACCTCCTCCCTGCCAACTGCAACAGTGCTCTAATGCAGGTTATTGAAGGAGAAAAGAACAGACAAGGACAAATCTTTCCACTGATGATGGGACCAGCCAAAAAGTCATGATTCTTTTCAGAGAAACTCAAAAGTCTAGTTGACCAGTTCACCTATGATCAGAACCCCAGGCCCCTCTGTTGAGGTCCATTGCAGATGATCCAAATCTTCCAACACCTTGAATTCAACAATAAATTTATGTTCAGTAATTCCTTAGAAAAGTCAGCTTTTAGAACTGAGGCTCCATCTTCCCTCTCCAAATCAAAGGCAACATCCACGCAGAGGTATACCTCTCGCAAGTTTTACCTGATATGAAAGAGACTGTTTCTTTCCCTTCCATCTGTCAGAACATGGGAAAAGAAGCCCCAGGGCAGCTCCTCTGGTGCCATGGTCATGCTGTAAGAAGAAAGATATGTCTGGCCACAGACCATTGAAACAGGCTTAAGAAAAATATTTCTTAATATCTGAACAGAAATTACACTCTAATAAGCTTTTACTTGTATAGCTGCTATAGTTACAAGTGACTGAATTCTCTAATTGATGAAAGAACAAACAAAAACAAACACTGGGATTTAAGAGAAAAGGTTTCATAGTACTTGGAACAAATCTGTGATTTTTTTTCAGGGCCAAGTGTTTATAGACTCAAGGCAGGAAACCAAATTCATAGCTGAGATATAAGTAAATTTTAAGCAGCTCTACTGCCCTGCTATAAAACTATCAATGCTCTGGAAAACTCTCCACAAATGCCCAAATCTCCTTGAAGTAAGTACAATTCAGCTTTATCCTGGGCAGGGGGCAAGGATAAATCCTGCTGGCAACTTTGACAAAAGTAGGCCTTCCCGGGTCCTACTGGAAGGCAGAACTGGTCTTGAGATGGACCTGACTCATTTTTCCTCTGCAGGATGAAAGGGAGATATGGCTCAGCTGGCAGCTGCCACACCCCTGCCCTACACCTCCCTTTGCTCCCCCGAACCGCCCCCCCACCCCGTGGACTGGGACAACTTGCTTCAGCATCCTCCCTGGTTATCCACTGTGTCCTCCTTGGCTATCAAGCTGTCACTCTCCATTCCAACATCAGGGTAGCCCAACTGTCAGTGTGGCCACCCTCACCAGCTCCCTGCCACCTCAAAATGCTACTGTTGGCTTTTTGAAGAAGGAAGGGGGCACTATGGCATGTTTAAGATCAGGGAAGAAGGGATCTGGACCCCATGGCAAGCCTTCCAGAAGATTCCCTAGCTGCCCCTTACGGATACAGGCTGCTATATAAGCAACTGCTACATAAGTAACACTGCTAGACATTTTTTTAGGGTTCATTTAGAAGGGCTCCTCTCTTTTGCAGTAGCACAGGCCCTGTTAAAATAAGGACTCACTTGGTATTCCTGTAAACCTGTTCCTCCTGACTGATTTTTTGGATAGTGTGGGTTCCCAAAGTCCCATAAACTTGGGATTTTTTATCCTGAGTAGTATGGACAGAGCAGTCTTTTCATGAGAAAGAGCAATAAACACAGAGAGATGTAGCCAGAGAAGATCAACACATGGCAGAGTCACACTACAGTGTCCAGCACAAGCTGGCCCTGGAAGGTGGTGGCCAGCCGTGGCAGAGACCAGCGCTCGTAGAGTTGGCCTATGGTGTCCGGCGCAAGCCAGAACTGGACAGTGACCACAGTGCCTAGCACAAGCTGACCTCAGAAAGGGCTGCCAGTAGTGACAATGACCGGCAGCTGGCTGTGTCCACTGTTAGCATCCAGCACTGCCCAGGGCCATCAGTACTTCTGGCAAAGCTGCACTTTGCTGACTCATAATTTTCATCTGAATTGAGCAAAAGAACCTTTGGCTGCCTGGCAACCGTCTGAACTGCCACCCTGAACACCCCACATCCTTTAAGAATGTGGTGGCTGATGGAGCCACAGTAACTCAATCCACACGTTACTGAGTGCCTATTCAAGTGCTATGCTTGGAGCCAGGAAGTATGGTGGGGAACAAGGCAGACGTGGCTCCTGTCTGATGAAGCTTGTGTTCTAGCCTGGGAAACCCCACATGAAGGCAATCTTTTATATAATTATTTCCTTATGGGCACAGAATGCTGTAAAACTGTACAATAAAAGTCCTGACCCAATATAAACGTACTTACTGGAACAAGGAAAGCCAAAGTTTTATCAGACCCGGTTTGGGCAGCTCACTTTGTAGTCCAGGCTGGCCTCAAACTCACAACAATCCTCCTGCCTCAGCCTCCCGATTGCTGGGATTACAGGTGTGCGCCACCACACTCAGCTCTAGAAGAAGAAATGTGAACAAAGAGTACACACGGAGACAACCAGGTGAGGAGGCAGTGACCTTCCAAAAGGTCCAGTCATCTAGCACTGAGGAGACATCACGAGTACATGAAACCAGCATGCTGAGGTAGCTAGACGCTATGTTCCTTGTAGCATTATTCACATTCACCAAGATACGACTCAACCTGTGTCCACCACTGGGAGCGCAGATGAAGAAATGGTATATATACGCAATGAAAGGTTACACAGCCTTCAGAGGAAATCCCATCACTGGTGACAACATGGGTAAACCAGGCAGGTATTGTATTAAGTGAAAGAAGTCAAGCACCAGAAAGACAATACTACATGATCTCATTTATGGACTCTAAAAATCTATTTTATAGCAGCTCTAGCAAACTAATACAGAGGGTGTTTTACATTTCTGTTCCTTCTCTTGCTTACTTTAATGCCCACAACTAGGCTGCATTTTAATCATTCAGAGGCTTCTGGCATCTTTTTAACTAATGTTTTTTTACCAATCCAGAAAGAATGAATGACAGTGTTAAAACAGAAGAAAGAAGGAAAGTGTTAAAACTCAGTGTTTTTATAGGTTGTCATGATGTCAGAATTATTTGTCAAAATAAGACTTTACAGGCTAACTACTCTCTAAGCCAGCTTCCTTTTTATTTCTCTATTTTTTTGTTGTTGTTGTTACTGGGAATCAAACTCAGAACCTTGTACTTGTGAGGCAGGTGCTTGTGCCACTGAGCTATATCCCTGGTCCCAGCTTCCTTTTTAAAAAAAACCACACACACCAAATAGATCCAATAGCATGTTCCAAGATCACCATATACTTATCTTTCAAATTTTTTTAGACAAGGAGAAATCTGAAAATATGTATAATTTCATTTACATTTATCTGGAAAAAAAAAGATTTAAAAGGAGTCAGTGTCAGATAGAACACAATCTACTGGATCATTCATTTTTGTTTCACAGGAAGAAAATTTTTCTCTACGTTGGGCTGCCTACCTCATTCCCAGTTCTGCAGAACTGAATTCAACCATTTCTTCTCAGTGAAAGCCCTGATTTCTTCCAAAAGGAAATATATTTTGAGGAGGATGTCCTGAGTCAAAAATATAAATGTGTAACCATCCCAACTGGTTAAAAAAAAAAGTTCACTCAAAGCATACACCACACACACACACACATACACACACACCACACCACACACACAAAACACCCAACACACTACCTTGACAACTCCTTTCATACCCAAAACATTAAGAAAGTACTTCATCATCACCTCAATCATGAGAGGAAAATTTACATTCAGTCATCCTTCAAGAGCCATCAGTTTAAGAAATCAAAATGGCAACAAACCATAGACCAAGATGAAATTAGGTAAGAAAAATATATCCTGATAGCACAAACATCTCCAAGTTTTAACTACATACATCAGTCGTGTATGAAATCCAACCTGATTACTACTTGTTTTGGGGTAGACTGAAGGAAGAACATTATTTCAAAACAACCAGAAATGTCTGGGTCACACTTTGAACTCACAATAAGTAGCATTTTTCCCTTTAACTCTACATTATCCAAATATGTATTATTGCTGCTCATTTGCATAAACTGAATAACCTGAATTTCACATTCAGTACTCAGGAGAATTAGTTCACTGCAGATGGTGAAAGCAGGAACTACTGCTCAGGTCTGGGAATATGCTGCCAAACTATTCATGACTCACACAAGGGGGAAGGTGTATTTGTAGGGTTCATTTATTGAAATCACACTACAGGCGATACATGGATGACGGCTGTATTTCCTTTTATAATCTAGACATCATCTTTGCCACAATTCTGAATGTACCCCGGCAAGATTACTTTCTACCTTCAAATACTAAAGACACAAACACTAAAACATGACCTAATCCCTACAAGTCTGGAGAAAAGGCAGAACTGTCACCTAGGGGTAAAGTCCCCAGCACCAGGGAGTGCCATGGGACTAGGCTCGGTCACTCATCCCAGAAAGCCAAGTGGCGGTGAAGGCAGGAAAAGGGCTTTGTTCTCAGCATGGCCACAGAAGGAAGGACGAGATCTAGCACGCTGCGATCTGTCTTCAGAAGTGCTTGCAGCATTCTCAGGGTCATAGAGGAAGTGAACAAAGGCAAGGGTTGGTGGTTTCCAAGGTTAGCAGTCCAGGTCGTCGTGGTCTGGCTGTGCCCTGGCTAATCATTACGTTAGGCCATTGTCTCAGGACTGGCCTTGAACAGCTTTTTGAGCACCAAGAATGTCTCTGTTGCTGGGGTGGGGGGTACTTTTGGTCCCTGGTCATAAAATGTTCATCAATCATCTCTGTGATTCCTGGGATCCATGGTAATTGGATTAATACCAGAGAATTCAGAAGAAAATACAACAAGTCCAAAGACAAGATGGAGGGGAAAAACAATATAGACTTACCTCCTCCAGAACCAGCATTAAAGAACTGTTTGTTCAAATAACACGCTGTCGCAGCAACAAATCTCAACTGCAAGATGCTCTCCTGAACTGGACATGATGATGCGTGTACTATGGGATCATCAGCTGACAAGCTGCTCTCACAGGCAGTGGAAGCCTGAAGGAGGGAGACAGAGGGTGACTCATTCTGCAGTCTCTGCCCCCAGACAGAGCACAGGCGAGGTGCACTGCTCACACCACGCCGCATCTTCTGCAGGTCCCTTGACTTCCCAGAAGGAAACCGGGGGAGAATGTCCATGCTCAGCACTCCACCGTAGTCCACTGCGATGCTGGGCTCTGCGCCACACTCTTCAGAGGGCACCGGAAAAACAAAACAAAGTTTTGATTTTGCTGATGCCCTATAGATCGACAAATTGGCCTACAGGTCCATTTCAGCTTGCTGCCTGGTTTTGTGAATATGATTTTAATGACGCACAGCTACAGCTAGTCTTTACACAGAGTCTATGTAGATGCGACAGAGAGTATGGCCCACAGTAACTATGTGGCCCTTCACAGAAAAAGTTTACCAACCCCACTTTAAAAGACTCTCAGTTATATTCCAAGGGATACCTGAAGCCACAGCAGAAGATGGCCACAGTGCCTACAAACAAAGTACTGTAACACCTTCCTACCTTCCTTTCTTAAAAAGAAATAATAACAAAATCAATCCTATCTGCACAACTCACACCCCTAACCGTGTATGGTTCCTGCAATTTCAGAGAACAAATAGTTTAGGGATGCTCTTTGTTAGACTTCCAAACTAGTGGGAAGTTGGAAGGGTAGCAGGGACAGTTGGGAGGGTATTTTTTAGCCACCCCCTTACAAATCTTACAACTCTCTGATAACACTCGTTTCTCACAAAAGTGAATAACACCTGGAGTAAAAGAGGTTAAAACTCCCTAGAATGGTCCACCTACTGCAGTCAAGAGAAAAAAATCTGCCTCCAAACATACCACACCAGAATGGAAGGTCCATGCTGCCTGCCACTCAGAGACCAATGTTCCAGAGACAAGAGTTGGAAGGAAGGAATCAGGTTTATTCAAAGGCCAGAGATCTTGAGAAGATAGAGGCGTGATGCCTCCAAGCTCCAGGAGTGGGGGTGTTGCCTGATAGCATGGTATCTACTGATGCCAGGCTCTTTCTGTCCCGCCCAAAGAATTAGCCAGGATGATCAAGAAACACATAAATGCAACTTTTATTTAGCATACAGGAAGAAAAGGGAAAAAGAACTGTGGTGCACTGTGATACTATGACCTAACAGCATCCAAGGAAATACTTCAATTCTCTTGTATTTATCTAAGCATACTTTCTGACCTAAGATACAGTCTGTTCTGAAAAAAGTTCCATGCACTGTTCAGGAAAATATCTATTCTGTTGTTGGATGCCATATTCTGCAGATACCTGTTAAGTCCGTTTGTTTAATGGTGTGGTTTAACTCTGATGTTTTTTGTTAAATTTTTTATTTGGCTGACCTAATTATGAGAGCAGGGTATTGAGGCCACCCACTATGATCATATTGGTGTCTATCTATCTTTTTTTATGAGAAGAAACAAAACAATGAAACAAAATTTCAAAGCAAGATAATAGGAGAATAACAATGGTTAATACATTGCATATTATTTTCAATGAACTAAGAGAAATTAGTAGTATGACTATCTTAACTATCATGTATACATATACTTTTTTCCTTTTCCCTTCCTTCTTTTCTCCTTTCTCCCATCCCAGTTTCTCTTTCCTTTTGAACAGTTGCTTCCCATGGCACAATATCTATTGTACATTTTGGATCTTATTTACTCTTTCAGTTTCTCACATTAGGGAAAAATATGATGCTTACACATGTGGGTCTGATTTATTTCACTTATGAGTATGGTCTCAAGTTGCATCCATTTACCTATAAAAGTGTCCAGTTTATCCTTTTTTATGGCTAAGTAGTACTCCAGTGTGTAAAAAGACCACATCTTTTTTATCCATTCCTCAGTTGATGGGCATGTGTGTTGTTTTCAAGATTTAGCTATTACAAATTGCATGGCTGTAAACATGGATGCACATATATCACTGTGGTATGATGTTTTTAATTCTTCTGGAAAGATATCCAGAAGGGGAATAGCTAGGTTGAATGGTACCTCTAATTCTAGTTTTTTGAGGAATCTCCACACTGCTATAGTGGTTGCACCAGTCTACACTCCCACCAACAGTGGAGAAGGGCTCGTATCTTTTTAAGACTAATAGTTTTGTTTTATAAAATTAGGTCCACCAACATTAGAGGTGTACATATCTACAACTGTTACCGTTTCCTGTTGACATGTTCCTTCTACCAGTACATAGTGGCCATCCTTGTCTCTTCTTAGCACTTTTGGCTTGAAGTCTGCTGTGTCAGAAAATAAGATAGCTACTCCTTTTTGTTTTGGGGCTCCAGTTGAACAGAGTAACGTTTTCTATGCTTTTTACTTCCTACTGGAGGAGGTGTATCTCATGTAGGCAATATATGGTTGCTTTTTGCTTTTTATCCAGTCTTCCACTCTGGGTCTTTGGTTGCATAGTTGAAAGTTGAACGCTGACAGTTATTACTGTAAGGTGCTTACTGAATCCTATCATTACATTTGCATTATTTTTTCAGCGCTGATTCCTTTAGTTTTCCTTTAGATTAACTGCTCTCCCAATTAGAGGTATACTTTCCTAAGGGTTCTTTGGTGCTGATGGTCTCTCTGTCTCTGTCTTCCATTCCTTTAAGTATTTTCTGCAATGCTGGTTTAGTGTTATGTATTTCAATTTGTCATGGAAAGTCTTTACTTCCTTGTCAATTTTGCAGGCCAGTTTTATAGAATGTAAAAGTCTGCGTTGACAATTTTTTTTAGGACTTCAAAAGCTTCAGTCCGAGGTCTTCTGGCTGTTAAGTCCTGTGCTAAGAAACCCACAGTTATTCCAATGGGTTTGCCTTTGTAGGTTCCTTGCTGTTTTTCTCTAACCCCCTTTGATCTTTAAAGACAGCAACCAGATCACAGAAGTCAAGTCTGTCTCACAACACATGACCTGACTCTTTGCGCTTTTTTTATCTGACAGATACAAACAAGCTACCCTGCAACCTCAGCAGGGTTAAGGGCACCAGTGGTGACATTAGGCTCAGCTGGCTAACACCCTGCTTGAAGGTCTGCTGATCATAAAACCATTATTCTGCCTACCAGAGACTCCAAAGTCATTTACAAGCTGCCTCCAACCCTTGTCTCCATCCCGGTTTGAAGCCACCTCAGGAAAATATGGGGCACTCCAAGGAATTTTCCTTCCTCCAACACACCATGTATTTTCACATGGCCTACTGCTGTTCCTTCCACGTAGAAAGTCCTTGTCAATTTTTTCATCTGGAGAAGCCATCATTAAAGAACTACAGTAGCTCCTCTCATGACTACTAGAAATTGAAGGACAGTGTGTGTACACTGCACAGAGGGCTTTGGTAAGGGCTTAGGTGTAAGGGTTGAAATCCAGCCCACACCGAGCTCTCCAAGCCAGATCTGTAGCTGCAACCACCAGGTAGAAAGACGGCAGGCTCAGAGAAAATATATTTTTTTCCTAACAGACCCAGCTAGAAAAAATGATATATAAAATAACTCAATCTTATCTTTTTTTTTTTTGGTTTTTCTCCGGTACCAGGAACCGAACTCACGACCTTGCATTTGCCAGGCAGGCGCTTTTGCCGCTGAGCTAAATCCCCAGCCCCAAAATAACTCAATCTTTTTCCCACTACACTAACCTTTAACTCACAGCACTGAGTTATATATCTCCTATAACTATCATATTTTATGTTTATTATTATGACATCTGTCAAAATGTATCAGCCCCACCCTACCACCCTCACTGTTCCCTAGAAACCTGGAGATAGATAGATAGATAGATAGATGATAGATAGATAGATAGATAGATAGATAGATAGATAGATAGACAGACAGACTGATTTCATTCTTTGGATCAGAATGGAAGAGAAACCCAGCTCTGGAAGCTGGTAACAGTACCTAGGAGCTTAGTTATGACACCAGCTATAACAAAAAGAGAAGGTTCCAAAGTGCTCCATTACTTAAAATCAACCTTAGGTGGAATTGTAGGGACGGGGGTCTGTAGATAAGAAAATAAAATAGGGGCCTCCGTAGGTCTTCTAGCTAATCCTGACTAGAAGGAGTTAAAAATAAACTTTACCATACAAATTCCCCTGGGAAGCAAGTCAAAGACAGTGGTAGAAAAAAAAGAAAAAAAAAAAAAAATACAGATTTTTTTTTAAAAGGGCACATAATGGCCTTGGAGCTTGCACCAAGAAACCAGAAAAAAAGCTGACATGACACGGAGAAAAAGCCAAGTCCACAGATGATAAACCACTCCTACCTCGAATAAAATGTAGGGGAAGTAAGGGGGCTGACTAACTCTAAGGCAGTATGTACTACAATAGCTACCAAGAATAAGGCACCCCCTTGCCAGTTAGCCACCCACCCCAAGGATAAGAACCAAAAGGTAGGTCAAGGACAAAGGCAGAAAGAAGCTGCACACAGACTGCTGCAAGAAGTGACATGAGCCAGAGGTGCCCGAAAGTCAATCCAGCTGTGGCAAGTTCCAGGTGGAAGGGAAAGAGTGACTTGCCGTCCCCCATAAAAACAGCTGAGAACGAAGGGCCAATGGGTCCGCCATCCTTCTGGAGTCCCTTACCCTGATTCTTTCTTATCGGGGTAGCTCTCCGTCTTTTCCTTTCTCCCCCTTCCTTTTCCTCTTTACAAATAAACTCTCCTGTTTTTGTTAAACTTTGACCCTCTAATTTATTATTGAGGCTAAGTTACGATCCCAGTGGGCTGCACAGACAGCAGAGCAGCAGTGCTCATCCCCCAGATGCAAAAGGGTTACTCCCAGGGCAGATAGGAAGCTGAAAGACATTGCTGACAAATGCTGCCTGGGCTTACAACTTCACAGGAAGCTATGGGCCGGGGAGGCGGAGGACAAAGCTCTCTTCCAGGAACCAAGCCAGCTCACCCACTGTGCTATCTCCAGAATCTGTAGTCACCATTCACCATAGCAAAGCCACGTTCTAGACCAAGGGTTCAAGAGCCCAATGGTTCAGGAAGCAACTGTTACCCGGGTAGAAGTGAACGTATAGGAAGGCAAAGAAAAAAATACAAACACTTCCCATTGCAAATAAACCTGCAAATCAAAAATTTAAAAACACAAGAATCCTAATGCTAAGCATAACAGCCAGCAGCAGCAACACTCTGAATGTGAATCAGCTAGATTAAATGAGTTTTAAAAAGCAGCATGGCAAACATACATAATAAGTATGTGGAGGATATACAAGAGATAAATGCAGCATAAAGTCTGTCACTCAAACAAGGACAAACGGCCACATGCAGCTGGCCTGCTGGAGCAGCACCCTCTTCCTAAACTCACAGGGAGGATCCAGAAGACACACACATGTCCCCATGGTCCTTTTCTCCTAGGACAGCACGGACAGTTGGAGCAGTCACCTAGGAGACTGTAACAGAGGGATGCTGCGTGTCAAGCTGAGGGCCTTTGAAGCTATCGACTAAGGACATGTCAGCCTCTTCCTGGAGTAATCAGCAATAGCAGCATGAGGGGGCAGCATGAGGTGTTCTTGATGGGTGGTAGTACAAAGATTTCCCCCATGACTCCATACTAAAAGCCACACCTTGTGATTGCACCTCTGTAACTTAGCAACTTCATGACAGGGGCATGTAGTGAGAGAAGCACCAGCTTACCCCTCCAGGTAGATTGGGGAAGTAAGGGTGCAGGGCTGGCATGCAGTCCTTACCATTGAGCAGAATTGATTGCCATATGCACTGAGCCAATTCCTACAGTTCCCTTCAGGAAGCTAATTGTGTTTCTGGGGGGCCTATGAGTGAAGGATCAGTCCTAGAAAAGTTGACCTTTGTGTCTCAGTATCCATTTCAAAACAAACAACAAAAAATAAAAGCAAAACAGGTAGCTACCTAAATGAGGTGTGTGGTGCTTTGTTTTGTTTTGTTAAATGAGAAAACAATATAGTGATTAAATTTTAAAGTCAACAAAGCACAAAAAAACTGTACACTGATCTCTGAGAGTAAGTTAGTAAACTGAAAAAAAGTCATTGAAGAAATCACACAAATGCAGCCAGAGGCTGCAAATGTATGAAAGACTAGCTAAAGTAGCAAAACCCTGTAATCTCCACATGCTGGGAAGCTGAGGCAGGAGAATTGGAAGTTCAAACTCAACCTGGTCAACTTTGCAATTTAGGGAGACCCTAACTCAAAATTAAAACATCAGAGTTGAACAACACATGCAAACAAATGGACGTAATAGACAGCCAGAGTGTTCCACCCAATAACAATAGAATACATATTGTTCTCAACAGCACATGGACCTATGTCTGAAACAGACCACATGCTAGCTCATAAAACATGTTTAGGCAAATACAAAAGAATTGAAATTATCTCATGCACATTATCAGATCATAGAGCAATGAAACTAGAAATCAGTGGCAAAAGAAACCACAGAAATTATGCAAACATGTGGAGATTAAATAATATACTATTAAGTAATTAGTCACATAAGAAATGAAGGAATAAATTAGTTCCTAGAATCAGAAGACAATGCCAGTCCCACATACCAGAACCTAGGGAACACAATGAAGGCAGACCTAAGAGAGAATGTCCACATCAGAAACATATAGCATGCCCAAATAAATAACTTAATGATGCACCTCTAGGGCTGAGAAAATCAAGAATAATCCAAATCCAAAGCCAGGACAAAGAAGAAAATTATAAGGATCAGAGTAGGAATTAATGAAATTAGACCCAAAAGAATACCAAAAAAATGAATTAAAGAGCTGGTTCTTTGAAAAAATAAACAAAATGGACAAATTCTTAGCCAACCATACCCAAAAAAGGAAATTAAAAAACCAAATCAAGGAGTGGTGATAGTGGACATCCTTGTGTTGTTCCTGATTTCAGAGTGAAAGCTTTCAGGTTTTGTCCATTTAGTATGATGTTGGTCATTGGTTTGTCACAGATGACTTTTATCAGATTGAGATAAAAGACCATCTATTCCAATTTTCTGTAGGCTTTTTATCATGAATGAGTGTTGGACTTTATCAAAAGGTTTTCTGCATCTACTGAGATGATCATGTGATTTTTGTCTCTGGCTCTGTTGATATGGTATATTATGTTTATTAATCTGCATATGTTGAACCATCTCTGCATTCTTGGGATAAATTCCACCTGGTCATGGTGTATAATCTTCTTGATGACTTGTTGAATTCTGTTTACTAGTATCTTCTTGAGGATTTTTGCATCTATGCTCATCGGGGAGATTGGCCTGTAGTTCTCCTTTTTGATTGTATCTTCCTCTGGTTTTGGTATCAAGGTAATACCTGCCTCTAGGAAACAGTTAGGGTATTGCCTCCCTTTCAATTTAGTTAAAAATTGAGCAACTACTTTGAAGATAACAATCAGTAATACAAAAACCATTGCTGATTTCCTATCATCTTATTTTGAAATTCTGTATCATTTTATACTTTTCGTGTTGTTTTGGTTTTGGTTCTGTCTTTACTTTTGTTATTTTATTTTTTCTTTTCTTTTTAAAATAAAAAATAAATAAATATTCTTCACTCCCCCCAAAATAAAATACAATAACAATTTAAAAAAATTAAAAACCAAATCAATGCAATTAGAAATGAAAAACACAAACTCAAAATAGACTCCACTGAAATCCTGAACATTATTCGTAACTACTCTGAAAACATTAGCTCTAATAAATTGGAGAATTCAGAAGACGTGGATATATTCCTAGATACATATAAATTACCAAAATTGAAGCAAGAAGATGTAAAAGCCCTGAATAATGCAATAACAATGAAGTTGAAGAAGTAATTTTTAAAAATTACCAACTAAAAAAAAAAAACAGATGGATTCACCACTGAACTCTCCAAGAACTTCAGGGAAAATCTAATGTCAACACTCTTCAAACTATTTAATGAAAGAGAAAGGGAAGGAGTGCTCCCCAAATTGTTCCTGGAATCTAGTATTATCCTGATACCAAAAAATCATCAATAAGATACCGACAAACAGAATGCAACAAACCATCAAAAAGATCAAACATCATAACCAAGTGGGCTTCATCTTAGGGATGCAAGGATGGTTCAACATAAGCAAATCAATAAATGCATCACACAGAGGCGAGGACAAAAATCAAATGATCGTGTCAATAGATGGAAAAAAGGGCCTTTGACAAAGTACAACATCTATTCATGATTAAAAAAAAAAAACTAAAGAAAATAGATACAGAAGAACCTTGTCTCAGTCTGATAAAAATTATTTTTGACAAACCAGCAACACCAACATCACATTAAATGGAGAGAAAACTGAAAGCTTTCCCTCTAAAATCAGAAACAAGACAAGCATGTTCATTACTACAACTCCTGTTCAATGTAGTACTCAAATCATTAACCAGAGCAATCAAACAAAAGAAAGAAATAAAAGGGATACATATATGAAAAGGTCAAATTGTCATTATCTGCAGATAACATGATCCTTTACATAGGAGATCCAAAAAATTATATTAAAAGACTCCTAGAATAACCAAATTCAGCAATGTAGCAGAATACAAAATCAACACACAAAAATCAATATCACTGCTATATACCAATAATGAACTCGCCAAGAAAGAAATCAGGAAAACAATATCAATCTCACTAGCATCAAGAAAAATTAAATACTTAGCAATTCACCTAACCAAAGAAGTGAAAGACCTCTGCAATGAAAATTACAATACTCTGAAAGGAAATCAAAGAGGACACCAGAAAATGGAAAGTTGTCCTTTGTTCTTGGATAGGCAGAACCAATATTGTCAAAATAGCCACCCTCCAAAAGCTGATAAATAGATTAAATATAATTCTAATCAAAATATCAACACCGTTCTCCACAGACCTAGAGAAAACAGCCCTAAAATTCTTTTTTTTTGTTTGTTTTTTGTCTTTTGTTTTTTGTTTTTTGTTTTTTGTTTTTTGTTTTTCCGGTACCAGGAATTGAACTCAGGACCTTGCACTTGCCAGGCAGGTGCTGTGCCGCTGAGCTAAATCCCCAGCCCCAACAACCCTAAAATTCATATGGAACCAGAAGAGACCAGAATAGCTAAAGCAATCCTGGGCAACAACAGCAAAACAGGAGGCACTACAGTCCCAGATTTCAAGTTATATAATAAAGATACAGTGATAACGATAGCATGACTGACAAAAAGAGACATGTGGATCAAGGGAACAGAATAGAGGATGCAGGAACAACTGCAGGCACCTTCAGCTTCCTGATCTTTGACAAAGGGGTCAAAAACATACACCAGAAGAAAGATAGTCTCTTTTTAAAATGGTATTGGGAAAAAAGTGGTATTGGGAAAATTGGCTCTACACAAGCAGAAGATTGAAGCTACCTCTCACCTGTACTATATTAAAGTCAAAACAGATCAAAGACCTAAATACTAAAACAGAAACACTTATTCTGCTGGAAAAGAAAATAGTAAAGCTCTTTCAAACATCAGTTGCACAAGAAATAACATCAATAGTCAACCAATGGGATTATACCAAATTTTAAAACTTCTGGACAGCAAAGTAAACAGCCAACAGGGTGAAGAGATAGCCTACAGAATGGGGAAAAAAAGTTTTGCCAGCTCTTCCTTGGTCAGAGGACTAATATCTAGAAGATAGAAAGAAATTTTAAAAGTTGGATCCCCCAACATAAAACACCCAATCAAAAAATGGGGTGTAGAGGCAAAGGCCTTCCCAGCCCCGTGCTAGTTCTCTTCCCTCTTCTGCCTCTCCTTTCCCTCGAGCCAGAAGTTGAACTCCCAGAATGTGCTCTCATTTGTGGCTGAGATGCTCTTCTCCTTCCTGGCATGTCCAAGTCCTCACTTCCTCCAAGGCCTCCTTCTTCTCTGTCAGTCTCCCACTAAATATAAATCTCCCTTCATCTCACCTCCCCCTGTGACCACCACCCTGTTTCACTGCTGTTTATGTTGCTCAAACCCCTCCCAGGTGATGAACCCAGGGGCCTTGTGTCCTCATCCTGTTACACTGTCCCCAGCACCAAGGCTGGACAAGATCCAGCGTGGGGAGGGTCATGAAATCCAAGGCACTTTGGGAAGATCCACAGCGGGTGACATGATGGCCAAAGAGCACCAGGAGTTCACTCCTGACCACCGCCTTACGGGAGATCAGTGCAGACAAAACTGGCAAGGCTGTCCAGAGCTGGGGGTGCTGCTGTTTGAAACTGACTGGCTTTCTTCTGTGTCTCCTTGAGGATGCCAGACCCACCGCAACCACAGCTCTCCAAGGGCCAGCCTGGGCCTGGGCACTGCTGAGGACGAGGGATAACAGGGGACCCAGCGGCGCTGCTCCGATAATCACTCCCTGAGGGTGATGCAGCTCACACGGAAGATTAGGAGATTCGCCTGGAAACGAGCTTTCTGTGTCGAGTCCCCACAGCTCCCACAGCGGCCGTCCCACTCAGGGCATATTTACCCTAAGGACAAGCAACTTGAGGAAAGGTCTGGCTTGTCCTGTGTTGCCTCCTCCCCGCCCACTATCCAGACAGAGAGTGCCTTGTGCTAATTAATACCAGTGGAGGGAACAAATGACTAGAAGTCCTCCCCGTGGGCCTGGACATTCATTTGCTCCACAAATATTTACCGAGCACCTATTATGTTTCTAGTAGGAGTTAGAAAACACAACAAACAAGACACCGTGTTTGCCCCCAGGAAATTGGGGAAAGTATTAAAAAAAGCTTCAGTGTGGCTCTGGGGCCTGGGAATGAGTCCCCGGTATGTGCCGGTCGGCAGAGACGCTGGGCCAAAGTGAAGCTGGAGAAATCTCAGGCAGAGGAGCCTGAGGAGCATGTGCCCCTGTCCTTTGGGGCCAGGTGAGGCTGGAGGAGAGGCAAGCAGAAGTGAACCATTTGCTCCCTGCCCTTGAGCTGCCATACACCCCACCCTGACAACCACCCCAAGGCTCTAGCTGACCAGGAACCCGTCTCTGGATAAGCTGTCTGCTAAGTTCCAAGCCCTGTCTCACTTGCCCATTAATGGTATCACCGGAAGTGCTCACTGATCCCGCCTCCGCAGAGCATGCCGGGGCCTACAGCTTCACTCACCTCCTGCCTGGCTTCCTTTGCTTCTTCCTGATACCTAAGGCTTAGTGGTGGCCACACCGGGTACATTTCACACTTTGGTTGTTTCATGTACCCTGCAGATAGGCCGTTGCCGCTGACAGTTCCGGCATCTCATCAAACCCCCAGGCACCAAGGGCAATCATCTATCAATTTTTGCAAAGTCATTTGGCCGTCAATTCCTGTTAGTACTAAGGCAGAACGTGTCCCTCAAGAGTCTCTTGAGAGGAAGCAGGACAGTGTTCCACGTCTTTCCAGCTTGATAGCACTGCAAAAATCCCACGCCACTGCCTGCCTCTCACCCGGAGACAGGGCACGCATCTCCCCCGCAGAACACTTAAGGCAAACATGAGCTGGGGAGGAAATAAACGCATGAGGGTCCTGTCCCACCTGAGGCGGTGCCCCAATCCAAGCAGAGTCTGGCTCCTGGAATGAGAGCCTTTCTCCTCCTCAGAAGGACAGCTCAGTGATTGCAGAAATGTTTCCGGGTCGTTTGGTTTTTTTGTTGTTGTTTTGTTTTTTTGTCTTTTTTTGAGACAGGGTTCTGCTATGCAGTTCAGGCTGGCCTTGAGCTCACTTTTTGGCCCAGGCTGGTCTCGAACTCACAATGATCCTCCTGCCTCAGCCTCAGGCATGTGCCACCATGCCCAGCCTTTTTTTTTTTTTTCCCCAGGTCATTTATTCAGAAATAGCTCACTGATGAAAAGTATCCCAGGTCCTTCTTGCCTGGAACAAAGAAGTGGATGAGACAAGCCAGAAACGGTGCCAAAAAGTTTATTTGACAAGTGTGGGGTGAATAGGTATGGGAGAAATCAGTTCTGCAGAGCCATCTTGGGCAGAACAAGAGAAAAAGAATGGAAAAGCAAAATAAGTAAAAGTACATGCCACCTCCAGGAAACGCAGCACAGTCTGTCTTGAGAAGTCAGGATAGCTGCTGCCTGAGGTACCTGGTCTTCTTCTTTGCCATCCACATGTCATGGGAGCTCTCAAGAAGTTCTACATACGGGGTCCTGGCATTGCCCTGGGATCTTGTAATTCACAGGCTATGCTCCTTTTCCCAGCCAGCTTTGCTACGTTCTCCCATATCAGAAATACACCATTTTCATTTTTTAATTTCTGCCCCCAGAATGTGACTCTATTTTCTCTCTTTCTGGTGTGGTGTGGGGTGGTGTGGTATGGTGTGGTGTGGTTTGGCTTGGCTTGGGTTTTTTTGAGACACAGTCTCGCTCAGTAGTCCAGGCTGGCCTTGAACTCACAATGTAGCCTAAACCCGCCTCAAATTCCTGGCAATTCTCCTGCCTCAGCCTTCTGAGTGTTAGGAATGCAGAAGTGTACCACCATGTTTGGCATGTTTTCTCTATTTCTAGAGGGACTCTCAAGAATAAGAAGCCAAGGCAATTGCCCTTCAGCCTGGATAAAATGTAGTCCATGAGCAGGCATATTGTACACTCTAGTGCTTGACTGCACACTCTGCTACTCACCTGCCTCATTTGTCAAGAGGAGAGAGAAGGAAATGTCTCAGGGGAGACCTGAAGGATGGGCATGGGGCATAATCTCTGCAGATAGGAGAGGTTAGAAAGAGTTAATTCATGGAGGAATCTGTAGGGCCTGTTCCTGAGTCTGGATGTATCTTGCAGGCAACGAGAAGCCCCAGAAGAATTCCCTAGGTTTGGGTCTCAAGAGCTTTGCTCTTGAGAACACTCGAAATCTGGAATGGGAGACAGAAGACACTAGAGGCAAAGAGACCAGATTAGAGAGATTCAAACTGCAGACGGAGCAAGAAGTGCCAAGCGCTACAACCAGACAGCAGGGGAAGAGCTGGGCGATCCAGAAAATAGAATGGTTCGTGAAGGTCGCAGCCCCAAAACTTCGTAACTAGTCCGTAAGAGGCCAGAAGGAGGAGGGTGGAGATAGTACCCTGCATTCTGATCCTTCCATAACCGCAGGAAGAGAACAGGTTGGCAGAGCAGATAATAGCTGCCTTTCAGACACACGGAGTCAGCTGTGCCCGTGGGATATCCACACGCAGGTGAACGGATGGGTCTGGCGCAAGGAGGGAGGGCTGGAAATATACATATATATATATACTTCAAACTTGTTCAGACTTGAGCAGTAGCAAGTCATGCGTTGCAGCCCTGGATTCTGTCTGGCACTCTCTATTGCCTGGGGAGGGGAAAGGAGACAGAAGTCACTTCCTGGGAGAGGCAGGAAGACTTTACTGGTGACTGGTGCGGGTTGGGGGCTGTTGGGTCCAAAGCTGCTGTCTTCTGAAGTGCCCTGTCCTGAAAGCTAGACTAGTGCCGCTGGAAAAGCTCAAAAACTGTGAGATGTGCTACTGATTTATTACTTCAGACAGGTCTCTCAGCACCTGTTCCCAACTGTAAAATGAAGCTAAACTTAATTAGGATGATTCCTAATTAAAAACGTCTTATAATTCTAACACACATGAATCAGTAATGTAGTTTTTTTAAGGGAGCCCGTAATAATATTGTAGAGACAGGGGGCCCCATAGGTAGGGGAAAAGATAAGATAAATGTCTCAAGCTTTATTAAGATCAATAGGGAAACTTACTAAAAGCAGTTTCTGCCTTCACAGGTAGTCTCCGCAGTGAGGGAATTTTAAAATACAGATTTGATATTTTTCTTTTTTTTTTTTTTTTGAAAAAGGGTTTCTCTATGCAGTTCAGGCTGGCCTGAACTCGCTTATGTAGCCCAGGTGATCCTTCTGCTTCAGCCTCCTGAGTTCTGGGATCCGCCATGCCCAGCTTGCATTTTTTAAAATACTTTTTATCACATCATCAGAAGTGGCTTCAAGATATTTATCTTTTATTGCATTTAAGATGTTATCAATTTTCATTATCAAGGACAATGCTGTGATGCTTCCTTCCATGTGATTGTTTCCTTAGAGAAAATTCATAGCCATCCAACATCCTGGCCTAAGGTATGTGAGTCCTTAAGGCTATTAAATAGTATCAAGTTGCCCTAGCATAAAATCAAAAAGCTATTCTTCTTTAACAATTTATAAAAGTTCCATTTGTGTGACTCTATTAATACTGGTGGTGATTTTATTTGTATTAGTCTCTACTGATGTTATAAGTGAAATGTTTTGATTGTTCATAAAGTAGAACTTTTCTGTAAAATCATCAACCATTTGATAATTCATTTAAATAAGCACTTATACAAATCCTCAGAAAAATGAAGAAATAAGGGAATGAGATCCTGAAAAGGGTATATTAAGTTTAGTCATTTAACAGCCACACATACCTCACATACCCAGGCATTTAAATGAATAAGACCACGCAAACCCTGAGCGGACCACCTCCTCCATACTTGACACAAGGCAAGGTAAGTACCACAACAGTACAAAAGAGGGCACAGTACTTATCCCCTAAGAATTGAAACCTAGTTGGGGAGGTAGAAAAACAACAGAAGGTGTTTAGAACTCTTTTCCGCTCTTATCTGTTCTTTCACCAAACTGAGTTTTTACTTCCTCCGTGGGTCAACCTTAAACCACTGATGCTTGTCCGAATGCCTCTGCTCCCGCATCCCCCGAGTGCTGTGGGGCAGGGATAGGACCTTACTCACGCTGTTGTCACTCCTATGGGCGAATGATTTCACAATTCCCACAATTCCCATTATTCAGCAATGTAAATTAGGGGCGGGGCACCTCATCCTCTACCTACTCCCTACACCCCACATCCACTCCCTCTTAGCCCACTGGAAACGGGCCAGCTACTTGGATACAAGGTGATAAGCACACACGTTACACTCACGTTAAAAACATTAATATTAATTTTCAGTGTGACTAAGTAATCAGCCACACTGCCTTAAATCTTCAGGGTCAGAGACATTTCATCTGACACTTTGTATAGGCAGTTGAATAATTATATTAGGGACTCAAGGATTTTGTGTTTTATTCTTCCTCTTCATTCACTAGTTCTTCACATCCTTTCTTGCCTGTCCAGGACTCACAGGATCACCGACATCCACTTCTCATCTGAGTCTCCCTTAGATAACCGGCTGCTGACACACAAGCTGGCAGTTGCTGTTGTTTTTCCTTTTCAACTATTGTCTGTGGGGAAAGGGAAAACAGCCAGCTCAACCCGCTGCCCAGCTCAGAGCAGCTGTACGCCCAGCCCCTCCCTGCAGGGCTCCTTTTCTCCTCCCCTCAGGCATGCCTCATAACACCACAGAAAGTCCCTGCCTTTCCCACTGACTATTCACTGAGAGATGTCATCTGTATGACCCAAAGCCTCTAGGGCCCGCACAGCCGAATAAACACTTGCTCAGTTAAACTCTGCTGAGTAGACCCCTGTCTGGGATTCCAAGAGAACTGCAGATGCATGCAACAGAGAAAGGCTGGCAAGGACCGACCACAAAGAGTGGGCTTTGAACCTGACTTAAATACAGGGGTACCTCAATCCCCGCACTTAATTCTTCCCATGATTCTGGTCACAAACTAAATTAGACAAGAACCAAATCAAATTTCCCTGTCAGGTCAACAATGAACCTCACCATTGAATTGGGTTTGGTTCCTGTCCAGTCTGGTTTGCGACCAGAGTCATGGAAAGCATCGAGTTCGTGCACCGAGTCACCACTGTGAAATCTACAGCTAGTTGGTAACAAGGGCAGGAGGGGTTTTGATTCTTCACCCCTTTCTTGTTGCCCCCGCCCTCACTCCTGAGGAGTCTTCAATATGAAAAATGAGTTAGAACAGTGTTAGCAAGGCGGTGTGTGCAAGGTGGCTAGCAGAGGCAGTCAGGACATTAATATTCATTTTCAGTGTGACTAAGTAATCAGCCACACTGCCTTAAACCTTCAGGGTCAGAGGCATTTCATCTGACACTTTTGTATAGGTGGTTCCATAATCGTGTTAGGGACTCAAGGATTTTGTTTTTTATTCTTTCTCTTCAGCCCTCGGGAGGGTGAGGCAGGAGGATAGTTGAGTTTGAGGCTTAGGCTACATAGTGAGTTCAATGTCAGCCTGAACTATATAGAGAGACCCTGTCTCCAAAAAAAAAAAAGGAAGAAGGAGAAGGAGAAGGAGGAAGAGGAGGAAGAGGAGGAAGAGGAGGAGAAGAAGGAGAAGGAGAAGGAGGAGAAGGAGGAGGAGGAGAAGGAGAAGGAGGAGAAGGAGAAGGAGGAGAAGGAGAAAGAGAAGGAGAAGGAGAAGGGGGAGGAGGAGGAGGAGAAGAAGGAGAAGAAGAAGAAGAAGAAGAAGAAGAAGAAGAAGAAG
>NW_004955412.1:13884385-13929981 GCF_000276665.1 Chinchilla lanigera | reverse complement strand
AAGAAGAAGAAGAAGAAGAAGAAGAAGAAGAAGAAGAAGAAGAAGAAGAAGAAGAAGAAGAAGAAGAAGAAGAAGAAGAAGAAGAAGAAGAAGAACTTCCTTTCCCCAGTTGTCCCCAGCCCCCCATTATCCATTATCTTCTTTCTGTACTAAAACCTGCACTTCCCTCCCTACCACTTTGGCTTCCCAATTCAATCTACTGCAGTCTCTGGGCTCATATGTACCACTCCTCTGTCAGAAATCACTATCTTTCACCACCAAATCCAATGGCTAATTTTCTACACTTCTATGCCTGTTGTATTTGACCCTCCTGCCCACTCTGTTGAAACCATTTGCTGTCTGGTGACTGAAATGCTACTCTCCCTATGTCACCTGTGGGTCCCCACCTTGGACACCTCCTCCACCCACCAGCTAATCATGGGGTTCCCTGTGTCTCAGTCCTTATGCTTCTGCTCTTTGCCTTCTGCACCATGTCTTTGTACAATAGCATCCATTGATGAAGTTTTCATTGACTCCTACATTCTGACAACTCCCAAATCTGTACCTCCAGCCTGGAATTTCCTCCTGAACATGAGATTTGCATAGATAACTGCATGCTGGACATTTCCATCAGGACTTGCCACAGGTGCCTCAAGTGAGACCTGTTAGAAACTTACCTCATCTTCTCCACCCTGGCCCTGAGCCTGCCCCTCCTGTGATCTCCACCTTAGTCAAAAGCACCACCACCCACCTGTCCAGGCAAGCAGGACACCTGGTGCCATCCCTGGCTCCACCTTCTCTTCAGCAATCTACCTCTAAGGCCTACTCTTCGTTGCCTTTTCTTTTTAAATCTCCCCTATACCTGCCAACTATTTCGTGTTTACTTGTCACTGATCTGAACATAAATATTATCACACCCTCCTCATCAGACTCCTGCTTCCAGATTTTTCCATTCTCCCACCCATTCCTCAAGATAGCCGCTAATGCAGTCTGTCTAAACTCAGCTCCTGCTGTGTAACTCTCCTGCTTGCCTATGGATAAGGTTCAAAATGCTTCACCCGATCATGACTTGGCCCCTGTTCATTTGCCAGCATTAGTACCTGTCACTCTGTCTTGCATATTCATTACCTGTTAGTCAGTTGCTGCTCACACCAGGCTGCTTCACACCTCCATTCTTCTCCAGAAACATCCACACCCCTCCCCCGTCCTTCCAATCAGCTCATCTACCATTGACTCCAAAGAGCACCATCGCCTAAGGCATCCGCTGCTTCTCTCTACCTTAGCATTTCCCCACTGTTTTTGCAAATACCCGCTGGTGAACTACGTTCTAACACCAAACCAAACGCCATTCCAAAGGAAGCATCCGCTACTGGTCTCTGTGCCCTTCCTCCCCTCAAGACATAGCACAGTGCCTGACACATGAAGCCCTCAAAAAAAAAAAAAAAATCCTGGAATTGATTAATTCTCGCTGCAGGGGTATAAGACATGTACTGCAAATGAGAAAACAAACATCGAGAGTTAGCAGGTCACATGCTGGAAGGTGGAACAGCAGTGATTTGAAACCAACTCTCACACCCAAGCTCCTTCAAGTACAGCTTGGAAAACAGCCAAGCACAGAGATGGAGATGAGAATGAGAGGGCAGGACCCAGCCCAGGGAGCCCAGGTCTGTGTGAGGAATCTAAAAAACGAAGGTCAGCAGAACTAGGAAGCGGAGTGAGGAAGCAAAGGCTGTGGATTTGTGGCCTTGGTGCTATTGGTTCTCAATGGTGCCTAACCCCAGCTAAATCCCGATGCTGGGCCTGAGCGGCCAGTGTTCCCACAAACACTTGCACCTCCTTAGGCTCTGCTTGCTGAGTAAGCTGATACCACTCTCTTGGGCACAAATTTCTAGGAATTCCGGTATAGATCAAGACAGGGAATATGGCGAGGAATTAGAAGAGAAGTGAATATAGACAAGAGCTGAAATGTCTTTTAGTCTCTCCTGGAAGGACCCCGTCCCACCCCTATCCACCATCCAGCAGCTTTTCTCTACAACCGAAACCCAGAAGATAGCCAAGCAGAGGAGCCAGAAGCCGGAGGCATGGGACAAGTCGAGACCAGGTCAGGGCTAGGAATCCAGAGAATGAAGGGAACATTCTGAGACAGCAGCAAGAGAGGAGGACTGATAGACACAGCTGGAAGTAGCCACACCCTCCGAGCGCAGCCCTCCCCTGCTCCTTGCTCTCCAGAGCTCCTAAGCCGGAATAGGACTGCGTGTGGACAGGGAAAACCAAAGGACATAGGGTTGGAATGGTTTCAGTTAAAACTAAAAATACCATCTCATGAGAGGGCAGCAAAGGTGTACAGAACAAAAGATAAAGACAAGATGCCCTTCTCCGGTAAACCCCATGTCGAACAGAGGTGAGAACCAGAATGACCTCATTTGTGGGGAAACTGGCACGTGTCCAGGCGAGACTACCCTTCCCTCTGCCTTTACTTGAATCTCCATGGGCCAAACCAACCTATCACCTCACCAGAAGGTTCTGTCCTGCCAGGGGAAGGGGGAAGGGCCGGAAGACTTCTGGAGCCTGTGAGGAGCCGTGGCGCCCCTCGCATTCTTCATTCTGCAGCGGAGGCTTCAGGCACCAGCTCCCCGCCCTGTCTGTGCTCTGCAGACTGAGATAAGAGCCTTTTGGTTACAAAGTTTCACAAGAAAATGGGACTTGCTGTCCTCCCTTGCCACTACCCCTTAGCCAGCTCAGCTGGGTGGAAGATTCATTACCAGCTGGGCAGGACACATCCTGGTGCCCAGGTGAAGCACATGCAGTCCTGACTCACCTTGCATTGCTCAAGGAGGGACAAAGCCTGGGAAACAGAGTTCCCTCTGGAGGAGGTGTGGGTAGCTCTCCGGCACCGCCTCGGTGGTGTGTCTCCAGCAACAATAATAAGGAAACAAAGCAGGCATTGAGTGCTTCGTCTGGGCCAGGCATTGTGTTTTGCCTGTATTCTCTCCTTAAAAGCTCACAACACCCTTATGGGGTGCGTGGTACCATTATTTTATGGATGAGGCAATAGGGCAGTTCACGCCGTTGGTTGGAGGTCATATTGGTGCAAATGGAAAGGCAGGGATAAACACAGGTGTTTCTTCTCAGCTTCACAGATCCAGCTTCCCCCAGCATTTAAATGAGCCATCTTCCTTGCCCTCACGCACCCTCCTTCTCACAGTACGGACTCTGCAGTTTCCCTTCCGATGGCTGCTCAAGTGGTCTAAGCGCTATCAGTTTTCCAGAGCAGTGTAGGAAAGGTAAGGTAAGAAATCACTTGTAATGGTGCTTTGGGAGTGGTATTAAGATCATAACTGCTGACAAAGTGTTCCAAGCACCACGAATATTTAATAAACGTTATTTATTGGTTGCTATTAAAATCATTCACATTTCACATACCAAATAATTCTTTGCTTTAGAGCAAGGTTTCACAATCTCAGCACTACTGGCATTTTGGGCTAGATAATGTTCTGTTGTGGGGTCCTCCTGTGCACGGCAGCACCCGGGCTTCTGCCCACTAGATGCCAGTAGCCGCCCTCACTCCCACCCCTCGTGACAGCCAGAATGCCTCCAGGCACTGTCCAATGTCCCCTACGTAGCAAAAGCACCGCCACAGCAAGCAAATAAAATAGTAGTATTTATCCCTTGAGAATAAAACATCAAGAAAGTTTGTTTCTGTCTACAGTAGCTCTTACCACTCATAGTTATTGAATGAGCGTTCCTGAGAATTTTTTGTGTAAAGGCCCCAGAGTACCAATTTTAGAAAATCAAGACATTGCCATTATGCCTGACCCAAATCACTTTCCGCTTTTGTAATGAGATGTCATGAGCTAGTTCAAGCCCATAGCCAATAAGCTCTGGGTTCAAATTCCAGCACAAAGCTCAAAACCACTCTTTGTTAAAAGGTGAAGTAGAAATAAATACTTACGTATAAATCTCAGCTCCTTTACCTACTAGCTTTTGGTCAATACACTCAATACCACCACGTCCCAGTTCCGGTAAAATGGGGGTGATCATTCCTAGCTCATGCAGTAGCTCTGAGGTCTAAATACACTAAGTGAGACCTGGGCGTGGTGATGCATGGCTGTAATTCCAGCATCAGGGAGGCTGAGGCAAGAGAATCACGGGTGGGAGGTCAGTCTGGGACACATAGTGAGTTCAAGGCTAGCCTGGATTACATGGCTATCCCTATCTCATAAAAACTAAACAAGGTAAAAGAATTCAAAAGATGAAAGCAAAAATCTAGCAAATTTTTGCTCAAGATGTCTTGAAAATGGTCATTCCTTTACCTTTCCCAACTCATCACCAGGCTGATCAGATTCCTTCTTCTTTTCCCTATACCACTCAGTGGGAGAAGCAGTTTCCAACTCTGGCAGCACCTGAGGAGATTGTCAAGCTTCATCAAAAGATAGGGAAGGGCTGGGGATTTAGCTCAGCGGCACAGCACCTGCCTGGCAAGTGAAAGGTCATGAGTTCGATTCCCAGTACCGGCAGAAAACACACACACACACACACACACACACACACACACACACAAAGACAGGGAACTGAAATGAACAGAGACTTCTCAGGAGGAGAAGCACAATGGCCAATAAACACATGAAAAATCTTCAAAGTCGCTGACCATCAGAGAGATGCAACTTGAAATAACACTGAGATTTTATCTCACTCCAGAAAGAATGACTATCATCAAGAAGTCAACCAGAAATAAATAGTGGTGAAAGTGTAGTGGGGAAAGGAACACTTGCACATTGGTGGCAGTACTATATAGCCACTGTGGAAATCTGTATGGAGATTCCTCAAAAAACTAAAACTAGAAATTCTATTTGAACCAGCAGTTCCCCTTCTAGGTATCTTCCCAAAAGAGTTACACATCATATTACAATGATATATTTATACCCATGTTTTAAGTAGCACCATTCATGATATGTAGCTAAATCATGGAAATAGCCTAGATGCCCATGAACAGATGAAAGAAGAAAGAAAATGTGGTATTTTTACACAATGGAGTACTATTCTGCTATAAACAAGGGTAAACCTGAGTCATTTGTAGGAAAATGGATACACCTTGAGACCATAATATTAAGTGAAATAAATCAGACACACAAGTTTAAATACCCCATGGTTTTTCTTATATGTGAAGCCGGGCATGGTGCTGCATGCCTGTAATCCCAGCACTTGGGAGGCTGAGGCAGGGGATCATTGAGAGTTCAAGACCAGCCTGGGCTACAAAGTGAGCTCAAGGCCAGTCTGAACTGCATAGTGAGACCCTGTCTCAAAAGGACCAAAACAAAAATCTCTTATATGTGAAACCCAAAATATAAATAAAGAGTAAAATAAAAGATAGACAATGGGAAATAGGGAGATACGTTTTGTTCAAAAGGGAAAGGGACCAGGAGGTGGAGGGAGAGGGGAAGGTAAAAGGATTTTTAAAAAATTAATACATGTTATGTACAAGAACCAACACCTCACAAAGAATGTAATCATTAGGTAATGCAAACATGTACTAATAAAAAATAAAAACGGAAAAAAAAAAGAAAACAGGAATACTGATATCCAGGGTTGCATACCCACTACACCAGAATCTCTGGCTTGAGAGTATGTATTGTAAATGTTTAAGTATTTATTCACAATAAGGTAAAATACTACCTTTTGTACAATTTTATTGATGCCAAAAATTCGATAGTGTATTTGTGTTAATTCTTAAATAATATTAGTTATCAATACATTATAAATAACTAAAGTAAATCAGTGTATCTCTAGAGGGCATCTAATATATTAAGAAAAGCATAGTTAATTAGAACTTTAAAATTTTAATTTCCACGGTCATTTTAAAATATCTTTTACATGTCACAAAAGAAATCTTTGAAGTGGCAATCCTCAATGGAAGGACATGTTCCTAGAACAGGACTTTTCATTTATTAAGTCTGTGTTTCTCAACATCTGAGGCAATAAAAGACTGCAAATAATTCTGAAATTAATTAACAATAGCAAAGTATGTAAGTAACAAACTGCTTTTTTTAAGAGGCTAGACATAGAGCCTCACTGTTAGCAGGAAAGTAGATTACGTCATTTGTTTTCATTTATAGGGAAGATAAACTGTTAAGTATACAGTCATGATATTTAAATGCTATTACATAGTATCAAATTAGTACATGAGAAAAATCACAGTTCATCATTCGTTTTCAAGGCAAACATGAATTAAAGTATCTTCCTGTGACTCAATTGATGAAATGATCTGAAAAAGAGAGGACACGCGGTTGGATTCAGGGGTGACTTCCGGTAGCCGCGCTGTGAAGATTAGATGACCTGGGCAGCTGCGTGCTCTCAGCACCTCATAAACGGCATAGGAGAAGTCGCTATCTTCTCCCGGGGCCCGCAGCAGTGCCAGGCACAGACACTTGCTAAACATTTCAGAGATGATGAACTCCATCTTTCTCCTAGGATTTATTTTTTCTGCTTTTCTTTTCCCTATATCCTTAAGATTTTAAAATCTTATATTTCTGTAAGACACTTTCAACCTTACTTAAACAAGGTAGAGTGCTAGAAAATCAATAGGTTTTTCAACAATGGAACGTAGAGGAAGTCCAGGAGATGAGTATTTCCTTGCCTTTGCCCCCCCAAGATGGGTATCTCCAGCACATCCTTGTCAGACCACTAGGCTAACCCACAGCTCATCCTGGGAGTTCCAATTCAGGCCCCACGGATGAAACTGTCTCATATTTTTTCACTACAGAACTTTCTGGTTGAATGTGGTCAAATTTCTTGATTACATACTACACCTTTCCAAGAAATTTTAAAGCACTGCTAAGGAGGAACTGAGGAGAGCCCCGCATTTCCAGGCGCTGGCCTGGGCTTGCTTAGCTGTCTTTGGGACTTGGCAGTGGGTTTCTCTCAGGCAGAGTTCTTGTCTCTCAGGGGGAAGCCGGCCTCCCCCTCGGCTGGGAATGCCTTTCCTCCACCCATGTCTGTTAGGGAACAGAAAACACCAAGCCCTGAGCTCTCTTCTTGTCTCATTGCACTTCCTCGCCCAGCGAACCACTCTCAGCAGGGCACTAAGCACAACACTTCGATTTCTTTCCAAAAACAAAAGAAATCAATTGCCTATTGGGGGGTACTTTGGTCCTAGCCCTGGAAGAAAGATCTTGAACACTCTTTCCTGAGACGCAACCTTCCAACTCCTACTTAAACACAGCCATCCCTGCTGTTTGCCTCAGGGACGTGGGCATTTCTAGAAGTTAGAAGGCACACTAAATCTTTCAAATCCCTGGTTTCCAGACTTTGGCTATCACAGAGCTGGGTAGAGTAGCACGTTTTCATTTTACCAGATAAAGAGATTAAAAAATAAGCAGTTGGAGGGAGGGCATCTACCATCTTCAAAGACCGTGATTTCACTTAAGAAGCCATTCTTACACAAGGGCAAAGGGCTGTAATGTCAGAATAAAAGGCAGGCCTTTAAATTGAATAATTTTGGCTTTCTTTTTCAAGTTCTCACATTTTACCCTTGTTCCTATCATCCCGTGAAGATAAATGAACAGTTTTTCCGGCTTACCACCACTCTGGAGTCCCGAGGCAAATGCCTCTAAAGCGTCCCTTAAAGCAGTGTGACCTTCAGCAGCTCCCTCTGTCCCCACCCTAGAGCCCAGACCAACGAAGCAAACACGCCAGTGTGACCACAGCATCGTGCAGAACCCCTGTGCCCCTGACACACTCCAGGTTAAATGAAGCCACAGACGTGACTGACAAAAGGTCTTGAGTGAAGATATAACTATTAATTATTGCAATAGTAAGCAAGTAGACTGGGGAGGAGTCCCAGATGAACTACAAAGAATGCTAATTAAAATGCAAATGTACAGTGTCTCGATTACATCTGAATGTAAAATGAGAAGTGGAACAAACATGTATTAACTAGAGAGCAGAACTGTGCAGAGGAAAGCCCAGCTGCAAGGAAGGAGGCCAAGGCCTAGTCCTGTCTTTGCAACTGCAGTAAGTGGTTCCGATACCGCGGGTTAAATCCAGCAGATATCCACGCTCAGGTGCCAGAAAAACAGGGAAGGCAAGAAGCACACAGCTAAAATCGGGCTTTTGGATTTCTGGGGTGGGCGGTGCACGCCACCCCGAATGCCTCTCACTGGGTTTCTAGGTAAGACTGACAGGCATGATTAACAGAGGACTGCGTCATCCTGAATTAGGGGCTTTCGACAAGAACTGTGTATGGTTACGCTGATTAAGTTACATATATCACTGGAGGGAGGGTTGGCCCTGGATGTCACCCAAACCCAAGTGAGTGGAGAGGAATGGTCTCCTAGTCCCAGTGTTCTATCTGTGTCCCAGTGTCCCATCATCCCCTTGGGCAAATCATTTCATCTCTCTATTCTATTTTCTCTGATATAAATAAGGGACTTACAAAAAAAAATCACTTCTTAGGAGGGCTGTGGTAGCTCGGATGCATATTCACATATTTCTTAGGACCAGTTCAGCTTGAAAATGTCTAACGTGATAGACATCAGGGTGATCTTTCTCAGATAACATGTAAGGCATGAGGGAACGAGGATGGTATCTTCTAAAAAAGCTCACCACTGGTTAGCTACGCCCAAAGCACAGGGGCCCTCATTGTGGGATGGTCGAGAACATAAAATCCACTATTCTGAGCCAACAATCCAAAAATACAGCCTAGTATACACTCCACTGCGGGCGAACAGAGAGGGTAAAAGTTCTGTGGGTCCTTCTATTCTTTGCTGGCCCTTCTCCCTAGAGTTAGCACGGTGACCTGCCTTCGATAGTAAAAGTGGGCACTTGGGGGTCACATTATTTCCTTTCAATCTTAACATGATCATGTAGGGTTAGTATTACGACCTCCACAATATGCGGAAGACAACTGAGGCTCAGGCCGGTTAAACAGAGACCGAGGTTATATCATGAGATCAAGATTTACACTGCGCCTCTCAGCCTGTAAGAATACTTTGCCCCATTTGTGGCATGTTGAGCTCATACACTTTGGACACCCTTAGGAGACAGAATCAAAATCCCAGCGCTCCTCAGACGGACCAGTAGTAATTTGTGATGAACTTAAGGAAGTCTCCTATTAGGCTTTGACCTTGGGAGACCAGTTGCTCTCTATTCCTGACAGCTGTCCTTCCCCGAGACCAGTGAAGTGGTCGCCAAGAGTCCTGGAATACAAGCTCCAAGCAGACTGGCAAGTTTGGGGTACACGGTAGCCATAGCGGGACAGGCAAAAGTAACTCCCAACCTGCTAGATGTCAGATGCGCCAAGTCAGGGGTCTCACAACATGAGGGACAAAGTCGCAAACCAAAGGCGGAGGTTCAGAGAGTTTTATTGGGAGTAACAAGAAGAAAAGATATAGCATTTCTACTAGGGGTTCTCAGTGGCGGCCACCGAGGCTCTTTGTTAAGTGTAACCCACAGAACCCACAGAAATGCTGGCAAACCTATGACGTGCGGGCCACAACGGGCTTTTGTATCACTGAAAGTCCTAAAAGGTTCTCCATCACTGACCTACAGGATGACAAGTACGCCTGCTTGGCTAGTATTGATCTAACAGAGAAACGAGTCACACAGCAAGAGTATATGGCCAGCGTCATTCATCGCTAACTTTAGCTTACTCAAAACTTTTAATGTAGAAAGAACAAAGGCACCTCTGGGAAGGGTCTGAATGTTCTGATCACTCACCCACCTGTCTGATGCCCTATCCGGGCTCAGTGGGCCAGGAGGTGTTAATTACTGTAGAATCTCAAGCAGGTGTTTATCTCCAGGGAGGCTCGCAGGCCTGGCCATCCCACCTCTCTCTAGATGCGCTTTTAGCTAAGATTTTGACGGGTCTCGTCTTTCGCACTGGCTCCCTCGAGGGCCGATCCCTGACTGTCTATTAATCTCTATCTTTCTTAGCTGTCTACAATAATAGACCCTAGCATTTCCAGTTTTAACAGGAGGTCTGACATTCAGTTCTGGCCTGGTTTACTCAGATCAGCTGCGTCTTCGCTGTCCTGGGTGTGGTCCACGCGCCAGCAGCACTGCGGCGCCATCCAGGAGCCTGTTAGAGATGAGGGATCTCGGGCCTCCCACCACATCTGTTAGACAGAAGCTGCACGTTAACAAGACGCTTTCTATGACCCGAGAATCACACATGAAACTTTTTAAACTGAAACAGGGCCTTGCTGTGTAGTTTAGGCTGATCTTTAACTCACTGTGTAGCCAAGACTGGCCTTGAACTCCTGGTGATCCTCCTACCTCAGCCTCCTAAATGCTAGCATTACAGGTATACACCACCACTCGCAGCTGAGGCTTTTTAAAAGTGTCAGTTTCCAACAACTAGAGCCCCAAATGTTAAAGAAATGAATGGGGGTAGTATAGGGAGGCCCCTCAAAATGTGTTTTTTAAAGTGTTTTTTCCTTCTGGTCCCGTCCTCAAGAAACATCAAGTCCTTTCTAGCTAGAATCAACAGACAGCTCTGTTTTGCCAACAGCTGTCCCTGCAGCCAGTAGACACCCTTCCTCCCTAGGGGCAATGCTAGTACACCTTCACCCTGGTGCTCCCTTGAACCAAATTCCACATAACAGTGATGAATGCGGCAGTGTTGCTTCAGTCAGAGTTTTCCAGTGCAAATTATTTCCATGCCCTAACCCTCTGCCCCCAATTCACAGAGAGGTTTAGACTACAGTCCTCATCTCAACAGCAGGACTCCTGTGTTTTATTTTCTCCTGACCCTCTACCTTAATCTGGTATAAATTAAGAAGGAATGAAGCAAGGGAGGGTCGGGAGGGAGGAAGGAAAAAACTAAGCTGTATTAAACATTTACCGTGTCTCAGGCCCACCCCACCCCCAAGACAGTTTAAGGCTGGTATTACTGTTCCAGTTTTCACAAGTGGAGAAGCTGGCTGGGGTAGCTCAGTGACAGCACTTTGCTCAAGGCCCAACCTCCCCCTAAAAAAGTGAAGATGAAAGCTTGAATTGGTTAAACACTCTCCAAAATCCAGGATTCTGAAGAGATCTAATACTAATTCCCTTCTACTACCCCAACTTGCCTACACAGCATGTTATGTAAATAACAATTTTTGAGATCATTCACATCCCATAAAATTCAACTCAGTGGCTTTTGGAGTCTTCACAAGGCTGTAACAGTATCACTGCTATCTATTTCTACGCCCAAAAGGGACCCTGAATAAATTAGTAGTCACCTCCTTCTTGTCCCTCCCTGTAGTTCTGACACCCACCTTGTGCATCCACGGATTTGCCTATTCTGGATATTACATGTAAATGAAATCAGACAGTATGCTGTCTTTTGTGTCTGGCTTTTTTTCACTTAGCATAACCTTTTCAAGGTTCGTCCACATTAGAGCATGTATCAGTACTTCATCCATTTTTGTAACAGCCCATTGTATAGGCATACCATGTTTTGTTTAACTTTTTGAAGAAATGATAAACTTCATGAGTTCATGGATATTTGGGTTGTTTTCACTTTGGGGCTATTATGAATAATGTTTCTGCCTTCATGTAGAAGCATTTGTATGGATGTGTTTTTTAAATTTTTATGTATATACTCAGGTATAGAGTTCCTGGACCATAGAGTAGTAACTCTGTTTAACTTTTTTTATTTTTACTTTTTCAGTACTGTGGAACCCAGAGACTTCACACTGAGCTATACCACCAGTCTTGTTTTTAAAAAAATATTTTTACTTCAAGACAGAGTCTGACTAAATTACTAAGTTACACAGGCTAGGCTCAAACTTGTGATCCTCCTGTCTCAGCCTCCCAGAGTGCTAGGATTACAATGATGTGTCATAATATCAGGCTTGTATTTAACTTTTTGAAATGCTAAACTGTTTTCCAAAGAGGCTACATCATTCTACATTTCCACCATCAATGTATGAGTGTTCCAATGTCTCCATAACCTTGCCAACACTTCTGATTAGGCGTCACTAGCTGGTAGTCGTGATAATGTCTATAAGGTGGTTTCTCGACATAATTTTCATTTGCATTTTCCTAATGACTAAAGATGTTAAATATCTTGTCATGTACTTATTGGTTATTTTCATGTGCATTTGGAAAAAAATACTCAAACCCTCCGTCCATTTAATGAGGATATTTATCTTTTTATTGTTGAGCTGCTAAGTGTTCCTCTGTATTTTGGATAGGAGGCCCTTATCGTACATAATTTGCAAATGTTTTCTCCCATTATACAGGCTGTCTTTTCATTTTCTTCATAGTACCCTTTGCAGAACAGGAGCTTTTAGTTTTTATGAAGATTAATTCATATTTTTTAAAAATTTGTCTTTGTTTTAGGCATCATGTCTAAGAAGCCATTGCCTAAATAAAGGTCATAATGATTTATACCTATTTTTTAAAGGGTTTTATAGTTTTATATTTAGGCCCTTGATCCATCTGGAGTGTTTTTATTTTTGTTTGTTTGTTTTCAGTCCTGAGGATGGCACCCGGGATCTTTCCACTAACCGACATTCCCAGCCCTTTTTCAGTTCTTATTCTGAGACAGAGTCTGAGTCACAAAGTCTCCCTCTCCCTATCGCATAAGTGGATCTCAAGCTGCAGTCCATCTGCCTCAGCCTCGCAGTGTGCTAGGATGACAGCTTAGACCACCGTACCCAGTTTGGAGTTAATTTTTGTGTATGGTATGAGGTAGGGGGACAACCCCCATTGAGTTGTCTTGGCCCCGTCTCAAAAATCAGTTGTTCGTGAGTGTATGGGTTTACTTCTGCACTCTCAGTTCTATTCTATTGATATATAGATCTATACTTATGCCAGTACCATGCTGTCTTGGTTAATATAGCTTTGTAGTATGTTTTAAAATTGAGACATGTGAGTACTCCAACTTAGTTGCATTTTTCCAAGATCATGTTATTTTTAGTCCCTTGCTGTAGTTCTGGTACACAAGTCTTGTACTTCTCTTATTTAATTTATTTAAGTGAACCAATTTAAAGTTCAATGACAGTTTCTCCTACCAATCTGCTATTGAATACTTTTACTGATTTTTCTTTTTAATTATAGTTACTTGACTTTTAACTGCAGGATTTCTCTTCTGTGTGTGTGTGTGTGTCTGTGTGTCTGTGTGTCTGTGTGTCCTCAGCCCTCTTTTCATTTTTTTTTCCAACAAGATCTCATTAAATTGCTAATTTGCCCAGACTGGGCTCAAACTTGCCACCCTCCTGCCTCAGTTTCCCAGAGTGCTGGGATTACAGATGTGTACCACCAGACCTGCCTTGAACTGCATAATTTCTACTTTGTTATTGCTTGTCATTTCTGTCCCTTTATTACTATTCTTCATTAGATGCTATCATTTTCATACATGCCCTTTAATCCTTTTGACATGGTTTCTTCTTGTTCTTTAATATATTTAAAAAACTGAATTAATGTCCTTGTCTAGTAAGTCCAGCAACTAGGTTAGCTCAGGAACAGTTTCTGCTGACTGAGAGTTGATTATTTTTCATTCTATATGGCCACATATTCTTGTTGGGTTTGTATGCCATATATATATATGGAGTATATATATGTACTAATAAAAAATTTTTAAATGACTAATCCATATATATTCATTTAAAAATTTTTTCTTAGTACATGTTTGCCATACATAGTGCTCACACTCATCATAGGGAATTTGTACCTGCACATAATATATCATACTTCTTTTTCCCCCCATTTCCCTCCCTCCTTTCAACCCTTCTTCCCCTCCCCATTTACAGAAGTTTTGTTTCTGTTTTCCCTTTCATTCTTTGTTGTTTTTTTTTCTTTTTTTTTCTTTTTTTTGGCTTTTTTTTCTTTTTTTTTTTTTTTTTTTTTTTTTTTTTTTTTTTTTTGGCTTTGTCTCACTATGCAGCTCAGGCTGGCCTTAAGCTCACTTTGTAGCCCAGGTTGGTCTCGAACTCACTACACTCCTCCTGCCTCAGCCTCCCAAGTGCTGGGATTACAAGCATGCACCACCACGACCGGCTCATTCTTTGTTTTTGTAATCCTTTTTCCTTTCATTCCCTTCCCTTCCCTCTCCCTTGTTCCCTTTCCCATTTGAACATGTTCTTCCTACTTCCCATTATCCATCCTCCATTTTGCTCCTTGTTTATCCTTAAAGCTTCTCACACCAGAGAATCAATGTGATATTTAAACTTATGTGTCTTCTTTATTTCATTTAAAATTATGGTCTCAAGGTATTTCCACTTACCGACAAATGACTCAAGTTTATGCTTCTTTATAGAAGAGTAGTACTCCACTGTATATAAATACCACATTTTCTTTATCTATTCATCTGTTGATGGGTATATGGGCTATTTCCAAGGTTCATGTATTAAAATTGTGCTGTTATATAGATATGCATATATCACTAGTATGATGCTTTTAACTCTTTCAGGAAGATCTCTAGAAGGGGACTAGTTGAGTGAAATGAAACCTCCAGCTTTAGTTTTTTTAAGGAATCTCCATACTGATTTCCATAGGGGTTATACCAGTTACACTTCCACCAACAGTAGGGAAAAGGTTCTTTTTTCCCCCACAGACTTGCTAGCATTTGTTATTGGTTGATTTCTTGATGATAGCTATTCCTCCTGGAATGAGATGAAATCTCAGCATTGTTTCAATTTGTATTGCTCAAATGACTGTAACATATATTTTTGCATGTCAAATTTTTTTTTTAGTATTTTATATGTTACATATATAGGTTATGGTATACTGTGTGGCATATGTATACAGGTATGTTATATATGTGGGGTTTGGCTTTTGTTTGTTTTTTGGTATTTGTTTCTTTGGTTTTCAGTAGTGCTGAAGATTGAACCCAGGGCCTCATGCATGCTAGGCACATACTCCACTTCTAACTTACTCTGACCCCCAAGCCCATTTTATTTTATTTTTTTTTTTTGAAAATTAAACATTTATATTGAACTCCTATCATCTTGTTTATTGAAGCTCTGTATCATCTCTAATTTTTTTTTTATTCTCTAATGATTTGAACAATCTTCCATTCTTACATCTGGTAATCTGAGGAACATCATTGAAGATAACAATATGTAATATAACAACCACTGTTAATTTCCTATCATCTTGTTTTAAAATCTGTATCATTTCTTATTGTTTTGTGTTGTTTTGTTTTTGACTTTATTCTTGTGATTTTGTTCATTTTTCTTCCTTTAAAGTAAAAAAAAGAAAAAAACATTTAAAAAACATAATATGGCAACTCCAGACACCAGGTTCTCCTCCTCTCCCTGGGCTTCTTGTTGTTGCTTTGTTGTTGTCATTGCTGCTACTGCTCCTTGCCTGTTGTCTAACTTTCCCAAATTAATTCTATAAAGTCTGTATTCTTTATCATGTGTGGTCTCTGTTCAGCTAATTTAGTGATCAGCTAAAGAATAAACAGAAATTTCCTTAATTGTCTTAAGCCAGTAAATCCCAGTCTTTGCTAAGCGCCGCTCTGTGTACATTCTAGGCTGTGGCTTCATCAGGTAGGCAGTTTATAAGTCTGATTTAATCTTCCCTTCCTGCTTGTGTAGCACCTCAAAATCAGCCAAAGGTGAGAAATTAGGCCTTTCTTGGGTCTTTCCTGAGCATGCGTGTACCTCTGCTCATGTATATGGCCTTCGAGATTCCCAGAAATTTGTATGACGTTTTCTGTTTTCTACAAACATTTCTTACCCCAGTTTTTTCTTTTGTTTTTTCTGAGATAAGGTCTCACTATGTAGTTCAGACTGGCACTGAACTCATTACATAGCCTAGACTGACCTCAAACTCACAGTACTCCTCCTGCCTCAGCCTACTAAGTGCTGGAATTACAGGCATGGTCCACCACGCCTGGCTTTTTTTTCTGTTTTAAACTCAGCCCTTTTTAATCCCAGCTGGAACTGCTGCATTAGAGATCTGCAATGTTTAAAAATTCTCCCTTATTATGTTTGGCTTGGGGTGGGGTGGGGTTGACAAATACCCCAGCAATAAGGTTATTTGCACAGGGAAAATTCTGAGTCAGGTCAAATAAAGCCACACTCTAAGAATGAAGCTTTAAAGGCAAGTTCCAGACAAGTCACACTGTGACAGCTGTCTGAGGGTGAGACTTTTTGGAAACTGCCAAACCAATGTTGTCTCCTTACACTGTGATAATTACGGTATGTGATAATTACTCAACCCTAATTTCACTTTGGCCGATAGTTTGCTGGTCTTCACAGCTACTATAGCTGCAAATTGTTGGTTGCCAAGGCAACCATGGAGACTGGGGGGGCCATGGGGCAAGGTGAACTGCCAAATAGTTTCAATGCCATTCAACAATTTTTCTGAGGTAAATATTTCCGGATGGTTGTAAGCCTTTGATTAATTTCCAGAGTTCTGAAAAGGTTTGTTCTGACCATGTTGGCCAGGATTCTTTTGTTTTGTTTTGTTTTGTTTTTTTGGTTTCTCTCCGGTACCGGGAACCGAACTCACTACCTTGCACTTGCCAGGCAGGCGCTTTGCCACTGAGCTAAATCCCCAGCCCCTTAGCCAGGATTCTTGTTGCTTTTATACGAGTGTAGTTTTCACCCCACACTCTTGGAGAAGCACTCAAGGTATGACTTTGAGTCAATCCTACATTTTTTTGTTTGTTTCTTTCTGCTCACAAAGCAGCATACTTATTTCTGCTTTTCTTCTTTAGTAAGTAAATTACAAAAGTCAAAGGGAAGATACGAAAGAAGAAAACTATGTCTACAAGTTCCCTTGTGCCACGGTGCTCTGCATAATGTGGACCTGAGCTGTTTCTTATCAAAGCAATCATTATAAATCCAGATACAGTCTTTCTAGGTCTATGCTAGCCATGAAGCAATGGGGGCTGGGAAAATATCTGATCAAGGGGTATAGGAAGAGCATATGTGATATTCCAGGAAAAGAGGGTTTCTGTGCCTGAGTTCCTACAGAGAAAAGAACGGAGCTTCCAAACAGGGCAGGTATGTGATAATTACTCAACCCTAATTTCACTTTGGCTGGCATTTACCTTGTCTCAACAGCTTTCCTCAAAGAGCAAAGGCTGAGATGAATGATATGCAAAAGAAAACCATCATCCCTACATTCCCCAAACTGGAACTGGTAGAGCATCACGGGTGACAGGTAACTAGTGACTGATGATTCACTCCTGGTGGATGCCTTGGGCCAGTTCCAGAAGGCACTGCGTTTCCAGGAGGGGCGGGAAGAAGATTTGCATGTGTGACCTCATGCAGAAGCTCCTGCTTCAGAGCATTTAAGGAGAAGGAGAGTCCCTGAAGGAGAGTCGGCCGTGGCCAGTCTTACCAGTGTTAGACTCCTCGCTCTCCAAGCAGCTCAAGACCATGGCAGGCCTCCGTTCCATGTTTCTACCACTTGGGCTATTCCTGTGCCTCGGACTACACTTTTCTTCTGCCAACTTTACAAGTTACAGCACTAACTGCACGGTCTTTGATAAGGTCTTCACCACCCAAAACCCAGGAATTCAGATCAAGACAGAAGTTTTTCAGGGCAACACGATCTACACAAGTGAGTATAAACCATTCTTTCCACTGTCTTTTGATCTCTGGGGGGTGTGAGCCAGAATTTCAGAACATACCCCTCCTTCTGGCTCTCAGGTGCACAGAATATGTGTTTTTGAACCAGGTGGGAGGTGAGGGAAGAAAGAAAAAGGAGAATGTGTGTGAGACTGGGTTGAGGGGACTATTTTTGCATATTCTCTGTCCAATCCTGAGCCACAGAAGGCATAAGGTTGCAATACCCAGATTAAATGAACCCTAGCAGAGCAAACGGGGGCACATTCTCTGACTTCAGTAAAGTGAGATAATAATTGCACCACAGTCTATAGCCTTTTACATCCACTGACAAAACTGTGCCGCGTAAATGACTCTGCTGCACAACTCCAGGAGGTACTATTTGCATTTTTTCTGTGTGAGTGAAAAATCTCAGACAGCAGGGAAAATATTATTATCCCACCTTTGGTGTAAGGAGCCTGAAGCCAAGAAAAGTTAAATGACTTACTTAGGGTCTCGTTGCTAGTCAGTGGCAGAACCAGCTTTTTTCATTCTTAATCCAAAACTTTTGGTAGGAATGCCTAGAACGCATTTTACAACATCCCTCTGGGGATCAGCCAAACCTACAAGCCAAGGGACATCCTTTCTAATTAGTTTCATCACAGCAACATCTGATTTGTGTGTATGAACGCATTTAGTCTTCATACTGACCTTCCAGGTAGATCTCGTTATCGTTCCCATTTTGTAGATCCCCAAGCAGAGGCATAGATGCTAAGAAACGAATGCAGGTCACAAAGCCACGGCATGGTGGAACTGAGATGGAAACCAGCATTCCAGTTTCAGTGACCTTTCCCTCACAGCACAGCTCTTATTAGAGATAATAAGAGCCAACATTTCCTGTTATATCCTGGGCATTGTTCAAGCAGCAAAGGCTATCATCTTCCCTTTTCACAGAAAAGAGCTGAGGCATAGAGACGTTAAAAATCTACTCAAGGTCTTTAGACTGTCACAGCACTAATATCTGAAGATAACAGCCAAGGGTTGTCCAGCTTCAGATCCTGTCTTCTTAAAAGACTGAGCAAATTTTGCAGAGACCACCAGGGTGACAGGGTCTACAGACTCCCAGACTTGGCAAGTGAACGGCCTGGCATGCCTCCACACATCCTGGCTTGTCTTTCCTTTCCATCTTTTCTTGGGACTGTCACTAAGTGCTTCTGTTGTGACAGGGCTAATAATGTCCCACTTCCTCAGGCAGTGGCTCTTGACCTACCAGAGTAGGAAGGATAATCTTATAGTTCAAGATGGATATCAGATGTAGATAAATGATTGATGGATAGATTAGATAGATAGATAGATAGATAGATAGATGGATGACGTGGGGAATCACAAGCATTACTACATGAGGCATTACAGGTCTCTGATAGAAGATAACAGGTCATGAGATGAAGAATTTTGCTACTAAAATGGGAGAAAGAGAGGTCTCTTATATGAAGATATCATAGAGATACAGCAGCCTTCTAAAAGGAAGGAGACGGAGCAGGAAGACGGAGGTGAAGAGTGGTCACAGCAGTTACACAGGTGCCAGGTGGAGCCAGGAAAAGGGAAGAGGAAAAGAATTCAGGTTCCTTGAATGCCTACACACGCTATGCACCGTCACGGCCCCGCTCAGAACAGAAATGCACAACAGCTCTGTGGTGCTCTCACATTGGGAGCGCTGGAAGGTGAGGGTCTAAATCCCCCGTCTTCAGGGATGAGAAGAGCCAGATTCAATTCCTCACCTGTAATCCACAGCAGGCTCCATGATATAATCCAGCAGGGTCATTGGCCGGGCTCGAAACTTCTGAGGATTCCAAGTAAATGCTCCCCCGGGCCAGCACCTTTCCTTATTCTGGTTTTGAAATCCTTTTACATCTTAGCGTTATGTCAACATTGACGAGTCACATATAAATGGCTTGGCAGATCCCAACTGATAACAGCGGCTCAGGCAGTACCTTAGAACAGGTTCCCTGAGCTTGTTTAGATATCAGGGAAAGAACTATTTAAGGCAGTGACATTTACATTAAGACTATGCTGGGTCAACCGCTTCCATTTTTTATATTTGTGAGCAGGGGGAATGTCATCCGCCTGCCTTTCTTTCTGAACTAAGCTTTAAGGCATCCTACCACATTGAATGTACAACTTTTGTTTGTTGGTTGGTTTGTTTTTGCTTTTGTTTTTGTCTTTTTTGAGACAGGGTCTCGCTGTGCAGTTCAGGCTGGCCGTGAGCTCAACTTGTAGCCCAGGCTGGTCTCGAACTCGTAACGATCCTCCTGTCTCAGCCTCCCGAGTGCTGGGATTGCAGGAGAACTTTTTTAAATGGACCAATAAATACTTATTTTGTGCCCTTCCTGGGTCAGGTACTATCACAGGTGAAACCACAGGATATAATGAAGTGCTCGACTAAGTGTGAGGGGAAAAGAGGCCTAAATTGGTCCAAGGAGAGACATGAGCAGGATCTTGGGGTGAAACTGGGGGTGGGGTGTATGATGAGAAGGAAGAATTTCAGAAAGGCAGAAAGTCACAAACAAGGGCCTGGGGCAGGTATGGACCGGGTGTGGGCTCAGGGCACTGCAGAATGGGGTCAAGCAGCTGCCCATAAAACAGAATGCAAGCAGTGTGAAGCTAGGTTCTTAGAGTCCTAAGCTCCAGGTACCAGGCACTATTATTGATAAGACAGAGGCAGAAATAATGCATAAAAGATGAAATGTTTAGATGTTCTAGAAGGAGGGACACTTGGAAGTCTTCGGACGGGAGCGAGTCCTGAAGGACGGGTTGTGTGAGGAAGTCTGCCTGGCGCCATAGCAGGGCACAGGCACCCTGGGGGAAAAGAACCTCCAGAAATCCAGAGAATACAGGTGAGGGGGAGAGGAGAAAGGAGGAATTACTGCAGAGTGAAAGGAAGAAAGCAGAAGAAGGAACTGGCAGAAACACTTCCTTAAAGAGCTGACAGCTTGATGACTGTTGGTGTGACACGGTCATGCATCACCGCCACCACACCGCGTTGCACAGATGTAGGACAAACGTCAGCTGCTCCCTGACCAAGTGCGACACTGTGAGATTTGGGTCAGCTGACCTTGACTGGCAAAGCAAACAACAGGCCAGAGAAGTACGGTGGGCTAAAAATAATTCAATAACTATATATTCAGAGAAGGATCAGGCCCTAGAAGAAGTCAGCGCAAGAAACTGAGACATCAGAACTGTGCCTCGGGAGAAATCTGAAGACAGCCAGGCCTCAGGACAGAGATGCAATAGCCAGGCCTGCAAGCTAAACAGTGATTTGAGATTACACTGTAATTAGCATCAGGCACGTAGGTGGGTGACCAGAACATCCAGACCCATACTCCTGCCCCTTCCCAAAAATGCCTTTGCTCTTTCCAAGTACTCCTGCTATGTGACTTGCTTCCCTACTGGATCAATATTAGCTAAGCAGCTATACTTGTATTCCTATAGGTTGACTGTAGTCTGACCCACGTGGTACCCATGTTGTGATTTTGCTGTATACAATACCCCTCACAACGGGCGTGGTGGCCACCCATTTGGACCCTGCCTGGAAATCCAGAGACTATTTTCCTTCCCTTTATTTTCAAGGAAACTCTCCTAATTTCTTCCTTTGGTTTGCGACTTCATTCCTCCACGCTGTGAGACCATGAACTCGGCGTGTTTGACATTTAGCAGGTCAAGAGTTACATTTTTCCTACAGCAACAGCACATGCCCATAACCCCAACACTCTCTGAGGCTGAAGAAGAAGGACTGATGGAAAGTTTGAGCCTAGTGTGGGCCCCTTAGCAACTCAGCAAGACTCTGTCTCAAAATGAAAAATGAAGAGTTGAAAACATAGTTCAGTGCATAGGCCCTGGGTCCGATTCCCAGTACCACTATAAAAAGAAAGAAAGAAAGAAAGAAAGAAAGAAAGAAAGAAAGAAAGAAAGAAAGAAAGAAAGAAAGAAAGAAAGAAAGAAAGAAAGAAAGAAAAAAGAAAAGAAAAAAAAGTAGGGGAAGAAGGGAGGGGAGGGAAGCGGAAGGGAGAGGAGGAGAGGGGAGGGAAGCATGTGGCACGAATGATGAACTGAAAGAAATGAGAATTAGAGAGGGCATGACCTGCTCCTAAGTTTTAGAGGCAGAATACAGATCCAGGACTGTCCAATGAACCTGTTGTGCTACAAGATCCCCTTTCTTTGCTTTGTGAAGGAGAAATCTTTGAAGGAATTTAAGGCGGCTGAGAGGCCACCTGGAGAGCAAACAGTGTAACCCTGTGGAATGCACTCACAAGGGACCTCCTACGGGACGAAATAGAGGGACCAAAATACAGTATTGTCATGAAATTCCTCCCCTCTGACCCATCAGAGTGCTGAAATTAACAAGAATCACGAGGTTCCCTGAACATGCTTGCCTGGCTGGGTCAAGGGGGAGACTTGTCTGAGAGGAAAAGAATCCTAAAGGGTTATGTGACAGGTACTTCGGTTTGGCCCCTGTAGCTCAGAACCACCCCCCTCCCACCCCACTCCCACCATCCCACACCTTCAACAATGGAGACTAAGAGAATCAGCATTTCTGGGGCCAGGATCAGGGCTTTGCTTTTACTTGGCATTAGAGGTCCCTTCCATTCACAGAGCATGTCCCAGGAGCCCACCTGACCCTTTCATGTGCACCAAACATCCCCACCCCTGCCCTGAGAAGAGGCCCAAACCAGGGCTGAGAACAGGTCTTTTGAGCATCTTTCACAGCAGAAAATTTGGAAAATACAAGAAAATGGGAAGAAAATAAAAACCACCTGTACTCTCACTACCAAGAAATCGCTACAGTTAATGACTTGTATTTCCTTCTAGACACTCTTCAGCTACTTTTACAAAGATGGGACCACACTATAGGGATGCATTCCTTGTAACCTTTTCTCACGATTAATTTGTATTTTATGCGCTTATACCTCGGTTCACACAGCACAGATGGCTGATGGATCTCTCACCCCTTCCTCCTAGTTTGGGTTCCTACGAATGGCAATGTCAGTATGGTGGTCCTAGAAGTCGTAGACAAGCACGACAATGTCGTGGGCCTCTGTCAAGGAGATGAGGACTGTAACGGCAGCGCCCTGTATCACCTGACTTCCTCTAACGACACGTTCCTCAAGACAAATTGTGTTCTGAACTCCAAGGACACTGCGCACAGGCTGAAGTAAGAACTTACATGATTTTGCTTTGACTGTTAAATTTTTATTTTGGGCTTTGCAGCTTTACCTTCACCCAGGAAGACTAAAACTACATTCTGTCCTGAAAGAGCAGATCTGATCATCAGGTTGTGTCCACCGTCAACAGCCTAATCTCAGAGGGTTATGCTGATGGTGATACTGTCAAGCCATCTGGCTCTCTTCTGCCATGCTCTGGGCCTACTCAGACTTAATTGCCTTTGGAGGAGGTACTATTATGCCCACAGAATGAAGAACAAGAGCAGAATCCAAAGGGAGCTGCTCCTAATCAGCCTGACCATGACAGCGGTTGCTTACAACCCAGCCGTGGCTAATTAGGGAGAGGACTTTCCTTTCATCTCACCTCATTAAAGCCTGCACTCTCCGTGCAGGACAGATAAAATACCAACACTGGCAATGTGCAAGAGAAACAGTGCAGTCCCACTGTCCGTGGCTTGCACACCCCTCCTAAGTCGCACACCTCGCTTCTCTGCTTGTTCACGACATGACACTCATGGTCTTGATCCAGGGGAGGGGGCACAGGGGCAAGGACCCCGCTGTGCCCGGTACCGTGCTGGGTAAGGCACAAAGGGGATGTGGAGAGGGCCCGGCCCATAATGAAGTTGGTGACGCCCATACAGAAATAATTACTGAGGCGAAGCATCACTTCCTCAGCATTCCCTGAACTGCAGATCAAGGAGGGACTCTATTAAACAGTCTCATAACTTCCTCTCCTTCATCAGAGCACCTATCACAACTGTGATCAATAGCTAAACAGATTAGTTGATCACTGACTCAAAACCAGTCTCTCTGAGGACAGTATAAATGTCACGAGGGTAAGAACTAAGCTTGTCTTGTTCCCCATTGTCCTTTCAGCACCAGGCGTAATGATTGGCATGTAGGGATCTTTCTTCATCATTTGTTCAATGTATAAACAAAGTCTGATAATAGAGTGTACCCTCTGATATGGTAACAACAGAGCAAGCTGTATGGGTCACTTAAGGAACATTAAGCACCTCTGATGTATCAGGCATTGTTCACAAGAACTTGGCCCTCCAGTGGGGCGCAACAGAAATTCAGTGCCGTACAGAGACCTGTCTGTGTTAGTAGCAACAGGGAGAAACAACTTCAGAGGGAAAGCTGCCCGTGAGCCTCTGAGCACACGTGACCAGGACTATAGACAGGGGGGCTGGCTTAAATGGAGGTGTGGCCCAGCCGAGGGGGATTTCAGGGCGGTGAGCTGGAGGAAGTAGGAGGGTGGGAGAGGTGGTTTGGAGGAAAGATTGTGGAGGAGCTTAGTCAATACAATACAGAGCAGACTCATATTTAATGATCTGCTAATTGTGCCCAGAGGAAGTAAGCGCAGACAGGATTAAGAGGGTGGGGTGTTCCAGAGAAGCAGAAACGTGAGCGGAACTTGTGAATTCCACAGATGAGGTCCTCACCGTCTCTCTCATTGATCTGCCCTCCACAGAGTCTTCCTTGTCTACTTCAACAACTCGGCTGTGTTTTTTTCTCAGAATCTGGGAAGGCAAGGTGAGTATTTGCGTAGCCCATTTACAGATCTGACTGTAAACTCAATCAGCCTTGTGCGTGCTCTAGAAAAAAAGTGTTTTCTTATCCTGCAATACTCAGATATCGGTTGAGTCTCGCAGTACCTTGGAACCCACAGAAGATCTGCCCAAGCTCTTATCACAATGCCCTGTGGAAAGCAAAAGCCCTCCCCAAGAGTTCTGCAACATCTCAGAAGTTTTTATGGTCACCGTTAGCTCCGTATGAGCTGTTCTATTCAATATGACACAGACATCAATACGAAAATCAACATCCTCCTCTGGTTCCACAAAGAATCCTCACTCATAGAAATCGTTCATTAGCTATAATAGACTTTTATTCTTTCTTTCCTTTTTTTTTTTTTTTTTTTTTTTTTTTTGAGACAAGGTCTCACTATGTAGTTCAGGCTGGTCTTGAACTCACTTTGTAGCCCAGGTTGGCCTTGAACTCACAATCCTCTTGCCTCAGCCTCCCGACTGCTGGGATTACAGGCATGGGCCACCATACCTGGCTTATAATCGACTTTAGCCAAAATGTGTTAAAGGGGATGAGGGTGAGGGGAGAGGAGTTGCACCAAAAATGGGTTGACCTCTGAGAAATGCCAATAATTTTATGAGTTCTTAAAGTGGCCCTTGGCCACCATCACTATCACCAGGAATTTTCTCTGGCTTTTCACAGGCTGTAGCCCCGAACTTCACAGCCTTCTGAGGCTCTTCACCCTTCTTTCCCCTTATCCGTCCCTTTCCTCTTCTCTGACCTCCCTGTAAGGTGCTGAAACAAATTTTAAAAACAAAGGTCAGAAAGGTAGGCTCTTACCTAAGATAGCCCAGCAAATCGAGGGCTCCAATTCCGTGTCAGTGCTTTCTCCCACTTTTCTTAAAACTAAAGAAATAATTTTTAATCAAGTTTTTAAATATAAGATTCCACCGAGAACAAGAACTCAGCCTTTTCTCAGTGTCCAGATGACAGGACACGCCCCCAGAGCCCCAGACGCGGAGCGATACGCCTAGCGCGCTGCCTGTTCTCCTGCCAGGCACGCACTGCACAGTGTGTTCAAAGGGGATAATTGTTTCCACCAACCAGTTCTGAAGTGATCACCCCTAGTGAAACAACCACGGGAAAGTCTTCAGTGTTTCTTCGGAAACTTTCAGTCCAAGAGGACTGGGATGTTATTTTCCGCCTCAAGGACATTTCTGAGCTGAACATGTGCATAAAAGCTGGGGGAGAGGGCACCCTCCAGGCATGCAGAAGGCTGCCTAGCCTGGATAAATCGCTGGACGTTTCCCTTCCTCCTTGTCCTTGTGGTCCCTTCTAAGGTCCTCTCAGACACTTGAAGGTGTCACTGCCAGATTCCCTTTCGCAGGATCAGACAGGCCCCCAGGACTATCCGCCTGACTTTCTCTGCTTCTCTGCAAGGTAAACTCAGAGAATGACCACTGGGTCAGGTCCCTGCATGTGAAAGTGACCGGTGCCTCACAAACTACAGAAAGAGGTCAGGAATTGGACAGGGCATCCTGCGCTAACTTTACAGCAGAAACGGCAGTCCTGGGGACTGGATGATTTTGAGTTCTTACAAGCCCTTGAAATGAGCAAGAACATAAAATTGTGCTATTCTGAATCAGACTTGCACTAATGAATCTAATATTAAGGATCTGAAGACACCCCCCAGGCCAAAAATAAATCCAGCAGTTGTATAAATTCAGTAGATCCCCCCTCCCCTCACAAGACGGCGCAGACCTTCAGGGTGTCTTTGTGTGACTTAACATTCTGTACCCTCCTCCACAAACACCTGAGCTGGCACTGGAGAGGTGTGGAGTGAATTTCACTCTTGAACACTGGCTCCAGCAATCTATCCAATTAGCCTCTTGTTCCAATGCCCACCCACCATTGAAGAGATTCTGACACTGTTTGTTTATTTGTTTGTTTGTTTGTCCCAGTGATAACTACAACCTCAGCCACCAGGACGTCCACCAACGCTCTGAACACAACTATGACCATCAACACAACCATGAGCACAGCCCAAACCAAGACCATGGCCCAAACCGAGACCACGGCCCAAACCGAGACCACGGCCCAAACTGAGAACACGGCCCAAACCAAGAACTCGACCCAAAACTTGGCTGTGAGAGCGTTCAGCAGCCCCATCGCGAGTGCCATTCACATCCTGCTCGTTTTTCTTACCAGCAAGCTCCTCTTCTAAAGGAAAGCAGGAGAGCAGTTGCTCAGCTTCCGGTGCAGCCTCCCATACTGAGGCTCTAGGCCTGGGCTTCAGTGTAGGTGGACCAAGGCCTCACATTCTCAAGCTGCGCAACTTCACTGTCACTACTGCAGGCCAAGGACTGGGGCACTTGCTGGTGGGCACGGGTCACACCAATGTTTAACTGGATCTTTCAGGACACAAATTATGCTTTCTGTAAATACACAGACCTAGCCTGATGGTAGCCTGGAATTCTGCCTCTGAGTTTAACATGGTGACAGTCAACCCGAACTTTTTTTAATAGCCAAAGGGTTCCTCCGTGCCTCCTCATTTTCTGGAGGAAGACTCTTTCCCTACGTTCAAGATGATCTGATCTCAGCTTTCTGACCAAAAGCCACCCAGGTGACACAGAATTCCTGGGACTGTGACTCAGGGGGAGGGAGAAATGGCTCTGAAGCTACGGCGGCCTCCCATCTTATCCCTAAGAGTAGATGCCAAAGGGCAAGAGGATAGGATGGTGCCATGTCTGAGCGGGCAATGACAGGAAAAATTATGTGCTTTGTCCTAAGTCACACCAAATAAATGATACTTGAGACTTGAAGAATGACTGCGTTAAATTCAAAGTTGTCTTTAATGAGTGACTAACTTACAATTTAGAGAATGTTATCAAATCACATATTTTTAATTTTGGTTTTGTTTTTTCTTTTTTTGTTTATTTGTTTGTTTGTTTGTTTCTGGTACCGGGAATTGAACTCACGCCCTCGCACTTGCCAGGCAGGCTCTGTGTCGCTGAGCTAAATCCCCAGCCCCTTGGTTTTGTTTTTTCGAGACAGGGTTTTGCTATGTAGTTCAGGCTGGGCTTGAACTCACTACACAGCTCAGGCTGACCTCAGGCTTGTAATGATCCTCCTGCCTCAAACTCCCAGGCGCTGGGATTATAGGCATGCACCACCACACCTGGCTCAAATCATATTTCATGTATTAAATGAAATGTTTAAAAAATTAACGAAATTATGCATGTGTGTATGTTTTCAAGGCCAGATCGAAGGGTAAATTTATCTTGATTTTCATTTTCCTCAAGTGCAAGCTGGCCACTTTCTTCCCCATGGTAATTTTCACTAAGAAATGGACAAAATACTTATATTTATAATACAGTGTAAAACTAAAAAAAAAAAAAAAGCATGGTGTTTCCAGTATTAAACTTGAAATAAGTGATAAAGTTTTCTTTTAACAATTAGGCTAACCTCCAGGGTGCTGATATATTTTTTTCTGGTCCCTAAAATTGTGTGCCTTTTTAAAGTTCCGGCACCAGTCCTCCTCTCCCCTTAGAACACCAGCATGGTATTCCCCAGGACTCCCTGAGGTCCGTAACTGCAGAAAGCCTCCCCTCAGCTGGTAGCCAATTTATCCACATGTGCTTGGCTGACCTGAGTCACTGTCACAGAGACAGACCACCTGTGATTCTCTGCTAATATCCAGCCTGAACTGTGTAGAGAGACCCAACCTAAAAAAGAAAAAAGAATATGACAGTATTTGGAGTCAGCACCTTCAAAGAGATGACGCAGATGATGCAGTTGAGATGAAGGTGTTAGGATGTTAGGTTGGAACAAAAATCCAGTCTCAGCCATCTTCTAACTGGGGAAAATGACACACTCCCAACTTCTTCAGAGATCCTATTCAAGAGGTTCACACCACACCATCCCTGAGGGAGGAGCAACAACTGTCCCCTCAAAAGGCTGAGCAATTTTATAGGATGACAAAAAGCCCACAAATGCCCATCTGACCAGTATTATCTTATATTTCATTACCATTAATATTAAATATTATAAGAAGTGTCCTAGTTTTTATACCACGAAAATTCCTGATTCTTTGCTTTGTTCTGTTTTGGTTTTGCAGTAGCAGGGATTGAAACCAGGGGCATTCTACCACTAAGCTACCTCCCCAACACCTTTTATTTTATTTTAAGGCAAGGTCTTACCAAATTGCCCAGGTTGTCCTTGAACTTGCAATTCTCCTGCCTCAGTCTCCTGAATAGCTAAAGTTCCTCCTTTTGTTAACATTTTCACCCTCCCCTTAGAAAAAGTATAAAAGGGATTTTTACCACAGTGTAATCATTTAAACAACCTTTGTCTGATTTAGATAATAGCTATCCTCTGCTGCTTCAGATTTATCCAGTAATAAATATTTAATGATCAACTATTACATGCCAGGCATTGTTCTGGGCTCTTGAGCAAAGCAAAGATCCTATCCCTAGTGGATCACCTCCTCAAGATATTCTCAAAATGTTATCAGTCTTTAAACACTGTCTACATGTCAGGAGCTTTCACATGTGCTGTGTGAAATCCTCACAAAAATGCACTATCCTGAAAGTTCCCTGATTGTTCTCATGTTTAAAGATAAGAAAAGTAAAGTTCGAAGAAGTTACATAACTAGCCTCAATCACAGAGCTAGTGAGCCAGGGCAGGAATACAGACCTGCTCTGAAGACTGCTTTCTCATTTAACCGCAGTGTTCTGACTTGGCCCTGACCTTAACTAGCTGAGTGATGTGAAATAACACGTGCCCTGTGTCACGGAGTGAGTATACAATAATAACAGTATCATTAACCCTACGAGTGATAACTACTCAACAAGCGGTAGCCATTATTATAATGTGTCTCTTTGAGCTTATTCTTCTTGGAGTTTGTTAAATTTCTTCAATCTAAACAATGAGGTATTTCATTCACTTTAGTAAGATTTCAGCCACTATTTCTTTATTCTCTTAGCTCTTTTCTCTCCTCTCCCTCTGGAGCACCACTTATGCATATGTTGGTACAACTGATGGTATTCCAGAGTCTCTGAGACTCTGTTCATTTTTCTTCATTCTTTTTTTTACTGCCCCTCAGACTGAATAATTTCAGTTGACCTGTCTTCAAGTTCATTGATTCTTTTGGTCATTCAAACATGCTATTAAGCCTGCTAACAAATTTTTAATTTTAGCTATTATGCTTTTCAGCTAAAAAAATTATTTGGTTTCTGGTTATAACTTCTCTCTCTTTATTAATATGCTCTGCTGTTCAGACATCATTCTCCTGGATTCTTTAGTACTTTAGCCAAGACTTCCCCTTGTTCTTTGGATATACACACTTAAGACCACTGACTTAACCTCTTTGCCTAGTAAACCTAATTACTAGGCTTGGGGGCAGTTTCTATCAATTTTTTTCTTTCAATGGACCATACTTTTCTGTTATTTTGTGTCTTATATTTTTGTTGAAAAATGGATGTTTATAACGTGGTAACGCTAGAAATCTGATTCTCACACCCTCATAGCAGGGTTTCTATTGATGTTGAGGGTCGCAGCTCTCCATTTGCTTAGTGACTTTTCTAAACCATATTTGCAGAGACTGCTCTCCTTGTTTTGTGTGGTCACTTAAGTCTCTTTTCTGTTATATCAGTATTCAGACAATAATCTATGGATTTTTTAAATGCCAAAAATTAGCAGCCTATTTTTTTCATTATGCATTGCCCTGTTAGCTCTAAGTTTTTTGTTATATTCCAGAGTTCTCAGAAAGGTGATTCTGACAATTTTTGCCAACTTAATAGTTGTGTTAAGGGCTCGGTACTTATACCTCCTTATTCCAAATTTCTTTAACAGTACTGCGTAGCTACTAGCTGTCTGTCAGCCCTTTGCTAAGCACCGTGTGTGAATAACCTCCGTCCATACTCATACGAACCCTATGAAGTATGGTCATTTCACAGGTCAGAATACTCAGCTAAGAAAGAGAAATAAGCTCCTGGAGTCACTCAGTGACTAAGTAATGAAGCTGGGTTTTGAAAACTGGTCTATACCACTTTAGAGCCTAGTCCTGACCCATGACACCCTGGAGGTCCCTGATGCATCAGGTTACTGGTGCATCACTTGGGATCCTTCCAGAACAACTGCCTCCCCAGGTCTCAGGTCAAGGAGCAGGTGTGGGTTTCCCTGCTGACACATCAAGCAGGCTGCAGGCTCCAGCTGTGCTTTCCCGGCCCCACGGCCTGATGCCATCTCCAAGATAAACCGCGGTGAGTCATGACCCAACATATGAAGAAAGAGTTTCGTATTTATCTTTCATGGCTCAACCTGGCCCTCATCTCGGCTTCAGCGTGGAAGGTATGACAAATATTGACTTGGCTACAAGCTGGCGCCCCAGCAAAGATATTCTATGAAGATGGGAATCTCTTAAAGAGTCAAAAGATCTGAGCAAAACTCAGACAAGCAGTAGAGAGGCAGCTGAATAAGAACACCGGGTTAAGAGACAGAAAATTTGTTAAATTCTACTGCTACCAAGCAGAAAGACCAAAATGTATGTGTATGTGTGTATGACATAAGTGGGAAATAATATAACATATGCTAAAATATCTCCATATTCATCTATACTTGTATGTATGACCCCTTGAGTCCAACAAACTCAAGACCTTAGAAAAATTTCTATGCCATATTCCACTTCGATTTGCCCATTTGTTCGATAAGGGTTGGCCCAGCTGTCTCAGCTGTTCTCCAGGTTTAGTTTCTCTCTCCTATCCAGATCTAGTTCTAAGAGTACGCTAAGTAGGCATTTCCTCATGCACATCTGACCAATAAATGAAGGCTGCTGGGAGCACTGTTTGAGGATTCCCAAGCAAAACCTAGGCTCAGAATGAAGTGCACCATATTGCACTAGTGACCTTTTCCTTGGACTCAGGAGACAAGAATTGAAGCTGCACAGGTTGCAGACGTTTGCCACATTCGGTCGGTCGTTACGGCAAGCCGGTAAATAGGAAGCTCGGCAGGAGCCAGAATCAGAGCAAAGAGGTAAAATGATGTGAACAGTCACAGTTCCCAGGCCTCACGTTTGCAGCCTTCGGATCCTCACTGGTTGGAAAGTGATATACACACCCTGTGAATGCACATACACAGAGAGGAGGAAGCCCACCGGCTGCAGCTCCTACACAGAAAGAAGAGATAAACAAATGGCCTCTTTATCACTCCCACTCGCTTCCTCAGCTTCTTATGTGTTCTTGTTTACACTTTCATGCTTTATAAATTCACTGTGTTCTTACCGTTAGAGGCAGTTGCCTATCCGCCCAAAAGAACTGATCATTCATTCTGAGAAAGCACAAAAGTTTAATGCTGTCAAATCCTATTACCTCAAAGACCTTCACCCACCAGAGTCTTAAATCTGCTCAGTGGTACAATTGTTTTTATACCAACCATTCAGAGCAGGAAAAAATTTAGAATGGGCAGAGAATTTAGATTATATCTTCACTATCAATCTTCACATTACTTTTTAAAGGAAATACTCAAAGTGAGCTCAAGGCCAGCCTGGACTGCCTAGCAAGACCTGGTTTCAAAAAAGGCCAATAAATAAATAAATTAATTAATTAATTAAAATACTCAATACTTGAAAAGTATGTCATTTCATAAGATAGGTAATACGGCAAGTGGTTACATGTAGAACTTCCAAAGCCAGACTGCCTTGGTTCAATTTCATCTGATTTTTATTAGCTGTGGAACTTGTATAAGTTATTTAACTTCCGTATGCCTTGATTTCCTTCTAGAGAGAAAAATAGCATCTACTTCATAGATTTCTGTGGACATTAAATGAGTTCATGTATGTTTAAAGTTTATAGGTTACAGTTATATTAGTTATATAAAGTTAAACTATTAGTAGTGTATGAAGTTAAATATAACATATGTCTCACCCAGAACATTGCCTAGCACAAAGTAAGTGCTATCTAAATACTATTTAATACCTAAAAATCAAAAAGGGTGGAGCCTGCTCCCACTCTATTTTTACACTAAAATAACAGATAGCCAGCTATCGGTAAAAGAGGCCCTGTCCACCACTCCCTGACCTTAAAAAAACAAACAAACAAACAAAAAGTAAAAATTAATGAAGGTTCCAGAAAGTGACTCCACTACCGCACACTACTGATGTTCAAACAAAAATCTGATTAGGGCCTTGGGGGGTGATCAATGCTCTCATTAACATAGAAGTGGTGAAAAGCCGTCCCCCTTCTAACCTCAGGGGCGACCCTATCCCTGGGAACTTGCTTCCCACTTTCTCTGGCACTGCATCTAAGAAATCTCCTTTCCTGCTCTGGTCCTGGTAAATCCCTTACCACCTGCACCACCAGCCCTCCCTACGGAAAACCAAGTATTCTAACAGCCTAAACATGAGCAAGTAAAACAGTGCCTAGAGCGAGGACTAAAGCGAGGAATCGAGGACTAAAATTACAAGATTGCAACTGTTAAAAGAAATAGCTAATCCTCGGCTTTTCACGTTTCTTCCTCCTGCCCCACCTTCACCTCCACTGTTCAAACTTCTATATTTTGGGGTCAGCTCCAAGGCTCCGTTCCATAGCAGAGAATCCACACCACAGGTAACTGCAGGGGTGAAGTCTAAATTAGTCTATCCAATAAAAAGTTGAGTTGGGGAAGAGGGGTTGGAAGGAGAAAGAGCAAAAGAGGATTTGGGGTTGGGTACTGTGGGTGTGGAGAGAGAAAGGAGTTTTATAGCAACCGGGGTAAAGAGAGGCTTGGTATTTCCCAAGGACTACTCTGTATAACAGGCTGGTTTCCCCTTAATGTCCGTTAAAGGATGCCAGGGCAAGTTATAATTATTTTGCTTCTGATTGTTGAACTGCACTTCTTTGAATGTGGCTCAGCAGTGAAGCTGGGACATATGAAGTATCTCCATTCTGATTTGATAGACATTACATCTGTATAAGTAGGAAGAATGACACTAAACATATAATATGCCTGATATGAGTGGGAAATCATTTAACATACGCAAAAATATTTCTATATTCATCCACGCTTACATATATGAACTATATGTAAAAATAACTTTTGATGCAGATACCTGCATCCAATACATTCAGAGGGACTTTCATTAAAATAACAATGCATGAAAAGAGCTTCAGAAATTTTTTGGAAGTTATTTTAATTGTTGAGCCTAATGTGTGTGTTTTAAGCCGAAGAGACATATGTTCAAATCCTAGCTCTTTCACTTTAAATAAGATTCTTAATCTTCTTAAACACTAGATTCCTCGTCAATAAACTGGAGATGATTCCCACCCTAAATAGAGCCATTAAATGAAATACCAGACGCATCTAGCAGGCACAGTATTAATTCACACGTCAACAAGTGCCAAATCCTGAAGTTTACACAAACATCAGTATGATCTCAAATGAGGGTAGAACATGCTAGACCTGCAATCTGGTTACGTTGCTTTTTCTCTTACCACTGCTTCCTCCAAGAACAGAGCCTTAACTTTCTCCCTAGTGCCTGGGGAATTACTGAGTGTTAAGGCCACAATTCAGGCTCTTGTTTGCTAAAAAAAAAAAAAAAAAAAGAAAGAAAGAAAAACACACATTGCCTGTGACAGAGAGTTCAGTTCCACATTCCGCAAGATACCATTCTCCTAGAGGCAAAGAGAATGCTAAAAAGCATTATTTGCAAGATCACCTAAGGCCCTCTCTGCCTGAGGCAAACCTCTACACTGAAAGCTACAGAGAAAGAGTAACTAGAGCAGCCTTTATAGCCAGTCAGGGTTGCTAACTCATGATGATGTGCCCAGGAGGAAAGCTATTTGCTATAACAGCTCTGAGAGTTCTAGCTTATCTTTATCTAAATTAGTAGAGGGGGACTGTTATGATCTGTGTCTAGATGCCCCCCAAAGCCTCATTTAGTCATAGGTGGGGCTTTTCAAAAGTAGCTGGATCTAGAGGGTGTGATGCTGGCATCAAGGTTGTGTGTAAGAGACAATAAAAGGATTTCTAACCATGCAAGTTGATCAAGGGAGGGTGAGAAGCTAAAGTCTGAAGAATGTTTAGGTTTTATGAAGGGGATTAAAAGGAGACTGACTGGTAAAGCAGCATTCTAGGCAGAAGGGCAGTAAATGCAAAGGTCCTGAGGAGTGAAACTGACGTGCCTGAAGACTCGAGAAGCAAGAGTGACCAATATGTAGTGAAGGGCTTGAAGCTGCAAAGTAAGCAGCAGATAGATCTGCAGAGCTCAGTACAGCAGGGTGAGGAGTTTGGATTATACTGTAAAGTCAAGAGGGCTTCCAGGGGAAGCGTGAGGTGGGGACCACGATCTGCCTTGCTGTTTTATAAAGATCCACAGGAGCCAGGAACTGTACCACAGAGTTTCGCACCTTCTTTTAAGTTTTACAACACTACTTAAGAGCTGATTGTTAGCAATTTGGCATAATTTGTGACACCAGCCTTCTGAAAATGAAAATCATGCCAAGTCATGTAAAATTATGATCTATAATACAGTATTATCAATAATCATCAGGGCAGATATGTGTATTTAGTTACTTATCCTACAATTAAGACAAAAATTGTTAGGGAAAGGAGAAAAGAAAGAAGGACAGGAAAAATTATATATTTGTGTGTATATACACACACACACACACAAGATAGCTAAGATAATTGTACTACTCATTTCTATTGGTTTACTGTAAGGAATAGTTAATGCTTAATTAACTATTAAGCATTAAATTGGGGGGGGCAATTTTGCATGCTTATATCTGGCAATCTGAACAACTACTTTGAAGACAACAATAAGCAATATAACAACTATTGTTGATTTCCTATCACTTTGTTTTGAAATTCTGTATCATTTTTAATGTTTTTTTCTTTTTTTTTATTCTTTAAAATTAAAAAAAACTTTTAAAAGAAGAAAGAGCCACAAGAGTATGGGAGAGACCAAAATGGAAGCAGGAGACCCGTTAAGAGGCAGAGTAGAAAACAAAGAAGAGGTTTATTAGAAATCTAGTCAAGAAGTGGTGATGGTTTAGACTAGGCCTCAGAAATGGAGAGATACACACCATTATGTCATTTAGAGGGAGAACCAATAGAACTCTAATCAAGTGGATGTAAGAGGTGAGGGTGGGAGGAACCAAGGACAACTCCCAGCTTTCTGGCTTGAAGAAATGAGTGGACAGCAGTGGCATTTTTAAGGGAGATTGGTAGAGGGATAGATTTTGAAGGAGAAATCAGAACCTTGCGTTTGAAAAGTTTAGTTAAGCTGGAGATGCCCATGAGACACCCATCTACGGCTCCTTCTGGGGTCAAATAAAAATTTTAACAGGTAAAAGGGAACACTGACCCTTCTATTTCTTCTGGCTTTTCCTGACCACAGTGCTTATATTTATACCTACGAGAAATAAAAGGGGTTTGAAAACTTGGTTCATACTTATTTTCATACTGTGTTGGGAATTTTCACTGGACAGTAAACTGTAGGATGTGGATGAACTTGCACTTCAGAACTTAGGACTTGTTTCTCAAGCATCCTTGTAAATATAAGTCTGGCAAGTACTTTTTTTTTTTTTTCTTGTCTCTTTGAGATAGGGTCTCGCTATGAAGTTCAAGTTGGCCTTGAGCTCACTTTTTATCCCCAGCTCGCCTCGAACTCGCAATGATCCTCCTGCCTCAGCCTCCCGAATGCTGGGATGACAGGCGTGCACCACCATGCCTGGCTTGTTTCTCGTTTTAAATCATTGATTCTTCCATCTCAATAGATGCTGCACACAGGTGGGAGTTGGTGGCTTGACTTCTGAAGGACACAAACCAACTGATGAGCTGATTAAAGCCAGAACTGCTCTCTGAAAATCCTCCAGCCAGAGGACCACTTGCCTCTCCCTTTCTTTCATGCAGATAGCAGTTCTCTATGCAGCTTTGTGGCGACTGTTAAGAGTATTTATCTAGGACATTTTCCAAAAGTGTCTTATAGCAGAATCTTACTGTAAAGTTAAATTGTGTGAAACTAACAATGATTTTTCTGTATGCAAGGGAGGCTTGAAATATCTGAGACGTAACAAAAGCGAAATGAATCCAATCTGTTTCCCATTTTTAAGATAATACCAATTCTAGGAGGAATTTAAAAGTTTGGAATTTTAAAGGCCAGATGGATCACTTATCACGGGTGGTGTATTAGTGGTTACGGGTACACAAGTGCTCGTACATTCTGGCCATTTTCACAACCATTAGTGGTTACTCTATCAGTCAGTACAGTACACAGGAGCGCTGAACTCCAGTCATTATGCTCATGAGATACAATATTTTTCTTTTTATCTTCTTACATTAGAGTTGGTTTTAATTTTAAGAATCACGCTTCCAAGATTTTTATATTTCCTTCCCCATGAACCCATTTCCCCGCTGTAAAAAAATACTGCCGTTACTTCATTCCTCCAAAATGTAACTTGTATTCGGATCAAAAAGGGCATAATCTCCCTGTGTATCTCCCCAGCCACATCGCCTGCTATCTCCACATCATCCTTTACACACTAGCAATGTATAAATAAGGGCCTGGTTACCAGCACCTTGGGCTTGGGTCTCCCTGACACTTTCCCTTGCTCTCTAACCTGCTCACTCTGACTGAGTCGTTGGGGCTGCTTTCTGAAGAGGACTCCATGCGAAAAATAAACAGAAGGAGGAACTGGGGGCTCAGTCCAGCCACCCACGTGGAACTGGATCCTGTCAACCACCACATGGGTGAACTGCGAAGTAGATCCTTCTGGGTCAACTCTTGAGATGACTCTCTCAGAGCCAGAGGTCACAGTTAAGCCACTCCTGCCTTGCTGGCCCACAGAAGCTGTGACAAAAAGTATGTGTGTTTTGAGTCATGTTTTAAGCTGTTTGGGGCTAATTTGTTATTCTTCAGTAGATAATTAATTCACTCACCTGGTATGGTAGTTATAAGGATAAAAACAGGTAATATAAAAATGTATCTAGTTGTTGTAGCTTGGGGTTTTGCAAGGGGAACAATACATGACACATATTTTATAGAATTGTTTTATAATAGTCACCCAAAGAATCATTTATAAAGAGAGTGCAGAAAATCTGTCCACACACTAAAGACCAAAGAATCCAGCTAAGGGCCTGGATTCCACAACAATGTCCTGCATGAGTCCAACTGTTATGGTCTATTTATACATAACAATGCCCCTACGAGCCCAACTGGAGGCCAAGGGCCCACAGCAATGTCCATGCAGGCCTGTTTCACGTATCTGCCTGCACTGGGAAGGCCCGAAGTTCAGCGGTGGAAGCTAGAAAGTCTGTGCCACTGGGATGAAGGATCTGTGCTAGCAGGCTGAGGGATCTGCACTGCAGCCAGGAAGCGATCTGCAAAGTAAGAACCAGCGCTCCCCCAAAAAGGTATCACAGCCATCCTCAGCAACAGTGAGGTCCTGAGCTCCTCCGATGATCAGGACAGCTGAGGTCCCATCAGGAAAGCCAAGCTTCTCCAGGAGACTGAGCAGTGCACCATCTTCCCCTCTGGAGCCAGGAAGCAATGCTCAAAGTGAGGGCCAGAGCTCCCCCAAAGTGAACTGTAGCCATTTTCAATGAGAACAAGGTCCCAAGGTCCTTCGACGAAGAGAACAGCCAAGTTCATCAGGAAAGCCAGCATGAAGAGCTCCTCCAGGAAAACCAACAGCACCCTACAGCTTCTCAACAGCTTCCAAACAGCTTCCAACAGCTTCCCTAACAGCTTCTAACAGCCTCTTATGCTTCCGGGAACAACCCTCAGGTGGGCCTCCTGTACCCAGCATCACACTGGTTCAGTTCAGCTGAGTGTTACAAGTCGACCACCAGTGGTCATGCACCACAGGGGTAAAAGACCCCCACCAGGAACATGGAGCACAGTGTTAGTTAGATGTACTCTCCCCCACGGCTGTTTCTTCTATCACCACCACGGTCTAGGCACTCATGGCCAATTCCTGCAATAGCTTTGCTAACTGGTTTCCTTGCTTGCCTCTGTTCTGCTGTTTAGCTTCTTTAAGAAACAAAACTTCAAGAGCTTCCTGTTTCGTAAAGACCACCCATCTGTCCCCGTCCCGTATTTCCAAGGTGAATTCCCATGATGCTTACCCGTCTCACCACTACACTAACATTCATCTGTTACTGTACTCTAAATACAGGTCACGTCTCCGCATCCTACTCACCTTAGTCATTCATTTTTACCCTTTGAGTATTCATTCCCTTTTCTCCTAAATGACAAACGAGCGCTCTCCTTACCCAGTCACCACCGGTAAACATCCGGGACCTCCTTCACTCCGCTTCTCCAAGCCTCACTAAACCAGAGTGGACTTTTCCTCCCCCTAAATTAGTAGTACTCATTTATTTGATATTCAAAGTCATCTAGATAGAAAAGAAGCAGGATAAACTTCAGAAAGCAGTGAGTTGAGGATTCACTTTACAGGTAAAGAAACAAGGCCAGGGCTGCGTGTGACTCAACTCCATAGTAACAGCTGTGGGACTAAAATTCAAGCCTCACAACATTCACGTTACTCAAGTCTAAAAATATTTGCCCAGGAGAGGGAGAGAGGGAAAGGGCAGAATGAAAAAAGCCCTGAGATGTGTTATGTACATGCACCAACTCCCCACCAGGAATGTGACCTTTACACATGCCAAACATGTGCTGATGAAAACTAAAAATTGAAAAATACATTAAAATGAAAATATTTGCCAACTTGCTATAAGACACTATAAAATTTCGGGGCTGGGGCTTTAGCTCAGCGGCACAGTGTCTGCCTGGCAAGCGCAAAGTCGTGAGTTCGATCCCTGGTACCGGGGAAAAAAAAAAAGACACTATAAATTTCAACAGTTTTTACCAATAGGCCATTCATTTACTTAGTTAACCAAAAAAAATTAAGTCCTATTTACCAGATACTCAGAATAAAGAGGTTGCCCACGAGGAATTCACAATAGCAATGGGGAAAATGGGTAGAGCAACAATTACAATACGTTTGATATGAAACTGCAAAGGAGAAAAGAAAGAAAATTCCCCATACCCCAGCTTTGGTCTTTCTGACCCTTCACTCATCTACTGACTCATGCACTTGAAAAGATTAGATGGACAGATAAACAGATAAAATTCTTACTTTCTGAAAGACAGAAAGTAGGGGAAAAGATGTTACCCTGAAGCAAATCCTGAGGAGGGGGGCAGGAATGTCAGTATTACCATTTAAAATGTTTTTCTAACATATCAAATCTGCAAACTTTGGCGTTTATAATCTGAAAAAACACATACGTTGTCCTTCCTTCAGAGTCTGTGTTTTGGAGTGAGAAAATCCCTAAGTATTTTCAGTTTACAATTTATTTGTTGAGTGACCTTAAGCAAGTAGCTTACTCTATTTTCTTATCTTTAAAACAGGAATAATACATACTGCGCATGGTATTTGGGAAAATTAAAACCTTCATAAATACCATTTTCATGTAATCAATACAAAATAACACAAAAGTTGTTTGATAACTAAAACCCATTCAATTTAATTAAGTAGGCACTGCATTGTCAAAATTATAAATAAAATTTCTCTAGTTACTAGCTCTCCAAAAAATTCTATTTCTTAACAAATTTTTCTAGAATTGTAATAACTGGATAAGTCCTTTTACTATTTTCAGGCAGCAATATTTGAGAATCCATCGTATAGTAGTTGCCATGTGGAAATATAAAACCTTCTATTTAAGAAGTTTAGAATCCAAACGAGAACACAGAAAAATAGCTTTGTACAAAGCAAGCAAATACAGTCTTGTGGATTTAGTCACAGAGATACCAGAAAAGAATGCCAAGAATACGGTTCAACTTACACAGGTAAGTGTAATAATCAGAACAAAGTGGAGTAAAAGGAAAAATTTTATATAGGATGTTTTACAGAATAGCAGATACCTTTTATGTTGACTATATTAATAGGGTTTAAAATGTGTGGTTATTATGCGGTCTTCGGAGCTAAAATTATTTAAGTGGCCACACTCTCCATGATTCTACACAAATATACATAAAAAATAGTTTACTGATATTGTATGAAATGTCCCACATGTTATTCCTCACTAGCAATTCATAGTTCAATAAACTGTGGAAAACTGAAAGGAGAATGTGTGCTAAAACCTCATTTACATCGATCTTTATAAGTGTATCAGTAATACACTGCTTCAGATGATTTGTGTCTAATTTTCACTGGATAAAGTTGTACCTGTAACATACTCTACAAGTAATCAAGGGAGTTCAATCTATTAAGAAATATGTTGTCTCCAGATTTGGTGGTCACCTGAATTTTACATTTATAAGATTCTTGTACAGTGTACCACATAAACATTTTTGCAATTTATAGTATACCAAAAAATATGAATACTGAAAATGTGACAACAAAAAATAGATTTATTTTGTGTTTAAATAATTCCATACCAAAACATTTTGCTGAAAATGATTTTTAATCTATAGATAAAAAACATTCACTCCAAGTTCCTAAGTTTAGTTCTGGGTCGTCACTTAGTTTAAGTCTGTTTGTTGGTGTATGTATATCCGTGTGTATGGATAACCATAACATACGTTCACAGCTGTTTGTTTGGGGAACTTTTTTTTCTTTTTTGTAATGTGAAGAAATTCAAAGTTACCAATTCTTTAAATGTGTTAGTTTAGATTCTTTATGCGCCTTTCATGAAAGATACATGTTCATTCATTTTACTGGTGGAAGACCTGTCTGTCAGATCTGCATTGTGAGCTCTGCATGAAATTTAACTATAATATGAATAAATGTGAATGAGAAATAAGGTTGAAAAAGCCACAAAGAAGCATATATTGGTTAAGCCAGGCATGGTAGTGCACACTTTAATCCCAGCACTCGGGACGCTGAGGCAAGAGGATTGTTGTGAGTTCGAGACCAGCCTGGGCTACAAAGTGAGCTCAAGGCAAGCCTGAACTGCATAGTGAGATCTTGTCTCAAAAAGACAAAAAAAAAAAAAAAAAAAAGAAGCATATATTGGTAACCATCATTCATGAATTCCTAAACTTTATTCTGTGTCATGTTACTAATGAACCCTAATAAATTTTAAATTTTGAAGTTTTAAAATTAAAAAAGAAAAAGACACTCCAAATGATATTCAGAGAGACTAGCATATAGCTCATTGGCAGAGTGCATATGTAAGGCCCTGGGTTTGATCTCCCACACCATAAAAAGAAAAAAAAGTTCAAGATACATTTTCTTTTAAAACAAATTTATAGCAAGGCTTACAATGATTTCAATAAATCAGGCACTCCACAACACAATGTACAGGTACAAAAATTACATGATGATTGCTTTATATTGGAAGGGGACAAAGATCTTCAAATATGGAAAGAAACTAGTCTTTTTACAATGTTGATCTCTAAGAACTAGTCTCCTTTGTAGACTACAATATTATTGTCAGTTTCATATACTTTTACTTTATAAAGAACTCCCACAGGAAGAAATTTCTGGAGGTTCTCCCAGATATATACAGCTACATTTTCTGTCGTGCTGTAGAAAAAAAAAGTAAAGAAGTTCAAAATGCAAATAATAAAAAATATAACTTCATGCTTAATATTTACAGAAATTTTAGTATTGAGTGACATAGTAAACTAAAACTCCAGAAATCACAAGTAATCTGATAAAATATTAGATCCAATTCTTTCTTAGTCTTTATGTAAGGCAAGATAGTGACACCCACCTGACAACATTGGCAAAGTACGGCACATCCAGATCCAGGTTCTTGTGATCTAGGGGCTTTATAATTGCCTCCTACAAACAAAAAAAAAAGGGGGGGGGGAATCATTGATTCTGTTTATTACTCAGATTCTAAAAGGCTCCACCTAAGCCTCTCAACCTTAACATATTGTTTAACCATGAACTCAATACTAGTTAAGTGTTATATCTTTGTATATTTCTATAAACAATCTTAAAAGGTATAAGTCAAGCCTAGCCTCTGTGATGATTAGTTATTCTTGTTAATGAAAAACTACAGAGGAGAACTCCTACAGCTGTCTTGAAACACAAGCCACTGTGACTCAGAAGACAGGTTCATACTTTGTGAATTCTGCCCCAAAGGTTACCAGAAACATTTCCACAACAGTTCCCTACAGAACAATGCCACAATATCATTGGACAAAGATCCAAACTGAGCACTGTATTTTATAAAGCAGACCTAGACTGAAATTATATATGTAGTTCTAAATTTCTGTTATCAAGAGTAACTTAAGAATGACCTTGGGCTCTGAGAGGAAAAGGTGTAAATATTTAAAGACTATGAGTTCTTAACGCTTACATATATTAATACAACATTTCTTTTTTCTTGTTGTTAGCAAGGATTGTAATTGCCTTTCCTTTCTGGATCTTTACTTTTAGCTCTTGAACAAAAATCTAAGCATTTATAAAACTAATTTTCTATACTGTATGGTTTTAAATAATCAGAATAGGAATCATTTCTTGAGCAAAACCAGAATCATATACAGTGTAAATATTAGGTCAATTAGTTTTTAAATAGATCAAATGAAGCAATATCTCAAAAGAATATCAAGAAAATATATCTTTGCTTTATCTTCCCACCCAGTCCTGGTCCCAACATCTCTACTGAATTTCATTTAAAATGCTGTGAGCCACTTTTATTTTTTGTCTTTCCTTTTTTTTTTTTTTTTTTGGAGACAGGGTCTCGCTATGCAGTTCAGGCTGGCCTTGAGCCCACTTTGTAGCCCAGGCTGGTCTCGAATTTCTCATCGATCCTCCTGCCTCAGCCTTCTGAATGCTGGGATTACAGGCGTGTGCCACCACACCCGGCCCCCGAGCCACTTTTAGTAGGGAATGTGGTGTACATCAGATACACAAAAGAGAAAAAAAGCACAGCAAACCTCAGTCATAGGGTTGCTTGAAAGCTCTCTAGTATTGCCTTAAACTGTGTATTTATATTTTATGCTCCCAGTAAACTCAAGAACTGTCTTTCTACCTTCCTAAAGTTCTTTGAGCACAGTGCTGTTTGCTTGTTCACTCATTCTCTTGTTTATTTATCCAACCAACGATTTTTGAGCACTTACTAATTTTTACATCCTAGAAAAAGTAACACACACAGTCTGTGGGCTACGGCTCTCCATCTCTGTATTCCTAATACTTTGATCAAAAAACTGATGCAAAGCAGGCAAATTTGTTGAATATATGGATAAGTAATAGGAAAGAAGTAACAATTATTAACAGAACTTTTATGAGACATCAAATTTTATAATAAGAGTTGCACAGCTGAAGGGAAAACTAAGTAAATGGTTGAAATGATATCATAACAGAAAGAGCTGGGTGGGACAGATCTCCTTCCAACTTCACATACAACCAACCACATGAGCTGGGGAAAATTAGTTAACTGTCTGGCATCTCTCAACCTTCATCTACAAAGTGAAATACCTGGTTTGGGTAATCTCTTCTAAAATCTCATCATACAAGCCTGGCCTGGTGATGCACACTTGTAATCCCAGAACTCAGCAGGCTGAGGCAGGAGGACCCTGAGAGTTTCAGGCCAGCCTGAGCTACATAGTGAGTTCAAGACCAGCCTGCACTACAGAGTGAGACCCTGTCTTAAAAAGACAAAAATAAATAAATAAAATCCCTTACAATGCAAGAGGTATGTGATAACACAATCGATAAGTTCTTTATTGAATACTTGTGTGTTACTTCCATAATGAACTATCCCAGTAAGTTCATGACAGAACCAGAGTGATTAACAAAAGGTAGCATTAAATATCTATGATTAAAGCCACAAGGAATAGTCAGAGAAGTAACAGACAGCTTCAAGGAGAAAGCTATGTCTTGAAGAAAGTATAGACGTCGTTAAATGGAAGAAATCGGGGAAAGAGGAAAAGAGGTGAGCAGGGTGTATTTCTCCCGATTGCTACAACACATTCATGACTACTTTCCATTATGAAGACATCTAAAAGGGCAAGCAGTTCTTCCAACTGGTCTTCCACACCCACACCCAACTCTGCTTATAAAGTTACGGAACCTCAGCAGGGGACTGAGGCGGCAAAAAGGTGCCACTAAAAATGTACAGAGAGGACAACACACGACAAGCACCCAATATGGCATTACCTCCATATATTTTTTTAGGTCAGTCAAATTCATAACCATTCCTGTAACGGGATCAATCTAAAGAAGAAAAAAGAGTGAGTAACCCTAATAGGCTCCCCATGTTTAAGCTTCTGGAAAATTGTTAAAGGCTGTACAATGTACACATGGTGCCCGCGTATTTCAGAGATGATCTTCGATCTCAGCACAGAAGTAACATGTGCTTCAGTGCCCCTCTCACTGTGCAGCTTTTCTACCTCCCTGCACACAGCACGCTACAGACAACACTGAGAGAGGAGAGGCCTAGCACAGCAGCAGCTCACCACACACACAGGACAGCAGTGAGGCAAGCGAAACAGTTGGCTGAACAGGGGCACAGCGATCTAAACAAAGCACACAAATATTTTCGGCACATACCTCTCCATGTACTGTCACCACAACTAGGGGGAAGGAAAAAAATGCCAAAAACAACATGATTTTCAACAGACAAACATTCAAGCACAAGTCACAATATGAATCATTAGATCTCTATCTCCTGAAGCTACACTTACGTTTTCCCCCGAAAGTCTGTCCTTTTAGGTAAGACCCTTGTATCTACCAAAGCAAGATTCAACCAAGGTGGAGAACCTTCGCAGGGGCTCTGGCTAACTAGAGCAAATTAGCGATGGCGAAAGCGGAATAAATTCTGCTTACAATGTTGGTACACAGGGAGGAGCGAGCTACTGCTCGATGTCTACTTATAGAAGTAGAAAATGGACACGCAGGTGTCCAGCTACTCACTAAATTGGCCCCATTCTCGACAGTACCTTTCTGAGCAAGCAAACTTCTGAAAAGAGAAACAGCTTTCTCCTTGAATAAGAAAAAACTTGTTCTTTTATTGACAACAATACAGCCTACAGTAACCTTATAAAACAGTGCTGATATGAAGCACTTGGAAACTCTTGATGAGTAGCTACTTTACAAATCAATAACTTCTAAAAATTTGTATTGTCTTCAAGGCCACACAAATACCATTAGGTATTCCATAATAAATGAGGACACTGAGAGTGAGTGACAGCACAGATAAAGTAAGAGGCGGTCACTAAATGCGAAGCCTTGATCTTTTGATGCCTTCCCCGCTGTTTGAAAATGCCACTACACCACGCAGCTATTTTGCGAGGCATCAGCTGTGTCCCAGAGAATCGAATCTCTTATTTTTGCATAACTTATAATACTAAACTTTCGGGGCTGGGGATTTAGCTCAGCGGCAAAGCGCCTGCCTGGCAAGCGCAAGGTCGTGAGTTCGGTTCCCGGTACCGGAGAAAAACCAAAAA
>NW_004955412.1:13803960-13884285 GCF_000276665.1 Chinchilla lanigera | reverse complement strand
AAAAAAAAAAAAAAAAAAAATACTAAACTTTCTTAGAGCACCAAACTAATTTTCTGCCAGACAGCACATTACAGGCAGTATTCCCCCTTTGGAAGATGGAATTTAATAATTTCCATATTGTTTAGTCCAAGAATAAATTCAGTTTTTAAATGTTGACATTGCTATAAGGCTTCTAAACATAATTTTATTTATTAACTGATATATAAAAACTATACATATTAAAGGATACCATGTGATGTATGTGTATATATAATGAAATGTTTTAATCATATGAAACATATCTCCTCAAACACTGGAATGCAACTTTAACATTAGCTTCAGTGATACACAACCAGAGGGAATCACATTGCCAAAAATTTTTTTATTGTATACTCTAAGGCCCAGGAAAAAGTTCTTTATACCATGCCTTAGCTCCGACTATCTAGAACAGAGTGGACATTTATAAGGTAACACTTAAGACACATGCAACCAAGACAACAGGGTTTTTCACTGTGAACTTCTAGTTGAAGTTTAAAGCATTCACACGGTCCAGAAGCTTCTTCCTCATTACACCTGTATTTGCTACACACTCTGACATCCTTATTAAAGAGTTAAAATCTCACCAGTTTTTCTCTCACCTTTATAATTGTGCCCGTGGCCATTGGCATTGTTGCATTTCCCGAAGAGTTTCAAGTTTTCCTCATTACTCAAAGATTTGCTGACAAAAAAAAAAAAAAAAAAAAAAGAAAAAAAAAAAAAAAAAGGAAGTCGGCATGACTCAAGTGTCATATTCAGACACTTTTTCTGTTCCTTACATTTATGCTTTGCTCTGGTCTTTGAAAAGTTTCACAATTTATTATTACTTTAAGTTACCAAAGGGAGAAATCACTTTGATTTCATTATTCATCTATATGTAAGGAACCAATGTATGCTAATTTCACTACAAACCACACAAATTAGCATAAATAAACTTTAAATTCAACCCCTTTGCTTCATAGCAAGACTGCAAGTGATCTCATGGTCCTTTCATTTTTCAGTTCAATAAACATTTACTGAAAGTGCACAATGACGCAAGAGCATAGACTGAGGCTGGGCATGGTGGCGCACGCCTGTAATCGCAGCACTCCGGACGCTGAGGCAGGAAGATCTTTGTGAGTTTGAGACCATCCTGGGCTATAAAGTGAGCTCAAGGCCAGCCTGAACTGCATAGCGAGACCCTGTCTCAAAAAGACAAAAAAAAAAAAAAAAAAAAAAAAAAAGAGCACAGAATGATAAACACAAAAGGAAATCTGTCCTTAAGCAGCTCCAAATCTCATTTCCTCTGAAAAATAATTACATGACCTCAGTATCCTCTTTTAACAGTCTCACTCTACCCTGCCTCTATCAACTACTGCCTACTGAAAACCTTACCAATCTGTTGCAGGATATTCAAATTAGGCAAAATTTTTAAATTACAATCGTTTGCTGTTCAGACAAAAACCAATGAATTTGTTTATCTCTACCCACCGAATCAACTTTCCAATTTTCCTTTTTGTTTTTGTGTTTTTGAGACAGGGTCTCGCTATGCAGTTCAGGCTGGCCTTGAGCTCACTCTGTAGCCCAGGCTGGTCTCGAACTTGGAAAGATCCTCCTGCCTCAGCCTCCCGAGTGCTGGGATTACAGGCATGCGCCACCACGCCGGCAACTTTCCATTTTCTGAGTCTTTATCTCCCTCACATGTCTGAGCTTCTATTATCTAATCCCTTTCCTTTTGAAAACTTTATTATCCCCTCTACCTCTCAAACTTAGCTATCACTCACAAAGCTTTTGAACGAAAGTATCACCCGACTGTCCTGAAAACCGAACACATATAAACCCAGATGGGGCAGTGTGACACGTGTATGTTGGTCCCTGCAGAAACCCTGTCGCCTAGCATAAGGCTTTAAAGTACAAAATAAACGCTTTTGCAGTAATGAATGGATGAATCCTGATGGTTAGAAATTATTTTCCTCATTTCACAGAGGAGGAAACAGAGGTTCCGAGAGTACAGCTTGCCAGTGAGTAGTAAAACCTCAAAATCAACTCTTCCCCGCAGTCAAGCCACCGGAGGGCTAGAGGTTTAAATCCCAACTGTGCTGCTTGCTTGGGGAACCGACCGCGGAGGCGCATTTCATCGGCGGTTCCAAGGGGCACAAGGGCTGCCCTGCTGCTGTGTTACATGCGGTAGCTCGTGCTCCCGGCATGAAATCTCAGCTCACGTCTACTGAATGTTTACCAGGCTCGGGTTAGGCAAGCTTAATTGTGTGGAACTTCACAGGAAGCCTTAGGAGTAAACTAAGGGACTCCGGGGCAACAAACCCTGGGTGCGAACGCAGGCGCCGGCCACGATCAGGGCCACACCCCGAACCGCCCCCTGCGGGGCTCCGCCGGGGCTGCGATCCGCTGCTCCCCCGAGGCGGGACCTCGCCGGCTCCGCCCCCACCCCCGCCCCGGGTGCGGACGTCACCCCTCCAGCCCCGCCCCACGCTCGCCCGGAACGCCCTCGCCTGACCACGCCCCCAGCCCCGCCCCCGGCTACGTCTGCTGCCACACGCGCGGGCACACCTCACCTGTGCAGCCGGTGGCTCGCGCTGAACGAGATGAGGCGAGACACTCGTGCCTGGCGGCGACCGCCCGAACCCGCCGCGCTCATCGTTTCCAGGTGGCGCCGGCACCGGGGACTCTTGACTCCTCCCTCTGCCAGGCCGGGAGCTGAGCCGTCTGCTGCGCCTGCGCCGAGCGGGCTTGCTGGCTCCCGGAAGCGCTTCTTCGTTCGTCTTCCGGCGGGGCCTGGGGTCCGGAGCTCCTCTAGTCCGGCAGCGATAGTGACCGTGATCTGTCTTTTGAGTGGCGTAGGACAGCTTGGAGCAGTGTGTGGGGATCATGCTATGAGCCTAGAGTGGGTTTGGGCACGTTTTGTGTCCTCCAGTGACTTCTTTAAGCTTTCTCTCCTACTCCCTGTAGAAAACCCTGGGTTAGAATAGAACTGAAAGCTCCAGGATCTGAGGGCGCCTATCAGATGAGCCCCAAGGCCACCGTGCTCTTACAACGTAAAAGGAGCCGGAATCGGAGAGCACCTGTAGAACTACGGGGCTTCCAGAGGTCGTGCTACTTTCGGGCTGTTATGCAATGATTTTCACTAAGGAAAATTTGAAAACCACCCTTACCCACAAGCACTCGTGGGCCCGTCTATCACGAGGTTGGGATACACCGAACACACGATCCCAAGGAAGCACGCGTTAGCACATCTTGGGCCAGTCTAGTCTCCTTGGGAGCAAGAGAACCTTGTTTCCTCACATCTGCTCGTTACTTTAAATTTTCAGTAACCTGTCACTCTTGCCTCCATTCTCTTAATAAATATATATTGAGTCTGCTTTAGGGGCTGGGGATTTAGCTCAGTGGCACAGCGCCTGCCTGGCAAGTACAAGGTCATGAGTTCGATTCCCGGTACAGGAAAAAAAAAACAAACAACAAAAAAAAAAGAGTCTGCTTTATTGCTGACACTTCTATGCACTGAGGAGGATAGCTTACACTGTACAGTATGTGAAAAAAGTAAAATGAAAAGAAAGACAAATCAGTGATCAGTAACAGACTAGGAGAAATTTTTGTACATTTAGTAAAGGAAGATAAAATGATGGTAATAGTAACATAGCCCCAGTAGTGATTTCTCTCAAATGTCTTCTGTCGCTAGCTATATATTGTATACATTCTGCATTAAATTTTTTAATGTTTATTGGTACATTTTAGGTGTACATAATGATCACATTCATCATAGGGAATTTGTACCTCTACATATGTCTTGATTGTGTGTGTGTGTGTGTGTGTGTGTGTGTGTGTGTTTGAGACAGGGTCTCACTCTGAATTTCAGGCTGGCCTTGAGCTCACTTTGTAGCCCAGGCTAGCCTCGAACTCACAGCAATCCTCCTGCCTCAGCCTCCCAAATGCTGCTGGGATTACAGGCATGTGCCACCACACCATCTTGATTCTTCTTTTTCCCATTCCCCTACCTTCCATTCAACCTCTCATTCTGCATTAAATTAATGTTATGTAATGAACATTCTTCACACATTTTCAAATGTCTATCCCATCTTCCTCACTGGGCTGTAAAGAAAGGATTTGAAAGGATTGATCTGGGTGTAGTGGTGCACACCTGTGATTCCCAGCGCTCAGGAGGCTGAGACAGGAGGATCGTTGAGAGGTCCAAGCTAGCCTGGGCTACAGCATTTCCCAGATACTGACTAAATCTGAGATACTCTCTAATAATCACTAGTTACACACTTCAAAAACAGTTGAGTCAAATGTAGAAGGGTAGAAGAAATTTCTAAGAAATTGCTGTAATTAGTGAAATATTGAATGTGCAATTCTTGCTTAAATTATTAAATCTGATTCTACATAGGGGTATCAGAATTCACTAAAAGGACAGATTTTGCATATATATATGTATACAATATGTAGTTTATGTATACAATATATAGTTTTTTTTAAAAAAATATATATATATATAAACTAGGTTACAGTGGGTACCTTCTAAATCTGGTGGAAGAATGCAAAATAGAGCCGGGCGTGGTGGCGGACGCCTGTAATCCCAACACTCGGGAGGCTGAGGCAGGAGGATCGTTTCGAGTTCTAGACCAGCCTGGGCTACAAAGTGAGCTCAAGGCCGGCCTGAACTGCATAGCGAGACCCTGTCTCAAAAAGACAAAGAAAAAAGAAAAAAAAAAAAAAGAATACAAAATAGCCATCTGCGTGCTGGAGTTTTGGAGGATCCAGGCAAAATTCAAAGGCCTGGAGCTCACTGTGGAGTCTGGTGTGAACCCACATCAGAAAGCTGAAGGGTTTCCATTGGAAGGCAGAAGACTCTGCTGAAAGCCTGAAAGAACTGGAGACGAATGTCCGAAGGCAGTGGCAGAGACTGGAGCACCTCTGAAGAAGCAAAAAGAAAGCCTTCCTTCTTTCCCTTTTTATTCCATCCAGGCTATAAACCTATTGGTTGGTGCCATCCACTTCCAGGGTGGGTCTTCCCTGCTCAGTTTATGGCCCACATGCCAAACCATTCACAGACACACCCAGAATTGTGCTCCAGTAATCTATGCATTTATTAATCCACTCAAGTTGACATCACAATTAACTATCACAGGTACTCACCAAATTGACACTCAGTGGTCACATCATAGGTTGAATTGTACCCTCCTCCAAATTCATAGGTTAGAGTCCTAATCCCTAGTACCTCTGAATGTAATTTTAGAAAAGTTGATGGCAAATGTAATTAGTTGAGATACAGCCATTAGGGTGGATAGAATGCATGAAAAAGAAAAACATAGATAAGCATGGTAGTGTACACCTGTAGTTCCAGCTATTCAGAAGGCTGAGAGAGGCAGATGGCCTGAGTCTAAAATTTCAGGGCCATCCCTGAAATATAGCAAGACCCAATCCCAGTAAAATAAATGAAAAAATAATAAAATTTTTAAAAACTTTGACACAGACACAAATATAGAGAGAATGTCATGAGAAGATAGAGACAATATCAGCTTCAAATCAAGGAAATAGGCCTGGAAACATATCCTTCAGAACCCCCAGAACAACTTTAATTTTAGACTTCTAGCTTCAAGGCCAAAAGCCATCCGGATATATTGTTTAGTCATACAACATTTATTGGCTTTGTGCTTGTCTCCTTTTCTCAGAAGATTAGCTTCTATTAAGAAGTCCCGGGGGCTAGGGATTTAGCTCAGCGGCAAAGTACCTGCCTGGCAAGCACAAGGTCGTGAGTTCGGTTCCCGGTACCGGAGAAAAAAACCAAAAAAAAAAAAAACCAAAGAAGTCCCATAAAATACTCAAATAGACAGATTAGCAAAGTAGACCTGATAGTCACCACCTTCCCGTTTTTGGGGGATTTTTTTGTTTTTTGTTTTTGTTTCGGCAGCAGGAATCAAACTCACGACCTTGCACTTGCCAGGCAGGTGCTGTGCTGCTGAGTTATATCCCTGGCCCCCACCTTCCAGTTCTTAGTCTCTCATTAAGTTAGAAAAAATTTTACACAACACCTAAGTGGTGCTAGACACTCTTAATTGTTGAAGTGTAATGATGAATAACAAGCATTCAGTCCTGTCCTCATACAGATCAATTTAGAGGGGAAGTCAAACAAATAATACCATGACAAATTAAACACTAATTCTGCCTCTAAAAGAAAAGGAAGGCTTCAGAGAGGGTATGACTTTTGAGCTGAGTTTTAAAGACATTTACCAGGTGGATAAGTAGGAAATTCCAGAGAGAAAAGCTAGTGTAAGCAGCTTGTTTAGTGCACATTGACAAGTTCTTAGCTACCTGGGGAGCAGAGGGGTGAGAGATTATACAGGAATTAGCAACCAAATTATTATGAACTATGAATGTCACCCTAAGTGTAAAAGAAAGGAAGCCCCACCCACTTCTCATCTGCTACTTCCTCTCCCAGAGAAGGGAATTTTCACCTGCTGAACCTTATTTCCATGCACCGAGAGCCTTGTATACTCACAGGTGAGGTCACAATGTGTGAACATACCAAAGATGGTTGTGGCTTATTCTATGGTGCTACATTCATAGAAGAAAAGAAAAAAAAAAAAAAAAAACTGAGTCCAAACTCCCTGCTCAAGTAGTTGTGGCCACCTTAATAACATTTTATTCTGTTTCCTGCCTTCCTATGCTAAGCTGACCCAAGTGCTCCCCATCTCTCTCTGCCTCTTCCCGCTCCCTTGGGCACGACACACTCAACTTCTTTGAGTCTCTGGATCCTGGCTCATGATACGAGTTGAGTTTAGGGAGAGAAGAGGCCTGTGTTTTAAACCTTGGTCATATGCTCACCCAATTTTACCACAACTTGGACAGCGAGGCACTGTGCCTAAGTTAGAAAATGCCATTTTTTTTTCTTTTTTTTTTTGGACAAGAGGGTGGTCTTCTTCAAAGACTTTATGGATAGCAGAGCCAAGGTAGAACTCGTTGGGTCAAAATTTTATGAATATGTTGGTAACCGATGTATGTTCAAACTTAACTCCCTGTGCAGTAAGATAAAAGTTTATGAGTATAAACTGGAAAGATGGCATCAGATCTGTATGATTCCCAGAGGTCAACCAGACTTTGTATCCTTCAGCGTTCACATCTACATAAGAGAGACTAAGCCTCCATGTTTTGTCCGAGGAAATACTAGAACAACTTTCAGTACCTTCTGTGAACCATCAGGGAATTTATACTCCCATGGTTACCTTAGGCTCTGTGCTCCCACATCTCTATATGTATGTATCTTTTTGCCATTTTAAATTTCTGATGTGTTTGGCAAAATTAAACATGGGACTTGGTCCTTTTACTTTTTTCTTTCTATTTATTTTTATTAGCACGTTTGCAGTACATAATGGTAGAATTCATCATGATTTGTACATGTACATAACACACCTGAAGCTTTTTTGTTGTTCTTCCCTTCCCCTTCCTCCGGCCATGCTCCCCCTCCTGGTTGAATTACAAAAATTCTATTCTATGAGGGCATGGAGCTGTATACCAGGATGTTTAGTGTCATAATTTTTGTACTAAGGAAAACTAGAGACAACTTCAATTCTCATCCCTTACAAGTTGCTTGCTCATATTTTTGCTCTTATTTTATTTGGTTATTTGCCTTTTTAAATTGATTTTTAGAAATTCTAAGTCAATTTAGATGTTAATCTTTTGCCTCATAAATATCACAAATATTTTCAGCTGAACAACTACTAATTGTCTAACTTTTCCATGTTTTCTCCATTGCAATTTTTCTCTTAATTTTAATCTAATCTAATTTATCCATTTTTGCCTTCTATGTTTCACTTTTAGGATTGCCTTTCTTACCTTGAAGCACTATATATATATCCGCACATATTTTTCCCTTATTATCTTTATAGTTGTATTTCTCTTTATTTTTTTCACATACCTGGAATTCTTATTTACATTATCTTTCTTATAAAAGGAAAGGATCCTTATTTATAATGCTTCCACACCTACCAATACTTTTTCTAAATCATATCTTATTTAATATATCTCCTATGTGAACCATAATTCCTTTGGTAGAATTTATCCTGGGTTTGCAGGTTGCATTCCTTTCATTCTTGTAGAGAGAAAAGTAGGTGGCAATGAGTCATTTTCTTTTAGCTCTATTTCACAGAGCTTTGCTGCCTATTTCCTTCGCCCTCCTAAGGCTAGAACATTTCAGGAACTCTGTCAGACAGACTTTATCTGCTGGCTTTCATGATGTAGATGGCATTCTCCAGGGACCTGTTTTCCGTCTGCCCCTTCCAGTAGAATTCAACAAAACATCTAATTTTCTAAAATAAGGACTCATAGTATTTATATACATCCCTTTAATACCCTTGTAATGAGACTGTAGAGAAGGGAGTTAAATGTATGTATGTAGCCCACTATCTTCTAAAAATCTGCACAACTTTTTAATGTTTTCACTATACTGCCTCTTAAAGTCAATTGTATTCATCTGGGTTGTTTTGTTTTGTTTTGTTTTGTTTTGTTTTGTTTTGTTTTGTTTTGAGACAGGACCTCACTATGCAGTTCAGGCTGGCCTTGAGCTCACTTTGTAGCCCAGGCTGGCCTCGAACTCACAGCGATCCTCCTGCCTCAGCCTCCCGAGTGCTGCGGGGATTACAGGTGTACATTACCATGTCTGGCTCTAACTATTATAATTTTGGGGGGTACTGGAAATTGAACTCAGGACCTTGCACTTGCCAGGCAGGCGTTTCTGCTGCTGAGCTATATCCCCAGCTATCTGGGTCTTGCTGGGAAAAAAAAAAAAAATCATAAGATTTGTTTATGTATTTAAATAAAATATCTTCAAAATTTCAAGTACTTGAGAACTAATTGTTCCTCATTAGCGAGATGAAATTCTTTCCTTAATCATATCTCCTTGTATATTTTAATCAGGATTCAGTTAGACTTTTTATTTCAAAACTACTCATCTCAAATATTTTAAAATTGACCCAAGCTACATCTCTTTTAATGGCGATTTGTATAGGCAGAGGAAAATGTAAACTTAGTTAATCTAAGGTGTTTGTACAGGTTATTCAGACTGCATCTTCTGAACTTATCTCAGTTTCCCCATTGCTGCCCATTCACCTGTGTCGGATTCCTTCATTTCCACCTCTGCTGGAGGTGGCGATGCCCATGCTGACATCTACCGCTCTTATCACTGTTATCATCATGACAGACACTGTTCTAACCTAAGTCACTACAGCTGCCAACAACTTTTCTGTTCTCATTCTCTACTAACTCTCACTGTTTTAATCAAGGGCACGGGAAGTGACACCTTGGCCAGCTCAAGCTACCAATCTTTCAGCAGACTTGAAACCAATCCACATTCATGTAAAACTGTGACAATATCACTGAGTAACTCTTCCAAAGCACAATAGATCATCTTTCAAATTTTCACTTTTCCTTCAAAGCACAGCTTCCAGACTGTTGGCTCTTTAGTTCGCTCATCTAAACACATGTGTATATCAGCTGCGGATGAAGGTAGAGGATAGAGGAATTTCAGAGGAGAAGCAGGAGAGCTGAAATATAAAGTTGTTCTACCTTGCTAGCCTGGACCTGTTATCAACCTCAGCACTGGTATCTCAAATGATAAAGGAAGGGACAGGCAGAGTTTAAAGGTGAAGAGGGCATAAGAATACAAATTCTTGCTTGCCCAACTTAGACTGGACATTAGGGCCACCCACCTTAGCGGTATCCTCTTTCTTTCTGTGGCTCTTGTAAGTGTTTCAACAGTATTATTTTTTCTTTTTCATTTCCCAGGGATTGGAGCCAAGTGGAGCTCTTCTCGTTCTACTTGTTAGTTTGTAGAGGTTTCAATCCATAGCCAGCTGGTTCTAAGGCAGGGTGGCATGGCAGAGGGGTATCACAGAGGAGAAATAGTCCTTCGCAGGGCAGGTAGGCAGCAGCAAACAGCAGCAGAAGCAGCAGCACCAAGCAACCTCCTTTTACTTTATTGCCATAGTGCAAACCCCCACACAAGGCGTTTGCATGTATGGAACATGTCACTGAAGAGGATAGGATTATAAAGCTTAAAATAACTCTTAAGGAAAAATTAAGAAGAAACTGACTTATGTTGGTCTGGGATGTACAGGGAAACCTAACCATGAGTTCACAGGTGTCACACGTTACGTTTGGGTATCTTCTTTAGCAACCATCAACAGGCAGAAGGAACATGACTGTTTAACTGGCTGAAGATTGGAGTTTGACTGGGGAGTGGGTTTTCTGGGTTACTGAAGGAAAGGGGAACAAGGGAATTTAAAGGTATTGGCAAGGGTGTGACGCACTGGGCTGTTAAGGCTGATGATGAAAACTGTTTAGAAATGTGGAGGTTATACGGTCTCTAGTGCCACCTGTTGCTCAACTAAATGAAGAGCTACTCGCTTTTCATCCACCCCTAGAGAACTATGCACCTGAAGGTTTGAAGAAATGCCTGATTTTAGTGATATCCCTCAAGACAACCACCTCCAAAAGCTACGCTGAGGGAGAGGTGGGAATCGTGGCAAATAGTCTGTGGGCGTGTCAGGCAATTGCAGTAGCATCTGCTGTAGACAATAGAGAAACAGCCAGGTCTCCAAGCGTGACAGAGCTGGGTTCCTGCCCACTGAGTACGCTAGGACCAAAAGTAACAAACAGGATGTGACGGAAAGAAAAAAGTATTTTTCTGATCCAGATTCTAAGCCTATCTACGACCATTTGTACATCTCCCAGTACCTCTGTCACCCACCTATCTGATGATAGTAATTACCCGATTCCATCTCGTCTTTCATGTATTCTTATTATTACCTAGAGGGAAATATATCTAATAAATGTACATTTATAACTGTCTTCAAGCCAGTGTGGTGATGCACCCCTGTAATCCCAGCACTTGGGAGGCTGAGGCAGGAAGATCGTTAGGAGTTCGAGACCATTCTAGGCTACAAAGCCAGCCCATGGCAAGCCTGAACTGCATAGCAAGACCCTGTCTCAAACAAACAAACAAACAAAAAAAAACCTGTCTTCAAAATACCGTATCCACACTTACTTAATGATGTCAAAGAAAAACAGTAAAAATTCAGGCCAGGGGGTGTGGCTCTTCATTTAGTTGAGTACCTAGCATATGTGAGGTCTTGAGTTCAATAAATAAAAAAGGAAGAAGGAAACTACAAAACCATAATCATCTCACAAGTTCTATTTTTAATAGAAATTTTAAAACCAAATATCTATGATTTAAGAAGCAGGGTGCCTTTTTGTGCTCTTTTTTTACAGAGCACACTGATTTTTTTTTTTCTTTTTCTTTTTCTTTTTCTTTTTCTTTTTTTTTTTTTGTCTTTTTGAGACAGGGTCTCACTGTGCAGTTCAGCCGGCCTTCAGCTCACTTTGTAGCCCAGGCTGGTCTCAAACTTGCAAGGATCCTCCTGCCTCAGCCTCCCAAGTGCTGAGATCACAGGCATGCACCACCACATCTGGCTCTCATTTTCAGCCTAGTTCCTGGCCCTGTGGTCATCTCATCACATGGGTACAAATGTGCCATGGAACCCATAAGGCATTTGCACAGGAACCTCTGCTCGGCCCAGCTCCTCAAACGTCCTGGCATCCAAGACAAGAAGAAAATTGCTCTCATTCTAGAAAAGGAAAGAACAAGACTGAAAATGTCCTCCTTTTTCATCAAAAGTCAGTTTGTCTTCACTACACTAAGGAAGAGACCATGTTTTATTCATTTTTATATCTATCCCGAGGTACAAGGCCTTGTCTATGCCCTCAGTAAATGTCTGCTGAATTGCTAATGGTTTGAAAAGGAAATCATGGCTGAAGTTCACACTTAAAGTGAAGATATTAAGTTGTTTATACCAATCACCTTCACAGGTTCTCTTTGAGTCTAATGATCTCTTTACTTACCCCTTCACAATCTCCTAGGAGACACAGAAATTCTTTCTTCCAAATTAGGAATGCCTTCATTTTGTGTTACTATGGAACTGGTGAAAGTGCAGCATTGCAAAGCAGACTGACACTCGTCCCGATTTAATTACAAGAGTGCCAGTGCATGGCATGAGGACTAGGCCCCTGACAGACATCATTAATTGATCACAGCACTTTCCTCACCAAACGATTTAAAGCCCTCAGAATCCTAAGCCCTATGCAGCCACTAATAACTGATTAAAGCTGGTATTCAAAATGAACCTATTTGTCATAAGACTGCTCCTGACAAGAAGTCAGTTAATGGGTAACATTACTGAGACATGAGGCCAGGGCTTATGATGGTGGACTTTGAGGTCAGTTAATTGAAATGAGCAGCACAGATGGTGGTATGAACATTACACAAGAAGCCAGAAGACTTGCACACTGGCTTTAACCCTATGAGATCTGATACAAGGGTGCTTCAGCTTCTTTGATTTACAAATTCCTCATTTGTAAAATCATACCCTACAAAGTTGTTTGAAGGACTAAGATAATATTTATGAAAGTGTTTTGTAAATGACAAATTCCTATGCAAATGTAAATTATGATTCTACAGATAGAACTTTAACAAAACAATAAGGTATGGATTGTGATAAAAGGATATATAAACAGTAAGAAGAGTCAGAGAGGGGAGAAGGTGCCATACAGGAATAAACCATGGACTACAGCATTAAATGTCAGCTTCAAATGACTTAATGCTACTTTTTTCTGACGAGTGACAGAAACACTTTTACCTGGTTGGCAGTGATCACCACAGAAAGAACAACTCCACCATCTTCTTCATTTGTTCCTGGTACTGGGACAAAAACAGGTTCTGAAGGATAAAAGCCATCTTCTCTCCAAACCTGCAAATACACCCACACACAAAGTCTTTGATAAAAGGCCAGTTGTGATTGGAAAGCTCTCTATAGTTTTTGTCACACAAAATGAATTTTTATGTCAATCAATATTGCAACAATTAAAAAATTAGAGAAAGCCAAAGAGCTTTGGCAGCCCTCAAACTGCATCACCACCAAACATGATTTGTGTGATTATAATTTCCCATTAACCTAGGATAGAGGTGTCCTAACAACCTCAACCTCACAACTTCTCCTAAAATAATATCAAGCTTAGAATTATTTTTCTGGACGTGGATTTCTTTTAGATTCCTTAAAAGAAACATACCCCTAACTTAGGTGATTCTGTGCTTCTCAAACTTAACAAAATGATTGAGCTGTTAAACTATTAAAGAATCTCAAGAGCCACCTTAAACAAAACAGAAATTAATTTAAAGAGTAGAATAGGTTTTTGAAAAAGTTCAGAAAAGAAAGAAGATTTTTATTACCGTCAGTGTCTTGTTCACCACGTCAACCTTGATCAGAGAATCCCCCACCAAATGCCGAAAGCCACAGCCATAAAAGAAATGATACTTTTTGCCACTGAATTGGCCATAGTTGATCTGGGGAAATTCAATGCCTCCTTCCTCTTCTAGGTCTTCACGATGTAGATTCTCATGGACACACCAGATCTAAAAGAGATTCCAAACAGATTTGAAAAGACTGCTTAATTCTCACTGATTTTCTTCAGTGTTGGTTAGTGAGGGGTCAAATACTCTGTAAGTCTGCAACATGGCTTGGAATCTAAAGTTATGTTAACATTTTTATGTTCTTCTTCTTTCTGTTATGAAGATAAATGCAGATAATATGCTTGGGTTTTGTGAATAAGCTGTCAGATGGCATAGGAGATGGAAGTGGCATTTTATTCTACTAACGTTAAGGCACCGGCAGCTGCACAATGATACCTATGCCCGTGGTAAGCACGACTGATCTTGAAAGTGGGAATGGTCAATGCCAATCTCGGATGCTTAGACATTTCACAACCATTACAAAGTTGTGTATGCCTGTTTCAAAACACAGAAAGTAGAGTCACACAGTGTTCATTTCCACCAAGTTTCTGTGACTTGTATACAGGCAAGATTCCATGACCTTAGCCCTGCTCAGTTGAATTTTATGAAACCAGCTGGGCACCAAACATTGTGGGGAATAGCCCAAGAATAAAGTAACATCACCAAAGTTTAAAATCTTATTTTAGCATCCCTTCATTCATAGCATACCTTTCCATCAGCCTGCTTCACAGCACTGGCTGAAGAATAGGACAATGGACTGAGAGTCTCTCCCTCGACAGTATTCACACTGACATCTAAGGGCAAAACAAACCTTCGAGGAAAAGATCTGGCCACTGACTTATAGACCTGTTCAAGAGAAAAAAAACATAAAAAAATCTTTCATGGGATAACAGTTCATCTCGACAACTTAGTCAATCAACATTATAGGCATTCCTAAGTAATTACATAAATGATAATTTCTATCTATTCATTCATTCAAAAAGTCATTACTGAGTACCTACTATGGGCTAAGCACTGTTTTACTTGTTTATTGTGCTGGCTATTTTTTGCCTAGGCAAGTGTTATCTCATTGGGCCACAACCTATCCCTAAACACTGTTTCAGACACGGGAGAAATGGTAGTAACAAAGCAGTAATTGGCCTCGTGGAATTTATATTTTAGAAGTGGAATAATTATAACAAATACAAAAATCAGATGCTAGGTTATTTAATTGGCATAAAGTAAATGATTGTATAGCCACAGGCCCAAGGGACAGGCAATGAGAGGTGCTTATTTCTTCGGGTCTGGCCAGGTCAGACCTCTGTGCAGCAAGAGTCAATCTAGCCGGTTTGGATTGCTCACACCCTGCATAGTCTTGACACAGGCCTGTTCTCATGACTGATCCTGGGCTGGAAATGGAGTCCTTGGGATGTTCTGTTTGATGAGAGCGTTTTTGCATGTGTGGGGCCTTGAATCACACTGTCCTAGTTTTTCTAGATAGTTTATGCTAACCAGTGTAATTCAGTGCAAACCCCTGAATTCTGCTGCGGATCTAGAACTTCAGTCACTAAGGTTAATCACGTAGGGGCTACATGCCTACATAACCGATCCCCCCAAAAATGCTGGACAGCCAGGCTGGAGTGAGCCTCCCTCAAAGACAAGATGGCACACAGGTTGTTATGAGTAGTTCCAGGAGGAATTATGTCCTGTGTAACTCTACTGGGAAATGACTCCTGCTGCCTTCCTTTAGACTTCATCTCATACGTCTTTTCCTCTGGCTCATTTCTCTTTGTATCCTTTTGCTGTGATCAGAACTGTAAACATGTGCTGAACCCTGTGAGCTCCCCAAGGGAATCACTAAAGTTAAGGATGATCCTGGAAACCCCAACATAGAACTGCTTGGTAACTCACTCGCCCTATTTTTCTGTACCTCCAAACCTCCTCCCAAATCTCCCTACAGTTTGGCATCTAAAGTAATTCTTTAAGGGTTTCTTCAGGCATTGGGTGAACCCCCAACACAGCCTGTCTGCAGTGATGATGTTTTAAACAGGAGAACCAAACAAAACAAGTGTACCCAACAGCCCCACAGGCAGCAGCAAGACTGAGAATAAATATTTGGTTCTTCTGGTCTCTGTCTGAAGTAGGCATATGTATCTCCTGTGTCCTGTGGAAGGATTCTAAAGCCAAATGTTTTTAAGACTCATTAAGACTGTTATGCTGCTGGATTCAACACATCTTTGAGCAAACAAATTCACAGCTCACGCATTCTGTAGCAAGGTTCCAAGTTCAAGCAGAATCCAGTTTGCTTCCCATTGGCACAGGGCAACAGGCATCAACTAACCAACCAACCAGATCCTGGGCAAGGACAACATCTGGGGAAAGAAGGTAAGCTTGGAAGGCCAGCAGGCCCAGGAAGAAAGTACCAACTGGCCCAGCAACCTCAGAGACTCAGGTATTACCCTTCTAAAGTGACTAGGCAAAAGACAACCAAGGGAGACCACTGCAGGGAGGGCACAGGTTAGATACAGACCCCCTGAAAAGTTTAAACTCAGGCTGCAAAGGACATAGGCCCTGCCCTCCATAGTGAGAAACCAGGCCTGGTGAGTGCTGACATTAAGTCCAATAGTCTGTTTGAAACTTCACCCCACAGGCTACATCGGTAGAGACCAGAAGACGGACTGTTTTCCCACCTACCTACATAAGGAAGGACATGCCTGGGCTGGAACAGTTGCCACAGCCTAGGGTGAAGAGACAGAGATACCTCTGGTGCAGGGAGGGCATGTCACAAACCCACAGGTCCTAAAGCTAGGCAGAGAAAGTTGTGACTTGCTGGATTCTGCAAAGAAACCACTCATTCAAAAACACAGAAATTTTTTTCAATTGTTAAAAAAATTTTTAACTTTTTATTATTTTTATTTTCCCTTTACCAGTTTTTTGAGAGGCTTGGGGATTTTTCTACCTCTTTTTCTCTTTCTTTTCCACTTCCCACTTTTTTCTTCCTATCTTTCTGTTACTTCCTGTATTTTGCTTTCTGTTTCTATTTTTCTTCTTTGTCTTGTTCATTATTTTCCATGACTCTTTTCTGATACTGTTAATGTCCTTTTATTCCTCAAGAGGATCCCTTATCTCACTTTTCTTTCCTCCTTCTCACCTTCCATTGATTATTTTTCTTCTTCCACTGATTAAGTTTTCAAATTTTATTTTTTTCATTCCTGGCTCTCCACCCCTTTTACACTTACTAGTATAACTAATAAGCTTTATAATTCTTTATTTAGATAACTAGTTAACTCTATGCTATTACTGTTAAATACTGTTCTACTGTGGAGGCAAAGTTATTCCCTTTAGTAGGTATTTACTGAAGGTCAATATTTGGTTTGTGTTAGTGTTTATACTATAATTATAGATCTATTTTCTATGGTTAAGGGTGGTACATTATTGGTTCTCAGGGGATGTCAATACCCAGGTTGTCTTTGATGTTATTATTGAAGCTGATTTTATTACTATAGCTAGGGTAGCATAGTTGTTGCTATTAATTAGTTTTCTCTGGATGCCAATATCTGGATTGCCTTTGTGTCATTAACAATACTGTAGCCCATTTCCAGACTAGGTACAGGGTCAAATACACTGCAGCTTTGCTGCCCAAATAAAAAGAGGTGGCTGGATCCTGTGACAGAGGCAAGGCAAAAGTTAGCCAGGTCCAGACAGCATTGCTGAAAAGCAGACATTAATTAGAGGTCTCCATACTAGCAACAAAGCTTTCCAGAATAACCAACCTACAAGCCTCAGCACACACACACACACACAGGAAACACAGAAGACAAAATGCTTCCCAACAAATCTCAACTTCCAGAAGTTGATCCATAGGTCATTGAAAGGAAGGAAATCAAAAGCCATAGCATTAAATTATTCAAAAAGATGAGAAAAGAGATAACAGAACAGATCAATATGGTGCTTGGTGATAATGGCTAAACAGATAATGGGCCTAATTTTAAAAAATGATCAGCACATCTACAAAAGACACATAAAAAGTTAGCTAAGCTAAACAGAATTACACAAAACATGAATGACCAGCATAGAAAATAATGAGTCCATAGAAAGGTACCAAACACAAATTCAGGAGGTAAAAAATTCTTTCAAAAGTGTGGGAGGGCTGGGGATACACTCAGTGGCACAGCACCTCCAGATAAGTGTAAGGTCCTGAGTTTGATTCCTGGTACCAAAAAAAAAAGTGTGGGAGACAGAAGTGACCAATGTGAGAACAGTGTTAGAACTAGAAAATAGGGCAATTGTCAGTGACCAATCAATGAGATATCTGAAAAACAAGAAGAGAACAGGGGTGTGTGATGGCACATTTCCGTAATCTCAGTACTCTGGAGGCTGAATCAGGAAGACTGCTGTGAGTTAGCGGCCAACCTGTGCTACAGTCAGTCTGAACTACATAATAGCAAGTTTCTATATCAAAAACCAAAAAAAAAAAAAAAAAAAAAAACCACAGTAATTTAGAAGTAAAAGGGAACTTTCCTAATCTAATAAAATGTATCTTTAAAAAAAGATTTATGTCCACTCACAAGCTGTACACAAATGTTTATAACAGTTTTATTCATAACCACCAAAATCTGTAAGCAACAAAGATGTTCAACAGGTAAGTAGATATTCAACTGTACTACATCCACACAGGAGACATTATTCAGCAAGAAAATAAATGAGCCCATTCAAACACAAAAAGACATGGAGGAGTTTCAAATGTATGTTGTTTTAAAAAGTCAGTGTGAAAAGCATACATGACTGTACAATTCCATTTAAATGACATTCTGAAATAGGCAAAACTACAGAAATAGTAAAAAGATTATCTAACACGAAGTGAGCCCTAACATAAACCATGAGCTTTAGTCAGTGAACGTGATGCACAGTGGTTCGTCAGCTATGACAAACGAGTATAAGACGCTATCAACAGAGAAAACCTGGGAGGGGTGTGGAAACTTTCTACACTTTCTGTTGGGTTTTTCCTTTGAACTTAAAATTTCTCTATAACACAAAGTCTATTAACTTACTTTACTATGAAGCAAATAGAATTCTGGTTTGGTTTGGTTTGGTTTTGAGACAGGGCCTTACTATGTAGCCCAGGCCAGTCTCCAAATCAAAGCAATTCTCCTGCCTCAGCCTCCCAAGTGCTGGCATCACAGGCGTGTGCCATCATGCTCAACAAGTAAATAGAATTCTTAAGGTAAAACATCAGAAGCTTTTCCTCTAAAATTGAGAACCAGACAAAAATGTCACTATCCCTACTTATATTCAACATTGTACTGGAAATCCAACAACACAGGACAAGAAAAATAAAACTAAGCACTTACAAAGGGTGAAAAGAAACTGTCCCATTACTTGCAGTTGAGTATTGCTATGGAAAATCTGAAAGAGTTCTTAAATTATTAGAATTTGTAAAAGAACTTAGTGAATACAAGATCAACAAAAATCAATTGCTAAACATCATATCAATATATGCACTGCCATAAAATGAAAACAAAAGATAAACAACATTTATAATAATGTCAAAAAAACCAAATATCTACAAATGAATCTAATAAAATGTATATAAACATATACTCAGAAGCTACAACCACTGAAAAGGTTGAGTATCTAATAAACGGAAGAATATATATTCTTGGTCTTTTGCATTCCTATAAATTTTTTAATCAACTTGTCAGTTTTTACAAAGAAAATAAAATTCTGCTGGGGTCATGCTGCAAGTATAGACTAATATGGAGATAACTGATATTTGATCATTGGTAAGTAAGTATATGTATATATATATATTCTTCCCTTTATTAGAAACTTCATTTTTTCAATGTTTATAGCCTTTTGAGTATATGTTTACCTACATTTTATTAGATTTATTTGTAGGTACTTAAGTCTTAGCTAGTACAAGAAGGTAAGAAAAATAAAGAATAGGTATAAGTATTAGAAAGAATGAAAAGTATCATTTTCAGATAATGATTCTATACATAGAAAATTCAAAATAATCTATAGCTTAATTATTTAAATTAATGTTACTTTAGCAATATTCCTAGATATGAGATCAGTGTATAAGATGAATTCCATTTCTATTTTTTGTTTGTTTATTTGTTTGAGACAGGGCCTCATTATGTAGTGCAAGTTGGCCTTGAACTCGCTTATGTAGCCCAGGCTGGCCTTGAACTCATGGGGACCCTCCTGCCTCAGCCTCTCAAGCACTGGGATTACAGGTGTGCATTACCATGGCTGGATGTACTTTTATATATTAAGAAAAGCATAAAATGAAAGCTGATCTCAGCGGCAAAAGCGCCTGCCTGGCAAGTGCAAGGTCGTGAGTTCGGTTCCCGGTACCGGAGAAAAACCAAAAAAAAAAAAAAAATGAAAGCTGAAAAGATACCATTTACAACAATTTTAAAATATACAAGATGCCCAGAAATAAACTGGGTGAAAGATACATCATAGTCTTACACTGAAAAGTATAACATTACTGAGAAAAAGAAAACTCAAATGGAGGAATATTCCATATTCACAGGTTGGAAAACTCATACTGCAAAGATGTCAGTTATTTCCCTGTTGGTCTATACTTGCAACATGACCCCAACCGAATTTCATTTTCATCATGAAAACTGACAAGCTTGATTCAAAAATTTGGGATTTTTCATGGGAACACAAAAGAGAGAACGAGAAAAACTCAGGCAATTTAAAAATAAAAAACAGCTAAAAAACTAAAACTACAGATATCAAGACCTACCAGGAAGCTAGAAGTGAACTTAATAAGTCCAGGTGAACCTAATACTTACAGTACCCTGAAAAGTATTTTTTTTTCCCCCCTCTGGTACCGGGAACCGAACTCACGACCTTGCGCTTGCCAGGTAGGCGCTTTTGCCGCTGAGCTAAATCCCCAGTCCCCCTGAAAAGTATTTTTAGATGAGACTATAGTTGAAAAATGGCCAGGCATGGTGGCACATGCCTGTAATCCCAGCACTTGGGAGGCTGAGGCAGGAAGATCACCACAAGATCAAGGCCAGCCTGGACTACTGTCTCAAAAAAAAGAGTATAGCTGAAAAATAAAACCACAGATGAGTCTAACTTACATTACATAATACAAGGAGAAATTTTACTTCTGACTCAGTATCAGGAAAAGCTGAGTCACTTTAGCTGAGTGAACTCACACAGTGGTAGTCTATTTTTGCTATTTCTTCCAGAAAATAAGTACAGTGTGTTTAGTGCTTAAGTGTAATACAAAACTAATCACAGCTGTGTATTTTTGTTTCTATAACATGTTTTTATTTATTAGTCCTTCAGTAAGCCCCTTCAAATTCTCTCTGCATATTTCTGGTATATACACACACTGCATCTCAATCCTTTTTACTTCCCCTTCCTCCCTTCACATCTCCCCTATCCCAGTTCCACCTCCCACCTCCAAAAACTCTAGCTTCCTATTTCCTGTCCTCTTTATTTTGCTACCTAAATTATTTGTATTTTGGGCCTCTCATTTAAGAGAAACCATGCATTATTTAATCTTCTATATCTGATTTATTTCACGTAGCATTATGGTCTCAAGGTGCATCCATTTTCATACAGATGACTCAAAATACCCTCCTTTGGGACTGAGTACCATTACACATACATACATATAACTACATATAGTTATCCATTGATCTGCTGATGAGAATGTAGGCCACTTCCAAGATTCAGCTATTGTGAGCTATGCTGCTACAAATGTAAATATACAGATATCACTGTAATATGATGACCAACCTTTGCCTCCACGCTTTAAAACTACTCTCCCCTCTTATTTGCCCAACGGAGGCAAAAGAAACAGGTAATTACAAAGCCAGAGTCAGATCTTGACTGGTTCAAAGTTTTTTCACACCTCTTTAAAAATCAGAGACATTTACCTGATCAAGCGCTTCCCCAGCTTTTCTGAGATTCTGTAGCTGGTAAACATCTAGGCTTCTTCCATCATCTTGACAACACAAATCAATTACAATGCAGCCCTGGTCCTCAAAAGCATTGATTTGATGAAAACAAACAAAAGGTTTGCTGTAATACATCCCTGGGAGACGCTGCAGAGGAAAACAAAACTATGATAAAACAGATATTTGCCTTTTTTTTTCCTTCAGGGCACAGAGTTCAACAAAGCTCAAATTAAGAGAGTATCCCCACCTGTACATGGCACACCCAGTAGGTGTAAGAGAAGTAGAATCCAAAGTGTCAGGCAAGTATGCCCTGATGTAAGCACTGTTTGCTTAAGTCATCCCATTTCATGTTAATTAACAAACAGGTTATTTGATATAGGCCAATCACCTGTTACAACTAATGTAAAAGTCTTTATGAAATGTAGTTCAAAAGGATAAATAAATCTAACTACATGGTTAAAGAGAAAATGCTGTCATTTAGTATGTGATATAAGTGACTCATTCTTTGGAAAGTATACTCATTATTAAAATTTTTTACAATTAAATTCAGGTAAATTTAGGATATTATCCTCTTGGAGAGATACAATGTACACAAACAAAACAGCACTATTATTTCTTTTTTTTTTCCCTTGGTACCAGGAATCAGATTCAGGACCTTGCACTTGCCAGGCAGGCACTTGTGCCACTGAGCTATATCCCCAGCCCAACAGTACTATTATTAATCAGAAGTATACAAAGACATTCAACCAACATACTTAGACTTCAGTGGGATTATCATACTGACATACTAGCAAGTCACAGGAGCAATTAATTAAATTTATTAATGCAAATATTACAGATCTGTGCCTGAACAATATCCTTTGTGGTATCTCTAATGAGATGGAAGAACCTATAATAAAAGAGATTCCTAGATACCACTGTAACTCAATCAGATAATTAAATGAATAAAATAGCCAGGTGTGGTGGCGCACGCCTGTAATCCCAGCACTCACGAGGCTGAGGCGGGAGGATCGCTGTGAGTTCGAGGCCAGCCTGGGCTACAAAGTGATCTCAAGGCCAGCCTGAACTGCACAGCGAGACCCTGTCTCAAAAAGAGAAAAAAAAAGAAGTGTCTGTAAAACAATGCCCAGTAAAGGTAAAAAATAAAATAAAAAAAAACTGCCATATGGAAATTCATTTCTGAATCCAACCATTTGCACGGTAAATATGCTCAAAATACTCCACCTGTCCAGTGTGTTTATCCACCACATGAAATCTTGTATTATACTGGGGTTCCCAGCTTATCCCATCTGAAAGAGCCCTTCCCCGGATTTTAGAAGTGACAATTTTCCACAGGTTCATCTTGAGAGGCTGTTCAATGAAGATTATGTAGTTCCTTGTCATCCCTGAAAGGTTCCGGCGAACAATAAAAGATTATTTGGTCTGAAATGCAACCATTATAGGGCCCAGCTGAACACCTGGACTTATCGCTACTGGCCTTTAAAAAAGGCCAGCCGGAGATACCTCACCATTTCCCAGCTTTGCTATGCGTATTTCCTATTCCTACATAAAAGAGGAACTGCTAAGAATAGCTTGGGCTCATAGCCCTTGGCTTACTTTTCATCCTTTTTTTTCCTTTTTAAAGTACTTCGATTTTGGAACAAAGTAATGAAGTACACTAAAATGTCATTTCTGATCTGCACATTTGTTCCCTAATCCTTTTCTTATTTATCCTCCTGTGAAGAACCTAGGAGCAGTTTGGCTATAACAATTTAGAATACAGAAAATAAATGTTGCTAAAGCAATCTATATAGAATATGGAGTTCTCCCCACAAAACATAGTCATGCCATTTCATGTCTGATTGAAGGCTTTAAATTGCCTTTTTTTAAAAAAAATGTGTTTTGTGTTTTCAGACATAGCCTCACCATGCAGGCCAGGCTGATCCCGAACTTTCACGCATCCTTCCTGAGCTTCCCAAGTACTAGGATGACAGGTGTACATTACCACACCCAGTTTAAAGTTGCCTAAAGTCCTGAGTTCTGTAACTTAATTATTGCTTATAATTGTACTAAAGCAACTGTTCTTTTCAAGCAGGTAACTGGCTAGTGTAAGGAGTATATGACTAAACAGAATAACCTTAACTGGCCAGAAATGCAACATTGGTTTCAGTAGCATGAACTCTGATGTTCACTATTAATAGCACTTTCAAAAACTAATCCCTCTGATACAGTAACATTAAGGTAGGGCCCTTTATGATTTGCTTTATCTCTGTACTCACCGAAGCTGTGGTAGTAGGAAGGCTTCATCTTCTCTGCAGAAGCAATAGAACATATCACCTGAGCTCCATGGATTGTCTCCCCAGGGTCCACCTTCTCTGGAGGAACCCGAATAACGTTATAACTGGAACCTGGAAAATGAGAAGTCCCACCTTTACTGTTTTACCTACAGTCTAGAATAAAAGACCACCTTTGCCCTTGTGCACTAGGCAAAAGCAGATCCACACAACATGCATGATATATTTCACAAAGGGATACTTCAAACAAAGATTTAGATATAAAAATATATTCACTTTATGAAAGTCACTAGTTAAGGATTTAAAACTATGCACAAAAAGGGGGGGGCTCACTGTATTTTAATGTTCTCAGATGGTTACTTCCTCACTCCCTGCAGATGCACCCTGTGCCTACTTCATAGGAAAAGACAAGATAGGAGCCAGGAATGCCCTCAGATTCGTTTGTCTCTCTCCTTCCTTCCCATGCTTCAGCAATTACAGTTCCACCTTCACCCATGTCCAATTCTTTCTCTGCAGTCCTCTAGGTCCTGGGGTTACTCTAGGTCCCATCTCAATCTCTCTCATCAATACACATTCATCCAGTCACATAGCTGGCTGTTGCTTACTAGTTCTTCAAGAGTCAACTCAAGTTTCCCTTCCTCAAATGGCCTTTCTTGACTCTTCCCCACCCCAAAAGCATTCGATGGGGGTAGCCACATCCCTCGTTATATATTCATTATATCCTACACAGTCTTAACGTATCTCATGATACTATAATTTTCTGCTTACCCATTTCCTGGTAGACTATTGCACTCTTCCAGGATAGGAATTCTGCCTCATTTATCTTTACATCCTCACTACCAAACGAGGACTTGGCATTTAGTAGGCACACTATAAATGGCTACCAATGAATTAACTAAAACCATGCATTTTTTCAGCCACTAAATGACTATACATTAGGTGATATTCAGTTGTCTTCATGGTACTGGAACTTCCAGTACAGGTAGTGATAAATTTGGGTAACATAAATTTGAAATCTCCAATCTCCTTTTGGAACAAGATGACCATATAGCTCTCTGTTCATCTATTCTGCAACTACTTATTTAGCATCCACCATATTCTAGACATTCTAAGTGTCTAACTACTATGTCACACACATGTAAACAGCAGTGTACAAAACAGACAAAAATCTCTTCTATAAAATTCTAATCCTAATAAACCATGTAATCAGCAAAAAATAATATTTGAGGGGTAATAGGAGCTATAATGGACAAACAACAGGGACTAGGGACCTGGAATGAGTGTGGGAAAGTGGTGGCTACTGTTTGCAATTTTAAATATAATGAACCCAGGCGACTTTAGTGACTAGGTTGCATTTAAATAAGGACCTGGGGGCTGGGGATTTAGCTCAATGGCAAAAAGCGCCTGTCTGGCAAGCGCAAGGTCATGAGTTCGGTTCCCGGTACCGGAGAAAAACCAAAAAAAAAAAAAAAAAAATAAGGACCTGAAGAAGGTGAGGAAGAGCCTTGAGAATATCCGGAAGGGGTGCATTCCAAGCAAAAGGAAGAGCAAACCCTAGAGTGCTCAGCCAGGAACAAGTGGGAAGAGTTCAAATACCAGCAAGGAGCCCATTCTGGCTCTGTCATAATAAGCAAAGAGATGAGTCTAAGAGAAGGGTGGGCGGGGGTTAAAAGAATAACCAGGAGTGATGGTGACAGTACAGTAAACTGGGGCAAGGATGGCAGCTAGGAAACCAAGGCTACTGCAGTCATCTGGAGTGAGAGAGGATGTGGGTTTGAAGCAGAGTGGTGACCACAGAGATGGTAGAGAGCGGCTAAATTTTGGAGATATGTTGAAGGCATTGTTAAACCTGCTTTTGGGCCAATTAAATATGGCTGTGAGAGGTATGAAAGATGATTCCAAAGTTAGTGTCTTGAGCAATGGGAATTACCATCAACTGAGATGGAGAAGTCTCATTTTAAGAAGGGAAAGCCAGATGTGGTGGCGCACGCCTGTAATCCCAGCACTCAGGAGGCTGAGGCAGGAGGATCGCTGTGAGTTCAAGACCAGCATGGGCTACAATGTGAGCTCAAGGCCAGCCTGAACTGCATGGCGAAATCCTGTCTCAAAAAGACAAAAAGAAAAAAACAAAAAGAAGAAGAAGAAGAGAAAGTTCATAATGTTTAATTGTTTGATCAATCTTGCATACCTACATCTGATAATCTGAGCAACTACTTTGAAGATAACAATAAGTAATAGAACAACCATTGGTGATTTCCTATCATCTTGTTTTGAAATTCTGTATCATTTTTATAGTTTTTGTGCTGTTTTTTGTTACATTGTTTTTGTTCTTTTTAAAATAAAAAAAAAGAATGCAAGTAAAGGGCAGAAAAAAAGAAGAGAAAGTTCAGAGGGAAATGATTGGGAGTTTGGTTTTGGATAAGTTAATTTTCTAATGCCTATCAGAAATCCTTGTTAAAAAAATAAACACTGGGTAAATAGCTAGATATAAATTACTATGGAGTTCCAGATTGGAGATATAGGCATGTTTTGAGAAACCACTCAAATATATATATCTTTAAAGTTAAAAAATATATATATACATATATCATCATGCTTTTCTCAGTGATAAAAGAACTAATAAAAAAGCTCTATGGTTCCAAGAACACAAGCTATCTCTAATTAGGATGAAGCACATGTTTAAATAAGTATTCAAACTAATTGGATTAATGTTGGAAGTATTCTTATTAGTTTTTTAAATGGTTTAAAACATATCTGGAAAAACTAAAATAAGTAATAGCTTTTTAATTCCTAAAGGCAGAAATTAACAAAAAACATTTTATTTTACTGCAATGAAAACTATCACTGGGGGCTGGGGATTTAGCTCAGTGGCAAAGTGCGTGCCTGGCAAGCGCAAGGTCATGAGTTCAGTTCCTGGTACCGGAGAAAAACCAAAAAAAAAAAAAAAAACTATCACTAAATTTCCCCCAGTGTTATTCTAGGTAGTTGAGCGCCCTGTGGCTACAAGTACATTGAGTTTCAGCTTCAAATACTTTTCAATGAACCAATACTCCAGTGTTAGTTGGGACTAGAAGATAAAGAAAGAACTTCTCAACAGTTCAATGAAGTGATGATTACTCAATTCACTGAATTTAAACTCTTTAGTCAATTAACTGCTCTAATTGCAATTCTTGAAGGCATTAGGCAAGGCAAACAGGCACCCGGGGAAAAACCCAGCAGAGGAATGCTAATGGAAATCTGACCTGCTTAGTACTGTGAATTTAATTCCGGTAGGTTCTCCAACAGTTTTCATAAATAGCAAATTGAGGCAAAGTAACAAGCACAACCCTTCATGACTGGGGGCTGGGTTTCTCAATGGAGTCCAGCGCCAACGCACCAACACCACCTGGGGACCACACTGGAAATGTGATTCCTCACCCTTTTTCTGTTCTACTAAACCAGAATCCCTGAAGAAGAATGAAGCCAAATAATCTAGCAAACATTTCAAGTGATTTTTAGACGCACTAAAGGCTGATGATTGCTGATCTAATGACCATATTAAAATATGTAACTCAGAATGGTTCAGTAGTATTTCTTATATTATCAAAGAGTTACAAAGTGACCTACCTGTTAACAGAGTTATTGAGAAGTAGATTTTTAATTTTCAAAAACAAATAGATGTGCAAAAAACTACTAATTCAGTAAATCCATTTGCTGAACCATAATTTTACCTAAGATGTTTAATGTTTCCTATACAGCAGTTTCAAAGAATTTATCTCTATTTGAGATGAAAGAACAGGACAGAAAGCTGGGTAATGAGGTGTCCCCGGTATCTTATTTGTACTTGAGCCAATATAAAACAGAACAACAGAATTCATTTTCATAGCCAGGCATGGTGGCACACGCTTATAATCCCAGCACTTGGGAGGCAGAGGAGAGAGGATCATTGAGAGTTCGAGACCAGCCTGGGCTACAAAGTGAGTTCAAGGCCACCCTGAACTACATAGCGAGACCCTGTCTCAAAAAGACAAAAAAAAAATTCATTTTCATATACATTCACCTGTATAAATGTGGAGAGATACAGGGGAGCAATCATGTGGGGAGCAGCTGACCTGTAGATCAACCACACATTTTGGTGCTAGAGCCCCGAGAACATGAACTGCCAGAGGGGAGCCATGTGAACAAGCTGTTGGGTCGGCAGCAAAGTCAGTCCCAGGAACACGAGCTGCCAGAGGCAGACCATGTAGACAAGCTGACCTCTAGCTCAGTGGCAGACCAACAGGTGTCCAGCCTTGGTGTTTCTCCCTGTTAACTACAATACAGATAGCTCTGAAAATGTTTTTTTTTTTTTTAAATGTTTCACTTTCAGTGTTCTCAGCAAAACACTGAGACCTTGCACTTTTGGCTCCATTGCGTGCTTCCCCCCTTTTTACAGTGTATAAATGAAGATGCTCAGAGAGGTCAGGCCCCACCCAGTCCCAGCTTTTTTCTATGAGTCTCGTTTCTTTCTTCATCTCCTGTTACCCTCTCTCGTGACCCCACTGGCTGTGTGGGTCATGGCAGGCAGTGCCCAATGTGGGGCGTGAGCACGGGGAAACTCAGTAAGCTGAGACAAGGAAGCACTCCAGGAGTGCGCACAGCAGGACTAAGGTCCAGAGTGCACTGAGTAATTGCTGGGTGCAAAACAATGGGGATTTCAGGATCTAAAGATTGCTCTTTGTATATTGAAACGTTTAAAGCTTTCCTTAAGGTTAGAGGGAAAAAAAAGGTTAGAGGAATGCCTATCAGGACTGCACAGCTTGCTAAATTTCTTGAGTTTGTTCAAGAGACCTGTCCTTGGTTTCCAGAAGAGAGAACTGTAAATTTGTAGTTCCTTCCTGGTAGAAGGTGGTAAAGCAGCTTAGAACAAGGCTAGGAAAAAAGCAAACAAGCACAAATCTATCTAGACCCCGGCAGGCTTTTAAAGGGTTATTTAACAGGGAGAAACTGTTGCTTTCCACTCTTCTCACCACTTCTTTTTTTTGTTTTTGTTTTTTTGTTTTTTTGTTTTTTTGTTTTTTTGTTTTTCTCCAGTACCAGGAACCGAACTCACAACCTTGCGCTTGCCAGGCAGGCGCTTTTGCCGCTGAGCTAAATCCCCAGCCCCCCTCTCACCACTTCTCACTGACACCCAGGCAGGGGAGGGAACAGGGCCGACGGGCGCAAGTCGTCAGTGGGAGGCGGGAACCAAAGAGTTACGCCAAGCCTGGAGCCTGGCCAGGACACGGGAGGTGGGGACACGGGAGGTGGGAGTGTTGTGGCAAAACTGAGTCCAGGAGAGGAACCACACCTGAGGAAGTCAGGAGGCAATGAACAGCTTTATTTTACACCTGTGGTCCTGGCTGGAATAACCTCTAACAAAATCCAGGCAACAAATGTCTGTGAGCCGGCATTTTTATAGGAGGCATAAGCAGGGGTTACAAAGGCAGGACAGGACAGCCTAGCAGTCCTTCTGATTAGCTAGCAGGGCGAGATCATCAGTCACAGGGCTAGATTTATGACCATCAGTTACAATCAGACATCTTGTATGTTTGGGTACAGGTTCGTGGCTACAGGGGTCAAGAAGGTAATTACAGAGCCATGTGACAGTTACAGAGCTAGGCAGCTTCAAAAAGAACAAAGTTTTTAAAAGAACGATTTTTCCTAGTACAGTTTTCCTTTTCATTAGGAACCCAAATGCCTGCTTTGTCATGTTAGTCACAGTGGGAGACAGGCTGTGGGCCCTGGCTCCGGGCACCCAACAACTGTACCTTTGTCCCAAAGCCAATGGACAGCCACAGTTCACCTTTTCCTGAGCCTCAGTCATCCCAGAGTACACCAGCACCCACCTTTTCTCTGCATACAAGTAGGGTCGCTGCCTCTCCATCACACAGGTCAAGTTCCTGCTCCCAGCTTTCCTTTTATCACATGTCTAGTTTTTTTCTTAATCTCCCACCATCCCCTCTCAGGACCTCACTGGCTGCACAGGTCACGGCAAAGCCACAAAGACAATCACTCACCAAACATATTATTAACCTACATAAAGGTCTCATAGGTTATAGGTAGTAGGTTTATTGATAACCAAGACATAGACACAGCTAGAAAGATCTAATATACTCCTTATCAAATTAAGACATTTTTACTTACATGTGGGAACATGAATTGGCATGCCCTTATGACTAAGTAGAGTCTAAACATTTTTTAAAAATCAGTGCAGTCTACTGTAACCAGTGATAGGTAACTAACTGGGACGGTCTACCACAGTGATTTTTTTTCCAGTATTGGGGATTGTGCCCAAAAGCACTTTACCACTGAGTTACATCCTCAGCCCCTTTTTTATTTTTTCTTTTGAGACAGGGTCTTGCTAAATTGCTCAGGTGGAACTAGAACTTGTGATCATCTACCTCATGTAACGTCCTGCAGTACTGCACTACAGGTGTACACCACTGCACCTGACTGACAAGGATTAGTAGAAAGTGCTGGGCATCAGGTTTGATCTAAATTGTAGTCTTTGAACGTGGAAGCTTGCCTAAGCAAGTGATTTAAACCTCCTCAAAGTTAACCATCCTCATTTGTAAAAGGGAGATAGTAATAACACCTTCCAAGCCAGGTGTGGTGGCACATGCCTGTAATCCCAGCACTCAGGAGGCTGAGGCAGAAGGATCTTGCAAGTTCTAGGCCAGCCTGGGCTTCAAGTGAGCTCAAGGTCAGCTTGAACTGCATAGCAAGACCCTGTCTCAAAAAGACAAAAATAATAATAATAATAACACCTTCCTCAGAGAGTTTGTATAAGGAGCAAATGAGAAAATATAGAGGAAAATGCTTAACTTCAGCACATAGTAGTCAACAAATGTTAGCTATCATTACTGGCTATAAAAACTTTCTGGAACAGCTGGTAGGCAATCATGGAAGTATATGAAAGGAGGCATTATATACATAGTTGTGAATACAATCCTACTATGAACTTAATTTACTTTCTAGTGTATTACTCCCTGAGAAAAAATAAATTCCATCTATCTCTTTGATGAAGAATTCTAAATTTCTTATATGTACAATGGCACTTTTAAAAATTCACATTTAAGTCTGGGCATGGTGGTGCACACCTGTAATCCCGGCACTCAGGAGGCTGAAGCAGGAGGATTGTTGTGAGTTTGAGGCCAGCCTGTGCTACAAAGTGAACTCAAGGCCAGCCTGAACTGCACAGTAAGACACTGTCTCAAAAAGACCAAACAAAAAACTTCATGTTTAATAAATACGTACTGAAAATCCCTATAGTGTTAATAAGCCAAAATCACAATGGGACATGAAAAAATGTGAGTTATACTAAAAAGGACAAACAGAAAATCAGCTGTTAAGCATAGTTAAAAAGGACCACAGAATTACGTATTTTGAGCTCATTAGTGCACATTAGATTTTCCTTCTGAAACATTCAAACGAAGTTTCATATGTTTATATCTTAACCACAATGAAACTCTAAGAAAACAGCTCCTAATGATTTCTAAAAGGACCCCATGAATCCACTACTGTAACTGTCTTACTAACCTGTTTTGAAACTCAGTTTCATTGTTTATCCTTTTTCTTTCTAAAATATAAATAAATAAATAGACCTCTATTCCAACTTTACCTTGTGGGCCATATGAGTTTCCCATATTGTATGCTGTTCCATCTGGATCATAATGAGGATGTGCAGTTGCTCCATTTACAGCAATAAATTTTCCCCAGTCTACCTGGAAATTTAAGATCATGACAGATTTCTTTAAAATTACATGTGCTGGTCTCTAGTGACAGGCATATAATAGCAGGGACATGTAAAATATTTTTAAAATAAAATATGCAAACTACAATATAGGTCCTAATTTCTTACCTCTGAGAAATCAAAATTATTTTCCCAATAAATTAAAAAATTTGAATTTAAAGACAACACAAAAACAAAAACTACTGACAGATGTGGTAGTTCATGCCTATAATCTCAACACTCAGGACTCTGAGACAGGAGGATTACCATGAGTTCAAGGCCAGCCCAGACTATATAAGTGAGTTCAAGGCCAGCCTGAAGTATACTACAAGACCCTATCTCACAAAAAAAAAAAAAAAACCTCCCAACACACATACACACAAAAAAAACTTCAATAGATTTGTGTAAAACCACAACATAGTTCAAAAGAAACATACAATTTTAAGTTAAATTTTGGTCTGAAATTTTATTTTTAATTAATTTATTAAGGCAAGGTAGGTGCAGACAATCTCTAGCCCAGTACTAATCGTAAATAAGAAGAGGAGCACAATTCATCAAGTAGACCAGTATTGTTTTATCTCTCCTTTACACAAACCTTCAGATCTTAGGGTAAGAAAGGGATCTCGAATTCCCTTTAAAGAGACCCCACATAGTCCATACTTGGGACAGAGGGGGAAGGAAGGTTAACTGAAGTAATGGGAAAAAAATTATGTGGTTAAGGCTCCAATTTCATCAGATATTTACTACTTTAAAAAGTGCTTTGAGAGCCAGGCATGGTAGTACACGCCTGTAATCCCAGCACTCGGGAGGCTGAGGCAGGAGGATCATTGGAAGTTGGAGACCAGATGGCTACACAGTGAGCAAAAGGCCAGCTTGAACTGCATAGCAAGACCCTAACTCAAAAAGACAAAAAGTGCTTTGAATAGAAAGAAATTTTAGGATCTGTATTATCTATTTTTAACTATACATTACCTTTTCTGTTTTTTCCAGAGTTTCAATGTCCACTTTATTCATAAAATTGGTCTCAGTGCTCATGTAGTAATCACCCTTATACTGCACATAGTTGACATTGGTATTGTCAGTCACGGCTAAAACCAACCATCAGAGTTATTTTAGTACCAGAGGTTATGGTAGCAGACCCTTAGCACATACTTAACAGTTTCAACATCCTCTCACATCAAAAAAAAATGTTTTTCAAGATTTATGTTTCTTGGGGCAGGGGATATAGCTCAGTGGTACAAGCGCCTGGCAAAGTGCAGGGTCATGAGTTCGATTCCCAGTACCCACATTAAACACACACACACACACACACACACACACACACACACATTTAAGAAAAGATTTATGTTTCTTGAAAGAAGGAAGACAAAAAAAATTGTACTGCTGATGTGTGGTGGTTTATTGAAAGGAACAGTTAATGCTTAATTTTTTTGTATTTTGACCATTTATGCATGCTTATGTCTGGTAATCTGAGCAACAGATTTGAAGACAACAATATGCAATATAACAACCATTGGTGAATTCCTACCATCTTGTCTAGTGAAACTCTCTATTATCTCTAATGTTTTATTTAATAATTGTTTTTTTTATTCTCTTTAGTGGTTTGAACAATCTTCCATTCTTACATCTGGTAATCTGAGCAAAGTAGTTGAAGATAACAATTTGTAATATAACAACCACTGTTAATTCTTATCATTTTGTTTTGAAACCCTGTATCATTTTTTAACATTCTTGCTTTGTTTTGTTTATGTCTGTGATGTTGATATTTTGCTATTTTTTATTATTTTCTTTAAAATAAAGAAAGGAGGGGCTGGGGATTTAGCTCAGCGGCAAAGCGCCTGCCTGGCAAGCGCAAGGTCGTGAGTTTGGTTCCCGGTACCGGAGAAAAACCAAAAAAATAAATAAATAAATAAATAAAATACAATAAAATAAAGAAAGATTTATGTTTCTATTGGTTGTCATAGATCCCAATAACTTAAATAATGATCATGATCACCTGAAAATTCTGGGTATGTTAAAAGGCTACTTACCAGGCATCTTAAACTTTGACATGAAACGTTCAAAAATATTCTTGCATGGGTCAGGAAGAGCAAGTGTGCCAAATTCTGATATCATAATTCGATTCTGAGCATTATTGGCCTTATACGTATCACTCTGTAGAAACTTGCTCCTGTATGTAACAGTACCCTTCTCTATCCTGAACTGGTGAAGCAAAGCCATTCCATCAAACCAGTGATTATACCTACAAACCAGAAAAGAAAAGAAAACTCTTATCAATAAGAAAAGCATACGTCAGAATAAGAAATAAAGTGGCCTATCTGTATTTCAAAACTACAGATAAGAAAATAGAGGGGGAAATAGAGGAATGGTGAGTGACAACAACTCAGTCTTTCTGAGATTCCAAATCCAGACACTGAAAAATAACAATGTGAGGAATAAAAAAGTAGTAGATCCCCAAGAACAAGGAAGGATCTGACTGGAAATTACAACATACAGAGAAATTAAAGAGACAAAACATAATGCAGAGAAGGGAAGGGACAGTCTGTACTTTCTCCCTGGATCCCAGCTCATGGCTGTCCGAGAAGGGGAACCAAACCTACGAGACAAAGTGAAAGCTAGGGACTCAGAGGGCTTCAGGGAGAAATGCAGGGGTGGAATGGACCAGCAGGTACTGTAACCTACAGGGACAGCACAGGATTCTGCTCCCACATGAGTCCTTTGACAGGTAGTAATAGCCTGTGAGAGTGACTCCAGTCCAAGCACCTCCCATATTCCTAGATAGTGCTTAGTTGGACATTATTCTGGGGAAGGGTTGACTGTTTAAACCTGGGCTCAGAACTGGCTCCACTTCAGGGTTCCCATTGTTATGTTCCCACAGTGACTGGGTAAGAGACAACTAAGGGAGACAGCTGTGACCACGGAGAAGGCTGGAAAGAGACCCCCAAGGAGTTAAACTAAAGAACACAGACCCTGCTCCAATGGCCAGAGGCCAGGCCCAGCCTGGTTTGCTCTGGGTTTGAAAGTCATGGTACTGGTGCCCTTGCCCTTATACTTCTGGCGTTGGTGTCTGCATCCAGCATGGATCTGGGGTCTGACTACCTTCTTTATCAACCAGCATGAGCAATGACATGCTGTGACTTGGACACTGGCCCAAAACTGTAGATCCTGGAAGTAAATCACACAATCAAAATCACAGAAAAAATTTTGTGAGTGTGTGAATTGTTTTGGAGGATATTTTTGGTTTTGTTTTTGTTCCTTTTTTATTCTTTCCTCTCCCTTTCTCTACTTTGCCAATTTACTGGGGTTTGAGGAACTTTCCTTTGTCCTTTTTCCTTGATGCTTATCTCTTTTTCTTACTTTTATTTTCTTTTTTTGTTTGTTGTTGCTTTGTGGGTTTTTTTTTTTTCCTTTGAGACAGGGTCTCACTATGCAGTTCAGGCTTGCCTTGAACTCACTATGTAGCCCAGGCTGATCTCAAACTCGCAGTGATCTGCCTGCCTCAGCCTCCATGTGCTATGGTCACAAGTATGCACCACCATGCCCAGCGCTTGTTTTTCTGTATTTTTTCCTTTCTCCCTTAATTTTTTTTTGTTGTTTTTTTTTTTTTCCAGTACCAGGAATTGAACTTACGACCTTGCACTTACCAGGGAGGTGCTGTGCCACTGAGCTAAATCCCCAGCCCCTCTCTTAATTTTTTATATCTTATTTTTACCCCCAATATAATTTTTTCTCCCTATTTTGCTGTTATCCTCTATTTTTCATCAAGTTTTTCCTCTTACCTTTGCCTAATTCTATAAGCATGCTTCTACTCCCCAACAGGATACTTTGTACCACTTCTCTCTCCTCCTTCTCATATCATAGAGCTTAAGGTTTCAAATTTTCCCTCTTGCATTCCCCCATTCTCAAACCCCTATATTATTAAAGCTTTATTAATCTTTAGAGCGTTAATTCTGTAAAATTATTGTTGAATTCTTTTCTACCATTACTGGAGACATAGCTGTCACATTTAGCACATATTAACTAAAGTCAGTGCCTATTTTGTCCTAATGCTTACAACATAATTATGGATTTCTTCTTTAGGGTTAAAGGCAGTACATGATTGGTTCTTACACTAGCGTGCAGTTTGTCTTGGATGATACTGTTGTCTCTGATTTGCTTGATATCACCAGGGCCACACAATTGTTGCTATTAATGAGTTTTCCCTATAAACCAACACTAGATTCCTTCTGTGACATTAACAATACTAAAGCGCATTCCCAGAGAACTCAGTGTTGGACCAAATACATGGCATCCTCCCCTCCCAAATTAAGCAGGGTGGTCAGATCCTAGAGCTGAGCAAAGGACTACAGTTGGCAATGCCCAAAGTAATCATAAAAGCAACTAAACAGGTCTCTATACTAACTACACAGCTCCAGGAGCTTTCAGAAGACAGTGACAAAAATCTAGCTGAAAAGTAAAGAGAAGACAATTCATTGGAAAGAAATAGTAAGTTCAGTGGGAATGTAAGTGTGTGAAAGCTGAGGTATTTTGTAGAGTTTCAGAGTTCAAAATTTCAAGGCTGGGGCAGTACTATGGAGTAAGTTCCAAGTAGGCCTGGGTATGTGGTACAGAGTGTCACAATCACTGCAGCAGGGACAGTCCAGGAACTGGGAGGCTACCCCAGCATCATCATGGAGCCTTAAATCCTCCCAGAAGAGTGGTAGACATTAAGGTTATGAGGCTATTTAGTATTCTGCCAGATTTGTATAACTGAGAAGCAGGTTTTCAATTAAATCATTGACTTAAAAAAAGTAATTGAAAGAACGCCTTCATCATGTCACTATTATGTCTGCATATAGGTGCAGATTTGCTAAATGACATCTACTAGTGTGGTCAGGGATTCACAACTGTGTGAGGCGGTTCTTACCTACAGGTGAACAGTTACTCTGCTCTTCTCTAAGTCTCCACCCCTCCCCTTCAATCCAGTCTGGGGAGCCAACCTCTAAAATGAGTGTCCCGTCTCCATGTGGCCTGAAGATATTTGCACTTCTCACCCAAAGGGCAAGGGTTCTTGCTGAAGCCTGCCACAACCTCTGAAAAAACTGACTCTGAAGGACAAAGTCAACACTTGTGGGACCAGGCACACCACCCACTTCTCCCACTGAGAAGTTTATCTCCAAAGAGGCCTGCACGCAAGGCCAAGCCAGCCAGCTCAGCTGCTTTAACAGTAGAGCAGGGCTTCTTCTGCAGCACATAAAATACCATAAGATTTTGCAAAAGGTTATTACCACCTGGGGGCTAGAGTAGTACTTTTCTCCTCCTTTTCTTTTTCCTCTACCTTTCCCCTTCCTCCTCCTTCTCCTCTTTTCCTCCTCTTTCTCTTTGACCGGGTACTTTAAAAAAAATGTATAACTTGTGTGGAAGACAGATATGTAAAGTAAGGAAAAGCAGAACGGCTCTCATTCATTCTATTTTTCTTCTCTTCCAACTTTCCCCACATTCTGACATCTAAAGTAATTCCTTAGGGATTTGTCCAGCAGCTGGGAAGGGGTGCATTTCACACATTCATTACTCAGTGAAGACAAACTATAACATGTTCAGTAAATCAAAGTACGAGGAATTGAGAAATACATATTGTAATGCTATCTTGGATGTGCAATATGCCCTTGGCTGCAGGCTGATTCCAACAAGCGGAGTGGCACAGTAGGACCATGACAGATCCCAGCTAGATCCACTATGGGAAAGCAGAGAAAGTAGAATGTTGCTTGCCAAGGGGAAGGGAAGGGAAGGGAAGGGAAGGGAAGGGAAGATGGCAGAGTTAGTGTTTAATGGGTACAGAATTTCAGTTTTGCAAGATGAAATGAGTTCTGCAGATGTCTGTTGCTGACAGTAACACAATATGAATTTACCTAATGCTATTGAACTGTACGCTTATAAATAGTTAAGGTGGTAAGTTTTATGCTTTTATTACGTAAAGTAATTCCTTATGGATTTGTCCAACAGCTGGGAAGGGGTGCCTTTCACACAGTTTGCCACAGTTTTTTTCAAAAAAAGGTAATGATTTTTTTAAACATCATTCAGCATTAAAAATAATGGTCATAGTTGGGCATGGTGGTACAGACCTGTAATACCAGCACTTAGAAGGCTGAGGCAGGAGGATGGCCACGAGTTCAAGGCTAGCCTGAGCTACACAGTAAGTTCAAGGACAGCCTGGACTACATAGTGAGACCCTGTCTCAAAAATAAATAAACAAATAGGGGCTGGGGAGATAGCTCAGTGGCATAAGCTCCTGCCTGACAAGTGCAAGGTTGTGAGTTCGATCCCTGATACCACAAAAAAAAAAAAAAAAAGAACGTTTATGGGGCTGGGGATTTAGCTCAGTGGCACAGCGCCTGCCTGGCAAGCACAAAGTCATGAGTTCGATTCCCGGTACCGGAAAAAAGCCAAAAAAAAAAAAAAACAAATAAAATGGTCATTCAGATTTGTAGCAGCATAAATAAAAAGGTTTTTGATAGTGTGAAAGATTTTTTAAGTAGAAAAATTTCCACATATGAGTGCAGTTCTTTAGAACAAATGTATAGAAATATTGGGAAGAGTGCCAGGCAATACACTAAAGTGTTAATAGAAGATATGCCCCTTCCTTTTCCATAGTTCAAAAGTTTTATACAATTAAAAATTTTTATAATGAAAAAATTTTTTCTAACATTTAAAAATGCTAAAAATAAAACAGATTCTTCCCTGGTGACAGGGGTTTCTTCACATAACCTCACACCCCTAGTAGACACTCATATCCTAACAAGTTATTGGCTTTTCATCTATTTACATTGTATTTATTGAGTGTTATATAGGTGTGGGCCACTGTTCTAGATGCTGGGGATACTAGGTAAAGTTAAAAAAAAGCCCCCACACTCATGCAACTTACATACCAGTGGGGAAACACAGCTAACATACAAATAAAAAATATTAGCCAAGTGTAGTGCTACACAAACTGGTAAAAATATGCCAGTGTTTTTAGACTGGAAAGTCAGGGAAGGTTCAAAGGACACAAGGTTTAAACTGACAGGGGGCTGGGGATTTAGCTCAGTGGCACAGCACCTGCCTGGTAAACACGAGGTCATGAGTTCGATTCCCGGTACCAGAAAAAAAAAAACTGATATCTGAATGACACAACTCAAACCTAAGATGAGGGAATATAGGTTTAAAAAGTTGATGCCAAATGCGGGGCAAAAATAAATGTGATCAGGATGAGGAACTGAAAGAGGCCATCGTGTCTGAGGAGTACAGGGTGAGAGAGAAAGTGGCGGGAGGTGAAGACACTGTCCTTCCTTCAGGAACTTGTGGTGAAACAATTCAGTAGTCACACACAGAGCTCCTGTTCCACTTTTTTTTTGCATAAACTCATAAATTGTTTCAAATTTATAATATTAAGGAGGATAGAAAAAGCAAAACTTTCAAAGGATAATTCTTTCTTTTCCCCTCAGGGAGGCTACAGTTTGGAATCTGCAATCAAAAGAGTCAATGGCAATGTGCACCTCAGAGAGGAGTGCACATTCCATAGAACCAGCCTATGCCAAGAAATCCAAAATTTTCCCCAAAATCTAGGCTTACTTATCCTTCCCAAACTCAAATTTCCCAGGTCCGACTCGAAGTAGATAGCCATTGAGCCACTCAGGAATATTTCCCTGGACTCGAGCAGAGATGATATGTGGTGTCTCCTCCACCGTGGTCAGCAGGGGTGCAATACATGGCAGCCTCTGCTGCTGCCCCAGGACGGCTCTTTTCTCAACATACGTCATGTACTTCTTCAAAACTGTGGAGAGGAAATCAAAAGTACACAAAGAGTTACCAGATTTTTTTTTTTTTTTTGGTCTTTTTGAGAAGGGGTCTCATTATGCAGTTGAGGTTGGCCTTGACTCACTTTGTAGCCCAGGCTGGTCTCAAACTTGCAAGGATCCTCCTGACTCAGCCTCCCAAGCAATCCCTTCTGGCATTACAGGCATGCATCACCACACCCGGCTACCAGATCTTGTGTAAGCATATGTCCCCACAGACAATAATCTTAGGAACTGGCAGCCTATGGGAACCATGTACCTAAAACCAAACACAGTCTCCAAATCTCTCCTCTCCCTGCTCATTCTCAGACTATCAGGGCTTGGATTCTCATTTTTAAATCACAGCAATCTTTCTTGGATTTCTTCTACTGTTAATCTGCCTAAGAATTAACTCATGACTTTGCTATTATTGTTTCCAGGGTTGAACAATGCTTGTCTTTTTATAAGAATAGCTCTACATATTAACTCTAAATGGGCTAACAGCAACTTCACTGTTACAATAAAAAAATGACTACCAAGCCCAGCCTGAACACTTTAGTGACATAGCAAGACCTTGTTTCAAAATGAAAAATAAGACAACAGTCTAACATCAAAAAAAATTACCACTAGTGAATATTTTCATAATTACCTTGGCTCTAGTGGTTTAGATACACAAGAATGTGATACTAAGCATCTCATTGTGACTTCTGAGAATTTAATAAGATGTGAAATTTAATTTCTTCTGTTCTAATAGCATATTCATGAAAATACATGGCACTTCCTAGAATAAGGGTATCATAAATTAAATTATGCAGTGATACTCATTATGAAATTACCTGAAGTTCCAAAGCCACTCTTCATTATATAATTAGGAGTTGAAAATTGTTCCAATTATTACATACTTACTGAATGTTCAAAAGGCAAAATTGCCTAATGCGGAGGGGTGGGCAAATATATAATTATATAATATAAATATAATCTTTTATTTCACTTCATAAAAGTTTAACAATGACACAGAAGCCCAGGCTAAAAAAACAAATTAATGTGTAGGGATACTATTACCCTGAATGAATGAAATTAGTATTCTCTCAGCAATTTATTTTATATTTTATCCACAATCAATCTCTTTTTTTCGAGACAGGTGGAGACAGAGTCTCACTGTGTAGTTTGGGGTAGTCATGAACTCAGTATGTAGCCCAGGTTGCCCTCAAATTCACAGCAACCCTCCTGCCTCAGCCTCCCAAGTACTGGGATTACAGCCACGTGCCATCATGCCTGGCTGATGATATATCTCTTTCAAATCTTTCAGTTATTCAATTTGGAGCACATGAGATTGTTTACTTTCCTATAAGTAACAATTTAGTCAAGCCCAGCTGTTTCCTGGTTTTCCAAACAAAATTTACTTTTATCTTGAATGCCTTTCCCACAACCTTTCCCTAGCCCAGGTGTAATGATGCACACCTGTAACCCCAGCACTTGGGAGGCTGAGGCAGGAGAATCGCTGCTAGTTGGAGGCCAGCCTGGGCTACAAAGTGATTTCAAAGCCAGCCTGAACTACATAGTGAGGCCCTGCCTCAAAAAAAAAAAAAAAAAAAAAAAAAAAAAAAACCCTCCCTAAGAAATTTCTATTGTTCAAAGTCTATCTCAAATGTTACTTTCTTTTACAGGTAAATATAGTAATATTGAAAAGTGCAGGCTTGGGCTCTGCCTTGCTCCAGACCACCTGGGTTCAGTACTGGTCAGTTCCCAAATAAGACTCAACCTCCCCATACTGTTTCCTCCTTTCTAAAGTGGTTAAATACTTGCAATGCTTAACAAGTCTACGGCTATAATAAATGAGTTAGTTTATGTAAAGCTTTTATAACTCAATACTCCAAAATTATTATCTACACAGCTTTTTTTTTTTTTTTATCTACACAGCTTTTAATGATCAGTCCAAGAAGACATACAATGTTTCTTAAACAAAGTGTTAAGCATTGCTGTCAGATAAAAGGAATTTGAATCCAGACATAAGGAACTCACTCCCTAGTAAACAGGCAAACAGATCCTTGATCAGTGTTTTGTTTCAGAACTGTTTCTCAAAATCTGGTGTGAGGACTGTTTGCAACAGAAATACTACCTGATGTTGCCAAAACACAAACTCCTCAGTTCTGCTCTGGACCTAGTAAGTCAGAATCTCTGGGTAGAGCCAGCAGGTTTTCTTAGCCATAATAAAACTTGGGAATCAGTGTTAAGAGTTCTTAAAAGGATGCTTTGAAAGGGAGAGAGGAAAGCGCTCAGGTCCTTATCTCACTCTACTTTTATCAACATTATATTTATCTTACTCTCCTCTTAGACTGAAATAAATTCTCTTAAGTCAGGTATTTTATCCACCCCACTTATTTAAGTAAATTTAAATCAAATAGGCTGATTGGGCATTTGTGGGAATTATTTTGTTGTGTTTTTGTTTTGTTTTTCAGAATTGGGGATTGAACCCATTTTTTAACTTTCACTTTGAGATAGACAAAAAAAAAAAGGGACCGGGGATATAGCTCAGTGACATAAGCACCTGCCTGGCAAGCACAAGGTCCTGAGTTCGATTCCTGGTTAAAAAAAAAAGAGAGAGAGAATTAAGATGGGCTGTCACTAAGTTGCCCAGGTAAGGCTTGAACTTGTGATCCTCCTGCCTCAGGCTTCCCGAGTATTGAGATTAAGGTATAAAACCACTATACCAGCTGATACAAATGAATTTTACATATTTTTACATTTTAGAAAATACTTACATTACCCATATGTTCTATACTCCATGTTGTTGCAGTCTATTACATGTTCTTCAGACTTTTCTGCAGTACTTGCTACTGTTGTCAACATCTCCTTAAAACCATTTCTATTCTTGGCTTCTGAGACATTGTATCCTAACTTTCTTGCCCACTCTCTGGCTACTCTCTGCTTTGTATTAGCTTCAGGGCTCATTTGGCTGGAAACTTTGGGAAAATTGCTTAATTTCTCTGAGTCTCAAGTTTCTCAATGATAAAATGGGGGTAAAAGAAGGTTAATACTTCCTGTTTGTGTGTGTCTATTAACATTAGTAAATATGTGACCTTCCAAAGGTTAATACCTTGTATTGGCCTCTTTTCCCCTTAGCACTACATTAAAGAAAACTTGGACCTTTACTTTCTTTTTTTTTTTTTTTTTAATTTTAAAGAATAAAAGAAGGATAACATAATAATAGGGGGGACTTAGCAAATTACAGACAAAATGGTAGGAAATTATCAATGGTTATCATTTTACATATTATTATCTACAAAATAGTTTCTCAGGAAAACAAATAGACAAATAATAGTGAGTTAGAGACAAAAGAGGTAGGAGATTATCAAGAGTTGTTGTGCTATACTTTGGTATCTTCAAAGAGGCTTCTAAAGAAAATAAATAGAGCTATACATGAGTGACCTATTGAAAAATCATTAACTATTCTCAATGGTTGTTGTAGGAAACACATAATAATAAACATACATTATGAAATAGGATAGGAACATTACAAACTTAACACAGTTATGGATAGATTAGTAGGAAAATATCAATGGCTGCTGTAATACATGGTGGTATCTTCAAAGTGGTTTCTCAGGAAGACAGAGATATGCAAGAAGGATCTAATAAGTAGTTACAGCCTAAGGGTTGTCAAAAATAGCATATTACCTCCTCACCAGTGACTCCTTTCACTGAGGTATGATGGCTGGAAGGAAGGCCAGGATTGAAAAGAAGGACCGAGAGACTTGCACCTGTGACTAGCAACAGGCTGTTTTCTTGTTCCTCCATAGTCATGATTACCCAAGGCTCCTCGATGGAGATGACGGTCTGGCCAGAGGGAGAAGGCAGACCATGCCCCAAGCCCTCTCATTCCTGTTGGACTAACTGGTAGCATGGGTCTGAGCTCTGGGGCCTCCACCTCAGAGGGCAGACCGATCTCCAGTGGTCTCCTTTGCATGCAGGGCATGGCCCATGGGGTCTCTTAGGGCAGTTCCTCTTGAGGTGGCCTGACTTTTAACAGTGGTAGCCGATGAATGCAGTTGTCGAGTTCTTCTTGGAGCCCCGGGAATCAGACCTGGGATCTGTTTCTCTTAGTGGTGCAGCAAAAGCAGCTGCTTTTTCTCAGTCTCTTTGTTTTCTCTCCTTGGCCGCCTCCTCATCATGGCTATAGAATACTGAGGAGGCAATTCTTACTAACATCTCAAGTGAGCTATCTGGGGTGAAAGCCATTCTTTGTAACTTTTTCTCTCCAGGTTCCTATTGCTTTGGGACCCCACAACCAGTTAGTGTCCTCTCCCCAACTGTCAGCACAGGCAGCAGGAATCCTGCTGCAGACTTCTCCAGAGCTCCACCACAGCCTGTACTGTCAGGGGAAGAATGGCTTCCAATGAGTCTCTGCAGGTATTGTGCAAGGTCCTCCTGGTTTACAGCTTGCGAGCGGCTCTCGTGACCCCAGTCCACTGGACCTCTGACTCCGTGGGCTTAGTCTGCATTCTCATGTTCTCTGAGTCCTTGTTCAGCAGCTGCTCCTCCGCTGGCTCTGGACCTTTCTGGTTCCCAATGGCAGGAGGGACCTTTACTCTTTCATCTCAGCATTCTCCCCCGGTAATTTCATGTAATTTCTCAAACTCACCAATTCCTTCTTACAGGTGACTCTCAATATATTAACACAGATTTTCCTCATTTTTCCCCTTCCAAATCAATTTTCCCACCAGTTATATTATCCTGCTGTAAGATCTCTGCGGGCCCTGAATTATTCTTTCCCACTCCTCCTCACATTCACTAAGTTCTACAGACTGTTCCTACACAAGGCCAGTAGAAACCTGCTGAGATGACACAGCGTGGCTAATAAAATTCATGAGGGTTCAAAACAAGGGTACCTGGGGGGAATCCTTTATTTTTTCAAGTCCCTCCCTCTGGGTAGCTCCTCCTTTTTTTCCCTGACCTGAACCTGCCCGCATCAGCACTGATGACAGCTTCTCTTCTTATCAGTCATTTTCTTCCAGTCCTAAAGTAGGCCCTCATCTCTTAGCAAGATATTAGTAAAATAGCCCCTAATGAGAAGAAACTAGGGAGGGATTCAGCCCTCTTTTAGGCCAGTGCTTTCTAATTTGTGGACATCCTAATCCTCTTAGCCCTTGGGATGGCTAGAAGACCCAGGCCAATGGTCTCCAATTTTAAGTAGATCATCAGGACTTCTTTTGGTTTTTGGTTTTGGTTTGTTTTGAGTTTTGGTTTAGGAGACAGGTTCTCCATATATAGTCCAGATGTAGCCCAGGCTGGCTTCTAACTTGCAGTGATCCTCCTGCCTCATCCTCCTGAGTGCTGGTATTACAGGTGTGTGCCACCACGCCAGGCTCATCAAGACTTCTGATCCCCTCCTACTTACAACAATGTGCAGTAAAAATATTTTCTACCTATGTTATGTGAAAAAGGTTGGGAAACAATGCTAGGAAATTAACTTTACTAAGATAGATCTAGCTGGGCATAGTGGCGCACACCTGTAATCCTAGCACTTGGGAGGTTGAGGCGGGAGGATTCAGGAATCTGAAGCCAGCCTGGGCTACACAGTGAGTTCAAGGCCAGTCTGAACTACATGGCGAGACCTATCAATAAATAAATAATAAATAAATAAATACTGTCTAATACAGTCCTCCACAGATGGTTTGACACAGTCTACCAAGTGAAGTCTAAACTGCTTGCCAGGCACTAATGAAGGCCCTGTGCAGTCTCACAGCAACCTGCATGTCCAGATCTGCCTTCACTTCAGCCAAACTGGACCACTCCCCATTCTCTTGTTCTCATCATTATTTTTACACCATTCCCTTCACTTAGAATATTTCCAGTCCCCTGCAGATGAAATACACATACCAACCCATCCTTTAAGACCCAGTTTCCATGTCATCTGCTTCATTAGCATGGCATTCCCATTTTCTAGAGCAAAAACTGATTCTCCTTAGTCTGAAATACACAGCAACTATTATAGCTCTCTTATGGCCCTATCTTATTCTGTCCTGTATGACACAGATCAATATATTGTAAACCTTTATTATCCGCTCTCCATCAATATAGAATGTGAGTTTTGCCTACCATTTCCTTCCAGTACCTAACACATTTCCTATATAGTGCAAACACTAAATTACTGAATTAAATAAATTTACAATTTATAGTGCATATCAGTGTAATTTCTGACAGTTCTACATCAGTAAATTTCAAGAAATAAAATCATGAAACAACAGAAGCTATGGCTGGGCATGGTGGTGCATGTCTATATACTAGCACTTGAGAGGTGGAGGCAGGAGTTCAAGGCCAGTCTGGGCTACACAGAGAGACCCTGCATCAAAAACCAAAAAAAGAAAAAGAAAAAAAAAAAAACAGAAGCTATAATGGAAAGCTACAAAAGACATACAGGTTTTAAGGCAGTTTCCCACAATGCAAATAGAAGAATCAAACATTTATATTAGAATATGTGACAGTAATTTTCAACTTAGACAAGTCTGAATAGTGACTATTCTTCCTCTCATACATTCAATAAAATCCTAAGTCCTGAGTCCTGCCCACATACGTTCAATAAAATATCTGAACATGAAGGCTGTTTCCCTAACAATGAGCAAACAAATGCTGGCTCGGTCTTCTTTCACTTCTGCCTCTGGAGTGGCTGCCAGTATTTGCTCCACATAAAGGGGGAAGCTTCAGAAGCCTTTAGTAATCTTCGGGGAAAGAGGCACAGAAGTTGAAGTGCAAACTGGCAGGAAGAGGAGGAGGTGCGGGAAAGGGCAAAGGCAAATCCCCTACCTGGGAACCGCTGTGCTGTCCTGGAAAGAAAACCCACTGAAGTGGCTGAAAGGTTGCTGCTGAAGCAGGGAAAGCTTCGAGAAAACATCTTTTAACTCAGTTCAGGAGCAGGAGATCCCGTGATCTCCAAATCCGTAGGCTCACTGGTACTTATTAGTAAACATTCACAGAACTTCCTGGATTGTCCCTGGCTGGGAGGGGGGGATGGGGGGAGGGAAGAGGCAGGGTTTCAAACTACTAGTAATCTCTGTTAGTCTCACTTTCAGGGCAACTATCCCAACAAGCTCTCTATAAATAAATTTTCTCTCATTTTAAAAAATTAAAACTGGACAACCAATAGTGGTCTCACTTGAATCTCTCTTGAATCTATCCTCACACTAGAATTAATCAGTTGATTAGGATCCATGGGATCACTTTCATTCCGCCACTCCTCTCCCTTGAAAGATTCAAATACAGAATAAAGTCCAAATTTATTGACTGTTGATAAAGGACTCTGTAATCAGGCAACACCTTAACTTTGTCCTTTGTCTATCATTTCATCCTTCATTTTCTATTCATTCATTCTTTTTATTCATTAATTTTTATTCATTCTATTCATTCATTCATTTCTTTTCTATTCATTACTTTTACAAATGAGTAAGACCCTATAAAAGTATGTCCTTAAAAAGGATATGGCCGGGGCTGGGGATTTAGCTCAGTGGCACAGTGCCTGCCTGGCAAGCACAAGGTCATGAGTTCGATTCCCAGTACTGGAAAACAAAACAAAAAAAAAAAAAAATGACAACAACAAAAAAGGATATGGCCATATATGACTGTATTACTTTAACAAACATTTTGAGAACCAATGTATCAACCACTGTTTCAAAGTAAGAATAAGCCAGGTGTGGCAGCACAAACCTGTAATCCCACCACTTGAGAGGATGAGGCAGGAGGACTGCCAACAGTTCAAGGCCAGCATAGCCTACATAGTGAGTTTTAAGACTCACTATGGGGTTGGGGATATATTTCAGCAGTGTAAGTGCTTGCCTGGCAAGACTGAGGTCATGAGTTCAATTCCTGGTACCAAAAAGAAAAAAAAAAAAGACTCACTATGAATTACATAGTGAGACAGTGTCTCAAAAAACCAAAAAATAAATAAGAATATCAAGAAATAAAAGTCAACCCCTGATCTCCAATTTACATGATAGAGTATTCTTCATAAATTTTTATGCCATGATGTGCTTTTGTTCTTTTATTTTTTATGCCTTTAAACAAATTTTGCCCCAAGCAAGGCATGGTAGCACATGGTTTTAATCTCAGCACTCTGGGAGGCTAAATAAGGAGGATCCCAACTTCAAGCCCAGCTTGAACCATTTAGTAACTTAGCAAGACCCTGTCTCAGTTAAACAATAAAATAAAAATAATAGAGAGATATGATTATAGCTCAATACAAAGACCCAGGGTTAAATCACCAGTACCAAAAAACAAACAAAAACACTTTTCCTGCCTGAAATGTCTCCCACTTTTCAGAAATCCAAAATCTACTTCTCTGACCTTCTTGCCCAAAGGCTTTCCAGTAACTCTCCCAGCACTGCCAAGGAGATGCTTTTAATACCAACATGTCTTCCTAGAAAAGTTGGAAGTCTAATTCATGGGGAATTGTAAAAAACTATCAGAAGGCAGTGTTTTAATTTATTGTATTTTTCCAGTGTATGATGTATAAAGATGGTTGAACATATATTTTGATAGCAATCAATGCAAAATAATTCATAAATTTGTGAAATTTTATTGAAATGAGAGTGACACTAGAAGTATATGCTAAAAGGCAATGGTATTGCTGCAGTAGTGTATCTCCAGTTGTGAGTTATTCTTGTTTATGAGGATGGTACCAAAGCCATCAAATGTGATTTTCAAAATCAAGTCTTAATTATTAGGCTTTCAGGTCCTTTAAACTGGAACGTGGGTGTTCTGAATAGCATAGATATTGTGACTTAAAAGTCAGTTACCAGACCTGGCGTGGTGGCACATGCCTGTAATCCCAGCACTCAGAAGGCTGAGGCAGGAGGATGGTTGCGAGTTTGAGACCAGCCTGGGCTACAAAGTGAGCTCAAGGCTAGCCTGAACCACATAGCAAGACCCTGTCTCAAAAAGACAAAAAAAGTCAATTCCCTAGCCAGGCATGATGGAATATGCCTGTATGCCCAGCACTCTGGGAGGCTGGGGCAGGGGGATCACAAGTTTGAGCCCAGCCTGGGCAATTTACTGACTTAGTGAGACCATGTCTCAAAATAAAAAATAAAAAAAGAGGGCCAGGGATGTAGTTCAGTGTGAAGGTCCTGGGTTCAATCCCCGGTATTGGGCAAAAAACCCAGTTCCTTAGTTTTGATCATACCAATTTAAATGATCACATCAATTTCCTGAACATGCAAAGAACCAGGATATAATAATTATATTACAAGATCCAGTCTAAATCTGTTGGCCTTACTTTTTTTTTTTCTTACTTTTCATATTAAGAATAAATGCCTAAAAATAATTCAAAACATTTTTAATGATGGTAGGTCAGTGGGATTATCTTTGTATACCAAACAGTGAAGAACTCTAATAAAATGATTCAAATTTAGGTCACATGTCATATTAAATATAGTCTTTAGTTGCATTTAATTTTTTAAATTTCATTTCCAGTACTTCATTGACCTCTAACCTATCCTGTCTATTTAACCAATTTTTAAAGTAAAATAGTAATCTGATGAAATGAAATTTTACTTTAGAGTTTAGAAGGCAAGAAAACAAACATGGTGTCTTCTTTAGGCATTCCAATTGCCTGTGCAGTTTTTGCAAACGTATCCAAATTTGTAACTGCTTATACTGAAAAAAAATATATATATAAGGAGTGAACTATCTATATGATTGAAAAATGGGAACTGTGATTTTTAAAAATCTGATTAATATAGTTATCCCATGTAGTGATATAGCAAACTGACCTTTTTAATAAAATCATAATAGTACTTTATATCAAAGGAAGAAATTGTAGCCTGAGTAATAGGGACCTTTAGCCCAAATTAACTTTCAAATTATAACAGGATTAGCTGGGCATAGTGGTGCATGCCTATAATCCCAGCACTCAGCTGAAGCAGGAGGATCACCAAGAGTTCAAGGCAGGCCTGGACTATATAGTGAGTTCAAGGCCACCTTATTACCAAGTGAGACCCTGTCTCAAAAATATCCCCCCTCAAAATTATACTAAGGTTAAAGTGACTTGCCAAAGTTATCTTGTTTGAGCGAATCTCCTTACTTTTCAATCACTAATTTCTATCCCATACCACAGTGTTGCTAAAGCTTCTGAAATCATTTCATTAACTACACACCCTGATGTAATTAATGTGTAAAAACCCATTCATACAAGGTGCTAGTTAGTATTTTCTGGTTTTTATTATACCACTTTATCACAAGAAAATAACTTTAAATCGAATTTTTATTAGTCATATATAAAAACTAATAGTGAAAGCAGTCAAATGCTACTATTACACAGCAATAGCACAGTTATATTTTATCACATATTGTGAAAACAAATTACCTTAGACAAATTACTTTCATGTTTTAAAGTTCTTCTATAGTACTGACTGCTAAAAACATTTCAAATAAAATTATCTGCTACTTAAAGTCATTTAAAAGAAAAAGTACAATATTGTTAAACATAATAAAATTAACTGAGTCCTTTTTTTTAGAAGTTAAAGAAAGGCTAGAAGTCCAAGGGGAAAAGAGAGGAAAAAAAAAAAGAACAAAGAGAGAAAATAAAAAAGAACTCATGTAAGATTTAAATAATTTACATTTTTAGAAAATGTGCCAAATATTTAACCCTCAAAAGTTCCAAAAAAAAAAAAAAGAAAAGAAAAGTTCCATACTTCACATTAATTTCCAGCTTAAAAAAAAGTCCAGCTTAAAGTCCCTTTTACGACTAGAAAAAAAATTCTCTATTTCAGATATACATTTTCTTTAATGACTAGGGAGCTTTCAAAGTATAAAGGTCATTCTTTTATCACAATAGTAACAGGTTTAAATTCCCAACTTATTTTAAGTACACATTTTACTTGTGCAGTGTGTCTGCAATCACTGTAAGCCTCTGTCTCAGGAGCTCTCTTTTTTCTATCAGAAAGTTTTCAATAGTATCAGCTTCTTTGAAGAGTCCATCTATCTCATTAATGTAGGATGCATCTAATGCTGCTCTCTCACTAATAGGAAAAGAAATTTATATTAAATTGAAGTTATAAAGTCGAAAAAGAAGTTATAAAGTCTAAATATATCATCATGGTATGTTCTTTATTATACTATATTTAATATAGTATGATATATTTAATAGAATATATTTAATAGAGTATAATTTAATATAATTAGCTATTTCATTTAAATGGCTTTGGACATGAGAGAGCTTAATTAATGTACTCATACTTTTCAGGAAAAGGTTAAATTAGTCCCACAGATACACTTAATTTTGCTCAAAAGAGCCTTCTGACAGTAGAAAGTACATCTTCTGCACTATAATTCTAATAATAAACTATGTAAATTATTTTTATAGCCACACAAACCATTACTCAAGTATAATGATTGTCCAGTAGTTTAAAACACCACTACTTTTTTTTGTGTGTGTGTGTGTTTTTGAGACAGGATCTCACTATGCAGTTCAGGCTGGCCTTGAGCTCACATTGTAGCCCAGGCTGGTCTCGAACTCTCAATGATCCTCCTGCCTCAGCCTCCCAAGTGCTGGAATTACAGGCATACACCACCACTCCTGGCCTTCATAATACACTATAATCTCAGGCCAGTAAATATTTAAATGCAGGATTCAAATATATATAAATAAAACATAAATACATAAGATACTTATCTTTAATATCATTTGATGAGTACAATTAATTTCATCAAGTGACATTTTTCTCAAAGAGATATTTACATAAAACTTAACATTAGTATTATGGTCCCTAATTAGAGACCAAAATATATCCAATCTAGTAGTAGCTCTGACAACAGCAAAACAAGAGATGTTTAAAGCAAAAGTTGTGGTTAGAATCTGAAAATAATCCATTATAAGGAATTTGAAATAAAATAAAAATTTCAAAGTTTTGATTACTTGATAGATTTTTTTCAGCCAGAATTAAACTTTCCATTACAGCTTCCAGAAGAAAACTATTTCTAACATAAAGATCTAAGAGAATACACTGTACTTGCCTTAAGATCTTTGCATATGTAAAAAACATTAGATTAATTTCCTTGCCCACATCTGTTTAAAAAAAAACACCGAATAAGTTATGAAATATAACAAATCTGTATGAATGATCAAAGTTTAGAAATATATTTTATACATCACCATTCAACTCTTTCTCCAGGGCCACATCCTTATAAAATAGTGCAGAATAGTCAGAGAATGATGAATCTGATTTTCCAAGAGAGGACAGCAGTGGACTATTTGGCATTTGAGGCTAAGAAAAGTTAAAAAAAAAAAAATAGGTTCATTGCCACTGATAAAAATCTTAGGACACATACATTCCGTTTATTTAAAAAAACAAATACAGGGTGGTGGTGCAGCTGAGGGGTAGAATACTTGCCTATCATGCTTAAGAACTGGTGTTCAACCTTCAACATTAAAAAAGTACATGAAATATTTTTCAGAAAAAGAGCAAACATGCTCAAAAGTATATTTTATACACTTGAAATTATATTATCAAGGAAACTTTTAGACCCAAAAATTACCTTCTTCCACACACTAAATTTTAAATTTTAAGTTAGATTTTGAGCCAGGCATAATGACACACAACTGTAATCCCAGCGCTCTGGAGGCTAAAAGGAGGATTGCCATGACTTTGAGGCCGGCCTGGGCTACATAGTGAGTTCTAGGCCATCCCAGAAAGCACAGTAAGACCCTGTCTCAAAAAAAAAAAAAAGATTCTGAATACACTTTAAATCTTGAGCCAGTAGATGTTTTCACAGCTTTACAGCAACAATAATTTGGACAACAGTACTTGCAAAATTATGTGACAATATGTGTTCAAGGAGCAAACTAATATCTCAAATGCAAGAGATCAATGGGTAGGGACACAGGTAAAGCACTATATACAGGGGGGCTCTTCTTTAAAAGATCAATCAGTAAAGTATCTAGGTAACTTTCTTGTTATAGCAAAAATTACATAAAATTCTGTGTCATAAAAGCATGAACTCCATTCTGTCTGTAGATCCCAAGTTACCAAAAAGGAATCTCCCAATAATTTCTTGCAGGTCTACACTTAGTGAAAACACAGCTGGAATCAATGTGAACAATCCTAGCTCTTGGTATAGGAAAATGCTAACTACCACTTATCAATAGAATTTCCTTAAATGGAAGAAATCTGAAAACTATGCAAAACAATAAAAGATAAATCTCTACAAACTTAGCTTACCTCCACTTCTCTTGGCCTCTTACAATTTCTAGAATCAGGTTTTACAAGGTGGCTTTCCATCATCTCCTGGTAGCACAAACTATAAAGTTTAGAACAATGTCAAAATTCAGGTAAACTCCATGCTACAGCTCTCTTGAATCCTTTCCTTTTTCTATTCCTACTGCTGCTATTAAATTCTCATGACCTGTCAGTTACCTGTACTTGATTCCTCCCTAATTCATCCTATCAACTGCTATTTGAGCAATTCAAAACTCTGATCACTGCATTCCCTTCATTTATAAACCTTCCATTTGATAAGTTCAAATTCCCTAGTATGGTATCCAAAGTCCTCCATCACCTGGGGCCAACCTACCATTCTCATCATTTTCAAATACTCCTCTGTGTGTACTCTGTCAAATTAATCTCTTTGACATTTCTGTCTTGTTTCAGGACTCGCTTGTTCTAGCTTCCAAAATCCTAAATGTTAAAACAGATCTTTTAGCTCATCTCATTCAGTATCTCTATCTCACTCTCTTTTATACAAATGAAAAAACAAGAACAGAGATGGTTAACCAAGTTCAAACAAGACCAGGCCAGACCATAAACAAGATCTCCTCACCTTCCTAATCTAAGATTGTTTCTACTGTCCTACCTTATCTACATATAACAACAAATTCCTTTCCATAGATTCCAAAAGGTATTGCCGGGCGTGGTGGCGCACTCCTGTAATCCCAGCATTCAAGAGGTTGAGGCAGAAGGATCTTCGCAAGTTCGAGACCAGCCTGGGCTACAAAGTGAGCTCAAGGCCAGCCTGAACTGTATAGTGAGACCCTGTCTCAAAAAGACCGGGAAAAAAAAAAAAAAAAAAAAAAGGTATTTATCCTAGGAGTCTATAACATTAAGTTTAAACTTAAAGAAAAACTATTGCAACCTATAAGGGTCTATACATCTTAGACATGAAACCTACATTAAAGTTATCGGTTTACTTTTTTAAAAACTTACGCTGAATTGATCTGATCAGTCATACATAATATGTGTATAAATCTACATATGACAGTAAAAACAAATTATAGGGAAGGCTGTTTAATAAATTCAGTAGAGTACAATGGGTGATCAAAAATACAGTGAATGTTAAAAAATGTTTAACTTATTACAGTAAAAGACACCTTGGCATTAGGCTCCCTCAAATTATTCTCCCTCACTTTGAACACTTTCATCTTGAGCACTCATCATTCTTGCCACTTCCTGAAGCCGTCTAGGAGTCCTCTGTTGTGTGCGTCTTTCTAAGGTGTGATAAGAAATACAGCGAATGCTGCTGCTGAGTGCCACCCCACAAAAGCCAGGTGCCTAAAACCATCATGGTGTGTCCTCATCTCCCGTATTCACCAGATCTGGCACCACACAACTTCTGGCTCTTCCCAGAATATCAGTAATGACCATGAACGGTAAATGTTCAGAACGGCTTCTGGGGGTTGGGGATTTAGCTCAGCGGCACAGCGCCTGCCTTGCGAGTGCGAGGTTGTGAGTTTGATTCCCAGTACCAGAAAGAAAGAAAAAAAGAAAAAAAAAAAACCAGAACGGCTTCTGAACATGAAGGTCGCCATGACAGCACAACGAAACGTAGGAAGGAAGACTTCCAGGCCTGCTTCTGCAAGTGGTGAGAACAGTGGGATAACTGCTCTCGGCAAGGGGCAACTATTTACAGCCGGATTAAAAGCAGTGCGTCTTCTACTCTATACACACTATATTTTGCGATCACGCCTCCTAGCTCCACATCCTCACCAGCGCTCTGCAGATACACTTCGGCACACCCGCAGGCAGACACTGCGCACGCGCGACCGTGCCTGGGGGGCCGGGAACGCGCAGAGCGGGCGCCTCGCTAGCTCGGCGTCTCCGCTCCGTCCCGTCTCTCCCTTTCAGTTTTCCCTCTCGCACCTTTCTCAAAGTGAGAGAAAATGTTCAAACGCCGGATACAAACTCTTATGGTTGGGGGATTCTGCCTCTGCAAAAGTAAATTCGTTTTCTGCCGCCACGTAAAGCCCCACGCCTAACGCGGGTCCGCGGCGGGCTGGTCCCCCCGCGGGACACACACCGAGGACACCGCCGCCCGAGGCTACGCGACCCGAGGCGCTGCTCACGAGGCTGCTGCCATGTCGCCGCCCTTTCCCCCTCACGTGCCCTCAGCCCTCTCCCGCTGCTTGTGCCGCGGCCTCACTGAAGACCCTAGAAGGCCGCTCCCCTTCTCTCTCGCTGCCTTGTTTCACACTCGGTTACACTCTCGTGCGCACTCGGCCTCCGGCCCCACCCAAACCCCCCACTCAGCCGCCCGCCGACCTTCTTCGTCAGCGAAAGCGCGGGAGTGCGAGGCGCGCCAGTGCGCAGACTCCGTTGTGAAGCCAGGCACGCTCCCGCCAGCCAGCGCGCGAGTCACGTGACGCGACCGCCCTGCCCCGCCCCCGGTTGACTGGCATCTGGTGCAGCCACTTAAAGGGAGATGCTCTCCGCTTACGTCATCGCCGATTGAGAATCTTCTGGAAACAGAAGTCTCTCGTTTCCACCCAGTGTATCTATGGAAACAAGAGGAAAATCTGAAATAAATCTCAAGAAAAAATAAAGAGTGACGAAATTAAACCTAGGGTGTGTCCCAGAGGTTTGGAATGTCAGCAAAAGAGCACGCAGCCAGACTTGGTGGCTCATGCCACCAGTAGTTCAGAGGCTGAGGCAGGAGGATCGCGGCAAGTTCGAGACCAGCTAGAGCTGCAGAGGGAGTTCAAGGACAGCCTAAACTCCACAGCCAGACCCTGTTTTCCAAAAACAAATAAACAAGAAAAGCACACATCACTACACTTACCTCTTCTTTTCAACTAGATGTTGTTGGTCCAAGTCCTGTGCTGACAGAAAGGGCCTAAATCTGAGGTTCTGAGGTAGTCTCACCGGCAAGCAAGGCTTCTAGATCCATACGCTCCATTTCTGTCGCTTTTTTCTTCTTAGTGCAACAAGAAGAGGTTCCGAATCACACCTTGTTTTTTTATTTTTGGTTTTCTGAGAAAGGATCGCACTATTCAGTTCAGGCTTGCCTCGAAATCACTCTCTAACCAAGGATGGCCTCGGACTTCCAGCAATCCTCCTGCTTCAGCGTCCCCTGGGCTGGGATTACAGGTGTGCACCTGGCAGAATCGCACCTTTCAGGAAAATTTCTTTCTGGATGTTTAATAAGTTTAGTCGATCTGTTGGCAGCAGCTTTGAAAAAGGTATTTTGGGATACTGCATGGCTTACGTACTTGTGGCATGTTTGGGTGCTTTAACATTACAACTTTGACATGCAATTTCACAGGTAGATTTCTAGACTTAAGCTTCGGTTGTTGGTTTTAAGGAAAACATAACACAGAGGTCACTAACATGCCTTAATGAACTCTAGGTGTGCAATATTACACCTTAGAGAGCTACATTTAACACACATACATTATTGTGGGGGTTTTTCCTTTTGCATTTTATTGAAATGTTAGTTGTCATCAAGACTCAGAAGTATTGTGTATATATATTTACTTGCTCTTTGTGAAAAAGCCAATTGTTTTAAGTACCTAGAAAACAGGCCCAAGTTTGAATCGTTAATATTGTGAAATACAAAGCACTTACTAAATACCATATTAGATAATTTGGTGGAAGTTATTGACAGTCTTCGAAGAATCCTACTGACTGAGGAATGATAGCAATCTGCGTTAAAAATTTTACTATCTATAATAAAATAAAAAGTAGTACATTTTCATAAATCAAATGTACTCACTGCAAAAGATTATCCATCATTACAGAACTTCCTACTTTTATGCAAAATATCCTTTTATGAAAAAAATACAAAGATTTTTAAGTTTGTCAGTATCTTTACTTGTTAAAACATAAAACCGTCCACTCGATGTTTCTCTCTTCTTCATTATTATCATTACTGCAGGGTTTTTGTTTGGTTGGTTGGGTTTTTTGTTTTCTTTTGTTGTTTTTGAGACAGGGTCTTGCTTTATAATGCAGCCTGAACGTAGCCCAAGCTAGCCTCAAATTCAAGGCGATCCTCCTGCTTCAGCTTCCCAAGTACTAGGATTGCACACGTGCACCACCACATCTGGCTACTGCTGCTTTTTAATGGTCCATTAAATCCCCAAATTTGGTGACTACTAATTTATTTTCTCTCCCATACTTCATATTTTATGATATCTAAACTGCTGATTATCACCTGGTCCACATGAAAAACTGTGCATAATACATAAATGTTCTCTCATCAGGTTTATACCATGGCATCTCATTTTATCTTTAAAATCTTAAATTCATTGTATAAACTAAGTGGTTAAGAATGAGTGAAATGACCAGGTAGGGTGGTACATGCCTATAATCCCAGGCAAGAGGATTGCTTCAAGTTTGAGGCCCGCCTGGGCTACATAGCAAGATCCTGGGCTGGGGATATAGCTCAGCAGACACAGTGCCTGTCTGGCAAGCATAGTGAGACCCTGTCTAAAAAAAAAAACAAAAAAAGAATGAGGGGAAGGCTGTATAAGCGCAAAGTTACTCAGTGCTTTAAAGTCTTCAAAGGGTAACATCTCATTTAGTCTTCACAACAACCCTATGAAGGATGCAGGACGTGGAGACACTTGTGTTGCTCTATATCAAAGGGGAAAACGAAGTTCTGAAACTTAGAAATCCTCGTATTGCGCATTCTACCTCCTTAGAGCTGGAGACCACTCACTGGCAATGGATCATTTGCAGAGCTTGTTTGCTGCTCTGCCTCTGATCACTTTTTAACCACCTTCATGCTCTCATGTTAACTAACCTAATTGGACACCACAGTTGGAGGATGGAAATTTCCATTTCAAGTTCAGCCCCATATGAATTCTTAGCATATTTCTTTGGTTTTTGTTCTGTTTTTCTGTTTGCTTATTTTTGGTTTTTTGTCTTTTTGAGACAGGGTCTTGCTATGCAGTTCAGGCTGGCCTTGAGCTCAAGCTGTAGCTCGGGCAGATCTCGAACTCTCAACGATCCTCCTGCCTCAGCCTCCCAAGTGCTGGGATTACAGGAGTGTGCTAACACACCTGGCCATACTTATTAAAAGTGCTATTATTTTTCCCTCTAAGTCACCACCATATTAAGCACCTCCAGTGACCCTGCTACAGACTGCCTTTGTAATCACTGTTATGGATATGATGTTTTTATGACATTAGGAAAGGAAAGATCTTGTTGAAAATTTTTTTTTAAATCGGCTGTTTATGTAAGCATTTTGTTTCCTAATTCTAGAAACCCTCTGTTTTCCTATCATTTCTGTATTGGCAAAAAGACAAAAACAAAAATGCCACCCTGTTTACTTTCCTTCTTGGCAAGGTAATACAATTCAGCACATGTTCAAGAAAAAATTACCTAACAAATTTTATTTCTGTTTATCATTTTCAAGGCTGTAATAGTTGCACTCCCCTCTTTAAAAGTTGCATTTTCAAAAAGTCTATTTTCAATGAATTGAACATGAAGTTTAAAAATGCATATTGCCTTAAATAAGATTTCACATATTTTAAGCCAGAATCTTGCCGCTATTCCAGGAATAAAAGTTCTAGCTGTGGAAATTGCATATACACGTTCGCTCTTATACCAGAGCAAATTTTCCTTTCTGTTGCAGAAAAAAAGAAAATTACTCAATAAAATTCTAGCAATGGCATGCATTGTAGTTTGCAGCTAACATAGCAGACAAAGGGAAAGTTTCCTGAAAATAGCCTGCTTTTGTTCCCCTGAGAAGGACTTTTTAGGGGCCTCCATCAGCTGTCCTCTGACACCAAGTTCAGTTTGGGAGGGAGAAGTTGTGAATGAGGTCTTAAGTTGAAAGAAATGAAACATTATGCAAAACAGTCTTTCCTCCAGAAGAGGTTTATGTTTTAGAAGTATGTTAAGCGCTATGATTATATTGTAAGAATTACTCCAGCGTGCATGATTATCCAATACTGTTAGGAAATTTTGTGCTGAAGTGTAACCAGAGTTTCCAAGACTGACAGAGACAAGAAGATGCTTCCGTAGGACAGAGCAGTCGCACACATGAAGTAAGTGTGTGCTTCGTGTACTTCTGAAAGAGGTGCAGGTTTTTGGAAGGGCTGCGCCCCAACTTTAACATTAGAAATCGTTTCTCTCTCTCTCTCTCTCTCTCTCTTTTTTTTTTTTTTTTTTTTTTTTTTTTTTTTTTTTTGAGACAGGGTCTCACTATGCAGTTCAGGCTGGCCTTGAGCTCACTTTGTAGCCCAGGCTGGCCTCGAACTCACAATGACCCTCCTGCCTCAGCCTCCCGAGTGCTGGGATTACAGGTGTGCTCCAAAACGCCAGGCCTCGTTTCATTATATAGTGATTTTTAGAGGAAACAAGATGAGATGCTATTAATTTCTAACACTTCACTTCCAGTTCTGTTGCCGCAGGACACAGCCAGCACTTGAAGGCGGGTCCCAGACGCCGCGGCTGTCTCCTCCCCTTCCGGGCGCGGCCGCTCCCGGAGCCCGCGGTGGGCAGGGCGGGCCGGCGGCAGGATGAGCCTCCCCGCGGAGCCGAGCAGCCTCGGGAGCGGGAAGCGGACCTCGCGCCTTTCAATCGCAGGAAAAGTATTCGCACGGGTAAGAAATACCATCCTTTTTACTGGGAAACCGGGATGCGACAAGGAGAAGTTTGAAAAACAGTTGTTTTAAAGCTTATTGAGGGGAATTTAAGCCTTCCCATCTCTAACACGGCCATCAGGGGCGGCGTAAGGAATCTAAGCGAAGTCTCAGCAGAAACTCTTCAAACGCTTTAGCCTCGTCCTCTTTCCTCTAGTAAGAATTATTGAGTACCCTCGGCTATTGGCTGCATTACTATAGTTTACAGTATTAAGGAGTAAAACAGAGATTTAGAACATAATTATTGGGTAATTTATCTTAAAATAAGCACATCACGCTATCGTAAATGACACTTTAAAGGTAACTGTGTATTGTGAAAAAAATAGATAACTATGTATTCTGGAAAAAATCTAATGTCTGAAGACGCGCCAAGCGCGGTGGCGCGCACCTGTAATCCCAGCACTCGGGAGGCTGAGGCAGGAGGATCGTTGAGAGTTCGAGGCCAGCCTGGGCTACAAAGTGAGCTCAAGGCCAGCCTGAACTGCATAGTGAGACCCTGTCTCAAAAAATACAAAATAAAAAAATGTATAGAGGACTTTGCTGTCAAGCTATTGCTGTGTCGCACAGGGTGTGTCCTCTGGTAAGCTCTTGTACACTTGTAAAGGATGAGAGTGAAAAAGACAATTTCGAGTCATTCAAAAATAGCTTTGATTGTGTGCACCTCTGAGAATCCTTGCTGCGGAGTGATATAATAAATACGCTCTTCTTTAAAGTAAGACTCGACTCCGAATGAATTATGTTAAAAGCAAACAACAGCTTTGCACAAGCTTGGTAATCGTGATGGAATCCGGGGCATCATCTTTGGGGTGGGTGGTTTGAGTAGTAAGTCACGCAGCACTCTCCGGAGAATTTTATTTTACAGTCAGGAAAGGGAAGACTAAATATCTCTATTTGAAAGTTGAGTAACAAGAAATCAGAACATCCTTAAATGTCTTCTTACTTTTTGCCTATATTCGGCTATTTCAAGTTCTATTAAAGCCTCCTTCAAAATGTTTTTTTACCTTTAGTGTTTTCCTATTGCTTGTAAGATTAGATTCAGACTCGTCCATATGACTTCTAAAACCTTCCGTAATCTGTGTGGTTTTTTTGGCAGGGGGTAGGGAGTGCAAGATTTAATAAAAAGCAAACAAAAAATAAGAGTGTTCTCTTTCCACGTTGTCCAAGTTGTGAACGTTTGTCCGGATTGTCCGGGGTGTGGTTCTAAACAGCATTAGTGGAGCAAATACGAAATGCTGTCCTCCTCCCCAGCCAGAAGACAGGGCCCAGAGGACACAGACCCGCCCAGCCCTCCATGGTCCTGTGTTCCCTGCAGCTCACTGCAGAACTGTTCCAAGAGTCAAAAAGATAGGTTCACTCACTCCCTCTCCCACCAGGGCATTGTTCTGGTCGTCACATAAATGCTCTCTCATGCCCTTTTTCGTCCACTCAGTTTTTCTTTTTTGAGACAGGATCTCGATATGCAGCTCAGGCCGACCTTGAGCTTACTTTGTAGCCCAGGCTGGCCTCGAACTCACAAGGACCCTCCTGCCTCAGCCTCCTGAATGCTGGGATTACAGGTGTGCGCCACCCCGCCTGATTTGTCTACTCAAATCTTGAGTATTCTCTGAGATTAAATGTAATTTCCCACTCACACTGCATCCATTTGACTTTCTGCTTTAAGTCTATATTTAGCAATTGATTAAATATACCTTTTATATATAGGTATATAATTTCCTAAGGATTCTATCACCACCCTTTCAGCAACCACATGGAGTACTTACATTCATAAAGTAGCAGGGTTTGGGGGGACAGAATGATTTTTTGAACTGAAAAGTTGGGTTTTGATCTTGTTACTGTCACAGTGACCTCCTACCTGAGTTTGGGGAAGTAATTATACAGCACGCTCCATCATTTCCTCCTCTCTGTGTTTCACACATTTGGGATTGCACAGAATGGATAAACATAATCATAGCTGTTTTTTAAGTTCAAGGCTTATTTACATTTAATCTCATACTTCTTTTGTACTCAGTGACTTAACAGTGCTGAACGTATAATAAATATTCAGTAAATATGTGTTGTCTTAGAATTAGGAGGAAGTAGCTACCAAGGCATTGGCCGCATGTAAATGGTTCTCTCCTGGGCTTGACTAGAGCCTAAAACTGCAGAACGTTGAGGCTGGAAAAGACCTTAAGGTTTGACCACCCAACTTCCTCGTTATCCAAATGAGGAAAGGGAGACCCTTGGAATTAAGTAAGTGACTTTCCCCGGACAAAATTGGAACTCACGTAATTTCTGTCATACTAGCCTAGCCTTTGCTTTCCTCTGGCTAGTTTTCAAAGGCTTGTATTACTAAAATATTTAGTTTCAAAGAGTAAATTGCTACTGTATACTCCTGGGAGGATCTTTCTGAGGTAGTTATAATTCCATTTTTAAAAAACTATCAATCCAGGCAGATGCAGTGGCACAAGCTTGTAATCCCAGCACTGAGGAGGCGGAGGCAGAAGGATTATTGCAAGTTTGAGACCAGCTTGAGCTACAAAGAGAGCTCAAGGCCCACCTGAGCTGCATAGCAAGATCCTGTCTCAAAAAAAGACAATCAATCAATCAATTTTTTAAAATATCAGTCCTAAGAATATGAGGTGATGGTGGGCTGGGGACGTGGCTCAGTGGTGGAGTTCTTGCCTTGCACGCACAAGGCCCTGGGTTCAATCCCCGGCACCACAAAAGCAAGCAAACTTAAGAATATGAGATGAGATGTTCAAAGCATTTTTATCCATTGAGAACTATAATTTTCACTGATAAGAGTTGAGAGAGTGCAGGAAGGTGGATAAGAAACTGAGGGGGTGAAGGGGGTAAACACAGCTCTCATAATCACAGTGCAGTGATGGGAAACCTTTCAGAGCTGTCGGAGCTACGGACGGCTCACTGCAGCATGCCTACTATAGGTTCCTGGGCCACCACTGTCACGATGTATTGACAGCTGACAAAACGTGATAAAAAAAAAAAAATTCAAAATAAACACATGAAATGAAAAGCTGTTAGGATAAAAATGTTAGAGAAATTATTCTAGTTTTTTTAAATGTTTCATGCTCCCATTGTTTTGTTGGGGGAGGGGTTTGAGGGGGTTGGTTTTTGTTTTTTTGAGACAGGGTCTCGCTGTGTAGTTCAGGCTGGGCTTGAACTCACTGTGTAGCCCAGGCTGGTCTTGAACTTGCTGTGATCCTGCAGTCTCAGCCTCCTGAGTGCTGGGGTTACAGGCGTGCGCCACCACACCTGGCTCTCGTTGGCTTTTAGATGGAAAAGTTTTAAATCAGGCAAAAGCAATTCTAGTAGTCCTTTGTATGCTGTTACCACGACTAGAAGGTTTATTATACCAAGCATGTATTTATTTAACATTTATTGAGCTCCTTCTCCGTAGTAAACTCCAGATGTTGAAGTGGGAAGGAAAGAGTCATTGTCTAAAGAAGCTCAGATAAAAGCTAGGCAAATGTAGGCGTAATCCAAGTAATATAAATTCAGTGTAGTGAGAACTATTTCAGCAGCATAAACAGGAAGTGAGGGAAGGGTCAGGGAGAGTCAAGAACGACCCTTTAGGAATGGAAGGGTCAGGGAGGTCTTCCCAGGGGACATTTGTCAACTGAGATTTGAAAGATAAAGGTGTAAAAGAAGAAGGCTTTGGTAAGGAGTAGAAAGTAGAGAAAGTTCTGCTCTGGCAGCAGTAGGGAGTAGGGGAGGCTGTAGAAGCAAGAAAACCGAGTGTGTATTACATGGAAGATGCCAGGAGTGATGAGGCTTGATTTAAACCAGTGCTAGTGGGCTGGGGATGTAGCTCAGCAGCACAGCGCCTGCCTGGCAAGTGCAAGGTCCTGAGTTCGATTCTCGGTACCAATAAAATAAAATAAAGCAGTGCTAGTGTGTATCTCACAAGGAAAGCCTTAGACAAAGGAGTCAAGAATGACTCTCGGGTTTTGGAAACAGTTATTTGGACACACATGGGAAGGTGACCTGGAGCCAGAAGTTGACATTTGCAGGTTGCGTATTCTCGGGTAACTCCCCCCGACGCCCCACCCCGCCCATAGCAGTCTTCCTGAAAGGGTGGTTTACAATCAGGGTCTTTGCCTTTCCCCCTCCCGTTCTCTTCTGCATCACTGTCCACCTCCCCTTTACCCGAGCTGGTGACCAAGAGCCAAACCTTCATAGTGGCCACCATCCACTTGTGTTACGGGCTCTGCAGCTTCTGATTCCCAGCAGCCGCTCCTCAAAACTCCTTTCTCCCTTGGCTTCTAGGTCACATTTTTCCTAGATTAGCACAGCTGGTCGAATTATTTTCCTCGCCAACTGTGTTCCATTCCCTCTGTGCTTAGTTCATGGGCTAACCCCTGAACAAGTTCCCAAGCCTGAAATTTTGAAGTGATTTTCCTTAGCTGCTCCTTTTCCATTGGATCTACAATAAGCAAAAAAAAAAAAAAAAAAAAAAAAAAAAAAAAAAAAAAAATCCTAACTTGTTTTATAGCCCTATCAGTGCTTAATGATTAAAAGTTGCTACTTGTCTCTGTCCAGTTCTGCCCAGTAGAATCTATTCTCTATGGCACTTCCATACTGAGTTTTTTAAAAATATACTAAAGCCAGGCATGGTAGCACATGCCTGTAATCCCAGCATTCAGGAGGCTGAGGCAGGAGGATCACCACAAGTTCAAGGCTAATCTTAGCTGCACACTGAGTTCCAGGCCAGCCTAAACTACACACTGAGACCTTGTCTCAAAAACAAACCAAAAAAAAAAAAAAAACCCCATAAAAATAAAGAAGTAAAAGTAAATTTAAATATGTCTTTATTCTATTTAAATTGTCAATTTTGTTTTTAAGGAAAAATAAGTTAAACCTCTTTAGCCCACCTTAAGGCTTTTATGCCATGACGCTCCTTCCCAGGCTTTCCTCAAAGGAACTACATTACAAGTTGCATTTCTGTGAGTTGAATTAGGGAAAAAAAAAAAACATTATATAAAAATAATTGTCTTAGATGCGAACATGGTGGCACACACCTGTGATTCTAGCACTCAGGAGGCTGAGGCAGGATGATAGCCTCGAATTTAAGGCCAGCCTGGGCTACATAGTGAGTTCAAAGCCAGCCTGGACTACATACCGAGACCCTGTCTCAATGAATAAAAATAAGAATAATACACCAGGTGTGGTGGCACATACCTATAATCCCAGCACTCAGGAGGCTGAGGCAGGAGGATTATTATGAGTTTGAGACCAGCCTGGGCTACAAAGTGAGCCCAAGACCAGACTAACTACATAAGAGACCATGGAAAAAAAAAAAAAAAAAAAAAAAAAAAGAAGGAGAAAGAGAAGGAGAAGGAGGAGAAGGAGAGGAAGAAGGAGGAAGAAGAGTCTTCCCTTATAAGCAAAAGGAGAATTCTTTCTAATGAGATAGTTTATCTAAAATAAAATTTCAAAGTTGGTAAAACATGTGAGTTGTGAACTGTTAACACTCTTTAGGCCCAGCATGGTGGCGCACGCCCACAGTCCTAGCACTTGGGAGGCTGAGGCAGGAGAATCGGTGTGAGTGTAGCCTGGGCTACAAAGTGAGCTCAAGCCCAGCCTGAATTGCATAGCCAGACCCTGTCTCAAAAAGACAAAAAAAAAAATTAAAAACCAAAACCAAAGTATATATTTTGGTGGTTGTAGACTGATGTTTTACAAGACTACCTCCTACCATGCCTTTACATTTATTTCCAGGGAACAGGTAATCTTGACATATGTGAAATCCTCAGAAATGCATCCTTGCTGAAAAATATAATTGCCTTATTTAAGGTAAAAATGAGGAGGCCTCAGGCAACCCGCACACTCTCAGCCTCTTGCCTCCTGGCCTTTGGTCGAGTTGCTCCTTCCGTGACGACTCTCCCTAGGCTTTGGAAATGCTGGTCTTTCACGGCCACACGACCACACGACCACCAGTTCCTCTGAGAAGGCGTCTCTCAGGCCAGAAAGGGGCTCTTCTGTGTCCTGCTTCACAGCACTCGTTATACTATTTCTGTACCTCTCACTTGTGGCTGAGTCACTGCAAGATAAGATCTAAGTTCCACTCTGACGTACTCTGCCAGCTTCCCACTGGGCCCCACCACGTGGGGGTCACGAGCTGGATGAGGACAAACCACCGTGTCCAGCGGCAGGTGTGGCTCCGCCACTTCCCTTGGAGCCCAACCTTAACTGCCTTCAGGGACCCAAGAAACTGCTGCCCTGTAGAGTAGGGCTTCCTGGTCATTTTTCTGAGGTGGACTTCAGACTGTCCTCTGAAGTTTCAGTATTTAAATCAGCGGAAATAAAGTGTCAGTAGACACATGAACAGGAGAAAAAGCCCTACGAGGTTTATTAACATGCGTGATCCAGGGAGCCGTACAGAACAAGAAATTTCAAGGGTCCAGACAGAGGAGAGGGAAATGGAGGGTGCAGGCAATTTTGGAGGGGCAGTAAGTTGTCTTTCTGAGAGACAAGGGACCCAGAAAACAGACAAGGTCCTAGGACAGAGTTCCTCCGGGCTCCAGGTATGGTGTTTGGTTTTTATTCTCTGCCTCTCTTACGTGAGTTAATCTTTCTTGGTGAGTGAAATTTCAGAAACAAGATTGAAGACAATTATGCTCCTCTTTGGTGAATCCAGTCTTTAGAAAGATACGAGAACTTCAGAAAATGTCCTGTCAGACTGGAGATGTAGCTCAGCAGCACATGCGCCGGCCTGGCAAGCGCAAGGACCTGAGTTTGATTCCCGGTGCAAAAAAAAAACCCAGAAAATGACCTGTCCTATGTTTCAGAAGCAAAATAGGATCAAAAGAAAGCAGAAGTGACGGGTGTTGGAGACACCTTCAGCCTGCTTTAGTTCACTATGTAAAAACACCATACTTTGGGGTACACCATTCCCTATACTGCATATAATCATTATATGCTGCAAACATATGCTAATAAAGAATTTTAATAATAAAAATGAAAGAAAAGAGCTGTGCATGCCTGTAATCCCAGCACTCGGGAGGCTGAGGCAGGAGGCTCGTTGCCAGTTCAGGACCAGCCTGGGCTACACAGTGAGCTCAAGGCCAGCCTGAACTGCATAGTGAGACCCTGTCTCAAAAAGACTGAAAGACAAAGGTAGTAATAAAAGATTGCTTTTATCCATGCAGTATGATCAAAATATATAGTGAATGTTTATATTCTTAAATGTATTATAATAAAAGACATATTGCTGTTAGTCCCCCTCGAAATGCTCCCGCTCAATTTGAACACACTTATCCCATCGTTCTTGCCACTCTCTGAAGCAGTTCTGCAGGTTCTCTTTCACGAAGGTCTCTATGAGCTGCAATAAAAAAAAAAAAAATACAGTGAATGCTGCTGCGAGTGCCATCCCAGGCAAAGACAGGTTTGTGAAAACATTACAGTCACTGTGTTCACCCACTTCATCCACTGCATCGAGCACTGTGTGGCTTGTGGCTTTTTCCTCAAGTCAAAATGATCATGAAAGGTAAATGTTTTGAAATGATTCAGAACAGCGAGGCAGCCATGACAGCACAACTAAAGAGTAGGACTTCTGGAACTGCTTTGGACAGCTGCACTAAGAACTGTCAGTGTTTAAACTGAGGGGGATATTTTGAGGGGGGTTAATGGTAATGTGTCTTTTATTGTTACAAGTTTTTATGCAGGTAAGCATTTGCTGTATTTGTCTTTTTTTTTTTTTTTTTTTTTTCCAGTACTGGGAATCGAACTCGCGACGTTGCACTTGCCAGGCAGGCGCTGTGCCGCTGAGCTAAATCCCCAGCCCCCTCACTGTATTTTTCAATCACACCTTGTAAAAAGAACATTGTCTTCTTTGCTTTCATTAGGGATGAAGATGGCTGTTTCCGTCTCGGAAAATGATTGCATCAGCTTTGTGAAAATGAAATTTATTGACAATGTACTTTACTTTATACGTAAGTCTGAAGCAATAGGATAGATACGGGGCTTAGATAAATACTTTCAACTAGAAAAAGGTTGTGTGGTGAACTATTCAGTGATTCCCTTTCGTCACCAAATTCTATTATAATACTAATGACTCTGTTCTTTGGGCAGAAAAAATTGAACTTCAAACTAAGCATAACATTTCCAAGATCCCAGCTCTCCGCCCCAGCACATTGCTTTGGTACTTAAATTAGCAGTTGCTCTTCTCAATGTAGCAGTAGGTGTATACCAGGAAAATCCCACAAAACTGGGTACATTGAGGAAATACTACTTTTCAGAGCAAATTGGCAAATTATATGAGATACACTAGAGTTCTATGAGTGAGTTATATCACTTTATGTAAATGTGTATGACAAATAAAAATTTATTCTTATGATTAACCATGCGTGGGCAACTTGGCTTCATTTGAAAGCATCACAAAAAGTCCTTAAGTGACTTTCCACTTAGGCAATAAATTTAAGAGTAAATATCACTTTATAAAATTTCTTTTTGTATTAAAATTTATAAGCCCTGGACTTAAGTTTTATATCTAACTTATGGACCTTTGGGTGATTTTGTAACATTTTCCGATGAAAGCTAACAAAGGACTAGCTGGCGTTAAAAAAGCAGGGGTTAAAAAAACAGGGGTTAAAAGGGGTTAAAAGGTGGGGTTAAAAGGGGTTAAAAGGTGGGGTTAAAAAAGCAGGGGTTAAAAGGGGTTAAAAGGTGGGGTTAAAAAAGCAGGGGTTAAAAGGGGTTAAAAGGTGGGGTTAAAAAAGCAGGGGTTAAAAGGTGGATGTGGTGGCACACGCCTATAATTCCAGCACTCAGGAGGCTGAGGCAGTAGGATCCCTGTGAGTTCAAAGCCAGCCTGGGCTAGATAGTGAGTTCATGGCCAGCCTGAACTGCATAAGGAAACCCTGTCTCAAAAACAAACAACCAAAAAAAAAAAAAAAAGAGGTTAAAGAATAGGCAGTGGCAGAACAAAGTAGTAAAAAATAGGGAAAAGAAGAAAATCTGGGTTGAAATGCATAATTTAACATATTTTGTTTCTCTTTTTCTCCCCCATAGCTGAAAATTATGGTAAAGTATAAATGCATTTTTCTTTCTTTATAAAGTGAGTAGCTGCACGAGACACATCCATATCGCCACTAGCAACTGGGAGAAACTGCCCACGTGACACCAAGCTATTTGGGAAGCCAGTTTTCTGTCAGAGGAATATGGACTCAGTAACATAGCATTGGAGTGAAGATGCCATAGGGTTACAAAAAAAGAAACTGTATAAAATTTGCTCTCCAATACCTTAGGAAGCTGTCTAGCTCACAGATGCTACAGAACAGAACTTGCCTATTACGTAGGTCTAAGATGAGCAGGAAGCCCCTGATTCTCTGGAGACCTAGGAAGAGGAGATTGATGTCTGGAAATTGTCCAAAGTCATTCTCCCCCTTCTGTGCACTCCCGTCTCAGAAATGCTTTCGGACAGACCCTGGGGGGCTCCTGTAGGCAGAGTGTTCTGAAAGTAGAGGAATAGATGGGATCAAAGACCGAGATTCGAAAGGAAGCGCAGCATGTGAGGAACACAGTGACTCAGGTGGGAGTGGTGCGAGAGAGGAGAACAGGAGAGGCTAGGGAGGTAATTAGGGTACAGATCAAGAGGTTCTCTTATGCCAGGATGTGGAGTGTGGGCCTCATCTTGGGAGTAATAGGGATTTGCTAAGCATAACATGTCTGCACTAGGACACAGGTTAGTTTACTATAATGAAGGTATCTAAAAGTGTATCACTGGGGCTGGGGATTTAGCTCAGCGGCAAAGCGCCTGCCTGGCAAGCGCAAGGTCATGAGTTCGGTTCCCAGTACCGAAGAAAAACCAAAAAATAAATAAATAAATAAAAGTGTATCACTGAGTAAGAGGAAATTTCTCTCTCCAGTAGTCCAAGTTAGCAGTCAGGATGCCTACAGCTGGCGATGTTTTGTTTTTTTGTGTGTGTGGTTTTTTTTCATCTTTTTGAGACAGGGTCTCACTCTGTAGTTCAGGCTGGCCTTGAGCTCACTTTGTAGCCCAGGCTGGTCTCGAACTCACAACAATCCTCCTGCCTCAACCTCCCAAATGCTGGGACTACAGGAGTGCGCCACCACACCCGGCCTCAGCTGGCAGTGTGAGAATGTCATGTTTCTGCTTTCTTGTCGCTCCGCCGTCCCCTAGTTGTTAAACTGATTCACAGATTTGAAAATGATCATACTTCCTGGGCCTGTATCTCAGTTCTCAAGAAAGGGGCAAGAGAAGAGGAAAACAGACCCACTGCATGTAAAGTCTCTGCTTGGAAATTGTCCATATCTCGTCTGTTCATATTCTGTTGACTAGTCACATGGCCAACAGTAGGGAAGTCTGGAAAATATCATTTTCATTCTGGGTGACCATGTGCCTCATTACAGTTAAAGTCCTTGTGCCACCAGTGTAAAGAATGTTGATGGAGCCAGGTGTGGTGGCACACGCCTATAATCCCAGCACTTGGGAGGCTGAGGCAGGAGGATCTCTACGAGTTTGAGGCCAGTCTGAGCTACAAAGTGAGTTCAAGGCCAGCCCTGAACTGCATAGCAAGACCCTGTCTCAAAAAGAAGGAAAAAAAAAGAGGATACCCATTAAGAGACTATTATTTTAGCAGGATGTGCCAGTACACACCTGTAATCCCAGAACTCAGGAGGCTGAGGCAGGAGGATCGAGGCCAACCTAGGCTACATAGTGAGTTCAAGGCCAGTCCAAACTACATAGCAAGACCCTGTCTCAACAAAACAAAACGAGAGAGAGAAAGGGGGTGGTGAGAGAGAGAAATTAATCCCTGTAAGAAATGATGCAGGGTAATCATGAGGAGCTGCAGGTTGATTTTAGAAAAACTCAAAAGCATCAAGAAGACATGATTTGGGCTTAGATCTGGAAGGGAGTGTAAAAGAAGGCAGGAAAGGTGATGTCTACATTTTTCACTTAACACAGTTTGTATCACTCTGTGGAACAGGAGACCCAGGAGGAAAAGCAAGGTTTCATATGTAAAGAGCAGGTGATAAGTTTAGTTTAGGATCCTGAGAGAGTGTGGTGGAGATACCCAGGAAGCTCTTGGACATACGGTTCTGAGCTCGGGTCAAATTTTGCCTGGAGATGCATGTAGAAGGCTTACGCACAGAAATGGTATCTGAAGCTATAGGAATGAAGAGAAAGACAGGAAATACGTAGAGTGTGAAAGAAAATGCCAAGGATTAAATAAACTCTGAAGAATACCTACAGTTAATGCAGTAGAAAGAAAAGTTAATAAAAAACAGAGCAGACTAACTAAAGGGAAGAAGAAAAGAGAAGAGGATATGTAACGAGAGAATGTTACATAATCCCAGGAGAGCATTGCAAGACGGAGGTAAAAGGCTCTGTGTGGAATCCTGCTGCCTTCAAATTTAAGACCCAGACAACATCTATTCGAGTTAGCAGCAGGGAGTTGGGTGGTCTCGGTGAAAGAATTTTGATGGTGAAGTGGAGGCAGAGGTAGAGTGCAGTGGTAGTAGATTAAAGGGAGGGTACAGCAACAATACAAATGATTCTTTCCAGAAACTTGGCCATTAAAGAGGAGAACAAGGCTGTAGCTTCACGCTAGGATAGCGTCCGTGGAGGAATTTTAAATTCTGAAGAGCTTTATGCTTTTCTTATAAAAATGTGCCCATTGAAATTAATTCAGACAGCCGGGCGTGGTGGCACACGCCTGTAATCCCAGCATTCAGGAGGCTGAGGCAGGAGGATTGCCATGAGTTTGAGGCTAGCCTGGGCTACCTGGTGAGACCCTGTCTCAGTGAAACCAAGAGAAGAAATAATGTGCTGAAAGTGAAACAGAGATAGTGGCTAGAGGTTCTGCAGCGAGGGAGAAGACTTGAAATCGCAATGTGAATTGTAGAGGAGAGTGCCGAGCTGGAAAACAGTACTGGCAGTTGATGAGCCTGTAGTGACATCAACTTTAATGTTCATGTAATTGGTCTCTAGCAACAGTCAGCAGCCAGGTTTGGAATTTCGTCGTCAGATAAATGAGTGAGGGATTTAAGATGCTGACAGGAAAATGAACCATGAGGTTCAGCGGCACCGGGAAAGAAGGGAAGACACGTTAGCTGGAGAGGAAACGAGAGTGAGGACACTGAAAGACAGTGACGTGTAAGAACGTGTACAGCTGGAGTAAAAGCATAGGAAAGCTAAGACTGGGAGACTGGGCAGAAAGTCGGCTGTGTGAAGTGAACACCTCAGAGGCAGAGTGGTGCTAAGTGGTGTAAGAAACAGCATGCCCTTGGAAGCTGGTTGACAAACAATAGGCACAGCCGGGCACGGTGGTGCACGCCTGTAATCCCGGCACTTAGGAGGCTGAGGCAGGAGGATTGTTGCAAATTTGAGACCAGCCTGGGCTACAAAGTGAGCTCAAGGCCAGCCTGAACTGCATCGTGAGACCCTGTCTCAAAAAGACCAAAAAAAAAAAAAAAAAAAGGCAACTTGGAAATAGTTGCTTCTGGAACAGAAGATTGTAATTAGTTAATAACTATTTAAAACTGAACCATGTAGTATGTCTGTGTGTATATTTTGAAAGAAACTTCTTTTTAATGAACTTTAATGTGTATTGTAGAAAACCTGGAATCGGATTATTTTGGCAAGCTTGTTCCTACATTGTCAATCATACGAAATTTGCAAAACCAAGTCCTCTTTATTAACCATGAGAAGCAGCCGGTGCTGGAGGCTATGACCGATTCTGACTGTGCAGGTGAGGGTTTTTACGCTTGTGCGTTCATGGGTGACCAGCTCCTTCTTCCGGTTCCCGTTCACTGCCTACGCTTTTCTATGCCAGACCCAGCACTTGGATGAAAAAAATAGGTCTAATAAAGACATTTCTGGAGGGCATGTCATTGTGAACCTACATGTGGATCACCAGTCCCTTTATGTTTGTTGCATTAACTGTATATGATCTCTATGGAGTTGGATTCTTAATCGCTGCTGTTAGAGCTGACAATATTGATAATTTTTTTTTTTTTTTGTCTTTTTGAGACAGGGTCTCCCTATGCAGTTCAGGCTGGCCTTGAGCTCACTTTGTAGCCCAGGCTGGTCTCGAACTCGCAACAATCCTAGTGCTAGGATTACAGGCATGCGCCACCACGCCTGGCGATAAAAATTTTAAAACACACAATTTACAATAAAGAGACAAGTATTTCAAATGAGTCTTCCTTCCTCCGGAAGTTAGACTGTCTTAGAAAATGAGTAAGTTCACTACCTCACAAGAGATGAGCCCCAAATACCAGTTTGGAGCCAGGTTGAAGAAGTAAATGCACATTTTTGAAAAATTCTTGAATTCTGTTTCTTGTACCGGGGGTTGTATTTATGGCCTTTATACTGACCTATGTTCCAAGCCCCTTTTTTTATTTTTTACTTTGACACAAAGATCATACTAAGTTGCCCAAGCTAGATCAAACTCATGATCCTCCTGCATCAGCTTCCCAGAGTGTTGGGATTACAGGTATGTGCCACCATGCCCAGCTCTTAACAAATACACTTTTAAATATCCTATTTAGCATTCAAAAGCTAAAGACAGGGTTGGGGGTGTAGGCCAGTGGTAGAGAGCCTGCCTAGCATACATGAGGCCCTACGTTCCATCCCCAATACTGCAAAAAAAAAAAAAGTCGAAGACAGTGTTTTGAAATTCAGAATATTTGTAACACACTCAAAAATTGCTGCATGTATGGTTTTTTGTTTTTGAGACGGGGTCTCATCATATAGTGCAAGCTGGCCATGAACTCACTTGTGCAGCCCAGGCTGACCTCTCACTCATGGCCATCCTCCTGCCTCAGCCTCCTGAGGGCCAGGATTACAGGCGTGTGCCACCACACCTGACCACTGCATGTATGTTGTAACACATGTTTAAATGTGTTTTAAAGAATGTCGAGCAAGCTGCATAATCTCCTCCTGCTGTCTAGGTAAATCTCAGAATGTAAGATTGACAGCAGGTCTATTACGGACTATCCTTGGGTTACAGTTCCACAGGCCTGACTTGTAAAACTTCTCCTAACTAGTGGTCTCTCTTGTTTATTTCAGATAATGCAGCTGATACTACCTTTAACATACACGTGTATAAAGATAGCCATGCTAGAGGTATGGCTGTAGCCATCTCTGTGATGTGCAACGGAAACCACACTCTCTCCTGCAAGGACAAAATTGTTTCCTTTAAGGTAAGACTGTGCCTACTTTCTCTTTAGTCAAATGAATGGACAGAATTAGAGACCTGAAATAGCTTCAGTAGTTCAACCCTTTATCTAGAACAGAGCAAGAAACACAGGACTGTAGAAATGGATAGGTACAAAAATTTTTCAAACTCTTTAACCTACTGTGGTAACGGGATTTTTCTGAGCTTGTTGCAGGCAAGAAAGAATATAACAGGGCTGGGGATGTAGCTCAGCAGCACAAGCACCTGCCTGGCAAGCACAAGGTCCTGAGTTCCATTCCCTGTATGAAAAAAAACAGGAAGAGAGAACACAACACTTGTCTCATAACCTCACTCTGTTGAGGGGCTGAGGATTTAGCTTAGCGGCACAGCGCCTGCCTGGCAAAAGCAAAGGTCGTGAGTTCGATTCCCGGTACCAGAAAAAAAACAAAACAAACAAACAAACCAAAAAAACCTCACTCTGTTGAATAATCAATCTATGTATAAATTATAGTATAGGATAGATATGTGAATTCCATATTTATTTAATAGCATGTGACTGTGCAGAATAAGTCCTCCTATATAGAATAGAGCTAATTGTCCTGTCAATCTGTCCTGTAAATTTACTTTGTAAATTACAATAATATTTTAAACCCTAATTGGTTTGTTCTTGCTTCTCAGCCTAAGTCTTAGCCACATCCTTCAGCTTTCAGTTGATGTATATTATTATTAATATAAATTAAATGAAATTAATAAGATCGGCTATGAAAATAATGCTATCGGCCAGGCGTGGTGGTGCACCCCTGTAATCCCAGCACTAGGGAGGCTGAGGCAAGAGGATCACTGTGAGTTCGAGAGCAACCTGGGCTACAAAGTGAGCTCAAGGCCAACCTGAACTGCACGGTGAAATCCTGTCTCAAAAAGACCAAAAAAAATAAAATAAAATAAAAATAATGCTATCTCCAAGCTAAGCATAAATTATTTCTGGTCACTATTTTTTTCTCTTTTATTTTTCTATTGTCTGCATTATCATTAGGTAAACAACCATTAACTCTAGCTACAGACTGACCCAGAAAACTTTCTTCCTAGTGAGAGCAGCCAGAGCAAGGCCCACACACTGACAAAGCTCACAAGATACAACACACACAGCCTCCAGGCAAATCTCTTTGCTGTTTCCTTCTAACCTGGGCACCAACCCTTCTGGGTGCGATTTGGAGTCTTTATTGTAGACCTGATAGGCAGGAAGCTTAGTTGGGAGAGATTGGTGGGAGGGTTTAAGCAGGAGATACTGCATGGAACATTCTAGGAACTGGAAGAAATCCACATTTAAGCCAGCTTGAAGCTTATGTAGTTTTGGTTATCCCTTTTAAAGAAAGAGAACATAAAATTACCCGAGACAGCCAGCAGTGGTGGCTCACACCTGTCATCCCAGCACTCAGGAGGCTGAGGCAGGAGGATCTTGCGAGTTAGAGACTAGCCTGGTCTACAAAGTGAGCTCAAGGCCAGCCTGAACTGCATAGCGAGACCCTGTCTCAAAAAGATTAAAAAAAAAAAAATTACCTGAGGCATAAATGCTGCAACTTACTTAGAATTTTTTTTTTTTTTTAAAGAGGGCCTTAGAAGAGACCTGTAAAGGTGAATGGCTCTGACATTGAAGCTTAATCAGCTTTGTAGCAAATCTACTTTGAGAAGGAACTCAGTAAATATTACTTGTATAAGTGGAAAGAAAAGAGGAAAGAAAGAAGGGGGAGGGAGAGGGGAGGAAGGAGGCGTAGGTTAGGACCAGCATTAGGTCCTGCCCTTCAACCCTTTTCCTCTGCAAATAAGAAGCTTTGCCGTGGTTGCCTGAGACGGGGTTCTAGGTGGTAGGACACGGCTCGCTGCCGTCTTGCGCTCGCCTTTCTGCCTCACTTACTAGTGGTAAACTCTTTGGGCAGCATGAAGAAGGCTTTGCTTCCAAAGGTTGCTGTCAGTGTGTCTCACTTACACATACATCAGGCTTGGCCAAGGCCCTCCCAGGCTTTGTAAGGCAACTGGGAGGGGGCCAACAGAGCAGATAGGAGGTCCAGTTTAACTCTCCCTGAGTCCAGATTCAGCCCCTCCTCTGTAAAGAATCCTTGGTCCCTGAGAGTACCCAAGTGTCACAAGGGAGGGCTTTCCAAACTGAGTGTTCTTCAGGGTCCCCAGGATTGTTACCACACATCCATTTGTTACGTTCGGCTTTAAGTGGCCCATACCAAGACAGGAAAATCCTCAGGGTTTTCTGACTAAGACTAAAGCAATCTCCTATTCTACCTATCCACGCGCTCACCTCCAACTCTGTTAGGTTGGATCTAACAGATTCATTTTCCTCTGTAAAATTATAAGAGCTTCTGACATTTTGGCTAAGGGCTATTTCTCATTTATACTTTTTTTTTTTTTTTTTTTTTGATGTTTTTGAGACAGGGTCTCTCTATGCATTTCAGGCTGGCCCTCAGCACACTTTGTAGACCAGGTTGGTCTTGAACTCTCAAGATCCTCCTGCCTCAGCCTCCCCAGTGCTGGGATTACAGGCGTGTGCCACTATGCCCGGCCTTCATTTATATATTAGACCCCAATGTAGTCTCAGTCTGACTCCCACAGCTTAGTGTTTATTAAGTTGTGGTTTGCTGTAGATAGCTTCAGAAGTAGATGCCACTGGGGAAAGTAGTTGATTCTCTCATCAACTCAAGGTCCTACACTTGTTGGTAAAGGACAGAGGTAAGAGTTATGGCTGTCAATTCTACAATTAAGTTAGAGGGGTCCCCCACCCTGGGGTCTTGCAGCCATCTTAGGAGAGGATGGAATGCTATTTTAATTTGAGAAGTTTATCATACCTTAGGATAATGGGACTCTTTGCTCCTATGGGTCAAAATTAAGTCCACAACATCTGCTGGTTCCAGGACTAATGTGGAAGAGCCCTGGGCAGTTCCTACATTTTCTAGTCTGTCTGGAAAAGTAGACATGGTGGAATAATAGGAAGGTGTAGGAACTACTGATTAGATGACCAGTAGGATTACAGCTTCAGGTAACTGAATCATTCCTCACAAGACTGTGTTCTCTGGTTGAATAATACAGGAATCAACAATCTGGGCTTGGTGGCGCATGCCTGTAATCCCAGCACTCGGGAAGCTGAGGCAGGAGGATCGCTGTGTGTTCGAGGCCAGTCTGCACTGCATAGTGAGATCCTGTCTCAAAAAGACAAAAAAACAAAAAAAAAAAAAAAAAAAAAAAAAATAGCAATGGGCCGGGGACATAGCTCAGTGGCACAGCACCTGCCTGGCAAGTGCAAGGTCCTGAGTTCGATTCCCAGTACCAAAAAAAAAACAAAAGATACTGAAAGGCCTGGATCTGGGTGTGCACTCTGTGATGGAACCTATCAGAGCAGACAGGGAGAATAGAAGATTAGGAATTGAGGAGCAACCAGTACTCCTATAGTTAGAGATTATTTTTCTTAACTCTTAAAAAACAACTTGTTCTGTACCGTAATATACCTCTAAATGATCTGCATGTATTCAGATTGTTCCTGTCCTTTAAAATTAGGTAATGTTATTTTTTCTCTCTAGGAAATCAGTCCTCCTGATAATATCAATGACACAAAGAGTGACATGATATTCTTTCAGAGAAGTGTTCCAGGACATGATGATAAGATGCAGTTTGAGTCTTCATTGTATGAAGGATACTTTCTAGCTTGTGAAAAAGAGCAAGACCATTACAAACTTATTTTGAAAAAAAAGGATGAATATGGGGACAAATCTGTAATGTTCACTGTTGAAAACAAAGACTAAATATTAAAATTCTATAATTGAGGCCGGGCATGGTGGCGCATGCCTGTAATCCCAGCACTGGGGAGGCTGAGGCAGGAGGATTGTTTCGAATTTGAGACCAGCCTGGGCTACAAAGCGAGCTCAAGGCCAGCCTGAATGGCATAGCAAGACCCTGTCTCAAAAGGAAAAAAATAAAAATAAAATTCTACAATTGAAACTTTCTGAGTTTTGTGTTTCTGAAAGACTTTTTAGAGTTCTTAAGCCTTCTCATCCTCCATTGCTGTAACAAATTACCTGAGGCTGCAAGCTTATAAAGTAAAGAAATTTGTTTGTCTCATGATTCTAATGGTTGGAGAGTTCAAACAGCATGACGCTGGTATCCTGGTAAGAAACCCTGGCTATGTCGCAACATGGTGGGGGAGCAGAGGGGAACTAGACCTATACAGAAGGGGCTAAGCACGTGGACCAGCCTCACACTGTACCAACCTACTCTTCAGAGTCCAGTTGATCCGTCCCTTCCAAGGGCGGGGCCCTCATGATCTAAGCATTCCCATGGGCTCTCAACTCTTAAAGGTTCCACCCCTTCGATATTGTTACGTTAGGGACCAGGATGAGGACCTCTGTAAAACCAGCCGTATCTAAACCAAAGCGAGCCCATAGTTGTGGTGATGAAACAAAATTAATAATTTTCTCAAAATATATCATTAAAAAATGAGTAAGAGGGGCCTGGGGATGTAGCTCAGTGGTAGAGTACTTGCCTAGCGTGTTAAAGCCCTAGATTCAGTTCCCAGTATTGAAAAGAAAAAAGGAGGGGTGGGGGGTAAGTGAGCTGGAGGTACCACGTGGTGCTCATGCGTGGGCAGCTTGGCTGAAGCCGTAGGTTTGATTCCTAGTACTCAAAAAGAAAAAAGAATAAGCTTTCACAAAATTGAATTACCCATTTTTTTGTTCTTTTTGAAACAGGGTCTTGCTATGCAGTTCAGGCTGGCCTTGAGCTCACGTTGAAGCCCAGGCTGGTTTCGAACTTGCAACGATCCTCCTGCCTCAGCCTCCTGAGTGCTGGGATTACAGGCGTGCGCCACCACACCCAGCCTATTCGTTTTTTTGGATAACTCAAAAAACATTTGTATAATTTGTAAAAAGTGCATAGTTATAAAACACATTCTAGATTGCTGTACATGGAATACACTTAATAGAATGGTTTTGTATTTTTGGGTTATTGATCCTAACATGAAAGATACTGATATTTGAATTCTATAGTTTTTAAGAATATCGTTAAGTGTGGGTGCACTCCTCTAATCCCAGCACTTAGGAGGCTGAGGCAGGAGGATCGCCATGAATTTGAGGCCAGCCTGGTTACATAGTGAGTTTAAGACCAGCCTGAACTGCATAGCAAGACCCTGTCTCAAGAAAAAACAAACAAGAAAAGAATATCCTTAAAACTGTGTAAGTTTTATAAGGAATGTGCTTTGCTTGACTAGTTTCTGATTTGTTCCGAAGTGAGGATAGCTCTAAAGGTCTATGCAGTCCTGCCTCAGACATGGCTTATCCCTCTGTGCACCCTTTCTATGCTGTACACACACGCACTCACGCTCCCCCTTAGACACCCAGTCGCCCTCTTGGTTATCAGACCGATCATCAAGGTTTGGTGCTTTTGTTCATGTAACCTTATTTTACCTAATCACAGCTTCAAAGTGCAACTGTGGTGATACTGGGAACTCAGATAAGCCCAAGGGAAACCCTCAGTGAAAGGAAACTCTTAAAGTGAAAAAGTAGAAGCTGTTTATGTTATGTGTGTATAGGAAAAGACAGTATCTGAGAGATTCAGTACTATTTAAGGTTGTGGGCGTCCACGGGGGTCTGGGAACATATCCCCCCCCATAAGGAGGAACTACTGGACTTTCAAGTTGAGCAGAAATCCAAGACTCGGGCACTGAAGATTTCAAACCACTGTTGGGAAATTATCTAAATGACTGGAGAGACAGTCCGTGTTCACTGTTGTTAAAATGGCAGTTCTCCCAAAATGGATCCATAGACTACTCAGCTTGTGAAAGTTGAGTGGGTGTGGGAGCTAATCATAATAAGATCTTTTTTTTTTTTTTTTGGTATTTTTGAGACATGGTTTCGCTACGCAGTTCAGGCTGGCCTTGAACTCACTTTGTAGCCCAGGTTGGCCTCGAACTCACAACGATCCTCCTGCCTCAACCTCCCGAGTGCTGGGATTACAGGCGTGCGCCACCACGCCCGGTCATAATAAGATCTTAATAGAATTCTTTAACAGATAAGCCCATATTCACATTGCTGGGCATGGTGGCCCACACCTGTAATCCCAGCACTCGGGAGGCTGAGGCAGGAGGATCCTTGTGAATTCAATTCCAGCCTGGGCTACAAAGTGAGCTCAAGGCCAGCCTGAGCTGCATAGCAAGACCCTGTCTCAAAAAGATAAAAGAATTTTAAAAAAAGATAAGCCCACAAAGGTAGAATCATATTAAACAAACTATTTTATGTTCTTTTACTCTCTTTTAAAATTGGCTAGAGAATAAATAAATAAATAAATTAGCTGGAATCTGAAAATTGGCCTCCATAACAGGGTTGTGTCTTAGAAAAAATAGATCTGGTAATGTGTTGCTGTCTTATCTGTAAGCTTTGTTCTGATAAAATTGACATTCCTAAACTTTTTTGGCATTTCTTGTTTTTTGGGTTGGTTTTTTGTTTTGTTAATTTGTTTGTTTAGACAGAGTCTTGCTGTATAGTTCAGGCTGGCCTCGAACTCCCAGTGATTCTCCTGCCTCAGCCTCCCGAGTGGGATTACAGGCATGTACCACCATGCTCAGCCCTAAATTTTTTATAATAAAATAAAAAGTGATAAGATAGCACATTATCTGAAAAGTTTTTATCATTCCTGTCCAAGGGTCTGTGGCCAAGTCAGAGATAAGAAATTGAAGGACTGAGTGAGGCCTTTTTTGTTTAGTAAGCTCTTTTGTTCTTCCTTATATTACATTCTGGGTACTATAGCACGGATATTTAAAGAGGCAGTGTGCCGGATGTGTGGTGCAGGCCAATAATCCCAGCACTCAGGAGACTGAGGCAGGATGATTGCTTTAAGTTCAAGGCCAGCCTGAGCTACACAGGGAGACCCTGTCTCAAAAAAAATTAAATAAATTAATAATAAAGTGGCAGAGCCGGGTGTGGTGGCACATGCCTGTAATCCCAGCACTCGGGAGGCTGAAGCAGGAGGATCGTTGCCAGTTCAAGGCCAACCTGGGCTACGAAGCAAGCTCAAGGCCAGCCTGAACTACATAGAAAGACCCTGTCTCAAAAAGAAAAAAAAAAGATCCGAAGTCAGCTGTGGTGTACACCTATAATCCCAGCACTCAGGAGGCTGCAGCTGGAGGATTGCTGAGTTCAAGGCCTGCCAGGGTTACTTAGTGAGTTCAAGGCCACCCTAAACTATATAATGAGACCCTCACTCAAAAACCCAAAAGAAAAAAATTTTATATATA
>NW_004955412.1:13754604-13803860 GCF_000276665.1 Chinchilla lanigera | reverse complement strand
TATCTGGAAAAAAATAAATTCATTGTAGTTCACAGAGTTCAGTTCTAGAACCTAGGAAGTAAAAAAAGTTCAGTGGCATGGCCGGGCATGGTAGCTTACACCTATAATCCCAGCACTCGGGATGCTGAGGCAGGAGGATCGTTAGGAGTTCAAGGCCAGCCTGGGCTACAAAGTGAGCTCAAGGCCAGCCTGAACTGCATAGCGGGACCCTGTCTCCAAAATAAATAAATAAATAAACAAACAAACATTAGAAACATAAAATTTGGGGCAAGACGTGAGACCCCACCTGCCCCAAAACAGCTCCGCAGCACATCTTCAGTGGAAGCACTTTCTCCTTCCAGCTCCGCGATGACAGATGGACTGCAGGGTACTTTCAGAATCATTAACACGCTTTTGGTCGGCTTTAATTTACAGAAAGAGCCAGGTTGGGTGGTACATGCCTATAGTCCCAGCAATTTGGGGGCTGCGGCAGAAGAGTCACAAGCTCAAGGACAGCCTGGGCAGCTTAGTGCCTTAGCACGACCTGTCTCCAAATTAAATAATAAAATTGAAAAAGGGCGAGAGGGCCGGGGATACAGCTCAGCGGCACAGCGGCGAGATGCTGAGTTCGATTCCTAGTGTCCCCCAAAAAGAAAAAAGGCTGGAGATTAGATCAGTGCAAAGATTCTGTGTTAAATCCCCAGGACAAAAAAAGAAAAGGAAAATGAGAGGAGCTATTTTCAGTAAGCTCTGAGAGACACCGCATTCTTAACACAGTGCCTTCTAAGATCACAGGCACATATCAGGCTGATACGTGGGCCTTCCAAGAGCAAAGTACAAAGGAAGAAGAGGACTTGGGCTGGCTGATTGAGGAACTTTCCACTTAAAAAATGTCAGTCAGGCAAGGCGTGGTGGCACATGCCTATAATCCCAGCACTCAGGAGGCTGAGGCAGGAAGATTGTTGTGAGTTCGAGAACAGCCTGGGCTACAAAGTGAGCTTAAAGCCACCCTGAACTGCATAGCGAGACCCTGTCTCAAAAACAGCAGCGACAACAAAAAGTCAGTTAATCTAGGCATGATGATACCCATTTGTAATCTCAGCATCCTGGCCACTCAGGGAGGCTGAGGCAGGACAGTTGTCAGTTCAAGGCTAACCTAAACTATATTGCAAGACTGTGCCTAAAAAAGAAAAATTTTTAAAAAATTAAGTATCACTTAAGCTAAGCCTTAAAGAGAAAAAATATTTTTTCTTGACGAGATCTCACTGAGTTACTAATTTCCCAGGCTGGGCTCAAACTTGCCGTCCTCCCGCCTCAGTGACTCAGAGTACTGGGGTCCAGGCACGCATCACTCTGCCTGGCTAAAAACAAGAATTTCAAGAGACAAAAGAGAGGACGGACTCTTTCCCGCTGTCGTGTGAGCATGGAGCTGTTGGAAGTTCTCCGCAGGTCCGAGGGCTGACGCATGTAGTAGGTGTGAGTCGAGTCCACAAACTTAGGGGTAAGAAATGCAATGTTGTTTTCTGTATTTTAATTTATTCTCCAAGTGCTCACTAGTCTGAGGCTAGTGGAGGCTTAATTTTAGTAATTGCTGGATGCCTGTCTTTCACTGGAAAGAGTGAAAGTTCCTTAGAAATGCCAAGGTGTCAGGATGGGGAATGTGGTCCTTGATCATTATCAGTGAGCTCTGACATGGACTGAGATGCCCCGTATTCCCTTGCGGTTCAAAGCCACTTCTAAGCAGACCCCTCCTCCTGTCTGCAAAGCCCTTGCAGGAATATGGCGCTCTGTCCACATGGTGACGGTCTGGGCTGCTACTCCCGGATCCTCCCATCTCTCTCCACTGTGTAGCCGACAGGATCACTGGAGTGAGCTGGGCAGGAACCGCGTCTCCCTACCAGCTCCGCGGGTGGCCCTCAGTGGGCTCATCACAACCCTGGCATTCTTGCCTGGACGGCCTTTCATTAGCCACAGTGGCTCTTTTAGGGTGAGTGTGTATCTGAAACTGGCCCAGACCGCACACACCCAGGAGTATGAGTCCATGGTCAGGAGGAGAGAGATTCTGCAAAGGCCTGGAATGATATCACCATTTTGCTATTAGGGGAAAACCCAGGCCAACGACAAAGCCCACACCCATAGGGGAATAGTAAAAGCGCCAGTGCCTGATCAACTCCCTCCTGCCTCTGGTCTTTCTGTACTGAGCTAATAAAAATCTGTCTATTATTTACACACACTGTAACTGGATTTCCCCTTACTTCTATCCAAGAGTGTTCGTTCTAACCCAGTCCACTCCAGTGAGACTCCTGGGTGTGTTGAAAACGTTCCAACTGTTCTGGACTCTCCTAGGGCTTGGGGAACTGTGTGGGGTTGTTCAGATTTTATCTGCAGGACACGCGGCACACCATTTCTTTATTATTGCCTTGCTGAGCTTTATCCAGAAGGGAGGGCGTAGATCCCGGTCCTTCCACATCTCATCACTGTGGGAGGGCTGAGCTTGTCCACCCACACCCACCCCCTGAACTCCGCGGGAGAGATTCTCTTGGCTGCCTTCCCGCCTCGGCCTCCTCCCTGCCCTGCAGCTCCTGTCCTGCCCGGGCAGGTTACCAGCGGAAGAGCGCAACCTGCTGGTCCTGTGTGTTTTATGGGCCCGTTAGCTTGACTTGGCTGAACTGTTGCTGACGAGAGGGAGTAAAGACTAAAGGATGGCAGGAAAATCTAAGGAAAAAAGTGTTCCTCAGGTCTGCACTTGACTTTACAATGGCGACTCCTCCTTGATATGTAAAGCGCAGCCCCGCTCCTGACTGCAGGCTCTTCCTCACCCGCCCTTCCCCCGGGATGCCTGGCAGAACCTCACATTTCACTTCGCTAAAACAGAACATTTCCTAGCAGTTTCTTCCCTTCGCCGTCCCCACCTGCCTCGGCACCTTTTCATTACTGACAGAATACCCGGAGATAACAGTGTAAAGGAGGAGGGCTCTGTTTGGGTTCCGTCCACACTCACAGCTCCACTGCTTTTAGGCGCGCGGCAAGGCAGAGCCGTCGGGGTGGAGGGGGCGGCAGAGGACGCTGCTCACCTTACTGCGACGAGGAAGCAGGGCCCCTCGAAGGAGGCCCTAGGACAAGAGAGTGTCCCCAAGGCCACGGCCCGCGGCCGCTCCCTTCAACAGCTCCCGCAGGGTTATGGGCTCATCAGTGAATCCATCACTGATGAGGTTAGAGCCCTCATGATCAAACCGCCTCCTAAGAGCATCTGCACTCACACGACCTTGGGGGACACTTTAGATCCAGGCTGTGATTCCACTGCACCCCAAATGGCCTCTGAGCTTCTCCGGGACACCCTCTCCCACCGAGCGCGGCCTTCAATCTCCTCCGGTGCTCTGTCCCCCAGGCCTGCCGTCCCACCCAGGCAGTCATTGCACTTGTCCGTTGGGGAATTGTAAACTGCCACAGTATCTGTCCCGGGCTCTCCTTGCCCTGCCCTTTTGGGCCAGACTGCAACTCGGAAACTCCCCGCTCTTTTCAGGTCACAGCTGGAAGCCCTGGGGCTAGTGGCTGCAGCGGCGCTCACAGCGCAAGGTGAGACCTGCTGAAGAGGATAAGGCACCTGGGGAAACGCCCGTCCTTGTCCTTGTCCTTGCAAGAATGTTTTGCTCTTCCTAGCCCACCAGAGCCTAGCTGCCGGTACTGTTCCTGGAAACACCCGCTGCCCTTCGCCACGCTCCTTGACTCAGCTGTAAGGAATAAACCCCAAGGGTCTGGGTGCTTCGTGCCCTTTGTTTCTAGAGAGCAACTAGCGGTTCCAGATCCCCGCTGTGCCCCCGTCTGTTTCTGTCTCTTTCTCTGTCCTTTCCCGTTGTGCGCTGTAACCCAGGCAAGAGATTGGAACCCACCGCAGGGGTCTGCAGTGCACGGCACCATGGGAAGCGTCGCTAATACTCGTCCCTACAGAGTTTTGCTGGTCAGCCCCCAAGTCTAAGAATGTCTCCTCATCCACCTTCTGCACCGTGGTCGTTGCCAGTGAACTTGTACGGACCGCCGGGTGGCCAGGGCGCTGTCGCGGCAGAGAAGTGTGCAGCAGTAGTGCATCGCTTGCTGCGCGAAGGCTGCTGTCTCGTGTTCATTCCAGCACTGCGGAGGCAGATCCGGGCATGGTGAGGACCCGAGGCCCAGGGAATGACCACTATCAGCTATTATAGTTTAAGAAAATGTAATATTATGAACATCAAATCAGGTGCTAAACAAGAATGTTTAGAAAAAGAAAGGAAATTAAGTTAGAATTTTATTTTACTTTTTATTTTATTTATTTATTTATTTATTTGTCTTTTTCAGACAGGGTCTCACTATGCAGCTCAGGCTGGCCTTGAGCTCACTTTGTAGCCCAGGCTGGTCTCAAACTTACAAGGATCCTCCTGCCTCAGCCTCTTGAGTGCCGGGATTACAGGAGTGCACCACAGCCCCGATAAATTAGAATTTTAAAAGCTGACAAATGCCACAAATACTACTATATAAAGATTGGGCTGGGGATATAGCTCAGCGGCACAGGCTCCTGCCTGGCAAGTGCAAGGTCGTGAATTTGATTCCCGGTACCAAAAAATAAACCAAAAATTACTACATAGAGATGAATAATATTAAATTTCCTGAAATCCAACATATGTTTTCTTCTCCAACATAATGCTTTTAAGTGTTTTAATACTGGTGATCGTGGTGGTACACGCCTGTAATCCCAGCACTCAGGAGGCTGAGGCGGGAGGATCATTGTGAGTGAACTCAAGTGAACTCAAGGCCAGCCTGAACTGCACAGCAAGACCTTGTCTCAAAAAGACATGAAATAAAATAAAATTAAGTGTTTTAATACTTGTGCAGTTTTAAACCAACATACTATAACATTAACTTTGCACTGGTGGATGACGCGTGAATTTTAATAGCTGTAGGTTCATGTAGTGCTAACGCAGTTAGGATATGGAAAAGGTAACTACCGCACATTGTACGTCCATCGTACTGCCCCCGTGCCCTCAAACCCCTAGTCCCTGACAAACTCTGATTGTCTGCTTTCCATGCAGTTTCATCTTTTCTGGAATGTCCTGCAAATGGAATCAAGGACTCTGCAAAGTAAGGTTTTGGACTGACATTTTCCATTCAACACAATGCCTTTGCAATTTATTTAAGTTGCATGTATCTATAGTTGAGTCCTTTTTACTGCTGTGTTAAAAAAAAAAATTAAAATTAAAAAAAAACCAAGACCAGGAATATAGCTCAGTGGCACAAGCACTTGGCTGGCAAGTGTAAGGTCCTGAGTTTATTTCCTGGTACCAAAAAAAAAAAAAAAAAACCCTGTTTCTCTCATAGATATTCCCCTCTCACTTGATGACAACTCTATCATTCTGGTTGTTGCAGCACAAGATTTTATGTTTGTTTCCCACATAGAAATGTGGCTACTTTTTGGGGGGAGTAACGGGAATCGAACTCAGGATGTTGGGTTTGCCAGGCAGGTGCTTGTGCCACTGAGCTATACCCCAGCCCCACAGCACAAAATTGTAAGTACCCTTCTTCTTTTTAACCTTCACTCCCAATCTGTCAGGTATTCAGGTTAGTTGTGCTTTGGCAACACAATGAGAATCAGTGGCTTCTCAGTGTCTGCCTTTCTGTGACCCTAATCTTTTTTTTTTTTTTTTTTTGTCTTTTTTGAAACAGGGTCTCCTTATGCAGTGCAGGCTGGCCTTGAGCTCACTTTGTAGCCCAGGCTGGTCTCAAACTCACAAGGATCCTCCTGCCTCAGCCTCCCAAGTGCTGGGATTACAGGTGTGAGCCACCACACCCAGCCTGTGACCCCAGTCTGAACCACATCATCTGTCATGGCAGGTACTGTAACTGAATCTGACCGCTGATCCCCGCCCGCTGCCCTTGGCTTCCTGATAGTCTATTCTCAACTTAGCAGCTGCAGCAGTCTTTACAAAAACACAAACCAAAGTAGGAGACAGATCTGCTCAAAAATTCTGCACAGGCCCCACACTCCCTGAGAGTAAATGCCAAAGCCCCTATAACGGCACAACACCATCTGGTCCCCAGTGACGTCTTCAACTTAGTCTCCCCATCTTTGCTATTTCACTCAGCTGCAGCCTTTGTATTCCCCCGTCCCCATGAACAGACTTCCGCCTTGAGGCCTGTATGTAACTAACTTACATCCTATGCTATGACTTATTATCTCTGTTCCCGGAAGGAATGTTGGGTCCATGAAGGAAGAACATTTGTCTGCTTTATTCACCCAAGTACCTGGTGCAAACCCTGCTACATATCAGGTGCTCAAGAGATATATATAAACAAGGAAATTATAAATTCTGGGGCCTAATACTTTCTTACAAACAAAGCAAGTCACAAAATACACACACACACAAAAATACACAAACTTCCAAACTCTCTGCAGTATTTTTCTTGCCTTTTTTGTCAGTATATGTTTGCAGTACACAATAAACATACTCATCAGGGGGAAACTGGTACCTGTGCATATTGTGTCTTGATCATTTTTAATTCCTCCTCCCCTCCCTTCCTTCCTATCTCCCTCTCTGAAGACTTGAGGAACCTAGTCAAGACCTTCAGCGGGGGCTGGGCATAGTGGTGGCGCAGGCCTGAAGTCCCACCACTCCGGATGCTGAGGCAGGAGGATCGTTGTGAGTTCAAGGCCAGCTTGTGCTACAAAGTGAGTTTAAGGCCAGCCTGAACTGCATAGAGACACCTTGCCTGGGGGGGGGGGGGGGGGGGGGACTCAGCTGGGCAACATCTTTGGCTTAGGGTTTGCATGGCTAAACATTTACTGTAGAAGAGATAACATCAACACTTTCTGGACCCAGGGCTGCCAAGGACAGATAATGCACGTGTTTTGTGACGTTCTGGATAAACACAGTGGTTCTGCCCACTCAGGCTCCTTTCCCACTCAGCACCTCACGCCCTCACTTCTGAAGGGCTCTACCCCTCCCTCCTACACGTGACTGGGATTGTCACGTCCTGCCAAGGGATGGGGCCACTTTATCTGCTTTATTCACCCAATGGTTATTCTTTTATAACCATTTATCTCCTTAACTGCCTATTGTGTACCAGGCATTGTTTCCTTTAACTTCACAGACATCCATGGGTCAAGTTCCTAATGCACAGACTCCAAAGGCCGGGAGAGTGCATGGAAGCTGTAACAGTCTGCAGTGGTAGGGCAGGGCAGCTTCCTCTCTAAGCGGTGAGAAGCCCGAGGCTGCCTGCCGGAGTCATGGTCCCGTCCTTCCGTGCAGTCTGATGATCAGTCCTGACCTACCACCTCCCTCCCTCCAGCTAGCCCACCAAAGCAGGAGTAGCCATTTATCTACGATTTATCAAGATGGGATTTGATGAGCTATTTGATGAGTCAATTCAGAAGTGATATATAGCTTTATTTTTTTTTTAAGCTAGAAAGTCTAGTATTTTCTATAAATACACTTACACAAGTGGGCAAATGTGTGTGTGTTTACACTTGTATGCGTGTCTGCGGCTTGGGGTTTTTATGGTGGTCAGGATGGGGCTGGAGTGAAAGTTCTTTTGTAGGGGCTGAGATTAGTACGCCTTGAATTTTCCTCTGATGCCAAAGAAGGAAATATCTGGGATCTTTTTTTAGCTTAGCCAGCTGTGGGGCAGAAGGAAAAGTGGGAGGGATGGAATTTAAAAGCCCTCAGCTGTCAAACCTCAGTAATGGATTTATTTTATAGTAAAATAAAGTAGTATAGTAAAATAGTAATCAAGTGGTATAGTAAAATAGTAATCAATTTATGTTTGTTTGTTTCCTGTGGTACTGGGACTTGAATCCAGTGCCTTCCACACAGTAGGCTGGCGCTGTACCACTGAGCTGCACCCCCTGCCCTAGAATCACGTTTTCATGCCATTCCCGTCCTCTCAGACTCGAGCATTCTGCTCTCCGGTCCTTTCTACAGGACAACAGTTCCAACAACCCTTTCCTCATATCGCTGTGACCTACGGCCAGCTGATTCAGGCTTTTCTCACCCTGCTCAGGTCCTCACTGTTAATTAATGGTGTGTGAGGCAAGGCTAATGTAACTTTCAAGGGAGTTTCATATATTGCAATGAGATGAGAAAGAGCTTACAAGTTTTCTAAAGTGAGTGCTCTCAAGGGAGGACCCAGAGCACATCTCTCCCCTTATTTACCAGGGAGAACTGAGTCTCTTTTTTCTTTTGGTCTTTTTGAGACAGGGTCTCATTATGCCATTCAGACTGGTTGTGAACTCACTTTGTAGCCCAGGCTGGTCTCAAACTCGCAACGACCCTCCTGCCTCAGCCTCCCGAGTACTGGGATTACAGGTGTGCACCACCACGCCCGGCTCCTTGAGTCTTTTCTTTGACTTGCCTAACGTAGTAAATCATTGCTCAGGAAACAATCGTGTGATCGGTGGTACTGATGGAGTAGTACTCCCTCCGCGACTGTGTGCAAGTTCCTTCCTGTCTCCTGCGATCCTCCGCCTTCCTCGCCGAGGAATGCAGTAGCCCTTCATGAGTGCAGGTGTCCACAGAGAAGTTGGGGCCTGCTTGGCGTTTGAGGCTGAAGGATGCCTCCGACTCTGGTTCCTAGAAGGGTCACTCTGAAGCAGGTGTCGCACACGTACTGAGAAAGCCTGGGGGACTTTCCAGGACAGAAGACGAGCTGATGCAGCACTGTTAGTTTCAGCCAGAAGTGCTCAAGATGACAGCTGTCGAGGCAGCTACTTCTCCAGCAGGTGAGGCTCCGAGAAAGCTGGAGAGCCAGGTGTAGCCCCGGCCACCCGACAGGTGAAGAGCTGTGCATTTCTCCTCCCCACCCCACGAGCGCAGAGACCAGCTCACTGTGGAGGTGTGGAAATGTCACCATTTCCAGCCACTGAGGTAACTTTATGGCGAGGAACTGGAGCCCCTGGCCTTCCCTGTCACCACGTCTAGAACTGTGCCATGCAGTTTCTTTCCAGCCAGTGCTCTCTAATCTTAAACATAGGTCCAGAAATCAGACTCAGAGCCTGTTCAAGAGGCTCCTAAAAAAATTCTAAAAGGTAGATAATAAGAAGTAGGGAGGTAGATCTTCCTCAAATGAGAAGAGATCAGGAGGTGGAAGGGAGGACGGAGAACAGGTAAGGAGATGAAAAAAGGACTTTTTTTTTTGTCTTTTTGAGACAGGGTCTCGCTATGCCGTTCAGGCTGGGCTTAAGCTCACTTTGTAGCCCAGGCTGGCCTCGAACTGTCAACCACCCTCCTGCCTCAGCCTCCCGAGAGCTGGGATTACAGGCATGTGCCACCATGCCCAGCTCAACACATAAGTTTTTGGGGACAAAGGCCACTACAGCAGAACAGTGTACAATTATATTCTTCCACTAGGGGCAAGGAGAAATAAGGCACAATTCCTCAGCCAGGAATCAAGTGATCTTTTTGGATAATTTCTGATGTAAATAATTTGTTGCATCTGTTTGAAAGTTCAGAAGCAGCCCAGTGTTCAAATGCTGTGTCAGCAGGCACCCGACTACAGTTATAATTAATTCGCCTGTAAGTTAAGGAAGAGTTGTTTGTATTCTCAATTCCCAAATTCAGCTTTGAGATTTTTAAGTCTACTTCTCCTTTGTAGTGAGAAAATGAGTTAAGTTTTAGAAACAGATTTTGAAACTTCGAGACGGTAGTCACAATGACCTTCCCCTTCCCACCCCCTCATTTTTGAGGTACACAGGGCTAATTCATTCCAAATCACCTTAACGTTAGAATGACATTCAAGACACCTCCCAAACAGAATCTTTTTTTGCTAAGGTTAGGGGGTTGTATTCTTAACCTTTCCTTTTTAATTGGATTATGATTTCCTAATAATTCATACTTGTTTAAAGCATAGCAAGGTTCAAAACAAAATAGATTAACTAACGTGATAACTCAAATCTCTGCTAGTGGGGATTGAACCCAGGACCTTCCCACTGAGCTGTATCCCCAATTCTCCCTTTTTTTAAAATTTTGAGACAAAATTTCCCCATGTTTTCTCTACCATGCCGGTCACTCTTCTCTCCGTCCCACGCCCTCTCACCAAAGCATTCTGGAGATTCCTGGCTCCACACTTGTTGCTTACCAAATTCAATACGTAGCACAACGCTCAGTGTAAGTTACTACAGTATTGGGTGATTAGATGTACATATTATAAATACAGCATGCTTCCGTGGACATATTTTAGGCTAGCCCAAGGCTCATTCCCAAACAGCAATATGAAATATAAGGGCCAGAGTAATGGCATTATAATGGGGACTGATTCACAGTTGTATTTTACGAAAACAAAGGGCAGAATTGGCACACTTCTGTGAAAAGTCTACTTTTTGTTAACAGAATGGTTACTCCACCCCCATAGCCAGAAAGAACCTGAGCAAGTCTACCCTGGAGGGCTCCAGCTATTAAATGACCGTGTTCTTTCACAATGCTTTTTGCACACACACTGACTGGATACAAAACTTAGCTGCTGGCCCATCGTGAAAACACTTTGGTGAGAGGCCATGGGACAGAGGGAAGAGGGACCAGCATGGTAGAGAAAACCCGGGGAAATGAGCAGAGATGAGTTCTGCATACCTGGAAGGGTCTTGTGGCGGATGACAAGTGGGGGTCAGTTTGCAACCCCCAGTTGAACTGACTAAGCGTGGTGCTGGGTGTGGAAGGTCTCCGTGAGGACTGTTGCCAGCAGCATAAGAGGCAGAACTGGAGAAGAAGTGAGGCTGTTGGGAGCTGGTAGAAGCTGTGGGGAGCTGGTGGAAGCAGAGAGAAGCTGTAAGGAGCTGTTGATTCTCTTGGAGGAGCTTATCGTGCTGGCTTCCCTGATAAACCTGGCTGTTTTCATCCTCCAAGGAGCTCAGGACCTCACTGTTGCTGAGGATGGCTGTGGTACCTGTCGGGGAAGCTCTGGTTCTTACTTTGAGTATTGCTTCCTGACTCCACTGCAGATCCCTCAGCCTGCTAGCACAGATACTTCATCCCGCTGGCACAGACTTTCTAGCTTCCACTACTGACCTTTGGGCCTTCCCAGCGCAGATCCGTGAAACAGGCCTGCATGCAATATTGTCATGGGCTCTGGGCCTCCAGCTGGACTTGCGGGAGGCATTGTTATGGGCTCTAGGTCTTCAGCTGAACTCGTACAGGACATTATCATAGGATCCAGGCCCTTTGGCTAGATTCTTCAGTGTGTGGACAGATTTCCTGCACTCTCTTGTATATGATTCTTTGGGTGATTATTATAAATAATCTTATAAAATGTGTCCTATACTATATTGTTCCCCTGGCAAAACCCCAAACTATGACATAGCTTTAATTTGTTCAGGTGACACATGCCTATATGGCGGCACATGCCTGTAATCCCAGCACGTAGGGAGGCTGAACCGGGAAGACTAGAAGTTTGAGCCCAGCCCATGCCAAAGAGCTACAGATTTTAAGTACTGTCCAAAATATTGCTTTTGCTCACTTTTTGCAGCTGCAAAATTGAGCAATAAGTGTGGGGAATTCCACCCAATTTCAAGGGAAATGATGTGAAGAGAAAACTGGGTTCATATTAAGCGGCTCCATCACCATGTGACTAACCTTGGTTCACAAGTCTCACGGGCCCCACTGACTCACTTCTCTGTTGGACGTAACGCTCGGCCATGAGACTCCCTTTCCACTTTGAGTGATGCCAAAGTCACCTCTCACACGTCAGTTACAACGTAAACACGAACCCAGGACAGGGATGCCTGTGCTCTTTCAGGAGTCCTTCATTTGCGCAGCACAGCTGGCCCCTGGAACGTCCTACACGTTGAGGACAGAGAAGCCAGTAGATGGACCAGATGGGGCTCCCTTGTTTATCTGAGCCTTGGGGAGGTCATCAGGGTGCATGAATATGGACTTCAGTTTTCATGGTGAGGCCCCTCTGTGCGTGCACTCAGCCGTTAGAGATTACGTTCCGGCCGTGCTCTTCAAGTACTACTTTACAAGCCAAAATGTCAGCGCATCCACTCTTTTATACACACAAACACACACACACACGCAATGAAAGTGTCAAGTGAAAAATATTCCAGCATACATCATTAGTCAGTATACGTACTTTCTCAGTCTTTTTTCTGTCTTTTTGAGACAGTGTCTCACTATGTAGTTCAGGCTAGCCTTGAGCTCACTTTGTAGCCCAGGCTGGCCTCGAACTCACAATGATCCTCCTGCCTCAGCCTCCCGAGTACTGGGATTACAGGCGTGCGCCACTATGCCCGGCACTTTTCAGTATTAAAAAATGTATTTAGAAATGAATCCATTATCAGCAGTTTGTTTGCTTTTGAGCATTGTACCTACCTATTGTCTTACATGCCTTCCATCAAGCGTGTGATTTCTTTATATCCTCAGAGCCCACATAGTGCCAGCTACTTAGCAAATACTTAAATATTTTTATATATGAGTGAATAATCAGATGATATACAGAGTCTGCTAAAAAAATGCATACACACTTCAGAAACACAAAAACTTGTATAAGGTACATGCTCTCCTAATGTAACCCTGTAGACTTTTATCTATGAGGACCCTAGAGGATGTCATATATCACACAGAAAACTCACTGCCCTGCTGGCCCTTAGAGAATAAACTGAAAATGCATGTGCAGCTGTCTCAGTGACCAAGGTCACCCAAGCAGCAGTTTGCTGTACCATTTTGCAATTGTAGAGGCCAAAGGTAACTATTAATCTCATGATGTCTCAATAATTTAGCACTAAAATATTTACACAAGCTTTTATTTTCCTGAAGTTGCATACACTTTTTTTGGCAGGCTCTGGGTGTGAAATTCCTTTGCAAGTTGTAACGTTCTACGTAAATAAAGAATTATACTATAAATAAGGAACGGTGTCAGTGAGCTATGATGGATGAATGTACCTGTCTCCACAGTGGCAGCAGTGGAAATACAAGAGCAGACCCTAGGAAGCAAGCCAAGAAGCAAATGTATAAAAGCCACTTGAGACTGGGGATGTAGCTCAGCGGCACAAGAGCCTGCCTGGCAAGCGCAATGTCCTGAGTTCGATTCCCGGTACCAACAACAAAAAAAAAGCCAGTTGAACATCATCTGCCAATTGATATTTTGGGAAAACATTGTGAGAGAAAATAAGGTTTTAAAAGCATTTTCAATCCCAGCATTCGGGAGGCTGAGGCAGGAAGTTTGTTTCAAGTTCGAGACCAGCCTGGGCTACAAAGTGAGATCAAGTCCAACCTAAACTGCATATCATGACCCTGACTCAAAAAGACAATAAACAAATACATAAATAAATTTTAGATGGCCAAAGCATAAATTGAATGGCTATGATTGAGGTGAAGAAAAAGAAACCCAAAAACAAAAACTTTATACACCTGCTACCATGTACCGATCAACTCAGAAACTTGGGCTCTGTAAATTAAAAAACCAGGGAATTCTCTATGAAAGACTTTAAACATTTTTGGTTTGCATTTCTTTTGAGGGGGAGTGAGAAAAAACAATATGCTTGGAAATTTCCCAGAGAACCTTGTCAGGATTATCTTACTTTGGAAAAAGAGAGAAGTCATCCAGATGTTTAGGTGGGGTGCTGAGGGGATCTGAGTTACAACATACACCAAGCCGGGTGTGGTGATGCACACCTGTAATCCCAGCACTCGGGAGGCTGAGGCAGGAGGACTGTTGCAAATTCGAGACCAGTCTGGGCTACAAAGTGAGCTCAAGGCCAACCTGAATTGCATAGCTTGACCCTGTCTCAAAAAGACAAACAAAAAAGCAAAAAACAAAAAAAGATACACCGAGTCTGAAACAGCCTGTAGTGTTACATCCTGATCTGGCCGGGAAAATATTGCTATTTCCTAAACCTGTTATATAAAAAAAAGGAAATAAATTTTTAAAAGTATTGAATTACCCAAGTTCTAAGTCACAGTAAGAGACAAACCAGTCATTAGTAAGCCCCTAATTCTGCCCTAACAACCTTGAGAAACAGGAACCGGGGAAAGCCAGAGCTTAGGGGCAGGGGAGGTGCCCTGGCCACAAACGCGGCAGGGTCACGGCAGAGCTCAGGCGGGCTTGGGAGGCAGCGTTAACGAGTCACCATCAGTCATGCCGGTCTCTTGAGGGGAGCACTACTCAGACCAGAGTAGAATTAGTAAACAAGAGAAAGTGCCACTTCCTTCTTTATTCCTAGAAACTGTGGCTCGAATTTCCTTTTAAGTGTGTGGTATTGGTAAAAGTATTGGTCCAGGCGTGGTGGCACACGCCTGTAATCCCAGCACTTGGAGGCTGAGGCAGGAGGACCTTTGCGAGTTCGAGGCCACCCTGAGCTACAAAGCGAGCTCAAGGCCAACCTGAACTGCATAGCGAGACCCTGCCTCAAAAGGACAAAAAAAAGAAAAGAAAAGAAGAAAAAAAACCCACTAAGATGGTCAGGAAAGATTTAGACCCGTGAGTTCTGAAGTTCCCTTTCTTTCCACTAGGAGGAGCAGTTTACTTTTTAGCCACAGTTACTCCCCGCTTTGGAGCTTGCAAGCGCTTCTCCCCACCAAAAGCAAAGGACAGAAGAGGACAGGGGAGGAAGAGGGAGGAGAATCGCAGCGATAGTGCTTCCCGTTCACATAAATCCCCAAAAAACAGCCCGAGGGGCCAGAGAGGTAGCTCAGCGGTGCGAGTGCCTGCGGGGCAAGGGCAAAGTCCTGAGTTGGATTCCTCACACCAAAAAAAAAAAAAAAAAAAAAAAAGAGGAGATCCGGCAGAAACAGTTGAAGTATCACAGGCCTTACTGCATGATTTAGAGTTGGAGACGTCGCAGGAAAAACCTTACCAGAGCAGTACTTTTTAAAACGCACAATTCCTCAGGGACGGCACTAGCTGAGACTACTAGAAAGCCACACAGGAGTGAGGGAGACACCGCTTCAGCACGGCATTGGCACACTAAGTGAGGCCTGCTGGGGCCACACGCCTGCTATCCCAGCTGGGGAGCCTGCTGGGCTGTTTCCACCTTGTAGCTTTAGTGACTAATGCTGTTATGAGCATAGTCACACCAATGTCTTTTAGCCTGGCATAGTGGCACATGCCTGTAATCCCAGCACTCGGGAGGCTGAGGCAGGAGGATCCTTGCAAGTTTGAGACCAGCCTGGGCTACAAAGTGAGCTTAAGGCCAGCCTGAACTGCACAGCGAGACCTTGTCTCAAAAAGAAAAAAAAAAATCTGCATGTGGCGGTGCCCACCTGCAACTGCATTATTCCAGAGACTGAGGCAGGAGGAGCGCAAGTCCTAGGCTGCCCTGGGCAACAGAGAAGACCATGTCAGAAAGAAAAGAGAGAGAGGGAAAGGGAAACGAAAAGGGAAAGGGAGAGAGTAAAGGACGGGGGGGGGAAGGAAGGAAAAGAGAGGGAGGCAGAATAGAAGGGGAGGGAGGTAAAAGAAAGATCCTGTTTTCAATATTTGCGGTGCACACAGATGTGGAATTGCTGGGTACCTGGTAATTATACGTGAGCTTCTGGGGAGCTGTACACGGCCTTCTCCGCAGCGGCTGTGCCATTTTACATCCCCACCGGTGGTGCAGAGTCACCCACTTCTCCACGCCCTCGCACACTCGCTGCTTCCTGTTCAGGCTTTGTGTGTGTTTGTTTTTATAACAGCTATCCTAGTGGGTGTAAGGTGGTATCTCATTGTAGTTTTAGCACATTTCCTTAGTCATTAGTCATTTTTATCATCTTTTCAGGTGTTCATTGGCCATGTTTATAAAAAAGTTTTTTTAAAAAAGACTAATGATCTAATAGCAAATAAATTCTGCAAAGCTATTACATGCAGCCACCATGAATAATTTTACTCATATATGAGTGATGTGAGTTAGAAAATATAATTTTAATAATGCTGTTGATAATAAAAAGGAATGTATTGGGAATAACTAATTTAGAAAATAGAAGGGCCACTCAGAGAAAAGTAACACTTATGTTTGGGTTTTTCTCCGGTACCGGGAATCGAACTCACGACCTCGCGCTTTCCAGGCGGGCACTGTGCCGCTGAGCTAAATCCCCGGCCCCCAGTGACCCTTCCTAAGAGAAACAAAAGAACCCTAACACAGACGGAGAAACACTAACGGTCACGGAGACTGCATGCAGTAAAGACGGCAGTGCTTTCCAAGCTGAAGTGCAGATTTGGTATTAAATGCAGCACAGCATTCACAGTGCCGGCTGCGATGTCTGCGCTCAGCAGTAGTTACGCGCCGTGTAAGGATGGGGGACATTCTGAGAAATGCATCGTGACACGCTTTCCGCGCTGTGCCGACATCACAGACTGCGCTCTGCAAAGGAAGACAGAGACATCACTAGTTGATATAACCTTATGCAACAACTATCACACATGTGGTTGGTCTTGGCCCTGTGTGTGTGTGTGTGTGTGTGTGTGTGTGTGGTACTGCAGACTGAACCCAGGACCTTTACAGTAAGCTACAGTTCAAATTCTTTTTATATTTCTATTTTTTTATTTATTTTTTAATTTTTGTTTTGAAACAGGGTCTCACTATATAATTTAGGCTGAACTTTAACTCACCACATAGCCCTGGCTGGCCTCCAACTCACAGTGATCCTCCTGCCTCAGCCTCCCGAGGGCTGGGATTACAGGCGTGCACCACTACGCCCCCCTTAACTTTCTTTTTTGTTTTGTTTTGTTTTGTTTGTTTTTGGTACCAGGGATTGAACTCAGGACCTTGCGCTTGCTAGGCAGGCGCTTGTGCCACTGAGCTATAGCCCTGGCCTTTAACTTTCTTTTATATCTAGTATTTTGGGGTTTTGTTTTGCTTGCACTACTGGAGATCGAGTCTAGGACCTTCGCACTGAGCTACATCCCCAGTGCTGCTCTCTCCATCCCCTTTTTTTGGAGACAGGGTCTGCTAAATTACCCACCTTGATTTCAAACCTGTGATCTTCCTGCCTCAGCCTCACCGATTGCTGGGATTACTGCGTGTAGTTTTTCCTAAGAAGCAGGTACTGCCCCCTTCCGTTTATTTACAACATTACAATGTTGTCAAGTATCTGTGGATCCTTCCCTAGCTCCCCAGGCAGCAGTTCTGTCTGGAACACCTTCTACACCGGCACACGCACATTCGCAAAGAATATGCAGGGAGAAATAGAGTAGAACGGGTACCAGAAGCCGGGAAGGGTGGAGGTAGGAGAGGATGGTTAATGGGTACAGATGAGCACTTGGACAGGATCAGTAACTTCCAGTGTTCTATAGCACAGTAGTATAGCGATGGTCGACGACAACTGTGTATTTCAAAATAGCTAGGACAGGTCTGAATGGTATCAACACAAAGAAATGCTAAATGTTTGAAAGAACAGAGAAGCCTGTTAGCCTGATCGACCACTGTACATGGTATCCAGGCCTTCAAAAATCATACAGTACCCCATATCTGTAACTACTATGTTCACTAAAATCAAAAGGAAAAAAGAACATGGAGGCTACAGAAAGCCACTATTCAGTCATTCATCCAACAACTTTTTTTTTTTCTTTTTGTTTGTTTCTTTGTTTGTTTTTTCCGGACCAGGAATTGAACTCACGACCTTGTACTTGCCAGGCAGGCACTGTGCCACCAAGCTAAGTCCCCAGCTTTTTTTGTCTTCGTGAGACAGGGCTTCACTATACAATTCGGGCTGGCCTTGAACTCACTTTGTAGCCCAGGCTGGCCTTGAACTCACATCGATCCTCCTGCCTCAGCCTGCCAAGTGCTGGGATTACAGGAATGTGCTACCATGCCCAACTTTTTCCCAATACCCAGCATGGGCGACATAATATGCTGAGCCCAACTGTGTAAATACAAAAGTATCAAAAACATGATCTCATCCTTTAAGAGTGTCAGAATCCAGTGGAATTAAAAATAAAATCTCCATTGGTGATAGCTCTGTACTACAGTACTTTTCCAAAGTCCTAGGTTTGATCCCCAGCACTACAAAAAAAGAAAAACATTAAAAATGTAACAGGATAAAACTGGGTGTGGTGGCGCAAGCTTGTAATTCCAGCACTCAGGAGGCTAAAGCAGGGGGATCGCTCTGAGTTCAAGACCAGCCTGGGCTACAAAGTGTGCTCTAGGTCAGCCTGAAGAGCAAAAGGAGACTCTGTCTCAAAAAGACCCAAAAAGAAAACAAACAAACAAACAAAAAACCAAAAAAACAGGATAGCTTTAAATTACTAGCCACGTGTGGTGGCTGTAATTCCAGCACCCAAGAAGCTGAGGCAGAACGACTGTTGTGAGTTCGAGACCAGCCTGGGCTACAAAGTGAGCTCAAGGGCGGCCTGAACTGCATAGTGAGACGCTGTCTAAAAAAAAAATTTAAAAGATAGGAATTTGACTCAGAGATTGCCCTCTTGCCTTCATGTACATTATTAAATAATCTCTGAGAGCTGTTTCACAACCATAATGTTGACAGTGAACTGTCAATCTGTAAAAGAGTTTGTTTTCCAGGAGCAGAAAAAAAAAACCCTACCAAAATGTTTAGTGTGCACTTTCTGAGAGCAAATAAAATTATATAAAATTCAGAGTCAAGTTTCAAGGCTTGCAGAAACTGTTTTGTTACTGTTGAAGGGAAATTATGTTTCTGCTGTGGTTTCCCTTGGCCTCTCAGTATAGTTGAGCTTTTTTGTTTGTTAGTTTTATATTTTTTAAATGGAGAAGCACAGCTGAAAAAACCAAAGGAAAAGTGCAAAGTACACACACATATTATTTCTATCAAGAAATTTTCAGATTACATGCCAGTAACAAAACTCACCTGTCAAGGAACTATACAAATGAGATCCATGGAGCAACAACTTTAATCTAAACCTGATAACTTGAGAATAAAATTAAAACAAAATGAAATATAAAATTCTCTAGTCAACTAAATAAGGTAAGAAAAAAAGAGTAGCCGGGGCGTGGTGGCGCACCCCTGTAATCCCAGCACTCAGAAGGCTGAGGCAGGAGGATCGTTCTGAGTTCGAGACCAGCCTGGGATACAAAGCGAGCTCAAGACCAGCCTGAACTCATAGCAAGACCCTGTCTCAAAGACAAAAAATAAATAAATAATTAGTAAAAAAAAAAAAAAAAAAAAACAAGGAAAGGAGGAAGGGAGGACACTACAGAGACACCGAGTGTGAACACACAGACCGAGAACGGCAGGCACGGAAGGACACAGCAGGGAGGGCGCACAGGCGGGGAAGAAGGGGCCGGCCACTCCAGGGAGACAGAAAAGGCTTCACTCCCGCTTCTGATCTTCACACACCTGTGACAGGCACTTGGCTTTTCTCTTACACCGCATTTTAACTTCAGATCATTAGAGGAAACTTTTTATGGCAAAACAGCAGAAGCCTCTCGGTGCTTATAAAATTATTTCGGCTTCTTTCAGTCGAGTGCCCCGGGAGCCACACTTCTAATCAGTACATTCCTACTCCGGAACTGTAGAACGCTGCGTCGGAAAGACAAACGCTGTATAAATCCTCCTGTCTGCCCTCCGCCGCCCACTCTGTGAACGTGCTGATAGCGGAGCCTTCCGCAGGCCGCCTCACCGCTCTCCCCTGCGCCTCGCACGGCCAGTCCCCTCCGCATGAGCACAGGTGTCGAATGGGACTAGGTAGGATGTCGCACGGATTTAATTCTTTCTCAGGGGAGCATCCTCATGAGTCCTTATCCTTTCTGGCTTCCTGCCAGCTTGACGGTAACTTCACCAACTGCACTGTCAAGCGCTCCCCTCCTTGCTGACGGATTAGGCCCGACACCCACATCATCCATGGATGAGCTTCCAGGATCGCTTGTGACTTCACCACAGCATTGGGGAAAGGGGTTTTCCAACTTCTTCAGACTCAGCAAATTAGAAATAGGGGCATAGCTCAGTAGTAGAGCGCTTGCCTAGGAGGCACATGACCCCATCGCTAGAAAAATTAATAATAATTGAAATTATCTTATTAAAAATCCAATACCCAAAGGAAATCTGTTACTAAGAATAAAGTCCACACTACTGACAGTACTTTAAAGCCTACCACCACATACAAAGAACCCACTCCAGTTTTGTCAGCATTGGTATCTTAGAGCTGTTCATTCTGACATCTGCGTAAGGATTACCGATAGATAGCCCCGCCCTCACTGGGGGCAGGAGGGCAGACAAGAGGAAATATACTGGCTTTGTCGAGACTGTTTCACACTGCTTGATGCAAACCGCCCACAGACTGTTAATAAAATAATAATAACCCAAACCACAGGGACAAATTGGCTCAAACTACAGACAGAAAAATTTTTACCCACGTGGCTAAACTAGGGGCAAAATGGCACTCATTCTTTAATTATCAGAATCTAGAAAAATATATGTGAAAAAACACTACTATTTGAACACCAGAGACCATCTGAACACTTACGAATGGATTTAACTCCGTCAATCAAAATCATAACCCTGTAAGTGCTTGTTAGTAAGTCTGGAGCTAGGGATGCAGATCAATTTAGGCCACTGGCCTAGCATGTGTGAAACCTGGAATTTGATCCCCAGAACCACAAAACAAATAACAGAAATAAAAGATTGTAGGTTCTCTGGTAGACTAGAGTTCTGCCTTAATTCTAAATTTTATGCCTATACCTTATGATACTGCAATTCTTTTCTTTTTTTTTTTTGGTACCAGGAAACGAACTCAGGACCTTACACTTGCCAGGGCACTTACCCACATATTCCTGGAGAAAACACTCTTTCCTCCAACCCAAACCAAGGTGAGATGCTTATGTTGTTGTGGGAAAAACTAAATCAGCAATAGCCAGGAGCTCAGCAGAAGAAAGAAAATTTTATTGACGCTAGCAGACCCCAGAAGAGTTATCTCCAAAGTCTGAGGCTGTTTACAGAGAGCGTGTCTTATTTATAAGGTGGCAAACAGAAGGTACAAGAACGAGATAAGCTTTTGCTGAAGGTTATGGTACAATGGGTATCTTGTGGTGAGCAGGAAGTTGTTTTTAGCACATTCACAGAAGTTTCAATTCGATGACAAATCATGATTTAGCTCAGCTCAGTGGCAGAGAACAAAATGCCTGCATCTTTATTGAACAAAATGGCTGAAGTTCGGTCAGGATTTCTGCTTCAAAGTCTCTCTGCTTTTTCAGATAAAAATTACTTTTCTAATTCACCCTTTCTCTGTGGGTAAGATTCTTCGAAGTTCTTGGCTTTAGTGAATTTCAACTCTAACTTAGGAGTCTGAAGTTTTGCTTCTGGTCCCTGTGTCACCTCAAGACCCACATTCTAGGCCACCTGGGATCAGTCCACGCTCCCTACGTAACTAGTGCCTCCAGCATTTGCTTACCACTCCCCTCCCTTCCATGTTTATTTTGTTCTGGCTTCAGAGGATTTCATTCTTGGCTGGGCGTGGTGACGCACCCCTATAATCCCAGCAGTTGAGAGGCTGAGGCAGGAGGATCGTTGCAGGCTGGAGACCAGCCTGGGCTACAAAGTGAGCTCAAGGCCAGCCTGAACTGAACAGCAAGACCCTGTCTCAAAAAGACAAAAAAAAAAAGTGAGGGCAGAGGATTTCATCCTGTAAGTTCAGAAATATTCTTAAAGCTGTTCTTGGTAACATTTCTAGAAGCTTCATGTCAGTGTGCTTTCTGAAATTCAGTCTGTCCTATTGGCAGAAATAGAATCTAAAACCTGTTTCTGTGTATCTTAGAAATCCAGAACTTCAGAGTGACCCCTCATGCCACCCAGCTAGCACCTAATTCCTCCTCAGAAATTTCCTACTGCCCATCCACCTATTGTATAAGACCAAAAGATGAAAGCAGATTCCTTCCTTGCTCAGTGTTTTGCGTTCCAGTATACCTTGTGAATTTTGAATTCAAAATATCTCTTCAATTTGCTCTTTCCTTCATTCTAGTTACTACAGCTTTCTGAATTTACCACTTTTAGAACTATTGAAATGACCTCTGTTTTCATTCTTACCTTCCTCAAATCCCTGCTTCACACAGCTGCTAGCATACCCCATTTAGGAGACCACTCTAGCCATGTTATTTGTATACTTAAGTCTTGCACAACTCCTTTACTGATATCAAGGTAGCCTCAGTTGTCTGCCACGGCATATACGGTCCTCCACCACCAACCCTGCCTCTGCTGAGGACACACAAAGCGCACGCTGGCTTCTGCTTTACTGTCTCCCTCTCGGCCACCTACATGCCTCACGCCCCCTGGCGTGGCCACTGTCAGGCCAGTTCCTTAATTCTGGGTGTCAGGTATTTTGTCTCATTATCTTTCAGAACCCAGGTCAAAAATCTTTTCTTCCAGGAAGCAAGGCAAATTCTTACTGTACCCTTTGTTTTATCACTGAACTGTGTGCTTAACTGTTAGTTCAAAGCCAGTCTAAACTACATAGCAAGACTCTGTATCCAAAAAACAATCCTGTTATTTCATTTATCATATTGTATTTCAATCATCTGTCATCTCAAGTGCACTATGAATTCTTTTAAAGGCTGGAGAAATTCCCTTTTTATACCCACCACGGCTAATTACACGAGGTACTGGGTATCTATGAAATGAATACATGAATGTTTGACTTCTACAATAACTTTAGAAACTGACCTCTAATTTCCACTGCCAAAGTTCAGGCCCCTTTTTCTACCCCTGTCTTTCTGCCTCCAGTTTATCAAGCTTTGTAAATGTCCTGTTTAGAGGACATAAACTCTAAAGCACAATTTTGACCATGCTGGGCTTATCCTCAGAAAACTCTTCCTGCCCTGCGCCCTGGCCTCCTTTTCCCTGCTGCTCCAGCAGCTCACAGCAACCCACTGATTTCCAAGACAGCTCAGCTCCGTCCTGATCACCAGCCAAATGGGACCTGGAGCCGGCGGGGAACAACCAGCCGCCCCTCGAACTTCTCCCTCACATCTAATGCTTATTAGCTCTAGACAACCTTCCAGAATCAAACCAGGATCTGACTGCTAAGGGCAACAGGACTCCCACACTATCTCGTCACTGCCCTCCCATTTTGATTTTACAGAGCTCCATTTCCATGGCATCATACGGCAGTGGTATGCTTCGGGCAGAGGGTAAAGGTGACACAAATGAACCTGGAGGGCTGGGGAGGGGTGTTCATAACTGCCTACGGAGGATTTTTTTTAATTTTAAAGAGAAAAAAAAAACAATAATAAAATAACAACAAAGACAAAAACAAAACAACACAAAAACAATAAAAAGATACAGATTTCAAAACAAAGATAGGAATTAACAGTGTAATTAACAATTACATATTATTATCTTCAACAAAGTTGCTCAGATTACCAGATGTAAGAATACAAGATTGACTGAACAATTAAAGAGAATAAAAAAATTAGAAACGATAACACAGTGTTATGGTTTGTGTCTGGGCATCCCCCCAAAGACACATGCAGTCATGGGGCGGGATTTTAAGAATTTATAACTGATCCATGATCCAATGCTGGGACTACAAGTGTGAGAGCTACACCCCCCTGAGGTGGATAGTTTGCATATGTAAGGGAGAGAAAGAGGCTGCTTCTGGCCACTCTTCCCTTTTGCTCTTGTTTTTTGCTATCTTCTGTCACCATGAATGGTTGCCCTCTACCATGTGCCACTCTGCCTTGGAGCCAGCCAAGTATGGACTGAAACCTCCACAAACTGTAAGCTAAATAAACCTTACCTTCCTTAATTCTGGGTGTCGGGTATTTTGTCTCAGCAATGAGAGAAAAATAACTAAGACACAGAGCGTCACTAAACAAAATAGTAGGAATTCAGCAATGGTTCTTATATTGCATATTGTTGTCTTCAAATTAGTTGTTCAGGTCACCAGAAATAAGCATGCAAAATTGGTCAAGAAAAAAATCAGAGGATTATAAAACAGCAATCAAACTGACTACATGTCAATCTGCTTTCTTATCACCATCGAGTGACAATTTTCAACAATGCCAGAAACAATATTCCCTGCTACCACCATGATGCCCGCTCAGGCATCACTTCCTCTTAAAACTACTGTCCAGGGCCCAGGACATAGCTCAGCAGCATAGCTCCTGCCTAGCACATGCAAGGTCCTGAGTTCGATTCCCAGTACAAAAGAAAAAACCTATTGTCCATCCACAAACAGAATTAGTTATTTTTTCCCAAGCTCTGAATCTCCTCCAAGGCCACAGGCATGGTAAGGAGAGCACAGCTCTGGCTCCAAGTGCAGACACTCGTGAACAGCCTCACCTCTCTACCTGGCTGCCTTTGACAGACTGCCTCAGCTGTCCAGTAAGGTCCTCAGGGGGTGAGACATGCTAAGTCTCAATATTCTATATTCCTACGACATTCAAGACTTACACTCAATTCTTAGCCCATACTAAATGTATAGAGAACATAATCTGAGTTTCAACGGCCGGCATTCACAGAACACCATGACCTGGACACAATTCTTTCTTATTACTACTGAATCTTCATACAGTGCCCACTTCCCTGAATTACTTACGTACCTACTAGTTCTGTCACACATGATTCTATTTTATATTCCAGTACTTTGTGTCTCATTTACTTACATGCAAAGTCTCCAAAAAAAATTTAAATGCTTGGTTCTGTTTTAGAGATGTGAATGTAATACTTACTTCTAATGAATAAAACTAGGCCTGTGCCTTAGTAATCCTGCAGTCTTGCGCCTGTAGTCCCAGCTACTTGTGAGGATGAAGCAGAACTGCTTGAGCTTAGGAGTTCATGACACCCCTTAACAAGACCTTACCCCCTTAACGGTAAGAGCCTATCTCAAAAAAAAAAAAAACAACAACAAAATAAAAAAACAGGCTGGGTGGGGTGATACAAGCCTGTAATGCCAACACTGGGAGACTGAGGCAGGAGGATTGTTGCAAGTTCAAGGCCAGCCTGAACTATACAGAGACCCTGTCTCAACAACAACAACAAAAAACCCAAAAACAAAAACAACTAAAACTAGGGACAGCCAAAACATAAAAAAGTAGAATACATTTTTTTATTATACAACCTTTTATTTTAAAAAAATGTTTCTTTTCACAGAATACATTCTCTCATTAGCAATTCCCACAACAGGAAGGTAATTTATTACTTTATTACTTACAGTTTTATATTTGTGGACAGATTGTTTTAGAACAAGTAAAACACATTTGAGAGTTAATTCTGTTTGGAATTGGTAGTACTCTGACTCATCTGCAAAAATCTCTTCCCTAAATGGGCCTCTAAACTCAGAAGTTCTCCAAGCCTTCCTTCCTAGTATTCAGAAATCCCTAATATCAGCATTTCCTAATTTCAAAGTTTCTCTAGGACACAAAAAAATCATCATTATCTTGAACCAACTGAACAGTCAGGGACATTTCCAAAAATTAAACACTGTCTGATTTTCTGCAACGTGTTTGATTACTCATGAATTAAATCTTTCCCTTTGTCTATTATTCCCAAGAAAAATACAAAAGTATGACCATGTATTGATAGTAATAAAGCTGAATTCTCTTTAAAAGACTGATAAATTAAAAGGCAAGAGCTCATAGGTAATGTTCATTTACACTCTGAGTCTTGTGAGCTGGGAGACAATCCCATTAACTCACCAAAACACAGAACTCGGTCTCACTACTTCTTGGGTACAATTCCTCTCAAACTTTTTCCTCAAAGTTGAAGTGTAAAAATGACCATCTGATAAGGACCGATGGACTTCTCCATTATTTTTTGCTTACTGTGAGCTGAATGGCGTGACAGAGCAGAGGCAAAGAGGCATACAATCAACTCTTAAGGTATTAGGTCCAAAGATCAGAGCTTCCACAGCATGGCGACAGCTTTGCATATGCCCACATCATGATAGTTGAAATAACAAAGCCCAGCAAAGGTTAAAGCCGAGAGTGCCAAAAGGCCCGCCTTGGCAGCCTTCTGCGATGCATCTCCATGAACATAGTCAGTGACAACCTGGCCAAGACCCCTGGAGAGACAAAAATCACAGCACAAGTTAAAAATCATAAGTGAAGTTAGAAAACTTACAGGTTACCAGGCTACAAAGAAAGACTGACTCAAAATGCAATGTGAGACTCAAAATACAATGTCTCTGTCACTCTAGTAATTGTCTGCTTCTTTAGGGGATTTTGTGTAGCCATTTTGGTAAATAGTTATTTCTGTACTTTTTTTTTTAGGCAATAAACGAAAGCAACTCACGGTCATAAAATCTAAACCAAAATCAAGGAATCAAGAATTTCCTAACAAGTTTGACATGGTGGTGCATGCCTATAATCCCAGCATTTGGGAGGCTGAGGCAGGAGGATCAGACCAGACTGGGCTACAAAGTGAGGTCAAGGCCAGCCTGAACTGCACAGCAAGACCCTGTCTCACAAAGATGATAGATAGATAGATAGATAGATAGATAGATAAATAAATAAATAGGCTCCTCTACTTTTATGGAGCCCAAAGTTTTGTTTCTGGTCCCTGTACCATCTTCTCAAGAAGGGAGGGAAGGAGAGGGGCAGAGAGAGAGGAAGAAAAGAAAGGGATTCACCTTTTAAACTGTACGATTCAGTGGTTTTTTTCTCAGTATAGTTATGTAGTTGTAAACTATAATTATCATTTAATTCCAGAACATTTTCACCATCTTAAAAAAAAAACACTCTACCAATTAGCCTATTACCAAACCAGTAATTAGCTTCTGTCTATAGACTTGCTTTGTGTGTGCGCTTGTGTGTTACCGGGGATACCCAAGGCCTCCGCACTGAGTTACCTCCTCAGGTCCTCAGTCCAATTTTTTAAAAACAAGGTCTTATTAGGCTGCTAATTTCTCCAGCTTGGCTCAAATTTGCAATCCTCTTGCCTTTCAGAATGCTGGGATTACAGGTATGCAGCAACACACCAGGCAAACCTGGACATTTCACATAAATTACATCCCGTAATACGTGGTTTTTGTGTGAAGCACCCTTCATTTAGCATGTTTTCAATGTTCAACCATACTGTAGCAGACACTAATACTTCACACTTTCGTATGACTGAATAATTTCCATTCTATAATGTGTGATATTTTGTTTAGGTATTTATCGGCTGATGAATGCCTGAACTGTATAACTAATGTGCTCTGAATATTCTTGTGCAAGTTGTTGTGTTTCAATTCTCTTGGGCATATATTTAAAAGTGCAACTGCTGAGTCATAGGGCAACTTTTGTTGTAACTGCCAAAGTGTTTTCCAAAGTAGCTGCAACACTTTACATTTCTGGCCGAATGTAGGATGTTCCAACTTCTCCACATCCTCAAAAAACCTTGTTACTGCTCATCTTTCTCACTTCAGCCATCCTAAGTAGGTATGAAGTGGTATCTCGCTGTGATTTTTTTTTTGATTTGCATTTCTCTAATGACAAATGATATACAACTGTTGATGTGTATACTGACCATTTGTACGTCATCTTTGAAGAAATGTACTTTTTTTTAAAAGGTCGCTCTGGTTATAATGTACCAAAAGGACAGCGGGAAGAGAGGACAAAAACACAAGTGTAAAAACAGTTAGGAGGCAAGTAAAGTGGTGCAGGCAAGGTTATTGCTTCACCTGGACTCACGACCAAGGATATGCGGTCAAGTCACAGTTCTGGTTATGCTCTGAAGAAAGAACTGACGGGCCAGATGAAGGTAAAACAAGAAATATCTAGCAATGTGTGGTGGCACGTGCTTGTAATCCCAGCTGAGGCAGGAGGGTAACACATTCAGGCCAGCCCAGGCAACTTAGTAAGACCCTGTCCCAAAAAAAAACACTAACAAAAATAGCTGAGTGGCTTTGTCTAGGATGTGTGAGGCCCAGGGTTCAATTCCCAGTACTGAAAAGAGAGAGAGAGAGAAAGGAAGGAAGGTAGGTTGTTGGTCTCACTATGCTGCCCAGGCTGGCCTCAAACTCTAGATGGAGCTGCCTCAGCCTCCTGAGCAGCTAGGACGACAGACATGACCCACCCATCAACCATACTCTAGGTCCTCTAGAGTCTGTAGGCCACTGTAAGAACCCTTTCGCTTTGAGTAAGAAACGGGGATGAAGAGTTTTGAGAAGCACAATGTCTTGTCCTGACTTCACATTGTAAGAGGATTACTGGGGCTGCTGTGTTGGTAACAGATGCAAGGCAGACAAGTGAGGAGACCTACTCCTGCAATCAGAGATCACACGTGTGGGCTTTAAGGGCAGCATGGGAGTGCCAGTAATTCGGATGTGCAAGAGTGTAGCAGGAACAGATCTGGGGGAAGCTCAGGAACTCAGTTTTATACATGCCATATGCAAAATGCCTATCAGATATAGAGATTAAGATATCAACTAGGCAGGCGAATATATAAATCTGGATATATAGCTATTTTGTTTATACCTAAATTTTCCATAGTCTTTTTTTTTTTTTGTCTTTTGAGACAGGGTTTTGCTACACAGTTCAGGCTGGCCTTGAACTCACTTTGTAGCTCAGGCTGGCCTCAGACTCGCAGCAATGCCCCTGCCTCGGCCTCGTGCGTGCTGGGAATACAGGCACGCACCACCACACGCAGCCCTTCCCATAGGTTTTGAATCTCTTGTTCAACTTCTCCCTCATATGCAACACATAAGACAAGCTCACAGGCAACACAACACTGAAGGGCTGCTGTACTTGCCAGTGACTGTGGAGAGTGAGGGCTGCAGCCAAGGAGTAGTCCACTGCAGAGCACGGGTTCAAATATGCGGCCGGAAGCAGGCCCAGGAGGAAAACACTGACTACTCTCTCACTCGTCCAGTGCAGAGAGGCGGCCTTGGAACCAGCTACAAGAAAGACCAGGTTCATAAGAGTCGAGGGAAGACATACACATTGCTCACACCCAACATTTACCACACAATAACCCAAACTGACAGAAAGATAAACAGGAGAGGTAAGATTTAACTCAATACCCTTTCTTTGAAGTTTTTTAGTGCAAGATGTCTCACCACCTGTCTATACTAATACGAAAACAGGGGCCAGGGATATAGTTCAGTGGCACAAGCACCTGCCTGGCAAGTGCAAGGTCCTAAGTTCGATTCCTGGTACCCAAAACAAACCAAAAAAACAGATCCACTGTACGTCTAGGCAAGAGGGTAAATGAAATCTCTCTGTGAAATTAAGCCAACCTTGGACTTCAGTTAAATACAGCTATACCTTAAAAATGCTAAGTTAGTGATGCCTGATGAATTCCTTTAAAATAACACTTGTTTACTGACACTTTTTTTTGTTGTTGTTTTTTTGAGACAAGGTCTCAGACCAGGGATATAGCTCAGTGGCATAAGCGCCTGCCTAGCAAGTACAAGGTCCTGAGTTCGATTCCCGGTACCAAAAAAAAAAAAATAGAGATAAGGTCTCACTATGTAGTCCAGGCTGGCCTCAAACTCACAGTACTGGTATTCACCTGCCTCAGTCTCCCAAATGCTGGGATTACAGGCATGCAACACCACACCTGGCTTTATTAACACCTTTTAATCTTTGAAAGTAATGAATATTATCCACCCAAAACAAAATTAATCCAACTAACTCAAAGAGAAACAAAGGTCTAAGGTGAGCTTTTGGGTCTTGGACCTCTGCCCCATTATTTACAAATAAATCCAAAACAAGTGAGACACAGACACATAAACAAAAAATTACATGGGCTTTAAATCTATCTTGGAGAGGCTACCTTTTTTGGATTACACACTCCTTTAGAAAATCTAATAAAAAAATCTCAGCAATCAGGAGGCTGAGGCAGGAGGATTGTTGTAAGTTCGAGATCAGCCTGGGCTACAAAGTGAGCCCAAGGCCAGCCTGAACTGCATAGCAAGACCCTGTCTCAAAAAAGACAAAAAAAAAAGGGAGAATCTTCCCAGGAAGTATCACATAGGCAAATACATAAAAATGCATGTATACAATTTCAAGACATTTCCTGCAATGGTTTCTCTAGAACCACTCTGCTAAATCTAACTTGAACTAAGCAAAGTAATCCAAAATAAAACCTTCTTGGAGACAGAAAAAGTCTTAATGCAAAAAAATAAAAACCAAAAAGAAAAAACAAACAAACTATACCCACCTCATCTTTCCTAACTCAAGAAAAGAGTTACAAGTGGTTGACTTAAGAATCAAGAGAAGGGGCTGGGGATTTAGCTCAGCGGTAAAGCTCCTGCCTGGCAAGTGCAAGGTCGTGAGTTCGGTTCCCGGTACCGGAGAAAAACCAAAAAAAAAAAAAAAAAGAATCAAGAGAAGTCTCAAATACTGTCCTCTCCAGACTTTAAAAATGGAAATATACTCTTCATTATTCACCTTCAGGTTTTCTAAGACTAATTTGAACAGCTAAATAACACCCATTTAGGAAATGTCATGTGGTTTTAAATCAAACTTTAAAAAATAAGCAATACACACGATGCAGCCCACAAGACATGAGTTTTAAGACTACCTCAATTATTCACCTCTGGCTCCTTTCCATCACCTAACTGAATACAAGAGATTTGACTATCCTGAGGCAGCAATCCTACAGAGCTATTTTAAGAAAAATTTTTAAAAACTGTAATGACTTAGGCCAGAAGACTCTCTATGAATATAAATGGCGTCATTCAACAACACTGCCCCAAGCTGTACACTAGGTCTTCGTTTGCCAGACGTAAACACGAGAATCTGGACAAACCCCAAGTCCACAATGGGACAGACATCAAGTCCCACCAAAGGCATGAATGATAAGTAGTTCAGCTAAAAGTGAGCAGCAGCCAGAGGACAGAGGGGTAGGAGAACCTACAGTGGCGGCTCGGTGACAGGTGGAAGTGCTGTGTCCCACACCACCCTGGGGCGAGTCGGTCTTGGAGAAACGCTGAGACATGAGCAGGCTTGACCACCGAAGTCCGAAGAAACAGACCTGCGGAAAGAAACGTTACAGAGATCACAAGCACCTCTTTAACGGGACTGACAGACTTCTAAATGGCAAAAAGCTAGCTACTTAGCCTTCAATAGGTCATATGTCATCTACAACATCAAGATGGTGTCATTTCACTGAGCTACTATAAAGTTGGACTAAGTAGCTGTCAAAAGACTAAAGAATCAGCAAATCACCTACGTGAAAGGGCCTCACTTTTACTTTTTAAATACATGCTAACTTCTTTCCCTTTTCATCCAGCATTTACTAAGTTGAGGACTGTGCTCAGCATCAGAACAAGACAGAGCAGTCTTTGCTCTCTCACAACTCAGTCTACCTTGAAAGTTCAACCACTGCCTTCTTCTTTTCCAAGACCAATGTGTCCTTACCATGCCCTCCCCACAGTACCAGGGACGGAACCAGGGTGTACCGAGCTATGCCCCTGGTTTTTATTTTGAGATAGGGTCTCACTAAGTTGCTCAGTCTGGCCTCAAACTTGTAATTCTCCTGCTGCAACCTCCAGAGTAGCTGGGACTACAACCCTGAGCTCTACCTGTACCCGTGAACCATTCCTTACTCTCCCATTTTGGATTCTGCCTCTTGGTTAAAAAGCAGAGCTAGCTGGGCGTGGTGGCGCATGCCTGTAAACCCAGCACTAGGGAGGCTGAGACAGGAGGATCCCTGGGAGTGAGAAGCCAGCCTGGGCTACAAAGTGAGTTCAAGGACAGCCTGAACTGCATAGTGAGACCCTGACTCAAAAAGACAAAAAAAAAAACCAGACAGGGCTAAGTTTACCCAGCCAGATCACTTATTAGGTGTGAGATAACAAGCAACTAGGTTAAGTTGGCTCTGTAAGTCTCAATCTCATTTGTATAAGGGAAATAACCGTACTTATTTCACAATACTCTATATAAAAAATCAGATAATGCGTGCAAGATGTTGAGCAGTTCTCAGAATGTTAAAGGCACACAGACACAAAGAAGGTAATTTCTTATTATTTTCTTCCTTTAAATTCTTCCTTCCCTTTGGCCATTTTCCCTCACCTCACATAATATGCTTAACCCTTCTCTTGATCCCGTATCCTGTAAATAATGACCGCACACTTTCCCATGCTCTTTCTTCCTTCTTTCCAATCTTGTTTCTGTAAAGTACTTCCTTATTTCCCATGCTTTAACTCTGACACATGTTTATACTCCTTGTATCTGCTCTAGTAAACCATCAACAATCTCCACATAGCTATGGCCAATACTTACTGTTCAATTATACTCTTATTCGGTCTTACTACACCATCGGGCAAGCAACCCCTTCTTTTTCCTGACTTTAGAACTCTGGTTTTTTTTTTTTTTGTCTTTTTGAGACAGGGTCTCTCTGTGCAGTTCAGGCTGGCCTTGAGCTCACTCTGTAGCCCAGGCCAGTCTCGAATTCACAATGATCCTCCCGCCTTGGCCTCCTGAGTGCTGGGATTACAGGCGTGTATCACCTTACCTGGCTTAAAGCTCTTTTTTTTTTGTTGTTTTAGTTTTGATTTAAAATGGGGTTTCACTATGCAGTTGAGGCAGGGCTAGCCAGCTGAGGCTGGCCTTGAGTTTATGGCACTACTCCTCCCTTAGCCTCTGGAATGCTGGGATTATTGAGTGTGCCACCATGCCCAGCCAGAACTCTTTTTTAGTTCTTATGATCCTCTGACCATACCACATCAGTCTCCTCCTGCATGCATGCTGTTTTCCCCAAGATTCTTTATCTGCCCCATTGCTAGCCTTAGTTCCTATGCCCTGAGGCCTTTCATTCACTCTTATGGTTTCATTTATTGCCTATAAACTGATGATATCTACAACCACGACTCCTACCGATACCTCTCCAGTTTCAGGTTAACGGCCTGCCAGGCTTCTCCACAGATACTTACATGCTCCTCGAACTCAACATATTAAATATTGAAATCCTTCAACTCATTTTCTCATCCAAATTTTTATTCCTGTTTGTTTCTCACTTTAATGACACTTTCAGTGTTCTTTAAACTATCCCAGAAATCTGGAAGTAATACAGGACCCTCCTTCTAAATTAAATCACCAAATCTGATGGACATAGCTTTCTAGTATTTCCTGAGACAATCTCCTTTTTATTTTCCAAGCTCAGGGCCTCACCTTCTCTAGGTTACTACAACCGTGTCAAATCTCCTTGACTTGAATCTGGGCCTGCTCCATCTTCTACCATAGCCACCAACTACACTGTTATCACAATGGCAAGTGAAACTGAGGCTCTGCCAAGTTTTTCTTTTTGTCTTTTTGAGAGAGGGTCTCCCTGTGCAGTTCAGGCTGGCCTTGAGCACACTTTCTATCCCAGGCTAGTCTCAAACTCATAGCGATTCTCCTGCCTCAGCCTCCCGAGCGCTGGGATGACAGGCGTGAGCCACCATGGCCGGCTTGCCAAGTTTTTCAATGGCTACCCTCCAGGATCCCTTGAACCCAGGAGTTGTAGGCCAGCCTGGGCAACAAAGTGAGATCCTGTCTCAGGAAGAAAAAAATAAAAGCAAACACAAAGCAATGGCTACACTTCAATACCAAGTCAGTGTACAATGTTTTACCAAGGTAAGTTCTTTTTTTTTTGTTTTCTCCAGTACCGGGAATCGAACTCACGACCTTGCACTTGCCAGGCAGGCGCTGTGCCGCTGAGCTAAATCCCCAGCCCCACGGTAAGTACTTTTGTAGGCAGGTACAGTAACACTGGCCTGTAATTACTTGGCTGAGGCAGGAGGATAACAAGCTCAAGGCCAGCCTAGGCATCTTAGCAAGATCCTGTCTCAAGCTGGGTGTAGTGGCGCATGCCTGTAATCTGAGCACTTGGCAGGCTGAGGCAGAAGGCTTACAAGTTTGAGGTCAGCCTGCATTACACAGTGAGTTCAAGGCCAGCCTGAACTACACAGCTAGACCCTGTCTCAAAATGATCTTTTTATTTATTCTTTAGTCTTTTTGAGACAGGGTCTCACTATGAATTTAGGCTAGTCATGAGCTCACTCTGTAACCCAGGCTGGCCTCGAACTTGCAATGATCCTCCTGCCTCAGCCTCCTGAGTGCTGGAATTACAGGTGTGCGCCACCATGTGCCACCATTCCCAGCGACAATTTTACTTTTTATTTTTTAATTTTTTATTTTTGGTACTTGGAATCGAACTCACGAACTCACACTTGCCAGGCAGGCACTGTGCCACTGATCTGTATCCCCAGCCCCTCAAAATGACATTTTTTATTTTTATTTATTTATTTATTTTTTGGTACCTGGAATCAAACTCTGGACTTTGCACTTGCCAGGCAGGCATCTGTGCTGCTGAGCTATATCCCCGGCCCAAAATGACATTGTTTAAAAAGGGACTCAGAGTTGGTCCGCAGGTTGTGGCTTTTTATCGATTGATTAAACAAGGGACTCAGTAACTGAGTTCATGTGCAAGGCCTTATATTCAATTCCTAGTACAAAAAAAAATTATCTGGTTTAATTCCACTTCACCTTTCTAAAGTCCTTTTTCTCCCCTTGGCCTTCACACTCACCAACTATGATTCATTTTGCTGTCTCTCGTTCCATGCAGCCAGTATGGCATGATCACTGCTTTTGGCTAGCTCGGTAGCTCTAACCATACCGTTCTCCTTCCCTTGGCTTCCTTTATCCTCAAGACTCAAATCAGGTACATGTCCGTAAGAACCAAGATAGGTACCGGGCCCGGTGGCACACGTCTGCAATCCCAGCACTTGGGAGGCTCAGGCAGAAAGACTGCTCTGAGTTTGGGGCCAGGCTGGGTTACACAGTGAGTTCAAAGCCAGCCTGGACGACATAGCGAGACCCCGTCTCAAAAAAAAAGAACCAAGAAGGATAATCCTTTCAAAATACAGCTACAATACTCTTTCTCTGAACTTCTGTAACTTCTGTACAGCAGTTTTTGCTTTAGGTTAGATTATGTGTACATGCATTGTCCTTTAAAAAAAAAAGGGAGCTCTTCCACGGCAGGAGTCAGCTTACGTTCCCACCTGTGCGAGCCTTACTACAGTGCCGGGTACCGCACCACTGACCAGTGAGACGATTCCCGAGCTGACGAGCCGCACACCCACGAGCAAACACACCAGCCAGGGGAAACGGGCAAGCCCACGCACTGTACTGGGGCTCAAGTCCTAATTCTTTCTCCCAATCCGGGGCGGAGCGCGTTCTAACAGTACGTGGAAAGAAAAACACAAGAAGAACTATTACGTAGAATAACTTCCAGAGAGAGCTTTCTTTCGAATTATCCTATCACGGCAGCCCGGAGCAGGAGAGATGAACTTTTGGGCCCGCAGGCGACAGCGGTCACTGCTACCATTGCGCAGGCGGCCGGGAGGCTGAAGGGAAGAAAGGGTTCCCGCCCTCTCAAGATGTCTCATCCCCCGCCAAACACGTCCTCGCTTCCAACCACTTTCCCTGCTGCAGGCTGCGTGAAGCACCTCCCGCGGACAGCACCCCTCACCTCGCGATCCCTGGGCACCGCAGAGGACACTCAGCCTCGAGATAGTCGCCATCTCGCTTTTGGAGCCTCAAGGTCACCCACCAACCCGGAAGTACAAATCCTATCCCGCGACAAAAAAAAGAGAACGCCGGGAGGAAACGCTAGGAGAGCCGGAAGTCAAGACTAGGCGCGCGCCCCTCGCGCATGCGCAAGCCGCTCTCCTGCCCTCCCACGTCTTTTCGCACAATGGCGGAGCTGAGCGAGGCGAACGAAGCGGAGTTGCAGCGCCTGGTGGCGGCCGAACAACAAAAGGCACAGTTCACTGCGCAGGTGCGCGGACGGGGGCCAGCTCTTGCGGGTGGAGGGAAAGGAGAGTGAGGTGTAGGTCCCGACGCCCACGGAGGTCTTTGGAGGGGCGCGGAGGCTGCCTGCCGGCCCCCTTGTGTGGGACGAGACGAACCCTTCGGTTCCTGGTGGCCGATGGTGCTCAGGTGCCGCTGAAGCAGCGCGGCAGGCGTGAGACGGCGCAGCGGGGCGAAAGGTTTGGTCAGCGCACGGCCATGGGAAGCCCCTAGCCGGTGGGCCCGTTCTAGGCTGGCATTCGGAACGCCTGGGTTCTGATCCTGCCGCTTCAGGACCCAGCGCTTCCAGGCAGAACAACCGTCCAGGCTGGGTCGCCGTCGCCCACTGCCTCACTAGACTGCGAAAAGCGTTTGCGGTGATGTATTTAGGAACGATGAGTACTGGAACATTTTTGGAGGTAGGGGGCTCTGAAGTAAACAGTGTTTGCATACTGTTGGTTTAGGTCAAGGGTTTTTGAGTCCTTCAGGCATGTTCAGCCCGGGATTCTTCCTTGCTGGTTGCTTGACCTTTTTTTTTGTTTGTTTGGAGAAAGCGTCTCGCTATGCAGTTCAGGCTGGCCTCAGCTCACTTTGTAGCCCAGGCTGGTCCCGAACTCGCAACGCTCCTCCTGCCTCAGCCTCCCAAGTGTTGGGATTACAGGAGTGCGCCACCACGCCCGGCTGGTTGCTTGACCTTGAACTTCCTAATCACACCCATCTTTAAGAAGTTCTGAACGAACAGACTAGCTCCCAAAAGTAATCCCTCGGTACATGATTATTTTCTTTTTGTGGGAGCTGTAAGGACCGTGCAGGCTGTGGAAGGAACCCTCACTAGCAACCTTTGGGTCCTGAACACATTTTCTGTGCCTGTATGCATTTTTCTGGGGGAAGAATCTGTGCAAAACCTATCAAATTCTTAAATGTGTCCACAACCCCTAAAATGTTTAGAACATACTCTAGGTTCTGATGATGGTTTAAACTGTTTTAAATTGCTCCTACCTTCCCCTTTATATTGGTGCTGTTTTAGGGAGTATTAAAGAATGCATTAATTCTACCTGAAAAGGGGATTTATCAACTGCAGGGGTCTGGGCCATACTGGTGACAAATTAGAAAGTGAAAAAAGAACAGAGTCCAGATTGATTCCATAGTTAATTCCATGTTAATTAAGAGAATGGTTCATCAGTTAATGAAAAATAAGGAAAGAAAAGGGACAGACTGGTCATAGTGCTGCTAGCCTGGAGGTTGAGGCAGGAGAATCACTGAGTTCAAGGCCAGCTTGAACTACTTAATGAAACCCTCAAAAAAAAAAAAGGTAGTTTTGCATCTCTCCAGACCCCAGTGGTTACTGATTTTCTTTTCTTTTAGGTGCATCACTTCATGGAGCTATGTTGGGATAAATGTGTGGAGAAGCCAAGCAATCGCCTAGACTCCCGCACCGAAAATTGCCTCTCTAGCTGTGTGGACCGCTTCATTGACACTACTCTTGCCATCACCAGTCGGTTTGCTCAGATTGTACAAAAAGGACAGTAGACCAGCCTGTGGGAGTGTCACAGATGCAGCAAAGGACTTGTTAGGAAGCAGAATGAAGGGCCACTGGGGGAAGAGTTGTCAACCCATCCTCACATGAGCATCAGTCTGTTGCCAAGTGTGCTGGTGCTAAAAAGTAACAGATCAAATGTACAAAACATTTATTTATTTGGAATTCAGGAATTCCAGGTTGTAACACATCAGTTACTCAATAAACGTGAATTCCCCAACTCTTTTTTACTTTTAAATCCTATTTTAGGATTTAATGGAGATCTCTGATCGGAAGGAACACTAAAAATAAATACGGTCCAAGGCTACTAGGGGAAATGGGAGATCACAGGTTTTGAAGAGCCACTTTAAGCCAAGTTAAAAGGTCAGAAGAACCATCAAAGCCTCAGCCTCATGCACAGAAGAGAACTCAGGGCTGCTAAAGTTAAAAGAACAGAAAACAGCTTTATTGCTTTTACATGGCCAAGAATAGGTAAATGTGGCAAAAAAAAAAAGCAAAATATACACTCCCTGGGAAAGCGATAAGCCTGTTAGTATGGGAGGAGGGAAAGGTCAAGACCCAAACAGAGCCACCTTCCTGGAGGTGCCTTATTCCACTGGCCCACTTTCCTGTATCTGTGCTTAAGAATTAGTACTCTTAGAGCATAAAAACAATGCTAAAATACACATGGTAAAATTTTTCAACAAAGATCCCACTTGTTCCAAGGAGGTTAAGAGGTAGTATAGACTCTTCTTCCCACTATAGGCTTCCACTTATCCCAAGGATGAAAATACACACTGAAAACATTGACAATTGAGTACCAAAGTATTAATATCTCAAATAAATATTCCAAAAGGTAGCACCTGCTCATAATGAAGGGATAGGGCACATCTAGCCAACCATATAATTTAAAACCAAGCACTTTATTAGAAATCTGTTCCACAGAGAGAACTAATTTAGAACAATACCACTTCATGGAATGTCATCATAGTTGTATTCTATTGCTGGTGTCTTAAAACTGTCATACTACCACGAAGTATTTATTAGACGTGAGGACTACCATGAAGTATTTCTTTATTAGACATGAGGAAAGTAAGGCCAAGGAAGGTTAACAACCTGCTGTAGAACTCTACCAATTAGTGGCAGAATCAAGACCAAAAACCTGGATTTCCAAGCTTTTTACTCAGCTCAGGAAGTTGACAACCAAGGAAAAAAACTATGTCACTTGATATTTTCTCCCACAATGAAAAATTCACCTGTGTTCTGCCAGCCGTCTTTCAGTAATATTTTGGTTTCTTCAGAATTAACATAGTAGGGATCACAGTATAGAAACGACAAAAGATGTGGTCTCTGCTTGGTAGGCTAATCCAGAAGCAGACTAGAAAAAAGTGGGTCTGTCCCTGAGAAGCTTGTTTCATTTTGGAACTGATTCAACTTAGTTTCAGGGAAAACAAAATGAATGAATAAAATTAGAAACAAGGACAGCAAGGGCAGGGGGTGTAGCTCAGTGGTAGATCCATCACTCGTCTGGTATCATGTAAGGCCCTGGGTTCAATCCCCAATACTGCCCGCTTCCCCCAAAAGAAAAGATGGCTGTTGCTCTGAATCTCTTTCAGAACATAATTAGTATAACTAACTCTTAATTCTTCCCATTTAACAGACGTCACCTCCAACAACTGAAGAAGTAATTTCAAACACAAGTCCATTTAGGTCAATATACAACAATGGGACTACAAAACCATTTACTATCCAAATACCAGGTGTTAGGGCTCTAAAGAACTGACAAAGCCCTAGTCCCTTTTAACAGTTGTCTATGGACATTACCATAAAAAGAAAGTTTGTTCTTGTGCCCATTTCCTCATTAAGTAAACTAGACCACAGCTGTAGGATCAAAACACAGAGGGATCAAAGCACCAAGGCTGAAGACAAGTTTTGACACCTACTATATAAATGACAGAGCAGCATAGTGTTCCCTTCTCCAGCCACTGCACATAGCACTGCTTCCAATCCACCTCTTGACCCAGCCCTTACTTTCCCCCAATTCAACATTCCAATAGGTTTACAGGTCAATATTGGATGCAGCTTTCCGGGTCCTTTAATTTGCTATATATGTACTCTACACTAAATGTGATTAACTGCAAAAAATAATCTCTTCAAGAAACCTTCATAACAAAATACCAGATTCCCTATTAACAAGAAAAGGGGATCAAGTTTAACAGGCCAAAATAGAAGACAAGAAGTCTGTCAAAACTTGTATAGATGGCACAGAACAGCTCTGACCTCACACCCCGTGCTGAAGGAGTCACTAGCAGAAACTCCTAGGTGTACGAGCTGTAAATATCCAGTCAAGTGGGAAACGGGAATATTTCTTTCCCATTTAGTCATCCTCTGAGCTCTCCGCAGATCGTTCATCTGTAGCCACTTTCCAGTTTGTGCGTTTGTTGGTCCTTTTCTGTACTTCATTGTTAGCTACAGGAGGGACGTGGACTTTTTCCTCTCTCTTTTTCCTTTTGGTTTTCTTAGCGTCTCTTTCCTCACTTTCTTCCGAACTACTAGATGCTGAATCATCTGACTGGGAAGTGTGACTTTCTGCCCCTAAAAACAAAACTGGTTTTTTGAGAGACTTTTTTCTGGATTTTTTCTTGCGCTTATGTGGTTGCTTCCTTTTCCTGGTACTAGAAGCACCGGTTTCTTCTGACAACTCACTTGAGGAATCTGCTGTTACATCTGTGGCTTCCTTCTTGCTTTTCTTCTGTTTTTTGTGTGACCTTTTTTTCTGCTTCTTTTTGTGAGACTTCTTTGACTTCTTATGCTTGCGGGATTCATGGGTAGATGATTTTATCTGAGGAGATGTTTTCTTCCCATTGGTAATATCTTGCTGATCACTACTAATAAAAAGTAAAAAAAATTAATCTGTTATGTAGAAAAATATATTGATTGGTCTTTTTGAGACAGGGTCTCACTATGCAGTTCAGGCTGGCCTTGAGCTCACTTTGTAGCCCAGGCCAATCTCGAACTTGCAATGATCCTCCTGCCTCAGCCTCCTGAGTACTGGGATTACAGGCATGTGCCACCAAGCCCAGCGAAAGTATTTATATTTTAATACTCTGCATTCTAGATGGGAAATTGCTCACATAAGAATTTTCAATCAAAAACTTTGACACAGGGTTACTATGAGACTTACCTATTTTTCTGAGGTTTTGTTTCTTCATCTTTAAAATGAAAATTTAAAAAAGGAAAAAAAAAATGAAGATAAAAATTCTAATCTGCCACATTAAGTTACTGTAAAGAGTAATAACCACTGGTCCCTTCTTATCCATGTTTTCAGTTACCCAGTGGTTTCAGCTGGTTAACCATAGTCTGAAAATATTAAATGGAAAATTCCAGAAATGAACAATTCGTAAGTTTCAATTGCAAGTCATTCTGAGTAGCAGCATAAAATTTCTACCTCTCTCTGTCCCACCTGGGACCTGAATCCTCCCTCTGTTCAGCTATCTCTCCTTTAGTCATTGATTAGCCATCAGAGTTATCAGAGCCACCATCATGCAATGTGTTTGTGTTCAAAAAACTATTATTTACTTAATAGTGTCCCCAAAACACAAAATGGTGATACAGGCAATGCAGATGTGCCCCAGAGAAGAAATGGAATACTTCCTTTAAGATAAAAGTTTATCATACATATGAATGGAAAACAGTATAGACAGGCTTCAGTATCATCTGAGTTTCAGGCACCACTTGAGGGGGTTTGGAACCTATCCCTATATAAAAACCAAAATGTTTACATTTTGATATGCCAAACATCAATCAAGGAAAGGCCTTCCAACTAAATAATATTTTGAGACAGGGTCTCCCTACATTGCCCAGGCTGGACTTGAACTTCTGGACTCAAGTGATCCTCCTGCCTCAGCCTCTGAGAAGCTAGCCCTACAAAGCCTACAAGTGTGTGCTATCACACAAGGCTCTAGCTACATTTTCAGTGGCAAATATAGTCTCTAGAAAATTTGGAACACAATTTATAGTACAGATTTTACACTAACTTGAGGTTCCTAACTTTTTCAGTATGCCTATTTGTCTTACCTGTCTGTTTCGAATTCTTCAGGGTATAACTCCTTATAACCACTGTGACCCCATCTGTAAGATGAAATGTTACATGTATTATGAAAGCAGTGCACACATTTTTGGAAATTAACGTTAGAAAGATGTTGAAACACATGTATACACAGACATACATACAGAATAAAGAAAATAGACATCCATGATACTTCTGTAACAGCTACATTTTCTTTACTGTACACTACCATTTCAGATAAAGGAGTCTTCTATCCATGTGTAAAAGAATTTCCCATGCTCTTTAAGAAACACTAAAGGACTCTTACACTGCCTAACATGCTGTCTACAATGGAACGATTGTTTTTGTAAAACTAATAATTGAAATATGATTCACATAGAAGAAATGTGCCCTTTTAAAGTACAGTGCCTCCTGAGCCAAATTAAACCTTTAAAAAAAATAAAAATGAGTGCCTCTACCCCATGGCAACCATTATTCTGTTTTCTGTCTCAAAGAACTTGTTTATTCTAGACATACCACATAAGTTATCATACAATGTCATACAATTTGCGGCCTTTTGCATCTGGCTTTTTTTCACTTTGATAAGGTCTTCAAGATTTAACCATGTTGTACCACTTACCAGTACTTTATTCCTTTTACTACCAAATAATATTTCATTGTATGGCTATCCCACATTTTCTTTATCCATTCATCAGCACATAGACATTCAGGGCCATTCCCTGCCCCCATTTTTTTGCACAGTACTGGGGACTCAATCCAGGGAATGCTGAGCTACATCTTCAACCCCTTTTGAGACTAGGTCTTTTTTTAACTGTTTATTGGTACAATTTAGATATACACAATGATCACATTCATCATAGAGAATTTGTACCTGTACATGATATATTTTGATTCTTCTTTTTTTCCCATTCCCCTCCCTTTAACCCTTCTTACCCTCCTTATTTACAAAGCTGTGTTTCCATTTTATCCCTTTCCCACTGTTTTTTCCTCTCTTGCTAATTTGTGCAAGCTAACCTCAAACTTATGACTCTCCTTAGTCAGCTACCCAAGAAGCTGGTATTACACGCTTGGTATCACTGTGCCCAGCTTACTATTCCACTTTTTGACCAGTATGAATGATGCTAGCTTGAACACCTTGTGTACAGGTTTTTGTAGGAATGACTGATTTTGACAAACACATGTTCTGTCAATTATCACAAAAGGTCACAGGAATTTAGCCACAACCTGTCTGGCATATTAGCTTCATAATCATATAACTTCTTGTTCCAGGATTTAGCCTTAAGAAAATCATCTTCCAGTGTCCCAGAAATTTCAGTCTTTGGCCTCCAATATTCTCTCTGACTTTCTTCATCAAAACCATCACTACGCATCCGACTACAGAAGAAAACAAAAGAACATTTAGATTTCAAAACAATCTGTGATATTATAGAACTCAGGCACAAAAATCATAGAACAGCTTGAGAGGAGAATAAAACAATCTAATACTTAAGAGAGTTAGAAAAAAAAAACGGTAACATGTACTGGACATTTTCTATTCCTCTCTGCTATAATTTGGATCTCATGTGTCTCTTTTGCTTTTTTTTTTTGGTACTGGGAATCAAACTCATGACCACAAGCTTCCCAGGCAGGTGCTTATATGCCACTGAGCTATATCCTTGGCCCCTTGTGTGTCTCTCAAAGGCCTATGCAAGGTCTGGTCCCCAAAGTGGCACTACTGGGAGGTGACAGAACCATTAAGAGGTGACACCTAGCACAAGGTCTTTAAGTCATGGGATGTGGAAAGGAACTATGGGATTCTGGCCCCTTACAAAACAACACAACATACATCCTACACTTACAGACATGACGCCCATGATATTCTCCCTATTACTTGGACACTCCTATACCTACTTCCACAGGTGAAAGACAACAAAGCTTGTATAACCTTTTGTATTCACACTCAAATTATTACAAAGCTATTGACCTGACAAAAATAAGTGAGTAGATGGGGTAAAGAAAATACTAAAATGAAAGACCAAAAGAGAAAGGAGTGATTGATCAGTTAAGTGACCAGCTAGGTTCAAATCCTTTTTTTTTTTTTTTTCCCCCGGTCTTTTTGAGACAGGGTCTTACCATGCAGGGCAGGCTGGTCTTGAACTCACTTCGTAGCCCAGGTGGGCCTCCAATTTGCAACAATCCTCCTGCCTCAACCTCCCGAGTGCTGGGATTATAGGCATGCGCCACCACACCCAGCTCTAGTCTTAGTTTTCTTATGCTTTTATTTCAGCCACACATGTTGTAAGACTTCACTGTCTTTCAGTCTCAAATAGAAAGTCTTAAACTAAAAGCTATTAGACAAAGGCCGGGCATGATGGTACTTGCCTATAATCCCAGCACTTAGGAGGCTGAGGCAGGAGGATCACTGCAAATTTGAGGCAAGTCTGGGCTACAGAGTTCAAGGCCAGCCTGAACAATATAGGAAAATGTCTCAAAAAGACAAAAAAAAAAAAAAAGCTATTACGTAAGTTTGGAATTTGCAGAATCCTAAACATTTACAGTTGTCCAAGACAGAATTTTTAAATTTTCCACTGCAAGTAGGTACAACGAGTTTGGCCATATGTATCAAGGCATCATCCACGCCATTATCTTCATACTTGGGTCTAGATTTGCAAAACAGCACCCTTAATAACATAAAGATCTATCCTTAATATATCACAATGGTTTGCTCACTGATTTTTATTTTTGTTTTTTTAAGAATGGGTCTTGCTGTATAGTCCAGGATGGCCATGAATTCACAGCAATCCTCTTGACTCAGCCTTCCTAGTGCTGGTATTACGGGCATGTGCCACCACGTCCAGCAGTGTATCACAATGTTTTTAAGCAAAAGTTGACTCTGAAAAAGATGAGAATTATTTTGGTTCTCAGAGATTCAACTTCACCTTGAACTGCTGGGTAACATCTTCCTTTTGGTTTCCTGGTAAGTATCCTCCATCTGTTTCTCTATTTCTCTTATTTTCCACATATCTGATTCTTCCTGGATCTGAATTTTAAAAAAAAAAAAGAAAAAAGGAAAGAAACAAAAATAAGTCACTAAAAATAACCTTCTACTTTACAGAAAAGTAGCTAACTAAAATATGGTCTGTACGAAGTACTAGGTTACAGCCTGTACTATGATAAGGTACTTGGAAAATAAATTCTGGTTTCTCTAGTAAGTGGTTCAATAATCCAATCTAGGAAATCTCAAATACAAAAAAAATTCTTCAACAATAAAAATTTTAATCTCACATCTAAGATATAGTATGATTTTAATTATATCATTTTGATTGAACTTTGACCATCCTTATAAGGAAATCAAAGCTGCTACCACTATTATATTTTACTGAAAATAAAACAAAAGTTAAGAGATTTTACCAAAGTAAAAAAAATTAGTAAGGACAAATCTTTACACTAAGTTTAAGTCACTTTTCATGCTATAATTTTTTCTTTCAATTTTTCTTTTTTATTACTACATGTTTACAACACATAATGATTACATTCCTCATGGGCAGTTGGTACATGGTACATACACATTGTAATTCTCAAAAATAACAGTATGAGCTGGGCACAGTGGTGCAGGCCTATAATTTCAACACTTGGGAGCTGAGGCAGGAGGATCGCCCTGAGTTTAAGACCAGCCTGGGCTACATACATAGTTCAAGGCTAATCTAGACTGCACAGTGAGCTCTGTCTCAAAAAAAAAAAAAAATAATGCCAGTATGGTTGCTAGAGAACATCATAAAAATCAGACTACAATGTCCAAAGAATACAAACACATTTCATTTCTAAGTCATCCTGCATAATTTATTAAATATGTGCTAGATTTATCTTTTTTAGCTACCACTCTCAAATCATACAACTACGAGTTGGTTAATACAATTGCTTAGGTAGCACGATAACAATTATACACTTGCCCACTACTGAAAAGTTAGGTGATATGCCGGTAATAACATTTCTAGTCAAACCCATAGTACCGTTCAGTGAAGACAACTAAACATGGGCTCTGGCTTTCTTTTCACTATCTATCTTCTCCTAGGTGACCTAATCTACTCTCATGACCTCTGTCATCTCCCTATAAACCAATTAATTCACAAACTCATATCTAGCCCCTTTTCATTGTTCCAAGTTTGAATTTTGAACTGTAAGCCCCTCCCATAAATATGTTCAAAACTAAACCAATTATATTTTATCTTTTGTTGGTCCATATTTTTAATTAACGGGATCACCATCATCCCCCTAGGTTACACAAGGTGATTATATTTAACTCCATTTTTATCACTATCATCCAATTAATCTAAACCACCAAATGTTTTAAAGTCTATCTCTTAAACTCCTCTTCTACATCCCTACAGTCCTGCCTTCCCTTAAATCCTCATCATCTCTCACCTGCAACATTAAAATCACCTCCTAACTGGTCTCTCTACTCCTTTCCCCCACCTAATCTATTCCCTAACCAGTTATTATCTTTCTAAAATACAACTGTGATGTCATACTGTTTAAAACATATGATGGCTTCTTTCCGCCTAGAGGAAAAAACTGTAATCTCCTTGCCACTTATGTTTTATCTTCTGCCATTATCCCCTTTATGCCTTTTTTTTTTTTCCTTTCAGTACTGGGGATTGAAACCCAGGCTCTTTGCACTGTGCTACATCTCCAGCCCTTTTCTTATTTTTTGAGACAGGGTCTTGCTAAATCTACTACGTCACCCAGGGTGATTTTGAAACTTCAATCTGCCTGCGTCAGCCTCCAAGAGTACCGGAATTATAGGGTTGTACTGCCCCATTCCCAGCACATTCCTACTTTCTGGATGCATACACTTTCCCGCCATGCCCCAAGTGATGCACGGTCTGTCTGTTTTCTGCAGTGCTGGCGGCTGAACGCAAGGCCTTGCACATGCTGGGCACCACTACACCGCTGACCTGTATCTCCAGCCCGCGCTTTTTCTCAGTGCCATATATTAGTGTATGATGCACTTCAGCCAAGATGACCTTTTATAGCTGGTAAACCTATACCCATTCATCAAGAGCCAGTTCAAATATCAGCAGCTCATACACCACTCATTCTGTGAAATCTTTTCTAATTTTCCAAGGCAGACTTCATTATTCCTTCCTCAGTGCTCTAAAGCACTTCCTAGATGTTTCTATAATATAGTATTCATCAAAGTGTGCCATAATTGTCTATTTTTTCTTTTTTTGGTTTTTTTCCAGTACCAGGAATCAAACTCACAATCTTGCGCTTGCTAGGCAGGCGCTGTGCTGCTGAGCTAAACCCCTAGCCCCAATATTTTTTCATCTCTGTATCTCCTCACTGCCAAAAAAAATGCTTGGTACAGTCTGTCCCCTCATTAAGTCTTGAAGAATGACTGGATTGTACCTCTCACCTTATTGTGAGCATCTGTGTGCCGGATGACATTCCGAAGGAGGACCTTCCCCAGCGGAACCCGGGACATTCTTCAATCTGAAATGAATCAATACATGACATTCAGTAACAACTCCCTTCTCTTCTCTAGAGAAGCATAGAGTAAAGATCACTGAACTACAAGTCAAGGTACTGAAAAAGTTTTTCCTTCATCATTAAAAGAGGGAAATGCCTGACCACAATTAATATAAGGATCAATGGAGATGAAGTACATCAGAATTCTCTGAAACTGTGCAAGACTGTCATTAAGTGCTGTCATGAGTATCATTTTATTTAATCCCCACCATGCTGTTTTAATGAAGTAGCCGCCCTCAGCATCCGCAAGGAATTGGTTTCAGGATGCCCACGATGTCAAAATCAAAGAATACTCGAATCTCTTATTTTTATATACCTGTGTACATGTTCCCACCTACTTTAAATCATTTCTAGATTATTTCTAAATCTAAAACAACACAAATTCTATGTAAATAGCTGCTGTCCTGCACTGCTTAGGAAATAATCACAAGAAAAGTCTACATGTTCAGTACACAAGCAATTTTTTCGGAGTATTTTCAATCGCCGTTGGCAGAACCCGAGGATGGGGAGCTGTGGATACCGGCGGGCCCACTGGAACTGCACTCCTATTTTGCAGATAAAGTTCCCTGCCCCGGGCCACACGGTCCCAGGCAAACGATCTATGTCAGTGTCCACATTGGAAACTAAATCTCGAATCTCAAAATTAGTTTTCGATGAAGAAAACACAGTACCTAGATTTCCAAGTGCCAAGGAACCACGACCGTCCACCATCACACCACTGCAAAGATGCCCTACATTTCTTAACGCGGGGACTTTTCTCCCCTGTTTGGCACACAAGTTTCCAAAACACGACATGACACAGAGAATTCACACGTGTAGCTAGCAGGGGCTGCGCACACCCACCCCACCGCTCACTCACCCCTCGATCCTGGGGAAATCAGGCATCTTGTGAGTGTGAGACGAGGAACCGCTCCATTACAAGCTCTCCTCCGACCCAGGAAGCCAAGGAGCCAGGGCTCAAAGGCAGCTCTGCAGCTTCACCCGAGTCCTTCGTGAAAACGCAGGCTTCCCACCGGTTAACGCGCCCTCGCCCGCGGCCCAGCCGCGGCTGCCTGCCCCAGCCCAGCGCGCCCGGCGGCTCTCTCCCGGACCGAGGCGAAGGGCGCGCCGGCGCGGACTCCGCAGGGCCCGGCTGGCCCGCGCATTCCCCGCTGCGCTCGCTGGGATGGCCCCGGGGGCTCGGGTTTCACTCCCCGGGAAGGACGCAGCCGCTCCGGAGGGGTACGACCTTCCGTTGGGCCCCAGGAAGTGTCTAGGGCGCCCGCAGGGGGGGTTGGGCTTTCCAAGTGGAAGTCAGAGAAAATGCTCCCATCTTTGTCACCGGGATCCCTGCCCCACAGCGGCCTCGGAGCTCGCAGTAACCTTCCCTCCAAACGCCCGCCCCACACAAACACACACAAACACACCCATACCGTGCGCCGCAGCCTCGCGTGGCGGGGGTGGGGGGAGGAAGCGGTCTGACGGAGAAAGGCGGAGGCTTCCCTTTCACACCGGAAGTTGTGCTCCCGAGAAAGTCTTCCTTCCAACCCGATACCTAGAGACTCTCCCACGGGGAGAGTTTCCTGGAGCCTTCTGAAGTCCGCGGGTACAGAAAGGAAGCGGGCGCTTTATAGGACGAGAAGTGGGTCGGATTCCGCTGAAAGCCAAGCCCGTTACCCGAAGAGGAAAATTCCGGAACTGGATGATAAGGAGACCTTTTCTCGTGGAGCTTTTCGGACCCAATTAAGTGTGGTACCCAGTCTGGTTACCCGGGTAACAGACGTCGCGGTTTGTCTGGGAACGGAAAGAAGAGGTGGGTTCTCAAACCTTCGGAATGATTGTCCTTAGTTTTGTATTTAGTTTAATCCTGATACAGTATTCGAAGAATCTAAATCTGTTTTCCTCATTCCACGGATAATGTGGGATACCGCTTCAGTGGCGGGTCAGAGAGGATGAGGATGGTTATGTCAAGATGTAGAAAGAATATTATTATTTTCATATGTTCACCAAGTGTTCCCGCTTATTTGTATTTATAGAATTCTCACAACAATTATATGAGACAGGTATAATCATCTTTATTTTGAGTAAAACCCAGGCTTAGGCCCTTAATGACTACACGCCACTGAGGATTAGAGGAGTCTCATGTAGCCCTCACCGCACACATATATTTCTGGCAATGTAAGGACCCGGGAGGCGCCAGTTAGCTCGAATACAGGTGTTGGTATAAGATCACCAAGAAACCCAGATTTAAAATCATTGCTCTCTCAGGGTTTAAACTCCAGGTAGAGATAAGGCTTTCCCTGAGAAGATAACTTGAGAATTTCCTGTAAGGAAGTGGTGCTAGATAATTATTATTTTTTTTAAGGTTTTTTTGTTTGTTTTTTTTTTTTTTTTTGTAGTTTTTCTTCCTGTACCGGGAATCGAACTCACGACCTTGTGCTTGCCAGGCAGGCGCTTTGCCACTGGGCTAAATCCCCAGCCCCGTGCTAGATAATTATAACATAAGAAATTATAACGGAGGGGCTGGGGATTTAGCTCAGCGGCAAAAAGCGCTTGCCTGGCAAGCGCAAGGTCGTGAGTTCGGTTCCCGGTACCGGAGAAAAACCAAAACC
>NW_004955412.1:13681410-13754504 GCF_000276665.1 Chinchilla lanigera | reverse complement strand
GATTAGAGAACTATGTACATTTCCTCAGAAAAACACACCAGTGCTGCAACTGAAGATTTAGTATTAAGACAGAAAGGGAGGAGCTTAAAAGGATGAAAACCGAAAGGGTCATTTAAAACAGAAATCTTTGATTTCATTCTTTAAAGACCAATTACTTTTTGTCCCCTGTGGGAGGAAAAAAAAAAAAAAAAAAACAAAAAAAAAAAAAAAAAAGAAATTATAACGGGATGTTGATGCACAGTCTTTCAGACACAGTGTTAAAGATAGCTGATAACCTCACTAACACAATTTCTGATTCATTCCGTTTTCTAAGAGGATATCAATCAATACAGCTAGCACAAATACTGTTTTCCTTAAATTGGGTCTTTCCACAGGTTTCAGAGGCCTGTTTCATCGTTAGTCATGGAGACGTCCCGAAAGGGTCTGCTCACCCAGATTACTCAGTTCTGGAACCTCCTAGATGATCTGGCTGAAAGTGACCCCGAACGCTATAAAAACTTCATTGAACAGGAGCTGCAAGAGGGGAAACAACTCTGTGCTGGCCCAGAGCCAGAGCTCTGTCTACAGACCAGGATTGTGGTATGTAGAGTTGGTGGCAGGAGAGGGTTGGTTCTGAATGAACTTATCCTGGAATAATCAGAGAACTCCTGCTATTGCTACTTTAACACAAGAAAAGTTGATGGAAACTGTCTAAATAGAAAGTAAAGCAGTATGGAATATTATGTTCCAGGAGAAAGAATGGTAAGTACATATCTGATATATTTTGGAAATATCAAAATGAGCCATTTTTCTGCTAGAAGAAAAAGAAAAAATGATGTGATGATTTAATAGCGCTTCATGAAGTTGGAGATTTTTCAAATAAAAAGTGTATTTTCTTAGAGAGATAATGAAGTGGTGAAATAGGGTCAAAGGCACCAGGAACAACTGATCAATTCCCCCTCTTGCCAGTTCCTTTTAGAAGGAGCAGCACTGGGTTCATAATGAAAATAGCCAACAACTTTAGAGAAGTCAAGTAACAAAAGTATAATTTACCAAACAGTTTTAATACATGGAATGACTTCTCTCCCTCTTCCAATGCTGTGATAAATTAATTTTAGACATATTAACATTTTTTAAAAAAAACTCGATTGAGATATCAAAATTATTCACTTTCCAGAAACCAAAAGAAAAAATACTTTTTATCAACCTGTGTCAGTGGAAAAGGATTCCCACTCCCCAGTCAGCCATGCATCCAGTACCTCTAAGTGTTGGCAGGCCACAAGACATCTCTGAGACATCAGGTAAAGAAGGATTAAAAGAAAGAAATCACATTTTAGAATTTTTTATTGGGATCCAGGTACAGGAACACATGCCCATAATCCCAGCTACTTGGGAGGCTGAGGCAGGAGGATCACAAGTTTGAGGTTAGGCTGGGCAATTTAGGGAGAACTTGTCTCAAAATTTAAAAGGGCAGCATGGGATGGTGGCCCATGCCTTTAATCGCAACACTAGGGAAGGTGAAGTGGGGGATTATGGGGAGTTTGAGGCCAGCCAGGGCTACGTAGTGAGCTCAAGGCCAGCCTGAATATATAGTGAGAACCCTGTCTCAGAATAGAAAGAGATGGGGATATAACTTAATGTGAGGCCTTGGGTTCAATCCCCAGTACTACAACAACAACAAAACAACAATATATATATATATATATGAATTAATATGGGCCAAATTTTACTTGGTGAAAGCATTTCAAGTAAGATATTTTATTTGGTAGTAAAATTACAACAAATTAGTGTACTTTTATGGAACTACCGTTCAATTTTTTGTAATTCTATGAGTGCTTTTAATCCATATAAAAATGCTAAGCAGTGCCTTAAGTGGAATTTTGTGTATACAGCACCATTGTGGTTGCACAAAAATGTATTTTGTAGCTATATCAGGAATATGGTTTAATATATAACCTGATAACATCATTAGAGAAACAAGCTTTGCTTCCTATCCTCTGAATTACACAGAGGAGTACACAGTAATTGACGTTGCCTGCAACCCTGAGGTTCTTCAAGCAACAGAAAAGGACCGAGTGAGAAAAGATCAGTTAATAAAGATGGCTGTGAAATGCATTGAGGAGCAATTCCAACTCACTCTCTCACACTCTTACCATATTACTGATTGTAAAATAAAAGGAAGCATTCAAAGAATGAGACAAAATCTGATGGGAATCCAAACTGATGTCGCAGATCTAAGACAGAAAGTAAGAAAGGGTAAGTGGATGAATGTAAATCAAAAATTAAAGGGATTTAAGATTTTCTTTTGCAATTTGTGTACATTTAGCAAACTGGAAGTCTTGATTTTAACAGTTGAGAAACTTTAGAAAAATATTGTCTATAATCCCATCACTCAGGAAGCTGAGACAGGAGGATTGCTGAGTTAGAGGCCAGCCTGGGTAACAAATGAATTCAAGGCTAACCTGAACTACATAGTTCAGATTCTGTCCCTACGGATTAGCTATTTTTAAATGTTAGCATAGGGAGCTGGGGATTTAGCTCAGTGGCAAAAGCGCCTGCCTGGCAAGCGCAAGGTTGTGAGTTCGGTTCCCGGTACCGGAGAAAAACCACAAAAACCACAAAAAAAAAAAAAAAAAAAAAAAAAAAAAAAAAAACCTTAAATGTTAGCATATTCATAAAGATTTTAACTTGTGAAAAATTGACAGCCAAATTTTTTTGGCTTAAAATTCCAGTTTTGTAGTTTATTGCAAAACTAAGGATCTAACTCAGAACCTCAAATGCCAGGCGAGCATTCTACCACTGAACGACATCCCCAGCCTTAAGATTCCTTTGGCTTAATATTCCCCAACTAATTTAACTGCAGCTTACTCTGCCGTCTCAGCTAATACAACATGTCTTACAGCTCACAGCCTGATAGTACCTTGTGATTTTATCTCACCTTTTTCCCTAAAGAGCACAGCCTGGAACAGTTAAGCAGCAGCACCGTGAGCAGTTCAGATCACTTTCCTCAGCTGCTACTGCCAAAAGACCAAGTTTTAAGCAAAGCAGGATGTCTGATAGAAGAGATTTCTAGTACTGAAATCCAAGAGGAGAGGCAGATACCAGTCTATGAATTAAAATTTTTGAAGGATCAGCATGAAAAACCTTTGAAAATTGAATTGAAAGTTGACTTACCTGGTATTAACGAAGTCTCTCTCTGTGACCTTAGTGTTTCTGAGGTAAGTTGAATAGGTAACATAATAGGCCCTTGGTATCCATAAGGGACTGTTTTCAGTAACTCCTGCAGATACTAAAATCCACTGGTGCACAAGTCCAGTATATAAAGTGGCATAGTTCTGGGTGTGGTGGTGCACACCTGTAATCCTAGCACTCAGGAGGCTGAGGCAGGAGGATCACTGTGAGTTGGAAGCCAGCCTGGGCTTCAAAGTGAGTTCAAGGCCAGCCTGAACTGGATAGTGAGACCCTGTCTCAAAAAGACTAAATAAATAAAGTGGCACAGTTGTATAAAATTTGTATATAATGTCCTCCCATGTACTTTAACACATTCACAGCAAGGCCATAATTCATATGTATGGCAGCTGGACTATTCTGAAACACCAGTGTACATACATGACTCTTCCACTGGGCAGCATGCGCCAGTCCCATCAGGCAGGATGGTCATGCATGTGCCACTGGGGGTTCAAGCCCAGCAGGAACCTGTTAAATCAGCTGTAGATTAAAATACCTAATACAGGCCGGGCGTGGTGGCGCAAGCCTGTAATCCCAGCACTCGGGTGGCTGAGGCAGGAGAATCGCTGAGAGTTCAAGACCAGCCTGGGCTACAAAGTGAGCTCAAGGCCAGTCTGAACTACATAGCAAGACCCTATCTCAAAAAGACCAAAAACAAATAAATAAATAAAATACCTAATACAGGGCTGGGGATATAGCTCAGTGACACAGTGCCTGCCTGGCAAGTGTGAGGTCATGAGTTCGATTCCCGGTACCACAAAAATAAAACTAAAATAAAATAAAATACCTAATACAATGTAAATAATAAATAGTTGCTATTAGTTTTCTGTAGCTATGAAAAATACCTACAATAACCAACTTTTAAAAAAAGATTGATTTGGCCCCTGGTTTCAGAGATTCCAGTCCATGAGCAGTTGGCCCTGGTGATTTTAGGTCTGTGGTGAGGCAGCACTTCATGGCAGGAGTCCATGGCTGAGCAAAACTGCTCATCTTACGGCCAAAAAACAAGCGAGAGAGAAGGAAATGACAGGGACCTACACTCTGCTTGCCATGCGCCCAGCGACCGAAAGACTTCCTACTGGTCCCCACCTCTACAGGTTCCACAGCCTCCTGACAGCTGCCTCCCTGGGGAGCAAGCCTTTACACCAGCCTCTGGGGACATTAAAATCTAAACTATCTCAAATCGTTCCTGTATTGTTTAGGGAACGATCAGAAGGGGAAAGGTCTGTTCCATGTTCGGTAGGGTGCAACTACCAGAGGCCTGATTTTCAATCCAAGGTAGGTTGAACCCACTGATACAGAACCCTCAGATACAAAGGGCCAGATGTACAGTAACTCCATACCAGTCAGCATTCACTGTATTATATTGTAATAGTAGCAGACTCCAGAATTTCAAAGGCTTATAATAATTTGCTCAGGTTACACATCAGCTCCGTGAGTCTTGCTGGCACATTCTTAGAGCCAGGTGAAGGAGCAGTTCCCATCTGTCACTTTCCTAGCATAGGGAAAATAGAAATGGCCGGCCCATGTAGTGGGTCTAAAACTTCTGCTTAGGCACGGCATATGTCGCACAGTATGGTCCGTTGGCCAAAGTATCTCCCAAGACTAAATCATAATCCAATAGGACTGGAAGTATATTCTTTTCACAGGTCATCACAGGAAGCCACTTGGCATGGATGTATAATTCCCTTACAGAGAAAGAACAGTTGGGAACAGTCCTGCAGTCTACCCGTGTATCCTTGTGGTCACCGGTCCTTGCTTCTTTCTTCAAGGAAAACACCTCTAATCACAGTACCAATGCTCCAAAATACAGGATTTAGTTATTCATATGTGGTCTGTGGTTTGTTCCTCTTAACTACAGACCAATGACATGCCGAGTTATCTACCCGCTGAACTCCATCCACCATAGTACGGAATGGAGACAGATGATAACTGTAATTAATAGTCTCATTTGAGAAATGAGAAAAACATGAGGAACACTGGTTACTGGTGCACACGCCTTCTGAACTCACTAGGCAAGCCCTGTGAGGTCCCCTTGTGTGGAGGTGGAGGATATTTTTGCTCATTTGAAGGGTCCTTCACTACCTACCTTCCTCGTCTATTTTCACAACCTCCAGCTCCATTCTTTCAGAGGTTATTTTCTTCTTCCAGTAGCAGCTCTGGCCACATCAGACAGTAGTGAATACAGTAGAATTAGCATTTTCTTGCACATGGAATATTTTAAGTCATTCTTATTTTTCTGTGACTCTAGTCAGTGCTGTGCTCACTTTGGCTTGCTTGTGTCTCAAGAGTTGCCTGTTTCATTAGACTTAATTACTGTCATTCTAGCCAAACCTAAGAATTTACTAAAGTGTACCTTCATCCATTCAGAGGTTTTCATGAAGGGCATAAAGACCTGTGATTTAATATTAACAGTCTCTAGACTTTGCTAATAAGAATCATTTCTCAGTTTTACCCTTTACCCACAGAAAATACAGTTCCATGGTTCAGCCTTTCAGGCTTACAATTTGGGGGCTCCATCTATTTCCTTTCAGTTCTGCTTGACAACTGGGCAGTTTTCTAAATTCACTTTTCTAAGTTTCCTTGGCGTTTGCTGGTTTACGCTGAGGACAATACCATGTAATTCAGGAATGACATCATACTACTTTTGGTACTGTATCAGTTAACATCTTATATGAGCAACAATCACAATCTAAAATTTTCAGGAATTTACAACTGTACTTTTAATGCTCATTGCAAACCACAGAGCAACAAATGGTATCCTCCCCTTAAGTGATCCAAGAGCACGAACACTGACCAAGAAATACTTTCATCTCTTAAAAATTTCTGTATTCTCAGGATGACTTATTGTTGGAGGTGTCTGAGAAGTACAGGCTGCATCTGAATCTTCCAGAATCTGTTAATACTGAAATGACTACAGCAAAGTTTATCAAGGAGAAATCTGCATTAATCATCACAATGCCATTGATATAAAACAAGAGCGTCCTATTTTGAGTTTTGAGTGCTACCAGTCATGTGAATTATAGTACTTGTTACAGGTAGAGGTTTTACTTTATCTTAACATTCTTTGTTTCTAAGAGTTTTTTAATGGAGTGACAGTTTCCCTTCCTGTTATATTTACTTTTTAACTGACTTTTCCTTCTCAAATAAACTTGGCATCAGTCAGAAACTACTAAAACAGTGTCAGTGCTATCTATAGTGATTTTAAGTAATTTGGATATCATTTGGCAAAGTTCTGATTTTTTTCTGGGAAGATGGGGGAACTCTTGGAAGAGTGGTGCACGCCTGTAATCCCAGCACTGGGGAGGCTGAGGCGGGAGGATTGCTGTGAGTTTGAGGCCAGCCTGGGCTACGAAGTGAGCTCAAGGCCAGCCTGAACTGCATAGCAAGACCCTGTCTAAAAAAAAAAAGGTCTACTAAATTTTTGCATCAGGAAAAAAATTTCAGACCATGCAAAAGTTTTTATCAGGATGGGCTGTAACAGTGAAAGTTTCCTCCAGCAATACAGATTAAGGCCAAATATATACAAACCTATGCTTTAATGTATCTCTATATGTCAATAACAGCTCTGCCAGGAGTCCAGAGTACCCAGCCAGACCTTTTCCTATCAGATATGGACATGTCTGCAGATGAGACACAATGACATGTAACAGCTATTGACTGTTATTGCACATCACAAGCTAAATAAATCCATCTCTAATTTGTAAGTGGACTTTGGACAAATACTTTTCTCCAGCAGAAATGAAGTGCTAGAATTTCTAACTTCCATTTATCTCTGCTAAGTTGTCAAACACAAAAGTATCATCTCATTTATACTGATTTAGCAATATGCACATCCAACTTGAAACATCCTTTGATTATTTTTCTAGGTAAAACTTTCTTCTAACTATTAGTGTATACTTCAACAGAAGGATTATAAATTCTTTACAGATTTTAAAACTTTTTTGTAGCAAAGTTTTATTAAAGGTAGGAAAAGAAATAGGCTCTGCAGAAGGAGTTTGGGCCAAGTAACAGAAGTACACCCTAGAGCGTGAGGGTGGCTACCACACAAGGCAGAACACTGTGGCCTAAAACATAACTTTGTATGTGACATTTATTTTGTTTTTGTTTTTTTTTTTTTTTTTTTTTTGGTTTTTCTCCGGTACCGGGAACCGAACTCACGACCTTGCGCTTGCCAGGCAGGCGCTTTTTGCCGCTGAGCTAAATCCCCAGCCCCTTGTATGTGACATTTAAAAGCATGTACACTTTTCTTAAATTTGACATGGATTTGATCATTTATCTCCTGAAAACTTTCTGGAATGGCATGATGACCTAAAATCGTTAACAAAGTTACTAAACTTTCATCCTTCCAAACACTTTAAGTCAGACAGGCATGGTGGCACACATCTGTAATCCCAGCCCTCGGGAGGGCTAAGGCAGGATGGCCATGAGTTCAAGGCCAGCCTGCACTACATAGAAGAAGACCCTGTCTCAAAAAAATAAGAAAATGTGGACTTCTTTAAATTTCGACTAAAATTTTTCCCCTCAAAATTAGAAATTCAGAGACTACTTTTTTTTTTCTATAAACTTAGTTTTAAAGCCAGGCGTGGTGGTACATGTCTGTAATCCCAGCACTGGGAAGGCTGAGGCAGGAGGACTGCTTCAGGTTCACGCCAGCCTGGGCTACCAAGTGAGTTCAAGACCAGCCTGAACTGCATAGTGAAACCCTGTCTCAAAAAGACACAACAGACAAACGACTTAGTTTTAGATCACTTATCAGTAGTGACTAACTTCCCTGTGTGTTCCAGCAGTCATGCATTACAGGTGATGATAGGCAACATATTCCTGTCATCTCTACATGATGACCTTCTGGACACTGCCATGGGGCAGCATAACTTCCTACTCACACACCTCAGAATCGAGTTCCTCTAATAAAGCCAGACCTCCCACACTTTCCATTTTGGTGTGAACGCCATGCTTCATTCACTCCTTTACTTCAGACTGTTGGATTATACCCTCCTAAATTCAATCCTTACTTTACCGGTTCCGTAAAATTCATTTTATACGTATTGAAAGCTTAATAAGCAGACAGCTGACACTGGATCTTAATCATTTAATGTGAAAGAAATTCCCAGCAAATCAAAAATTAGACCAAACATATTGAAAACAGAAAGTTTAACTTTTAAATAATCTTATTTAAACAAAAATACTACTTCTAACTTTCTTTCATTTCTGGCAAGATAAATATACTGACTCCAGATTTAGATTATAACCGAGATAAATTTTTAATTCAAACAATTTTTACTAGATGGTAACTTTATTTTTCCTTTAAGGGAACGAATAGAGCCACAAACATTAGCAAAGAATGAATTATTTTTGAAGTTTCATCTGGTGGGACTGGATCTGGCCCAGACTGATGATGGTCCCTTGTGATAAACTTACACTTTTACATAATCTTCACTTCAACCAAAAGTACTCATTACTGAAAAGTCAGATTAATGTACTGAACTGTTTTCACAGTAATATAGCAAAGTGAATGCTTGTAGAAGGTATGGAGTGTCACTTATGTGTCAAGTAGTAATGAACATTCAGAAATAATTCAACACTGAAACAAAGCAAATCTCGGGTGACAGTTCCACATGTTACACATACAAGGAAACACTGGTCAGGTTTATTTAAAATAGTCATAAATAATTCCAAACATTTATTAAAATGCATCAATTTCAACACGAAGTCTGGAATTGTGGTAATGTTCCCAATTCACTTTTATTATCCTAAATATCATGTCCTCCTTCCCTCCAAAAGGCAAAACACAATTTAAAAAAAAATATATATTTTTTAAGTATATGGGCTGATGAGGTAGCCACCTAATGAATTTTGTTCGCTCCAGCAGGATCTTAGGGATATCTTATTTTACATGAGACGATGTTGGGGTGGAAAGAAACACTTCTAAAACCACATTTATCTTTTCTGAAATTACCATTTTGGGCATCATTTATTTTATTGTTAAGACATCTCACTACACTGCCTGGCTGGCCTCAAATTCCTGGGCTAGTGACTCTCCAGCCTCAGCCTCCTGAACAGCTAGGAATACAGGCACTGCTAGGACATCACTGTTCCGCATTCTAACCCATTCACAAATAATCCCCTTTTCTTTACAACACTTGGTGACAGACTTTGGCACATATCCAACTCACGTCACCCTATTTTACATATATACATGTATTCTGTATTTATTTCATAGAGCTTTCCAGTTATTTGAGTAATACATTCTGATAACTAAGTTCATGTATAATTTCCTATCCTACAGGAAAATTCTACTTCCATAACTTCTTACATTCTGTTAAATTGTATAAGCATGCTCTTTTACTTGAAGTTAACTATAAAATTCCCCTCTCTGAATTACACATTCAAAACGTTTAAATAAATATCCACATAAATCCTCGTGTATACCAAGAAATTGGTTTGTATCTTTACCTTAAGAGGGGAAAGCAATCATTCCTTTTAAAGACTGATACAAAAATAAATGTTTGAAGATGTCTACGAAAATTCTGACTTTTAAAATTTCACTTATTTTCCTTGAAGTCCCCTACCTTTCCCACATACAACAAAGCAGAACAGTGTAACAGAAAAATTGAAACCATGGTTAATACAAAAACCCTTCCCCTAAGAAAAGTAATTTTCCTAATTTCTCTTTCCTTCACATCTAAGAAATTTTAGGCAATTACATTTTGAACTGCAAAGTGTCATCGAGGTTACTTTAGTATTTGTCACCAGGGAAGCACAATTCTGCCTGTCCTGTATCTCCTGATGGAAGTATTTATCACCAAGCTAGCACATGTCCCTTGACTGGAAGTACACAGCTTCAAATCTGGTGTTTAATCATTAAATATAAACAGTATCTGGGAATAACTGGCATTTAAAAATTCAGCAATGCCATTATAAATAATTTATCTGGAAAGACTCCATATTAAAAATAACTGGTGAACTTTAAAAGAACCATGTATTTAATAACATATAAATATCCTGATAAGAATGAACCAAAGTGACCTGGAAGAGTCTAAAAATTCCTGGGTTAATTATAACAACATGGTGATGGGTTTTTCAAGGTATTTTCTAAACTCAGCAAGCCACTGGGCTCCAACTGCTCCATCCACAACTCGATGGTCACAGCTGAGTGTAACAGACATCATGCTGGCCACATCAAATCTAGAAGAAGTAAAAATAGTATTAGGTATTCGGGATGCAATCACTGAATTTTAGCCAGTATCCACCCATGTGCTGATTCCTGCCCTCAATCCTACCCAGGTAATACTATTTTCCACCTACCACTCATGTCCTCCATATTGTTAATTAATTAACTTAATTAATAGTGTGAAGGAGAAGACCATATACCTGGGAACAAGGGTAGGCAAACTACACCATATATGCCAAATCCTATTCTCTTTTTTTTTTTTGGTGTGTGTCTTTTTGAGACAGGGTCTCGCTATGCAGTTCAGGCTGGCCTTGAGCTCACTTTGTAGCCCAGGCTAGCCTCAAACTCACAGCAATCCTCCTGCCTCAGCCTCCTGAGTGCAGGGATTACAGGTATGTGCCACCACACCACACCCAAATCCTATCCTCTGGAATTCATTTTTTTTAAAAATTATTTTAGGTATTGTTTATACCTGCTTTTATAATGAACAGCAAGGAATTCGTACACAGTCTACACGGCCCAGAAAGCCTCAAGTTTTTACTATCTGACTCTTTAAGAAGTTCGCTCACTTCTCACCTAGAGTAAATCTATTCAAAATGATCTAATTGCAAACATGATTAAATACATTTAATAAATGGTGCCCCAAGGAATTTCAGTCCATAGAATTTCAGTCCATATTTTCATTCTACTAAAGGGCCAACAGACTATTCAAATAACTGTCAGTAAAAATGAAACTCAAAAAAGAAGTACCAAGTAATGAAAACGAACTTGTAACTTCCTTTCCACTTTGACACTCACCCTTTTTCATTATCTGCTGGAACCAACTTATCTTCTGAAGCACCAATTGCTAAAATACATGCTTGAGGTGGGTTAATAATAGCAGAGAAATTCTTAATTCCAAACATTCCTAAATTGGAGATTGTAAAAGTTCCACCCTAAAGAAAAAGGGATTTAAAATAGATCACATTAGCTGCTTGCAACACAGATCAGAAAAGATTACAAATATTCTGTGAAAAGGCTTTAAGATAATCTTGCTACTTTGTTTTCTGGAAGGCCTGAAGAGAATATACAGAAATGCAAATTACAACCATTATAATATGAACAAAAGCCAGTGGTGGCGGGTTGTGCATAGAGTAAGCTAGAAAATGTCTTATTTTCAGTGTTTGACATGTGACTTCATTTTTCTTTATTTTCAAGACCTTCTGTCAGTAAAAGTATGTGTCAGAAAAGGCAATGAAAGCATCAGGTTCACCTTAAAAATTACATAATCCTTGAGAGTCAACAACGAATACATTACCTGGAACTCATGTGGTTGCAGTTTACCTTCCCTGGCTTTGGTTGCTAAAGAAACAACATCATTAGCGATGGTTTCCAGGCCCTTTATATGTGCATTAAACACAATAGGTGTGATGAGTCCTGCAGGAGTACTGACGGCAACGCTGACATCAACAACATGATTTCTGTGTAGAAAGAAAACAAGGGTTCAATCCTCAGTGCCTCTAAAAAGTAAACAAAAACCACTAAATGATCAAGGGGCCAACATTTATCAAAAGCCTAAGGCTATGGTGTAGCTTCCCGGTAGAGCACTTGCCTAACATGCATGAGGTCCTTGACAAAAACACAATGAAAACTACAACAAAAAAACAAGAACAACAAAAAACAAACCTACATGGGAGGTTAAGGAAGAAGGGGTATTTACCTCAAAAAGAAAAACAGAACCAGACATGAAGCCAGGTAAGACAGTGCACATCTACAATTTCAGCACAATGGGAAGCTGAGACAGGAGGATTACAAATTTGAGCCGGAAAATTTAGCTGACTTAGTGAGATCCTGTCTCAAAACAAGAAATTTAGAAAGTACTGGGAATGTAGCTCAGTGTAAAGGCCCTGATTCAACCTCCAGCCCTCTCCAATTAGGACCAGTCTGTGCTACTGTTTAGTTATCTGCCTCCTAATTTTTACCTTTTGCTTTGTTTTCTCCTTGACTTGGCCTTTTTTTTTTTTTGTCTTTCTGAGACAGGGTGATGCAGTTCAGGCTGGCCTTGAGCTCACTTTGTAGCCCAGGCTGGCCTCAAACTCGCAACGATCCTCCTGCGTCAGCCTCCCAAGTGCTGGGATTACAGGCATGCACCACAATGCCTAGCACCTGATTTTTATTCTTCAATTTGATTTTTATCTCATTTTCTCTCATCTTCCTATTCTTTATTTCTTAATTTTACTTCCTCATTTTTCCCTTTCCCATCCCCTACATTTTTTTTTTTTTTTGACTCTTTGAGACAAGGTCTCGCTGTGCAGGTCAGGCTGGCCTTGAGCTCACTTTGTAGCCCAGGCTGGCCTCCAACTCACAACGATCCTCCTGCCTCAGCCTCCCAAGTGCTGGGATTACAGGCATGCGCCACTACGCCCAGCTCCATCCCCTACATTTTAATTATTACTATTAACTTTACTAATTTTTAGCCTTTTTATTCATTATTGCTGATATCTTTTCTATTATTAATGGTAGTGAATCATTGCTTTTTACGATATGTCAATATCTCATTTGTCTGTGTCACTGACATTAGTGTGGTTTGTTTTCTCCTCTCTGAGTGGTGCTAGGGATCAAGAAGGTTGGACACTAACAAAACCTACCTTTTTTTTTTTTTTTTTTTTTGAGACAGGCTCTCACTATATAGTTCAGGCTGGCCTTAAACTCACTATGTAACAGGCTAGCCTCAAACTTGCAGTGGTCCTCCTGCCTCGGCCTCCTGAGTGAGTGGAGTGTGTGTGTGTGTGTGTGTGTGTGTGTGTGTGTGTGTGTGTGTGTATTCTGGGTTTTTTGTTTGTTTTTTAAGGTAAGGTCTCACTACTGTAGTTCAGACTGGCCTTGAACTCACAGCAATGTCCCTGCCTCAGCCCACACTTGCTGGGATTACAGACATGCACCACCACGCCAGGCAGACATTTCAATATAGAAACACAAGAAGCATGAAAAACTGAGACAATGTGACCCCTCAAAATGTCCACCTTTCATCATCATCTGCAAAGATACTGAAGGGGATGAAATGCCAAAGAACCCAAAAGACTGATTTTTTAAAATAATTAATGATTTCACAGAGGATACAAATGCAGCAATGAGGGACATATTCAACACAGAGACTCTGACGAAGAGCCACACACTTGAAACCCGAGGCACAGGCAAAAACTCCCTGACTAGGACCTCACCAACCCAGAAAACAACAACAAAATCAACAAACGGGACTACAATCCAATTAAAGTTTCTGTACAGCAAGGCGAACAGCCCAGCCACTAGGGTGAAGAGACAGCCCCACAGATGTGAGACAATCTCTGCCAGCTACTTTGCTGAGGCAGGAAAAATGTCTAAAACACCTAAAGAACTCAAAAAGCTTAACACTACAACAGTCAGATAGCCCAGTGAACAAAAGCACAAATGAACTGAACAGACACTTCTCAATAGAAGTAGGAACAGCCAAGCGCGGTGGTGCAGGCCTGTGCTCCCAGCACGCCTGTCTCCCGGCACCCGGGAAAATGAGGCAGGAGAATGCATGCTCAAGCTCAGCCCGGGCAACTCCCCGACTCATGAGGATCTTTTCTGGAAATTTAAATAAATAAATAACTGCCTGACCAACTGACTGGAGATGTTAACTCCATGGAAGGCCTGGGTTCAATCCCCAGTATCACCAAAAGAAATAAACATGCAAAAATAGATTAGTAAGTGAATGAAAGTGAAATACATAGTAAGAGGCAGATGCTGACCTGCCCGGCTGGTGGGAGTGGGAATCAGTGAGCCACGATGGAATCCTCACAGAGGGGCCTCAAAGAGTGAAAGTGTGCTATATACACACAAGAGAGCATCATTCAGTCACAAGGAACAAAATTTTGTCACCTGAAGGAAAGTGGACAGATCTGGAAACATGCTGAATGAAACGAGTCAGACTCAGAGAGACAAATGGAACCAGCTCTCACTAACGAGGAAGAGGGAGGGTGACATGAACATAGAGAAGGACTAGAGAAAAGGTGTAAGGGGAGGGAGGCATAATAGCAGGCAACAGGGGGGATGAACATGATCAAAGTATTTTGTTTTTCTTCCGCTACTGGGAATCGAACTCACGACCTTGCGCTTGCCAGGCAGGCGCTGTGCCACTGAGCTAAATCCCCAGCCCCATGATCAAAATATTTTGAATGCATTAAAATCCCCCCCAAAATATAAAATTTGGGGGAAGGTAAAAATTTATACATACATTACATATATGTACACATTTGCCAAAATGCTTGTGCTTGTTTTGTTTCTTTGGACACAGGGTCTCGCTATGCAATTCAGGCTGGCCATGAACTGATTATGTAGCCCAGGCTGGCCTCAAACTTGCAATCCTCTTGCCTCAGCCTTCTGAGTCCTGGGATTATAGGCATGCACCACCACGCCTGGCTTTTTTTATTGTTTGTCTGTTTGTTACATCTGCCAAAATGAAAACCTACTAATCTTCACAGCCAATAGGCATTAGTGGAAAAATGCTTTTTTTCTTTCTTTTTACACAAAGCATCTACTTACTAGAAAAAGTCTAGGGTTAGGAGTCAGATTTCTTTTTTTTTTTTTTTTTTGTCTTTTTGAGACAGGATCTCGCTATGCAGTTCAGACTAGTCTTGAGCTCACTTTGTAGCCCAGGCTGGTCTCAAACTCGCAAGAATCCTCCTGCCTCAGGCTCCCGTGGTGCTGGGATTACTGGCATGTACCATCACACCCTGTAGGAGTCAGATTCTTAATTCCAGTGATAGTTCTGACACTTATTAACTCAGGGGAAATTACTTAACTCACTAAACATCAGTTTCTTGACCTAGAAAATGACAGTGAAACACCAGATTCAAAAAATGGCTATTGGATTAAATTAAATCATGTGAAACACACTGAGTGCCATACCATGCGGGCAACCAGAACATTAACAAACACTGTTTTCAATGTTTCCATTACTCACATTGGTTGAAATCACTGGTGAAAAAAACAGAGCCATTTCTTGCTTTGTGAGTCACCATGAGCTGAATTAGACCTATCTGTATACTGATCTTCCCTTACTGAACTCAGAGAATCTCTAATTAGTAGTTATACAATAGACAACATAACACTGATTGACAGATACCTTCCCCATTTATACTTACTTAATTTATACTATACTTACTGTCTTATAACTGTGTCCATCCAAGAAGAATTTGCTTCAGGAACTTTTAAACATGCCAGAGCTGAAGCTTTTATGATGAAGTCATTGACAGAAATTTTGCTTTTTCCTTCTAATATCTGTAAAGACAAGAAATCATGGTAGTCTGGAGTACTGAGGCAGGAGGATCCCTAGTTCTAGCCCAACCTGAGCAACCCAGCAACTTGGTGTGACACTTTCTCCATAAATAAATAAATAAATAAATAAATGAAAGGGGTAGGGGCAGCTCAGTGGGAAGGCCCCATGTTCAATCCTCAGTACTGAAGAAAATAAGAAACCAATCAATCTTACATTTTCTCTCTGAAGCCTAAAACTATATACATAATCTTGAGAATGGGACAGATGGATAACGATGTACAAATGACCTAAAGTGGAAAAGGTGAAATGAAACCAAACCCTGATTTTTTTCACCTTAACACTGTTTTAGCTACATCCCACAAGTGGTTTATCCTTGTTTTCTTCCATCTCAACCAATCTACAAGTTGGTTCTTTTAAAAGATCAACAAATGACAATCACAAGGGCAAATGTTTGATCAAGAAAGAGAGAGAAGATTCAAATTCCTACAATCAGGAGTAAAGTAGGGGACAGACTATCTACCTTATATAAGAATTTTATGTCTAAAATAGTGTGAATAACCATATGCCAACAAATTAGCTAGCCCACATTAAATGAACAAATCCCTAGGAATATACAAACTAAAACTGAACCTACAAAAATATAAACGCTGAATAAACTTAAAACTGGTAAAAGATCAATTTTAAACTACCACAAAGAAAAGACTAGACATAAATGACCTCATTGGTTAACTCTGTCCTCATTGTTAATTCTGGCCAGCCTGGACCACACAGTGATATTCTGCCGCAAACAGTTAGCCCTGCTATGATCAAGAAGATCAGGAGCTTCGCTCTCACCGCTTCTGTTCAACATCAAACTAGAGGTAGCTGGGCCTGGTGGCATACGTCTGCAATCCCAGCATTTGGGAGGCTGAGGCAGGAGGATTGCTGCAAGCTTGAGGCCAGCCTGGGCTACATGGTGAGCTCAACACCAACCTGAACTACACAGTGAGACCCTTTCTCAAAAATACCAAAAAAAAAAAGATTAAAATTATAAAATGTTTACAAGGAAACACAGGTGTATGTTAGATTAGGCAATGTGTTTTAGATATACTGCCAAAAGCATAAAGGATAAAACATATACACTGGACACAATATTAAAACTTTTATGTGTCAAAGGACACCATCTACAAAGCAAAGACAATCTATACAATAAGAACATTTATGCAAATCATCAGTCTCTAATAAGGGATCTGTACAGCCTATAAAGATATCTTAGCTACAGATAATAAAGATAGTACAATTTAAAAATAAAGGATCTGAACACACATTCCCATGAAGATACAAGAATGCCAATAAGCCCATGAGAAGATGTTCAATGTCATTAATCATCAGAGCAATGCAAACAAAAACCATAATGAGATAATATTTCAAATTCAACAGGATGGCTACAGTCAAGACAAACAATGCAAACACTGCTGAGAATGTGATGAAATCAGATCTCTCACACACTGTTGGTGTAGATGTAAAATGGCAAGCCCACAGCAAAAAACAGTCAAAAAATGAAAACACAAGCTGGGAGTGTAGCTCAGTGATAAAGGCATGCAAAAGGCCCTGGATTTGTCCTAGTACTACAAAAGGAAACAGCACAAACAAAAACAGGTAGACAGGGAATTACCGTATGATCCAGCAATTCCTAGGTATATAACCAAAGGAAGTAAAAACTTACGTCCCCATAAAAGTTTGTATATAAAAATTTTACAGCAGCATTACTCCTAACAGATAAGAAGCGGAAACTCAAATGTCCACCAGCTGATGAACAGCTAAACAAAACATGATACACCCATACAATGGAATACCTCAGTAACTAAAAAAAAAGGGGGGGAAATACATGCTGCAGCACAGATGAACCTTGAAAACATGTTAAAGGACAGAAGGCATTCAGAAAAAAAAACACAATTTATATGACAGAAGGTATTTATAGTAGGTGAATCTACAGAAACAAAAAGTAAGTTAACAGTTTCTCAGGACTAGGGAAGATGGGAGAGTTGGTGGGACTATGGTTAAGGAGTGTCAGATTTCTTTTCGGGGTGATGCGAATGTTCTAAGTTTTTCTGGTGATAGTTATTTACACAACTTGGTGAATATACCAAAAGCCACTGAATTGTATATTTTAAATGAGTGAATAGTATGGCATCGTAATGGTATAAATTATATCTCAATGAAGTTATTCAACATAATTGAATGTACTTGCCAAAGTTCCAACTAAATTTATGAGGAAAGAGCTTGAATATTTTGACAGTAAAAGTATGCCATTATCTTTAACCCCTACAGTTTATTTACAAAGATCTGCTGCTGCTTCATTCATGAATTCAGTCATGTATTGTACACTTTGAGAGCCGGCTCCCATCCGGGTGTATAAAGCTAAAGCTAGACATGAAAGAGTGAAAAAATGGAGGAAAATTCTGTTTTCACAGAGCTTATACTCTAAAAGGCTAACTAATAAGGAAAACATGGACAATGTTAAGTGCTAAGGAGAATAACTGAGAAGGAAAACGAAGGAAAGGGTGCAAGGTGCAATTCTAGAATGTTGGAGACCACAGAAGGTGACAGTTAAACCCGTAAGGAGGTAACAGAGAAAGCCACATGGATACCGAGGCTTCGAGCAGGGAGAACATCCAGTGCAAAGAGCCTACGTAGGCCAAACAGCAAATAAATGTGAAAAAATGTTCATCACTGGTCATTCGAGAGATGCAAATTAAACAACACTGAGATTCCCTCTCGCCCCAGAAAGAGTGGCTACTATCCAAAAATCAAAAAACAGATGCTGGCGGGGACGTGGTGAAAAAGGAGGCCTTCTCCTTTTGGTGCGAGTGTAGACTGGTACAACCACTGTGGAAATCAGTGTGGAGATTTCTCAAAAAACTAGGACTAGAGGTTCCATTTGACCCAGCTATTCCCCTCCTACGTATCTTCCTAGAAGAATTAAAAACATCATACAACAGTGATATACGCACGCCTATGTTTACAGCAGCACAGTTTGTAATAACCAAGTCTTGGAAACAACCCAAATGCCCATCAACTGGTGAATGGATAAAGAAGATGTGGCTTTTTATACAATGGAGTACTACTCTACCATAAAGAAGGATATGCTCGAGACATTTCTAGAAAAATGGATGCACCTCGAGTCCCTACTCCAGTGAAATAAATTGTACACACATGTGCGAATACAGCACTGTCTCTCTGGTGTGAGAAACCAGAAGTGTAAATAAGAACCAAAATATGTAACAGGTACTGTGAAATAGGAGGAAAATGCTCAAATAGAGAGGGGAAGAAGGAAAAGGGGAGCGGGAAAGGAAAGAAGGGAAAAGTAAAAAAAATGAAAAAAGGAAAACATGGAAACAGCTTTTATAAATGGGGAGGGAAGGAGGGGCTGAAAGGAGGATAGGGGAATGGGGAAAAAGTTGTATCATGTACAGCTACAAATTCTCTATGATAAATGTGACCACTATGTTTGTCTAAAATCTACCAATAAATCATTTTTTAAAAAAAAGAGCCTATGCAGGAGTCCAGCAATACCAGGGCAGATACCAATACCAGTGGACAGAGCAAAGGGGAAAATGCAGGAGAAGAGGTCGGAGAGGTTATGACTCCCCTGTGAAAGGCACTGTGTGCCACCCACTCCTTTTTGTTGTTTTATTTTTTGAGACAGGGTCTCACTATGTAGTTCAGCCTGGCCTTGAACTCACTGTGCAGCCCAGACTGACCTCAAACTCATAGTGATCCTCCGGCCTCAGCCTCCTGAATGTGGGGTAACAGGTGTGCATCACCAGGCCCGGCTAGCCCTTCTTACAATACTGCTGTTTCATGTTACTTCATTGCTCAAAAACATAACAGTTGCTTAGTGTCCAATTCATCAAATCCTAATTCCCCTTTGTAAATTAAGGTCTTCTTACAGTGACTTTCTGTGTGTCTGCTCTAGGAAGGGGTAATCGCTCATCTGACATAAGCTGTATTTCGTTTCCTTTTTTTTTTACTGTTGCTGGGGACTGAACCCAGAGGCCTACACATACTAGGCAAGCACTGTGAGCTACCTCCCGGCTTTTTATTTCTATTTTGGGCCAAAGCCTCTTTAAATTGCCCAAACTGGCCTTGAACCCCCAATTCTCCTCCTCAGGCGCCAAGCGTCTGGGACTCAGTCATGTGCACCCAGCTCTTCATTTTTAAAAGCACTTTACCCTGATGATCCCTGTTAGAATGAAGTTTCTTCAACCTCTCTGCCAACGCGAACACTTTCCATTTTTCATGGTCCTCCCCAGGGTGTCCTGTACCATTATGAGTTTCCTAATACTCTCACCACTCTCCCTCTTCTCTGAACTTCTGTAACACTTCACTGATTCCCAAATATTGTTCCTTTAATAGTAATTGCATTCCTTCTTTTTCATGTGGTTTACCTCAACGAGATCATAAACTCACAGTGAACAGAGAGAGGCCCTAAACTCTCTATGCTCCCAGAAGTGCCGTCTGCCAAGTAGGAATGTCATGCTTTAAACAGAGTCAAGGGAATGTTTCTTACCCGTCGAGATGCTCAAGTGTCTCATCACAGTGACTTTGCTAGACTAAAATCTATTTGTAGCAAAGTCAACTTTAAGTGGTTTTAGTCAGAGTTGGAAGATGAAAAATCTCTAGGACATTCTCCGCAAGTTAAAATTAAGATGACAGCCTGGCATGGTGGCGCAGGCCTAAAATCACTAAGGAGGCTGAGGGAGGAGGATCACTTCAGGTTCACGGCCTACCTGGGCTACACAGTGAGTTCAAAGCCAGCCTGTATTATATAGCAAGACCCTGTCTCAAAAAGAAGATGGCATTCATTTTCTATCACTAACTGGCATACTATTACAAAATACACAGGCGAAAATATAAATGTTGACCTGGGCGTGGTAGCACATGCCTGGAATCCCAGCACTCTGGGAGGCTGAGGCAGGAAGATTACAAGTTCAAGGCCAGGCCAGGCAAGTTAGTGATTGAAAGAGACCCTGTCTCAAAATAAAAATTTTTAAAAGGCTGGAAATTCAGCTCAGTGTGAAAGCCCTACATTCAATCCCCAAAACTAAACAAAAAGCAAATATTTAATGAGGAAAGACAGAATTTTTGTAAGTTGCAGAGCTGCAGTTTCCAGAAGTATTACCTTATTAAGTTCTTTCCGCACCAACAAAACCTCTCCCATATTCACATCAATGGAAAGGTAATAATGAGGTATCGTCTGCTTTGATTGCATTAACCGCTGTGCAATAACCTGAAAGCAGAGATATTCTAAAGTCAATTCTCTTAAATTAAGAGGACTTTACCCAATTCAGGTCTGTTTACCTCTTCACTCTGCTCCCCAGTAATACTTACTTACCTCCAGCATTGTCAGGATTGGATGATGAAGAATTGCACCCTAACTCTGCACCTTGTAAAAGATTCAACCAGAACAGTGGTTTGCATCCTAATTCACCCGACCGAATCAAACTTCCCTTAAGCTAGTCATCTGACATGCCCACCGAAAGGGTTTCCGCTTGGGTTTTACACTATTAATAGAATTAAGCAGCCAGAGGAAGGACAGTCCCAACGCTCTGGTTCCAGGCTGTGGCGATGCACTTACCCGACGGATGTTGCTGATTGGGATGTCCGTGAAGACGCCTGCAGGGACTGGCGCCGCTCCTGGACTCGGGGGAGGCACAGCTGCTGCCGGGGCCTAGGGGGAAGGGAACGCTCTTAGTAACTCTGGCCTGACCTTAGCATACACAGCTAGGAGGGACTGCCGGCGACCTTTTATAGATGGCGAGGTAAAAAATAAACATTTGTACAAGAATGGCGAGTTCTAGGCCCAGTGAGTAGAAGGGACTGGATGACAACTTATTCTGAAGTCTTGTTTTTTGGTTTCTGTTTTGTTGTCTCTTTTTTTGCTGTGAGCAGGGGGAGCGCTGAGACAGAGTTTTGCTACATAGTTTGGGCTGGCCTAGAACTCACAGCAGTCCTCCTTCACTCAGCTTCCCAAGTGTTGGGATGACAGGCATGTACCACATCTGGCATACTTTTTTTTGAGACAAGGTCTTACTATGTGAGTCAGACCACCCTTGAATTCACTGTGTAGACCAGGCTGGCCTCAAAGTCATGCTGATCCTCCTGCCTCAGCCTCCCGAGTGCTGGGATTACAGGTGTGCGCCACCATGTCTGGCTGAAGTGACGTTTTGGGTGTCATCTTTCTTTGCAATGACCAGTTTATATAAAAAGAAAATTTTTTTGGAAAATTATCTTTACCAAAGGCAATCAAAACATTCTTAAATTGAAAGAACTGAGATAAACAAACCAATCCACTACCCTTGACAATGTTAAGAAGGAAAAATAATGCAAAATCTTTCATTTTAAACATCTGGGTAACTAAATCATTTTCTTTACTTTTTGCCTAGTATCTTAGCACCTTAACCAACCAAATGAAACCTGAACATACGAATTTAGTCCTTGAGTAGACTAATTAACCACATAGACCCTAGACAACCAACCTGTAAACATGCTTTCAAAAACAGGCTGAATAGCCAGTTGTGGTGGTACACGCCTGTAATCCCAGCACTCAGGAGGCTGAGGCAGGAGGATTCTTGTGAGTTCAAGACCAGCATGGGCTACAAAGTGAGCTCAAGGCCAGCCTGAACTGCATAGCGAGAGCCTGTCTCAAAAAGACAAAAAAAAGAAAGGCTGAATGATAAGGAGAAAATGTTTCAGAAAAAACTATCACTACTCAAAACAGTTTTCATACATATCCCTACGGTATATCACCTCTGATTTTGAATATACTGTCTATGAAAGCAAGCAAGTATCTAAGTATTGTCAGACCACTAAAATTACGAAAAACTGTTCTGGCTGAACTACTTCACTCTTAAATAATGTATGACATGGTCTAACATGGACTGCAAAGCACTCTGCAGGAATAACTGCAAAAAATAAGAGCCAAACAGAACTCACAGCAGCAGCTTTAGTAGGCACGAAAGAGTCAATGTCCTTTTTGATGATTCTGCCATCTGGTCCCGTCCCTGGAAGAAACGCAGGAGTATCACATATGTGACAGCAGGCCGCTGGAGGAGGTCAGCACTGTGATCAAGTGAAAGTTCTCAAAGGTTTGTTACCGAAAGCACGCTGCAAAGACCACCGCTTTAGCCCGCCCCTGAGGTTCTCCCTCGGAATACCAGCCTTTGTTACTTACTTATTTTAATTCACAGACTACCCTTGCTTATTCAACAGTGGTTCTTTTAACTACTGTAAATATTCTTTTATATGTTTCTCTTTTACTTAGATTATATGTTTTTAAAAATTTCTTACTTTTAACTTGGGAAGTACTGACATAGGATAATGTTAAGGAGAATCTATACATCTAGAAGGAAAACTAGCTGTCCCTTTCTGGGTAGCTTAAAAAAATCCACTTTTCTGAACCTTAAATTAAGAGTCTCACTTGTTCCCTATACATGGCTACCAGACATGATCACAAATTGGGCAAGTCAATTGTATCACCTCCAAACAGCATAAATTTAATGACAATTATCTCATCTCTAGAATCTTTCACTCCCCATGTTCTTCTGTATGGGACACTGAACTCAGCCCTTCACACTCAGCTGTATCCCCAGCTCTTTTCTGAGACAAGGTCTCACCATAGTGCCCAGGCTGGGCTCAAACCTGCCTGAGTCTCCCACAGTGCTGGGATGCCAGGCATGTGCCACCACACCCACTTCACTTCCTATGGAATCTCTATCTGTCACAGCTCTCTCACAATAGAGCTAAGCAGACCTATGTTAGAGGCAATGAAGGAAGCAGGTACCATGCCACATATGAGAAGGGACCTTCAAAGTTTTCTCAACGTTTAATTTTATTTTTCTTCTATTTCCCTCCCTCCTCCCATCTATAATTTCTTAGGATTAGTCTTAGACCCAAGGAGGTAATCCTGACCTTGAATTCTAACCAATTTTAGAATTTCTTTATTATAACACCTCTTACACTGGCTTATTCTAGAAAAAATTTGATCAAACTGATTCATCTTCCCCCCATGGAGGATTTTATTTATTATTATTATTTCTTCTTGTTTTGTTTTGTTTTGCCTTTTTGAGACAAGGTCTCGCTGTGCAATTCAGGCTGGCTGTGAGTTCACTTTGTAGCCCAGACTGGTCTCGAATTCACAGCGATCCTCCTGCCTCAGCCTCCCGAGTGCTGGGATTACAGGCATGCACCACTGCGCCTGGCCCCATGGCAGATTTGAAAACAATTCTTGTGTGCAGCTCTTCCCAATCCTTTTCCTTCAGCATAAACAGGGAGTTGGCGGCGCCCCCACTAGATTTCTCTCCTTTATAGGAGAGGGAAAACGACTTCCCCTTATAACCAAGGCTGAGCCAGACACCACATCGTGCAGCCCCTTAAGGGAGGAAACCTGTAGCACCACCCACCTTATTCACAAGAATTTCCTGACCAAAAGGAGTTAGGTGAAACCCAGTTTTAATCTGTCTCCCTAAGAAGGCACAAGAGGAAATCAGGAAGCAATGCGGGGTAAAGGGAAGAACCCTGAATGAGCAATACAGTTATAGGGTTCTTGCTAAACACAAACAAGGCAGATAACAACACAAGTAAGACCGATGAACTACAATCACTTAGCCCTTTAAATTCACCTTCCCAAACTCTGAGAACACTGCGTTACAATCTAACCTCAACACTCCCCACACTCACTCTCCCCACACTCACTCTCCGGCTGACACCTTCACTTCTTACTTTATTAATCAGACAGGTGCAAACAGAGAGGAATCCTCCTCATACTCTACTATGAAACCAACAAACCCATCACGTTATATTCTCTTTTCTCCGACAAAGACAGATAAAATGTCCTCAATCCTTACTAGGCACCAATCCCACTCTTTCTTGCATTCTCGAGAACGTTGTTCCTTGCCAAATCATCCTGCTACATAAACCTCAGGTGTCATCCACTGATCATTTGCTATGACACCACTGATTCTCAAGGAGGGTTCTTTGCATGACAAAGGACACCTGGCAGGGACTAAAGACACTTTCCCTGCCATGAGCAGGGGTTACTACCACCCTCTACTACATAGGGGCCAAGAAATTCAGTAACATTTTACAGAGTTCACTAACTTCTGTACAGATGTGTACAGAACACATCTCCCACAACAAAGAATTTCTGGCCAAAATGTTAACAGTGCCGGCGGAGAGGCTCAGTACCAGTCATTCTGCTATCACTCACCTCCTAGAGCAGTCTCTTGAGTCCACATCCTATTAAAGCTAAGCCTTCACTTCTAGACCTTTCTGCAGAGCCAATATTCTTCAATGCTACCTCCACTTCTTCAGTCACATTCCACCTGTCCATATTGGATTCCACCCCACTTTTTTTTTTTTTTTTTTGGTTTTTGAGACAGGGTTTCACTGTGTAGTTCAGGCTGGCCTTGAATTCATTTATAGCCCAGGCTGGCCTTAAACTCAGTAATCCTCCTGCCTCAGCCCCCGCAATGCTGGGATTACAGGCATGTGTCACCATGCCTGGCTCTATCCCACTTTTGAAACTACTGCTGTCAAGTCCCCATATTTAAGCTTTGACAAAAACCTGTTGATTTTGGTAAAAAACATACCTTAATGTACTCATTTCTTTTTATATATTTCTATTTTCACCACCCTTGTCTAAACCACCACCATCAGTCCCAGCCACAGCATCTAAACAGGTGTCTGGCTTTCATTTCATCTATTTCCTTGCAGAAAATGAGCCTTTAAAACCGTTCATCATCAAGCTGGCTGCAGTGGTACACACGTGTAATCCCAGCACTCTGGAAGACTGATGCAGGAGGACCACAAGTTCAGTCAGCCTGGACAACTTAGTGAGACCCTGTCTCAAAATAAAAAATAAAGAAAGCTGGGGATGTAGCTCAGTACGAAGGCCCTGGTATAATCCCCAGTAACACCAAAGAAAGAAAAAAAAATCACCTTCTTGTCTAAGTCTTTCAGTGGTTTCCTGGGTTCCTATTAGATGTTAAATAAACTATCAATTCTTTACCAGCTCCTCACAGATCCTTGATATTCTCATCTCTCTCCACCTTCACATCCTACCGCTAGATGCTCCATTATGCTCCTCACACAAGCCGAACTCCCTCTGTCTCCGCCCGCGTCTGCTGGTCTCCCTGCCCCACATGCTCTTTCCCACTTCTGCACGTGCCCGGCACACACACTGACTCCTCACCTGTCACATCAGGCCACGTGTCACCTCATCAGGAGTCTTCCCCGACTAAAAGCCGCCATGACTTAAAAATTAATAGTAAAAACAGCAGTCACAACTGCACACACATCTACCCTGCCACTCACACTTGTTTACCACTATGATTATTCTCTGCACTTAACTGTCTTACTTAAGAATAAAAAAAGTATTACCATGATGGCTAATACCAAGGTATTCTTTCTCTGCATGGGTACTATTTGTTTACTTATTCAATCCTCACAATTTTTTTTTTTTGAAGATAGGATCTCACTCTGTAGTTCAGGCTGGCCTCAAACTCTATAAACAATCCTCCTACCTCAGCCTCCCGAGTGCTGGGATTATAGGTGTACACCACCATGCCCAGGAATCTTCACAATTTATTAGGTATCATTTTTATACACAAATGAAGAGACTGAGACCTAAAAGGTTGCACAGTTAGTATAAAACAGAGCTAACATTTAAACCCAAGCGTTCTCACATTACTATGCTATATTCCCATTTTGTTCCTTTTTCTTTTTTTTGTTTGTTTTTTGGTGGTACCAAAGATTAAATCTAGGAATGCAGGGCTTCACATTGAGCCATATTCCTAGCTCTTTTTTTTTGAGACGGGGTCTTGCTACATCACTAAATTGCCCAGGCTGGGCTTGAATTTGTGATCCTCCTCCCTCAGCCTCCCGGAGTGCAGGGATTAGAGGCACGCACTACTATGCCCAGCCTGTTCACTTAATTCTTTATTTTTTGTCACACAAGCAACTGAAACTGAAATCACATCCAGCTTCCACGGAAAGAGACTTACCTTTTACTTGTGTAAGATCAATCCCTTTCTCTGCAGCCAACTTCTTTGCAAGAGGGCTAACGAACACCCTTCCCCTAGGTCCAGCAGGAGCAGCTGGGGCAGCAGGAGTGCCTGGGGGTGCAGGGCTTACAGGCTGGGGAGCTGGAGGAACAGTGGCCGCCTTTTAAAAAAAGTTACAAAGTATTAATTCATAACTGTGCAGATTGGTCCAAAAGACTGAGTTTAGATTTTATCAAGTTAAAAGCTATTTTAATTAAATAATATTCACTTTCTTTTCCTAAGAGCATAATGCACTTTTTTTCTTCTTTAATCAAAATAATATAACAGCCGGACGTGGTGGTGCATGCCTGTGATCTCAGCACTCGGGAGGCTGAGGCAGGAGGATTGTTGTAGCCTGGGCTACAAAGTGAGCTCAGGGCTAGCCTGAACTGCATAGCAAGACCCTGTCTCAAAAAAGACAAAAAATAAAATAAAATAATGAACATAATACAGCTATATGTGTAGCAAGAATACATCAAAGACAGAAGAGTCATCTTACTCTATGACAACAAGGAGAGGTGGGGATTTTAACACTGCTGACCAGCATATAAGATCCTTATAGTTTTTCTACACTTTAATCTCTTGCCACTTTCTTATTCTCATTATACTTATTGCCAACTTGGTTTTTGTGTTTACTTAACCTAATGCTGAAATACAGAATTACGCAATACTGTTCCATGTTAGAAGTATCTTAAATAAACCAGTACTGCTGCCTGTCAGCTCTCCGTGAATGTAGGGCAGTCAGAAATCAAGCTGTCTCTGATAGAAATGTCTACATTCATGTGATTCTAGTATCTGCAAAGCTTCAGTGCAAATGTTAGCAACACTGAGATTCCACCTCACCCGGGAAAGAATAGCTATTATCATGAAATCAACCCAAAACAAATGCTGCAGGGGCTGTGGGGGAAAAGGAACCCTTTTCCACTGTTGGTGGAGGCGTAGACTGGTACAACCACTGTGGAAATCAGTGTGGAGATTCCTCAAAAAACTAGGATGAGAGGCCCCATTCAACCCAGCTATCCCCCTTTTCTGGGTATTTTTCAAGAAAAACTGAAAACATCACACTACAGCAATATATGTGCAGCCACATTTACAGCAGCACAATTTGTCATAGCTAAATCTTGGAAATAACCCAAATGCCCCTCAACTGAGAAAAAGATAAAAAAGATGTGGAGTACTACTCAGCCATAAAGGAGGATAAACCAGAGACTTTTATAGGTAATTGATACAACGAGAGACCATACAAGTGAAATAACTCAGACCTACATGTGTAAACATCGTATTGTCTCCCTAGTGTAAGAAACTGAAAAAGTAAATAAAATCTGAAAGGTACAGCAGATATTAGGCAAAGGAAAGAAACTGCTCAAAAGAAAAGAACACCTGGGACAGGGGAAAGGAGAAAAGAAAGAAGGGAAAAAAATATATGCACAAGATAGCTAAGATAATTTTAGTACTAATTTCTATTGATTTATTAAAAGGAACAGTTAATGCTTAATTGTTTGATCAATTTTGCATGCCTGTATCTGGTAATCTGAACTACTTTGAAGATAATAATACGCACTATAACAACTGCTGTTAATTTCCTACCATCTTGTTTTGAAATTCTGCATCATTACTGTTTTTTATTCTCTTTAAATAAAAAAATATTTTATTAGTATAAATATATGTTAACTATGCTTGAGGTTAATACATGCTCACGGTACAGGTGTCTGGTGTACAGTGCAAAGTATAAGAAATTCTGTGCAAACAAGTCACGTCATGTCCAGGTTTCAATGTACTATAAATACATGCTTACCCTACTATAATATATAAATACTGTGTATGTATAAAGAAGACTGAACATGATTGTGTTTACACAGTGAAGCTGACAAGACGGGGAACAAAACCCTACCTTTCATAAGGATGGCATTTACACCCAAAGCAGAAAGAGAACGTGTTACTTCGGCTTTGTTCTCAGCAGGACTTTCCCTTTGTTCACAGCAGAGGGAAAATAACTACAAGGATCAAACTACTGACCATTAGATGGATGGTACAATGCAACGCAACACACTCTACATACTTCCTCAAATGGCAATGCACTCTCTTCTTCCTTATTCATCAGATCTCGGAGCTGAAAGGAACCTAAGATATCACCTAATCAAACCCCTTTCATTTAGAAGTGAACAGGATAAATGTTTTCTTGATTCCAGAGGCATACCTACCAGGGGTGGGGTAGGTGGTGGTGCTTGTGGTTTTAAGTCAGTTACTTCAGTTGGCCTATAATCAGCAAATGCTGCTATATCTGCCTCTTTTTCTACAATGATACAAAGTGGGGTTCCTAGAGGGACGTCTCTTGTACCTTCAGGAATCAGGATTTTTGCCAGATAACCTTCTTCCTGTACTTCAAAACCTTAAATAGAAAGAAAAAGCATTATGGAACTTAAAAGACCTCATTATCCATACAAACCCACAGCAGACATTTAAGAAAAAGGCTTTCATCAAACTGACTGTATAGTCTTATTGCAGGCCACCTAGCCTCTCTGTGGCTAGGTGTGATGCTGCTCACCTACAATGCCAGCACTCCTAGAGGCTAAGGCAGGGAGATGACAAGTTCAAGCCCAGCCCGGGCAACTCAGAAACTCAGTGAAACTTTGTCTCAAAATTAAAAATAAAAAAACACCAGGGAAGTAGCACAGTGCTAACAAGGTCTTGGCTTCAATTCCCAGTACCAGACCAGGGGAAAGAATAGGGATAATTATAGTACAGTCAGCCCTCCCTATCCACAGGTTCCACATCCTGGCATTCAAGCAACTGTAGTTCAAAAATATTACATCGTTGCTGACATGTATTTTGTAATTAGGTCTATGATGGTTGCATCTATGCTGAACACCTACAGACTTTTTTCTCTTGTCATCATTCCCTAAACAATATAGTGTAACTATTCATATAGCATTTATGCTGCATTACAAGTAACACAGATGCTGATGTCTGTGGTTTATTGAAAGGAACAGTCAATGCTTAAAATTTTTTTTCTTGAACAATTTTTCACGCTTGAATCTGGTAATCAGAATGACTGATCTGAAAACAACAACATACGTGTAAGAACCATGGTTGAACTCCTACCATCTTGTATGGTGAAACTGCATCATTTCAAATGTTTTTTTTGGGCTGGGGATTTAGCTCAGTGGCAAAAGTGCCTGCCTGGCAAGCACAAGGTCGTGAGTTCGGTTCCCGGTTCCGGAGAAAAACCAAAAAAAAAAAAAAAAAATCAAATGTTTTTTTTAATTACTCATCACTGTCTTTGATTGTTTGATCAATCTTACATTCTTACATCTGGTGGACTGAGCAACTTCATTGAAGATAACAGTATATAATGTAGCAACCATTGTTAATTCCTATCATTTTGTTTTGAGGTCATGTATCGCTTTTGTTGTTTTTGTGTTGTTTTGATTTTGTTTTCATGACAGTTTTGTTATTTTTATCTTTAAATAAAAAAATATTTAAATAAAAGTAACCTAGAAAAGATATATGGTATATGATAGGGGTTGGAATATAGCCTAGACAAAGAAGAAATATTTAGCTCACAGAGGGGCCTGAGTTTAATTCCCAGCACCAAACACAAACAAAAACATGCAGGAAGGTACACATAAAATTATATCCACATACTATGCCACTTTGCAGAAGGTACCTGAGTATCTGCAGACTGCAGTAGGGCAGATCCTGGAACCAATTCTCCATCCCATTTGAAGGTACTCAGGGAAGACTATACTTCTCTCAGGGTATGGGGGAATGTTACGAATTTAAATGAATTAGTAGTTTTCAACTACTTAGAAACAGTATCTGGTGTAACATAAATGAACATAGTTGGCCCTGCAAATCTAGGAGGCTAAAAATATTTGAAAAAACTTGCATCTGTACCTAACAAGTATTGAATTTTTGGGAGGAGCCAATACCCATGGATACTGGGACATAGGTATCTGTTAAATATAACTATGAGAGATTACAGATATGTGTTAGTTCTGAAAGTTATTAAAAACATCTCTGCCAAGGGGGATGGCACACTTAGGAGGCTGAAGCAGGAGGATCGCAAATTCCAGGCCAGCCTGAGCTACACAGAAGTTCAAGGCTGGGCTGGATTACACAGCAAGAATGTCTCAAAAAGGCTAACCCCCATGACATTCACAGGACTTCAAGGCGCCATCAGTTGTCCTGCTACAGGTCAGAAGCATATGATGTCAAATTGAAAACCACCAGGCTAGACAGTGATATGCAATTTCAGCCATGAAAGGATCCTTGGAGCTTTTCAAAAAAGTTTTAATTGATATTATACCAATTATTTCAATGTGAAGAAATACAGTATTGTTGGAACCTATATGATGTTGAAAATTTACATTTGGCTACTACTTTTCTTGCAAAAAACTCAAACACTTACAGCTGCAAAAGAAAAACTAAAAGCAACTGGGCATGTAGTGCACACCTGTAATTCCAGCACATGGGAGGCTGAGGCAGGAGGATCGCTGCAAGCTTGAGGCCAGTGTGGGCTACATAATGAGTTCAAGATCAGCCTGAACTACACAGTGAAGCCCTGTCTCAAAACAAAATAATTATAATAAAAAAAAAACAAACTGAAAGAAGCTGTCAGAAGTTAGGCAAGGTAGCACACACTGAGGGTGAGGCAGGAGGATCCCAAGTTTGAACCCAGCCTGGACAACTTAGTGACTTACAGAGACCTTATCTCAAAATAAATAAAAAAGGGCTGGGGATGTAGCTTTATGCTAAGGCCCTAGGTTCAATTCCCAATACTGAAAAAAAAAACCCATTGGTGAGAACAAGTTCTGCCTTCCAGGGTTTCCTTCAGGAGCAAATCATGGAGCAGAGGCAAGAAATCCATAATATCTATGAATATCTATAAATATTATCACAGAGACTTGATTGCCCCCGTGGGGTTTGTTTCTAAGCATAAAAACAAACCAAAAAAGGGGAAATGGAAAAGTGATTTATCCAAACGGACATATTATACATCATTCTCAAAACAGGAACACAATCTACACTTTGGTTTCAGTTTTTTTTTAAAGTGATCTTAAATTCCGTGGTATTTTCCTGCCTTGGTGGTGGCTTTCTCCTCTTCCCCCCTTTCCTTCGCCCAGTTGACATAACCGCTGCTCTGATACAGCTTTTGAGTAACACGAAAGCAAAGCTAAAAAGCAAACTTTGGCCTAAGAATAATCTCTCAGTTGACACATCCTTGATTCATTACGTACAGTATGGAACTGACAAATCCAATCATGCACATTTTTGTCATAAAATACCTTGCTCCAGGAAATTAATCCTAAGAACCGTAAAACTGTCATAGTATCACTCACTCATTGCAGAGAATGGCAATCCTCGTCCTCACTGGAATACTCAGTGCCTAACCGGTAAAAGCTGAAGAAGTCTCACCTATCGTGGCCTTGTCAGTCTCTATCTCCGCCAGTAAGTCTCCTTCACTTAGCTTCTCCCCCACTTTTTTTTCCCATCTCTGAACTGTGCCCATGGTCATGGTAGGAGAGAGGGCAGGAAGCAGTACCTAGGGAAACAAATGCACGTTACTGCGTAGAATCAGGAAGCGCAAAAGCACTCAGGCACAAAAGCACTCAGGCAAGCTGGTAGTTTCATGGAGTGACAGTGACTAGGGCAACTCAAATGCCCATCAGAGAAAAAGCGAAGTGCCTCGACAGCTTCCCATCAACTAAATCCTTCAGACCCTGAACTTTATATCTGAACTATAACATATTCTGACATTCTTTCCACAGTTAAAAGCAATAGGGGGAAAGGCTTCTTTCAGTCAGAATTAATTTCCTCAACATATACCTATGCACAGAGCACCTTTTCATCTTTTTCTCTCTTAGGTTAAGATCAAAATGTGTCATTTGCACAGAATGATCTTGGTCCAGACCATTCTTAAAACTTTACTGTACTCTGGTTTTAGCATCTACTTATCTTTTCATCCGTAGGAAACCACATTTATCCCACACTTCCTAAATCTAAGCTAGCACTAGGAAGTATGCTTTGGTGAGTACAGTTAGTAACAATATACTGTATTCTTCAAAATTGCTAAGAGAATAGATTAAGTGTTCTCACTACAAAAAAGTAAGGAAATGGTATGCTAATTTAGCAATCCCACATCATATGCATACTTCGAAACAATACACCGTAATGATGAGTTTATAGAATTTTTATGTACTCAATTATTTGAAAAATGAAAATGTAAAAAGTAACTTTTTTAGTGCTAGAAACTGAACCCAGGGTTTCATGCATGTGAAGCAGCACTCTACCAATGATCCACACCCTCAGTCCTCCCGCAGTTGTTTTTGTAATAGTCATTTCTACTCCAACAGCATGGAAACATCAGATTGGTTGATATAAATTTAAAACTGCTTCCCTATTTATACAGCTTATATGTCCACTAAATTTGGATATTTTCACCTACAGTCTTTATCTGCTTGCTGCCTAACAGTCTTTTGTATCTAATTAGCAATAGTCGCATCCTGAGGGAAAAATAATTTCAGTAAAAAATGTCTCTAGAAGGGCAGAAAAAGCAAAACAAGACAGAAAATTCTTTTAAAGTGCCTTTCTCAGTTGGGCATGGAGCTGCACACCTGTAATCCCTGCACTCTGGGACACTGAGGAACAACGATCGCAAGTTTGAGCCCAACCTGGGCATTTTGTGACTTAGTAAGGTCCTGTCTCAAAATAAAAATAAAACGGGAACCAGGCATGCAGATCAATGCAAAGGTCCTGAGCTCAATTCCTAATACTGAAGAGAAAAAAAGGTTTCCTTGCTCAGAATTTGCGATCTTCATCTGCTTCTGAAAAGTTAATGGAGCCAGTAATATCTATACAATAACTTGAAGGATAATTAAGCACAACCCTAACGTTTGCACACAAAGCCATAAAGTACAGAGAAATGAGGTTCTTACTTAATATGGCATAATTTGCTAAACAAGATGAAAGAACTGTGTGACATGAACACCAAGCAAAATCTCACTGTGATTACTAACATAAGCATTACTAACAGACCATGAGAGAAACGTTATTGCAGAGAAAATGATTTCTACACAAATTTTCCTACATATATACCACGTTAAGGAAAGTTCAGGTCTTACTCCTTTAGAAAAAGTAAGACTCATTTTTTATTTACTTCCATCAAAAACACACACACACATAGATAACCCTAATATCTAACAAATTAACTTGATTTCCTAGAAACTGACTTAAGCTAATGCAATCAACAGAGATTACATTTTCATCTTCAGCTTTGTTACAACGCTATTTTCTATGTCTACTCCACACTTACTCTTTATTGTCAGTTTCCTCACTTATAAATACTACTATTAGAACAGTTTACCCACTTTTAGAAGACAGACCACAATACAGCAAAGAAAAACACTAACTGGAGACTTTCATGCAACAGATGGCACCTGAGACCTACTAGAAACTATCTATACAGGGAGTAGTCATACGTAAAAATCATCCTCAAAATCTATAATGAAATATTCTTGAGAAAGAAGCATCAAGCACTGTCCTCTAGTCAATACTGAGGCTGAGCAAGGTTAAAGAAATTATCCAAGCTCATGTACCTAGAAATAACAATTATGAATAAAGCGTTCAATTTTCATCCTAAATGGTAAGAGCCTGCCACAGTCAAGCCAGTTTCCAGGATGCAAAAGCTAGGTATGAAAAATATACAAATAACTAATCAACTAAATCAGTGGTGGTGAACCTATGGCATGCATGTTATTATGTGTGGTTTTTTTTTTTTTTTTTGTACCGGAATCGAACGCAGGACCTTGCACTTGTAACGCAGGTGCTTACGCCACTGAGCTATTTCCCCAGCCTAGTTATTACGTTTTGCTCTCAAGAAAAAAGATGCTAATGTGTTAGTTGTTTTTTCTAAACTAAAACTTCAGTATTCAGGTTGAACTGAAGCGCGGGCACTCTGTGGTAAGTAAGTGGCTTTTGCACTGCACTCAGTCTGTAAAGGGTTCACCATCACTGAACTAGATCAAACACTCAGATACCAAGCCTCACCTGCATGTGACTAGGATATGAGCTACCAGGAGCTTGTGCAGAAGGTGCAGGTGGCGAAGCAGCAGCTGCAGCAGTTGGTGTCGGGGCTGCTTGTGGAGTGGGTGCTGCAGAGGAATCCAACGTGTAATTTTTAAAAGCCTCAATATCCTCAGGCCTAAAAATGCAAAATATACACAAATATAAGGGAGTTTAAAAAGCAAATTCAGCTACCACAGATGTCTTCAAAAGTCCTTCATTTCTAATTTCTCAATTTTTTTTGGAGACAGGGTCTTGCTATGTAGTTCAGGCTGACCTTTGAACTCACTATGGAGCCCAGGTTGGCCTGGAACTTGCAGCGATCCTCCTGCCTCAGCCTCCCGAATGCTGGGATCACAGGTGTGCGCCACCACACCTGGCTCTCAAAATTCATAATTAAAATACCCTGATAAGCACTGAACTTCCACAGATAACAAAGTTTCTACTTACTTTCCAACTGTGATACAGATGACAGCTCCCACTGGAACATCTCTGGTACCTTCAGCAACAAGAATCTTTGCCATATAACACTCCTCTAGACTCTCAAAGCCAACTGTGGCTTTGTCAGTTTCAACCTTTTAACACAAAGCAGTAGTGTAGGTTTGCATTGCCAGTGTGCAGTTTACTAGCATGTATCTCAAAATCACACCGCTCAAACTCACTTCCATGGTAAAACTTACCTCTGCAATCAGATCACCCTCATTGATTTTTTCCCCTTCTTTTTTTTCCCATCGGGCTATGGTGCCTGCCTGCATTGTCGGGGAAAGCGAAGGTAACGGAACCTGGAAGACAGAAGAGAAAAGCACTAAATTTACTTGAAAGTTCTACCTCACTCGGTCTGCTTTGAAGTTTCATTCAGTTCAGTGCGATGCGATGTACTGAGTCGCCTTGCACACCAGGCATCGGGGATACAGAGCGAGCGGCTGCCCAGCAGTTCAGGGTTCCCAGGGGCTGGCATCCGCCTCCACTGCTCTGCGCCTGATCCAGCAGGAAACTCGGCAGACGTCCTGCACACAGCCCCAGCTTGGAGCTCTCCTTTCAATGGGACAGATGACACGCGGGAAGGAAGCTCACGGACTGCAGCAAAGCCAGGCGCTGTACGGAAGAATGACTAACACTGGACGGAGCTGCAAGATCCCCGAGACCTCTGCAGGATTCCCAAGGCCAAGGAGTCGGCCCTGAAGGACAACGGGGTCCGGGGCGGAGGGCTCACCTTCTGATGCGGAGGGAGACTGTAAGAGCGGCGGCCCGGCGACCCCAAGAGCTGCAGCAGGAAGCGGTTCCGCGGGGCGGCGGCGGCGGAGCTGGGGCTCCACCCGCCCAGGGCCCGGACCCCGCCGCAGCCCGGGGTCGTCGTGCTGTTGGGACGAGCCGGCGCGCGGCCGGACCGCAGGCTCACACGCGGGGCTCCGGGTCCCTCTCGCAGGGCGGCCCACGGGGCTCCGAGTCCTGCCCCCGGGGCTGCCCGATGGGCCCGTCGGGCACAAACGCGCCACATCGTGCCACCGAGTCCCACTCCCCAAAACCTCCACCGTTTCCAGGGTGACCTCTCCGCGAGCAGCGCGGCTCTGCCGTCAGCCACTCCGCGCAGCCGCACGCTGTCGTAAAACCGGCGCCGCGCGCTCGCGCCACCCCCGCGCGGCCTGGGCGGGGAGCTGGGCGGGGAGCTGGGCGGGGAGCCGGGCGGGGAGCCGGGCGGGCGGGCGGCCCCGGAGCGGACTGGCTCCCGCTAGACGCCCCGAGGGACGGGGCGTGTCCGCGGAGCGGGTTGGGAACGGGGAGGCCGAGCGGGGTGCGGGCGGCCCTGGATAGACATCTGCGGGGTAGGGCGGGGCCGGGTGGCCGAGACAGCGGGGTGCGGGCGGCGCTCTAGTCCGAGGCGGCCTTGTTTTCAGAAAGAGCTGGGAAAAGAGCCGGGAGACCGAAGGGCCGAGCAGTGGGCGCCTGCGGCCTAGGGCGGGGCTGTGCAGCGGCGCCCCGGGAAGCGGGAGCGCGGAGCCCCGCGGGCGGCCGGGTTCGGGAGTGCGCCTGGCCGCGGCGGCTTGGGCTGCCCGGCTACAAAGAGGCTTTTCAGGTGTGCAGCCCCGGGGGGCCGGAGGAACGGGTTCCCAGGGCCGTGCGAAGGGCAGCCAGAGGAAGGCGCGGCCCCACGTTCGCGTGTCCCGCAGCGGGATCAGATACAAGTTTGCAAAAGGGATTTGTCACCCCCTGGCTCCCCTAGAATCCCGTTAAATAGCCAGTTTTTAAAGGATTATACTCTACTGTCACGCTACTTGTGTGACCATCCCGAGTGCACTTACACAAGCTAAGGTGGTTAGATGTCAGGTGTCACTAGATCGTATAATCTTACGGAAACACCATCTTGTATTTGGTAGGTTATTATGAAACCATTACGCGGGTCATGACCATATGGTTTTTTGTCTTTTTGAGGTGAGACGGGGGCTCTTCCCATGTAGTCCGGGCTGGTTTTGAACTCATTGAGTATCCTCGATTGGCCTGGAACTCGTAGCCATCCTCCTGCCTCAGCCTCCAGAGTGCTGGGATTACGATGTGCACCACCACGCCCTGCTTGTTCATGATTATATTTCACTACCAAAAGTAAACTATAAGCCAGTGGAGGCAAGAATCAATGTCTCTGGAGTTTAGAGTAAGGGGGAACTGAGTACATGTCTTTTCAATTAATCAACAAAAATTTACAGACACAATATGTCTGGTCTTCTGTACAGTTATAATTAGAAACTATTATTTCTTTCTTTTTTTTTTTTTTTTGTCTTTTTGGCACAGGGTCTCGCTATTCAGTTCAGGCTGGCCTTGACCTCACTTTGTAGCCCAGGCTGGTCTCGAATTTGAAACGATCCTCCTGCCTCAGCCTCCCGAGTGCTGGGATTACAGGCGTGTGCCACCACGCCCGACAAAAAATATTATTTCTGAGCTGAAGGGGGCATTGGATTAGGAGGAAGCGTATGCTGCTTTTATGTGGTCAGGCCCCAAGTGTACAGATGATCAGGAAGCACCAAAATCGGAAGAAAAAGTTAGAACCAGGGAGACCCTAACGTTTGAAAACATTCAACCTTGCTAATAATTAACTTGGAAAGTTAAAGTGGCCAAGAGATACTAGTTCATATCTAACAAAATTGGAAATATTCAAGCAGGCACCACTGTCCCCCAAAAATAGACAGCATAATTGAGAAATACAGAATTTCTTGAGTAAATGAAAAAAGTATATTTGAAGAGTAGCAATAATGTGGACCTTTACATATGAGTAACAGTTGAGAGAAGCAATGAAATAATTGTGGATAGTGAAAAATGTTACACTGTAACTTTCTTAAGTGATTATGAAGTGTTTTAACTATTTTGAATTAACTAAAATATCAGCACAGTACTTCAACTCCATTTGAGTTCAACACTAGCCTCTAAATTAGCCTGTGTTAGAAATTACGAGGTGATCTGTAGTGTTGCTGCTCACCTGGGTAGGCCTGCTTACACCTTGTTTGGGATTTTTCAAATGGTGCAGCTAAATTAGAAGGCACAGCCTAAGTAGTCCAGAGGTGGCAAGCTGACCCTAGAGGTAGGCTAGAATTCTTAGGTCTGTGAAATCGATTCTGAGCGAACAAGCTATGAAGTCTCCGAAATAGATTGGGTAAAGGAAGTAAAGGAAAAGCAGAACTTAAGACCTGAAAGTTTAAGAGAGAAGGACAGTATCACTGATACAAGGTAGGTAGATGCAAAGAGGAGTTAGCTGGTACTGAAAGATTTTTAGTTGAATTTTATACATATTTAACAATAATGGAATAGCCTAGTTAATAGTTGATAATATGTGATCAGAAGCCAAGTGAATGTACTTAGGGCTAAAGATTTGGAGATACATCTGGATATAGATATATCATTTAAATTGAAGTGATAAATGAAGCCTAGCTGAGTTTTGGAGAGGTAACTTTCAAACTGATTTTGGGAATTCTGATTCTTTCAAATACACATTTCTGGCCTGGAGTGATGGCCCATGCCTGTCGTCTCAGCTACCTGGGAGGCTGAGGCACAAGGATCCTTTGAGGCCTTGCATTCAGAGACCAGATTGAGCAATGTAGTGCGATCTAATCTCAAGCCTTGGGTTCAATTCATATCAAGACACATGCGCGCATTTCTGCAAGAGTCTCTTAATGTTTGCCTTTACAAATTAGAGGCTTGTCTTACAGTTTACACTCTCAGGTTCTTCTTTGCACATTTATAAATAATTTCAAAAGAAGTGCAACATTTGTTAATCCTCTGCTAATAATGTCTTGTGTTTACACTAGAAATACCAATAGTAAAATATCTGTAGCAATAAAGGAACCCATATCTACACTCTCTAGACAATAAGCAAACATGCTACCAAGGAGATCACTTGAGGAACTTTACCTTCAGTAAGTGTAAATGACTACTGGTTCATTTCAGTCAATAAACACAAAATGATTAACAGGATTTAGTTTGCAAACTCCCTTTTATTCATAATTTTTTTTTTTAATTCACAAATCTGGTACATACAAGCAGTTAAAACTGGTTATCACTTTGATAATCAAAAGCCTCTGGTAAACAGTCATCATGAAAACATACTGTAAAACGGAGAATACACAATAATTTCTTTGAAAGCAATGATTGCAAACATCCATGTTTCTAAGAAAATATAACTTTACATATATATGTATTTTAAGCAAGCTATACCTCTTACATAAATTCAGTTAACAGAACTGTGCAATCAATATTTATTTTAGGGAAAAATGAAAATAATTTTAATTATGACCTAAATGCTTTTAAGTAATTAGAGTCCTCTTAGATTAGATGTAGAATATAAAAGACATTTTCCCCTAGTTTACCCCAGGTCAAAAAAAGATGAAAAATGGTAAGTAGGGTGGGTATTACCAAGTGTATTTAACCCAAATCTTTAAAGACAAATTGAAAAGTATCCTAATCCCAGATAATTTAGAGAATTGAGCAAGAGGGCTGGGGCTACAGCTCAATGGCACAGCGCCTGCCTGGTAAGCACGAGGTCCTGAGTTCCATTGCCGGTACAAAAAAAATGGAAAAAGAAAATTGAGCAAGAGGAGAAGAGTCTGTAAATGAGAAGAGTCTTTCAATTTAAAGTTAAGGAATTAAGCTCTCAACTAAAACTAGTGTTAATGAGAAAGTCATTTGCTTTTTTTTTTTTTTTTCACTTTTTGAGACAGGGTCTCGCTATGCAGTTCAGGCTGGCCTTGAGCTCACTTTGTAGCCCAGGGGGGTCTCAAACTCAAAATGATCCTCCTGCCTCAGCCTCCCGAGTGCTGGGATTACAGGCAATGTGCCACCTCGCCCAGCAGGTTGCTTTTAACCTAACATGATTTAGAGATTATTTTATGAACTTGAAGTATTCCAGTACTTTAGATTTCTAAAGGGGAAAAGTACTTTAGAAGGAGCAGGATGAACTGTCTCTGAGTGCCTCTAGGGGATAATACTATGAATAAATGTCAAGGTCTGTCGGAGTGCAGCCAAGTAGGAGACTTCACAAGGGAATGAATCAACGCCTACTCCTGCTGAGTAGAAACTGGAGTGAGACTCACCAACACAATTTACACAAGAGTTACTTAAGTGACATTATCTAGTAAGGGTGATTAGCCAGTACCCATGGTACATGAGATTAATGAGCTACAGGGGGAAAATTATTTTTCTCAGAATTCAACTTCCGCTTCGTATGGAGGCACGATGGTAGCTCCTTTTCCAAAAGAGAGTGAGATAAAACACAAGGAAGAGGACGCTGAAATTTTTCTGGTTTAATAGTCTCTGCAAAGATAAATTTTACATCATGGTAAGATTGTTCACTGGAAGAAAACTGACAAGTAACCGAGTTAAGAGACAGACATTCAAGAAAAATTTTACGGGACTACAATAACCAATTTTAGCCTGATAACCCTCATGCTCTTGTATAGCAAAACACTAAAATTCATGCAACACAGAAATTGGCGACTTAAAGAATTTCTCTCTGGACTTCTTGGGGGAAAAAAATTCATTTTTTTCTTCTGTTTGCTTTTCTAATGTATTATTCTTGCTTATGGCTGACTTTCCCAAATTTTCCCAGCTATTTCTGATGAAAAATCATTCTTCAGTAGAAGACCAGTAAAACGTACATGAAAAAATTAGGTGTCTCTTGAACTCCTGTCCACTTGAAGAGCTATCAACTGGATTACATAAAACTACCCCCTCAACTAAAATAGCAGGTAGAACTGGACAGAAATTAGTTGTCATTAGTATACTTGTAATAAAATAAAGCTTGTTCTGAAACCACAAGAGGTGGTAAGAGACTGTATAAAAGCTCATGGGTTCCCTAGAAAATGGACACAGTATAGAGAATGTGAGAGTATATAGGACTCACGCTTGAGTTATAAAAATAGACATGGTTCTCAGATGAAAAGAAAATGAGTACAAAGGAATGCTCCAAACATGAACTGTTCTTAAAAGACATGTCCGTATAAAACAATAAGATGTTATCTCAGTTCCAAAGAGTAGTCTGTTCCAGTGTCCGAAGAGGGGAGATGAACTGAAGACAGACGGGTCAAGAACCCGAGACTGATCTGTCCCCTCTTCTGTTTGGCAGTGTACGTTGATGGTCACAGACTGCTTTTGGGAACGTGCATACATAAAATGGCTGATCAGCTGGTAGTGCTGGGTGGATGAAGGAGAAAACCCAGGTTATTAAGGAATCCCTGGAAGTTGAACACTTTTAGCTTCTACACGGACGGTGTCGTACATGAGAAATAACTCTAGATTTCTTTACCCTGAATCAACCCTGCCATTCACAACACATGCTCCATGCCCCATGGTTTCTCTTGCGCCCTAAAACATCAGCCTCGTCTAAACATGTAATAGAAAGAAACTCTAATCTTAAAATGAGGACAGACTAGTAACTCATGCTCAGTACTCGTAAATCACAAAGAAACACTGAAATCAATGGTCTGCCTCCTTTTAACCGCAAAGGAGATACCATGAGTTAAAGAAAGTCATGAGACAAAGTCAAGAAGATATGGGTAGCAGCACCTTTCCATACCCGCCTTGATTTTTAAGGAGCATTTCACTCCTAATTCCTCTCAAACACAAAGGTCATCAGTTCGAAGAAAAATAAATGGCTCTAATATTAAAGAGTCCCAGAGAAAACTAGTAGAACATGAAATATGCCTTATGTGGGCTAAAGGACAAGCTGCAGAATCAGTTAAGACCAGAAGTGGCCCAAGTCTTACGGTTTTAGCACAGTACAGCACAATATGGGCAGCCCTTTTTCCATCCAATGAACTATTCAGCACCATCCATGTCCAGTTCAAAAGGTTATTGAAGAGTAGCTTTCATCTTTGGTACCACCTCATGAGTTGTTTGTAGTTTGCAGTATCTGCGAAGAAGCAGAAAAGCTGGTACCTTTGCCTTGTCTGTGAGTACAAATGCTGGGACTCTGACCAGTGCAACCCTTGAGGCCAATTAAATTAATACTGTAACACACAGGAGTAATGCATCCAATCCCAGGTTCCAGGTAATAGCAGCCGTGCCCCGACAGGAGCGGGATCATCCATCCCCATTGGTTAAGGCCTTCGGTTTGCTGTCCTCAGAGTGGGACGAAACGCCGTTCCCACGGACAAGGAATTCCAGATGAACCGTGGTCCGCATTAGGATAGGGGTTTGAAGTACCAGATACGCCGGGCACAGAAACAGGACTGGCCTGTGACCTTCACACTTGGAGAAGCTTTGCTATTGGCAGCACAAACGAGAAACTTCTGAAGTGTACTCCGGGTTTAGTCCCCTGTCCTGAGTGAGGCAGCCAGCAAGTAACCAGACTGCAGTCCTCAGGGTCAGTTCTCTCCATGGTCTTCTTCCACCCAGGCTACAATTTTTCCTTCCCATCCAGGGATGGCGTCCTCATCATGGAAAACCTGGGTAAAACAAAGAAAAAAAGGCACCATGAAAAAATAGTAATAAAGACAGAGTATTTCTCTAAACAACTGCTGCTAATAAAAATAAGGCCTCAAACATTAAGGACAAGAAAGTGTTGAAGAAAGCCTTGAGCTACATCTGTGTCCCTTCAGTTTTGCCCCTAAGGTTCCAAGTAGTACTTTATGTGTTTGTCAGCTCAACATTTATGGAATAGTTGTTTTTAAAATCCCAAACACCACTGTAATCCCAGCACTCAGGAGGCTGAGGCAGGAGGATCCTTGAGAGTTTGAGGCCAGCCTGGGCTACAAAGTGAGTTCAAGGCCAGGCTGAACTGCATAGCGAGACCCTGACTCAAAAAAAGACCAAAAAAAGTGAAATAAATCAGACCCATATGTGTAAACATTGTATTGTCTCACTAATGTGAGAAACTGAACGAGTAAATAAGATCCCAAATGCATAATAGATATTGTGAGTTGGGGAGAAACTGTTCAAAAGAAAAGACAAACTGTGATGGGGGAAAGGGAAAAGAAGAAAGGGAAAAAATGTATGTATATGTATACACAAGATAGTTAAGATACTTATACAGCTACCTTCTCTTAGTTCCTTAAAAAGAAAGGTTTGTGCTACTATTGTTTGGATATCACGCCTATACCTTGTACTCTGAATAACTAGTATGAAGACAACAATACACAATATATTAATTATTGTAACTCTCCTACTAACCTGTTTTGAAACTCCATTTTATTTTTTTCTCTTTAAAAAATTTAAAAGAAATAAAAACTAATAAAATGGGTTGGGGATGTATCTCAGTGCAAAGGCCCTGGGTTCAATCGCTAGTACTGAGTAATAATAATAATAATAATAATAATAATAATACATAAAAAATAAAAGGGAAAATTTTTGGTTCCTGATACTGTAAAGAAAGGGTTGGGAAGAAGACCAAATGCAGTTCTTTTCATTCATTTATTCATTTCCTGCACCATTAATACAACAGGGTTATTAAAACATTAGTTTTTCGTTTTCTCACTCTATAGCCGTAATGAAGGCACACACAATAATACATCAGAACCCAGAACTCTCTTCCAAAATGTTTTAGAAATCTGTCAGTTGGCAAATGGATTACAAGAGAAGCATAGGCCAAGAAAATACACCAGGAGTTAGAAATAAGCATAGATGACTACCCACTGTTTTCACTGTGAGAAACTACCACCATAGCACATAACATACAGTTCCAGATGTTTATGCCTGTTTGATTGTTTCACACTATGTAGAAAGTAGTTTTCTAGGACTTGGCTACTGATTTTAAGTATCTCTATTGTCTTAGGTTTTTTATTTTCCCTAACAAAATAAAACTATTTTCTGGTTAAAATAAAAATTGTATCCAAATTTGCAGTCAAAATAATTAAGTCCTAGAATTCAAGAAGCTATCAGTATCTTGGGCCACTTTATGCCTTCTTAGTCTAATTAGACCATAGTAAAAGCTCCAGCAGACTTCTCTGCCCTGATTAGGGAACTCAATTACTTGTGGGTACTAGCCCTTGAATAGGAGACTCTGGGGGGTTAGGAGTGAACAGCAACACCACCCAGACTCCCCTTTGACAGTGACAGTCCTGTACCTCCTCTTTGACAGTGCCAAACTCAGGATCCAGCGCTTTGAAGTGATACCGATGATTTCCTTCCCGATCAATAGCTGCTTTAAAATCCTTCAATGTCACCTCCCCCAACCTGCCACAAAAAGAGAGAGTACCAAAATAGATTGTTGATCAATAGGTTGGAAAGACAGGGTGTTAGCTTTAAACCCAGGCCCCTGCCAAAATCAACAGGCAGAAACAGCATGACTTACTAGGTCACTGATCCTGATAATGAAGATAAAACTAAAACTGCAAAGTTTGGAAAACCAGTCACCACTAGGAAAGGAAAATGGCATTACATATTGGGTGATCTCAGAATTTTTAAATTTTTTTTTTTTTTTTTTTCCCAAGACAGGGTCTCAAACTCACTGTGTAGCCCAGGCTGGCCTCAAATTTGCTGTGATCCTCCTGTCTCAGCCACCGGAGTGCTGGGATTATAGGCATGCACCAGCACACCCAGCGAAACCATTTCCCTTAGAAGAAATTACATTAACAGCTTGGAGAAAAGTTTTCAAACATAAATTCCCGGTAGGGATCATTTGCAGTCATCAAATAGTAACAGTCAATGAGTAAAAAGCCTGGGAATTCAAACTGCAATTCATGGCCATCAGCAGAAGCAATTTTGAACACTTACAAACTGTTTTTCCAAACTCGGAGCATATTGGCACAGTTGTCAGGATTGGAAGTACTATTGCTGCTTCCATACTTAGCTGTGTCTGTCCTCAGATCATTAAGAATGTCACTGGTTAGTGGCAAAGCTAAAGCTAGAATCTCTACCTCCTGGGCTTTTCTCAATATACATACTGCTTTTCAAATATTTTTCAGCTCCTCACTTGGGCAGGAACTAATGTTATGCCTTCCTTTCCTTACTACAAAGAAATAATGATCCAAGCATCTCACCTCTTTGGTATATTGACCATGAAGGGCGTAAGTGACCGGTCAGTGAAATAGAGCACTTTAGTGCAGGCGCTGCTGACAGTCGGAGAGCTCTGTGAGTGAGGCAATTCTGCAATCAGAGAGTCTCTATGGTTAGAACATTGGATTTCCATCATACCACTCATTTCCAATTATTCAAAAATGTCTCGGGAGAATGGAGCCGCCTGAGGTTACAGCTGCAAACACCAGGTCCAGATGGCATAATCCACAGAAGTCGCCACTAGGACCACACAGGCAGGAGGTGCTTTGGGCATGGACATTATCAGAAGGACCATGACTTCTCACTCACTCCAGGTATTTCTACCAGGGAACAGCAACTGATCTGACCGGTAGTGTTGCTGAAGATCAAAAGACAAGCTGGCAAGATGTCAGCTAGGGCACAGCAGACACACAGCAGGACCTGTGTTTCCACCTGCATTTAGATTGTGGAGGTCGGTGGTAGAGGATACTCATGTGATCCACGCAAAAAAGCAACAGGAACACAAACCACGGGGGCAAAGGAACTTCAGAAATTCAGATCCCAAGGTGCCTGTCATTCTAGTCTAAAAAACACAAGATCTGGGGCTGGGGATTTAGCTCAGTGGCAAAAAGCGCCTGCCTGGCAAGCGCAAGATCGTGAGTTCGGTTCCCGGTACCGGAGAAAAACCAAAAAAAACCAAAAAAAAAAAAAAAAACAAAAACAAAAACACAAGATCTACCTTAACTCTTAGCTGCACAGGATCTGTATGTTTTGGCCCTGTAGTGTTCCTAATTTAACATAGGTTCCTAATTTGTCTCTGTCCTTTAAAAGCGTATAGTAAAAGTATAATTAATTAATGAGTAGTTATAATTAAGAGAAAAAAGCAAACAGAAACTTTATAAGGACCAAAAGACAATAATTAAGCTTTTATTAAAATCTCTCCTGCAATCCCATCTACATATATTTCCCTCTTTTAGATTTGGGTCTCCTACCAAGTTGGCAGGCAGAGGACAGCACTTCTGGGAGGAGGTTTACAAAAAGGAAGAGAATGAGGGACAGACCGGGGGGAAGGACAAACAAACCTCCCCTTTGCACGGCAGTCACATGCGGTCGGTTTCAGTTTTTCTTCCAAAGAATGCCCATTCCCGTAACATACACGCTATGATTTTCCTTTGCCCTAGCACTTATCGCAGTGCCTGGCACTTACTGGTTGTTGAATAAATAAAATACTCATTTTTTTGCATTAAATCATATAACTGATTAATTCAATAAATAGTAACTAAGCATCTTCTATATGCTGCTAGATTTTGAGAATATAAAAACATCTAAATGTGGTCTCTGATCTCTAAGTTTATAAACCCATGTGGATGGTAGGCACAATTACAAATAATAACAATACACTAAAAGCACATCTGTACACTCCATGGAAAGATTGAAGCTGGAGAGATTAATTCCAACTGGAAAAGCTAAAAAAGGCCCCACAGGCAGAAAACCCTTAGAATGCACCTTTAAAGATCCTAAGATTGAGCTGGGAATGTAACAGGGCTAGTGTGCTTGTCTAGCATGTGCAGGGCCTGGTTTGATCCCCAGCCACCCAGCACCCCCAACACACACACCCGTGAGCAAGAAGTTGCAAAGGGCACTCCAGAAAAAGAAAAGAACATGAACAAAAAGCATAAAATGGGATAATGTATTTAGAAAACCGTAAGTAAACTAGTAAGGCTGGAGCATAAGGAAGACACCAGGAAGTCCTGGGGCAATAAAGGAGGCAGGAGCCAGACCACAAAGAACTCTGGCTAACAGGCTAAGGCCTGAATGTATTAGTCTTGAGCTGTGGGGAGACACTAAAAGGGAGTGATTACAATCAGACCGGCCTTTTTTTGGTTTTCTGGTACTAGGGATTAAACCCTTGAACTCAAGGAGCACTAAGCTACCTCTGCAGTCCTTTTTCAAATTTTGAGTCAGGCTGGCCTCCAGTTTGCACCCTCCTGCCTTATCCACCTGAGTAGCTGAGATACAGGCATATGCAACCATGCCCAAATGTACTGGCATTTTAGAAAGGTCAACCTAGCAGCAAAGTATGGGTTGGGTGGAGGAAACTGTAGAAGCCAGCAGTCCCACTAAGAAGCAATTAGGACAAACAGATGAAGAAGGACAAGATGTAGCCCTGGAGCCAGAGGACTGGATTGGAAAAAGCTTTAAAGTAAAAGCCTTGAGACTAGAGATACAGTTGAACACAGAGGATAAAAGGGAAAAGTAAAATATGACAACATAGCTTCAAAAGACAAATACATGATAACAGTATTACCTAAGGCAAGGGAACAGAAGTAAGTTTTGGCATCTATTTATTTAAAATATGTGAATGAAAAATAAAAGCAAGGGGTGGTGGCATATGCCTGCGATTCTAGTATTCTTGGAGGGGCTGAGGCAGGAGAATCTCAAGTTCCAGCCCAGCCTGGGCAACTGGGCAGCTTAGTGACTTGGCCAGAACATGTCCAAATTAAGGGGGTGGTGGGGAATGTTGGAGATGTAGCCCAGTACAAGGGCCTTGGGTTCCATCCCAGTACTACACAAAAAATATAAATCAAATAAAATGTTTATTGGTTATCTGTTACATGTCAAGTATTACAGATATACAAATAAATTAGATAAAATCCTGACCCTGAAGCAGTTCAGGGTCTAGTGAAGTAAGATAGAAAACCAGTTACAATACAACGAAGCACATAGGACAGTAATGTTGCTATGAACTGTCCTCAAACTCACAGTGATCTTCCTGCCTCAGCCTCCTGAGTGCTGGGATTAGAAGGTGTGTGGCACTGAACCTGGCTGTGAGTCTATTTTTAACTCGGTTGTATTCTACTCATTTATGTGGCTATCCTTTTGCCGCAATTTTTCTTACAAATTCCTCTGACCAACAGGATACTGTATTTAGGAATATGTTCTTCAATTTCCAAATATTTGGGGATTTCCAGATATTTTTCTGTTATTGATCTCAAATTTAATTCCATAATGGTCAGAAAATACACTAATATGATTTCAGTCCTTTTAAGTATGTTGAGTTTTGTCCTGTGGCTAGACTATGGACTATTTGGTATATTTTGCAAACACACTTGAATCTCTTTCTACCATCATTATTAGATGGAGTGTTTTCTAAATATAATCACAAAATTACAGGAATAAATATAATCACAAACAGATGACTTTGATAGTGTTGTATAGATTTTCTAAATCCTTATTGATATTCTATTGATTACCGTAAGAAAAAAAGAGTATTGGGCCTCCAGGTGTACCTATTGACTTGTCTATTTTTTAAATTAATTTTTGCTTCCCATAGTTTGAAACTCTGATCACACATATTTAGGATTGCTACTGTCTTCTTGGTGAAACTGATCATTTTTATCATTACGTAATTTTTTGTTTTGTTTTGTTTTTTGTTTTTCTTCCAGTACTGGGAATCCAACTCACAACCTTGTGCTTGCCAGGCAGGCGCTGTGCCGCTGAGCTAAATCCCCAGTCCCTCATTACGTAATTTTTCCTTTCCTTCCCTTCCTCCCTTTCTCCCTTCCTCCATTCCTTCCTTTCAGGTACAGTACTAGGGGTTGAATCCCTTCACACTGAGTTACATCCCCAGCCCTTTTTATTTTTTATTTTGAGACAAATTCTGAGACTACTTTTTATTTTGAGACTACCATACTAGGCATTCTCTACTTTGTTCATATACATATATATACACTGTATTTATATGTATATATAATTGTATTTAAATTCGGCTTCTTACAGATAGTATATTGTTAGGTCTTATTTTTTCATCCAATTTTATAATCTACAATATTTTATTTGATATGCTTAGACCATTCATGTTTAATGTAATTGTTATATGTTTAAGTAAAAATCTGCCAACTTGCATTAAATACAATAAGAGTCTTTTGGTCAATGGTGTTCAAACTGGTCCTCAGACCAGTTACTCTTCCAAGAACTTGAGTATAGCATCTTTTCAATTTTTGAAGCAACCCTATTAGCTGGGTACTATTGCCCTCATAGACCACTAATGAACAGTGGTTACAGGGGCAAAGTATTCAACTCCTGAGGTTCCAGAGTTCCTTAGTGGCAGCACCACATTTAAAATACAGCTTTGTTTTGCTCAAAGACTGTTTTCCCCGCCAACCTAATAAGTATGAGGCTGGTAAAGAAATAACCTAGGAAGTGAGGTAAAGCACTAATAATGAACATCTGAATATTTTAAAAATCTACCTTCTTCTTAGTTTTATATTTGTTCTGTGATCTTTGTTCCTTTTTTATCCTCTTTTTTTCCTTGTCCCTTTGGATTGAGAATTTTACTTTTTTCTTTTTTTTTTCTTTTTTCTTCCATACGGTCTTTATAAAGTTCAATGTGTTACACATTTTCAATTTGGCTGTATCATTTCAACACATAAGCTCATTTAACAATGAGATTTTTACATCCTGTATTTTTGGTAGTGGACTGAATAGGTTTAGAATTTTTGGGGGCTGGGGATGTGGCTTAGTGATAGGCTGCTTGCCTAGCCTCTGAGTTCAAGCCCCAGTACCACCAAAAAACAAAAAGAAAGAAAAAAATAGAATTTTTTTACTCTACTATCAACTTATTTTTTAGTTTGAAAAAATTTAGTGTTAGCAGTTAGACTTTGGATTTATATTTTTAAGTAGTCACAGAATGCTTTTTTTTTTGTGGTGCTAGGGATTGAGCCTAGTACCTTGGACATGATAAGCACACATTCTACCCTTGAGCTACATTTCCTGGTCAAACTTTTTTGTGTGTATTAGTACATGTTTGCAGTGCACAGTGATTATATTCATCATGGGGAGTTGCTATATATACAGAATACATCTTAATTATTTTTTTAATCCCCTACCCCTCCCATCCATCCCTGCTCCTTCTAACTCTTGGTACCCTTCCCATTTACAAAACCTCTATTTCCATTTTTTTCTTTCTTTTTTTCCATTCTCTTTCCCTGCCCACCTCCACCTCTTGTTCCCCTTCCCATTTGAGAAGGGTCACCCTACTTCCTACTATCTTTTATTTTGTTCTTTATTTATATTTTGGGTTTCTCATATGAGATGCAATATTGAAGCTTGTGTGTCTGATTTATTTCACTTAATATTATGGTCTCAAGGTATGCCCATTTACTGACAAATGCCTGAAGTTTATCTTTCTTTATGGCAGAGTAGTACTCCATTGTGTATAAATACCACATTTTCTTTATTCATTCATTTGCTGATGGTCCAGGCCCAACTTTGAAACAAAAACAACAACATATGACCTCACCTATAGTATAGGGAACTTACAGCAGTGTAGTCCAAATTCCTCCCTCCCAAACTTTGCGCTAATATTGTCCTACACTTCACTTTTACACATGCCATGTATCCACAACACATCAGTATTTTTTTTGCTTTAAACAATTTATCTGTTAGATAATTAAAAATAATAGATTTTAATATTTACCTTCATTTTAACCATTTCTTTCTGTAGATGCCAATTTATGTCTAGTATCATATTCCTTCTGCCTGAAAACATTCTTTTAACATTTCTTCTTTTAGTTTGCTTACAAGAAATTCTCCCAGTCTTTGTCTAAAAAATGGTATGTTCCCTAGGTGTACAGTTCTAGATTTACAGGGATTTGTTTTTATTTCAATATTTTAAAGATGCTCCCCCATCCTATGGCTTACTTAATTTCTGACGAGAATTCTGCTATTATTATCTTTGTTCTATAATGGCTGGGCATAGTGGCACATACCTGTAATCCCAGCACTCGGGAGGCTGAGGCAAGAGGATCGCTGCGAGTTCAAGACCAGCCTGGGCTATGAAGTGAGCTCAAGGCCAGCCTGAACTGCACAGCAAGACCCTGCCTCAAAAAGACAAACAAACAAAAAAAAACACATAATGGTTTTTCCCTTTTGGTTGCCTTCAAGATTCTTTTTGTTTGCTTTTCAGCAACCTGAACCTATCATTATTCATCCTTCTAAAGGTTCTTCAAACTGCCCGTATCTATAGTTTGATGTCTTCTGCTATTGTCTGAAAAATTTTGACCACTAGCTCTTCAAATATTTCTCCTGCCCTGTTCTTACTTTTCCTCTTCGTGGATACCAATTTTACACATTTTAATCTATCTGGTATTTTTTCCCTCGAGTTTCTTTTTTCCTTCCAGTGCTGGGGCTTGATCCTAGGACCTCGCTCATGCCAGACCCCTGAGCTCTCCCCCCACTCACTTCTCCAACCCTCCCCCAGGTATTGATGCCCTGGTTGTTTCCTGTCCTTTACTCTTTTCTCTCTGAGTTCAGGTTTGGGGAACTTCCATTAGCCTTCCTTCAGGTTTGCCGATGCTTTCCTCAGCCCTGTTGAGTCTACTGGGGAGCTCATTGAAGGCAATCTCCACCTTTATCTCCGGTCTAGCTTTTCTATTTTGCTTCTTATAATTCTCATCATTGCTAAAAAAAAAAAAAAAAAAACCATCTGTACATGTATGATGTCAATATTTTCACTACAGCATTTAACATATTCATCACAGCTATTTTATTTATTTATTTTCTTGGGGAGGGTACCAGAAATCGAACTCAGGACCTTGTGCTTGCCAGGCAGGCGCTGTGCCTCTGAGCTATATCCCTGGCCCTAGTTATTTTAGTTATTTATTTTTGGTTGAGTCTCACTGTGAAGCCCAGGCTGGCCTCAAACTCATGGCAATCCTCCTGCCTCAGCTTCCCAGTGCTAGGATTAGGGGTGTGTATCACTGCACGAGGCCTCACCATAGATGCAGTACTTCCAATCCCGTTTGATGGTTTCAGTGTGTTTACCACACCTGGGTTTGGTTCTCTTATTTACTTTGGCTCTTGACTGTGGCTGCTGCTGCTGCTGTTTTGTGGTACTCAGGGACGGACCGCAGGGCCTTGCCCTGAGCTCCATCTTCAGCCCTTTTATCTTTATTTTGGCCTCTGTCATCTGAGCTGCCAGCATGCTATCCAGACTGATGAAGAGGGCTGGGGGTTTAGCTCAGCGGCACAGCGCCTGCCTGGCAAGCGCAAGGTCGTGAGTTCAATTCCTGGTACCGGAAAAAAAAAAAAGAAGAACAGACTGAAGAAGACCTGGAGACTTCAGGGCGACGTGAGCCACGGCCAAGGCTGCATCAACAAACACTGGACACACCTAGGAGGCCAGGGTCATGCTGGTAACACGCATCACCACAAGACCAGCCTGAACAAACAGCACCCAGGTTACTGTGGGAAGGCTGCTCTGGGCGGTTACCAGCTAGAGGAGAACCGGAGCTTCTGCCCAACTGTCAGCCTTGATAAATGTGGACACTGGGCCAGGCGTGGTGGTGTACACCTGTAATCCCAGCACTCAGGAGGCTGAGGCAGGCGGATCGTTGTGAGTTCGAGGCCAGTCTGGGCTACAAAGTGAGCTCAAGGCCAGCCTGAACTGCATAGCGAGACCCTGTCTCAAAAAGACAAAACAAAAAAAAAAGTGGACATTGGTCAGTGAGCAGAGGCAAATAAACGCTGCCAGAAACAAGGCCGGAGCAGTTCCCATCGTTGATGTCATGCCATCAGGCTGCTACAAAGTTCTGGGGACGGCAAAGCTCCCAAAGCAGCCATCACCATGAAGGCCAAACTTTTCAGCAGCAGAGCTGAGAAGATTAAGGTGTCCAGGGGAAACATATATGGGTGGTTTGAAGCCACACATTAAATGCTTAAAAAAAAAAAATTATTTTGAGACATCACTCATTAAGTTGTCCAGGCTGGACTCAACCCCGTGATCCACCTGCCTCAGCCTTCCAGAGTGCTGGGATTACATGCATGTATCATCATGCCTGGATAGGTTCTGTATTTTAATATGGTTTTAAAAATTCTATACATTACATTACAAACTGGTTCTAATCAGCTTTTGCTTTTTTTTTTTTTTTTAATTGAGACAAGGGATTGCTATGCAGTTCAGGTTGGCTTTGAACCCACTACGAAGCCTAGACTGGCCTTGAACTCATGGAGATCCTCCTGCCTCAGCCTCCCAAGTGCTGGGATTATAGGCATGCACCACCATGGCCAGCTGGTCAGCTTTTTATATTTGGTTTTTATAGATTATTTAGATAGTTTTAGGTTGGGCCTGGGTAAAAAAGTTAGCAATGTATTAAACCAAAAAGGTAAGACCGAAACTAAAACTGACACCAGCAAATAGGGTAGATTTAGAGTGAGCTGAAATGAACAGGGGGGAAAAAATACAAAAAGTGTGGATGGGAAACAGGTTAAAACATATTCCCTCACCACAGCCACTAGATGGTGCAAAATATTTTGTAGGACTTAAACAGAGCTAACACTCAACATTTGGAGGAAAATTCCCAAAGAAATGAAATTTGTTGCCCCTAGGGAAAAGTGGATTTTTTTTGGTAAGTGTGCTATCTGGGCCTAAAGGATGGGGTGTGTGTCTGTCTGTCTGTCTGTGTCTGTGTCACGTAACAGAACCTAAGGGTGACCTACTACTGAGCAATGTTCCCGGTCCTTTTTTAATTTTTTAAAATTTTCACACAGGATCTCACTAAATTGCTCAGGCTGGCCCTGCATGTGCAGCCCTGCCTCTTGAGTAGCCTGGATTACAGACATGCACCTCCATACCCACCTATACGTACATTTTTGTTTTATATTTTACTTTGTTCAGCATAAATATTTTGAGCTTTACTTTCCAGATACATAACCCCGGAGTCAGTGTCACCCGGCGCATGGCTGAATGGCACCGGCTGATGCATGTGTCCTCACGGCCACGGAACTGACACAGCTGCAGTATTGTTGAGGGGAAAACACGTGACACAAGTGAAGCACAAACACTACATTCTAGTCGAACGTGCCGGGAGTCCCTGCTGAGCACCAATCGGTACTTACTGGAATGAGGCGGCCAGGACTCCCGGTATTCACTGCCTGACTGACTTCTGGGTGATTTGCCTCGAACCTGGGGAGCCACACCAAAACCACAAGAGTTACAATCAAAGAACTTACACGACACGTAAACGACATAAAGGGGAGCCTGAACTATATAATTTTCTACCACCTCTTCTTCCACAATATGTAAAATTTAACGTAGTTATCCTAACAAGAGTCATGCACGTTTGTAAAAGGCTTTCCAGTTTCCAATGCATTTCCTATATGTTTTCTCATTCATTGCCAAGCTCATTTGAGGGAAAGGGGAGAAGAATGTGCAGGAGACCCTCCGTTACACAGCGGCTAAAGCAAGAGTTACCACGAATTCCTTCCTAGGATTGTCATACTATGTTGAGGTCAGCTCCACCGAGAGGAAAACCAGAGAGAAAACCGATGAAATTTCAGCAGGATCTTACATGTCTTTTAGCGCTGCCTGCATCGACATTAAAATGTGTAATACCAAGCTTCCCCGGGAGCTCGCCTAGGTGAGAAGTCCCAGCGAGGGCGCTACCTTTCTTTCCTGCTTCCTCTGTGTCTCCATGACGCGCAGGCGCTCCATGAGGCTGGCGATGCCCTGCTCCAAGCTGTCGATGGTGTGGTGCTGAGGGTCGTGGCCGCTGAAGCTGTTGCGAAGGCTGCGCAGAGCATCCCGGACAAGCTGCAGGTCGCTGGTCTGCGGGCAAGAGTGAGGTGCTGCCTGCACGGCACAGCGCACTACTACAAGCCAAGTCCCGACCAACGGGCTTAAACAGATGAAGCAGAGCCGTTTCTAGAACAGGTCCTTTTATTTTTGTGGGGGAAATTTTTTCTCCTCAGAAGCAGGCCTATACTTAGTCTACTAATTCTTTTATTTTTTTTAATTTTTTTGGTAATGATCATTATTCTTTAAAAAATGTATTTATTTATTATTATTATTCTTGGGTTTTTTTTTTTATGTATGTGGCGCTGGGGATCGAACGCAGGGGGCCTTGTGCATGCAAGGCAAGAGCTCTACAACTGAGCCACATCCCCAGCCCCACTAACTCTTTATTTTGTTTGTTTGTTTGTTTTTGGTTTTTTTTGGTACCGGGAATCGAACTCACGACCTCATGCTTGCCAGGCAGGCGCTGTGCCACTGAGCCAAATCCCCAGCGCCACTAATTCTTTTAAATGGGTAGTGCCTCACATCTTTATATACCTCACAGATGCAAGAATTAGGGGGCTGAGCCTGGCACGGTGATGAATGTTTATATTCCCAGCTACTTAGGAGGCTGAGGCAGGAGGATTCTGAGTTCAAGAATCAAGTTGCCAGCCTGGGCAACTTAGCAAGACCTAATCTTAAAATAAAATTTTAAAAAGAGCTGGAGATATAGCTCAGTGATACAGCATTCTCCTAGCACATGGAGGGCTTGGGTTCAATTTCCAATATAGAAGGAAGGAAAGAAGGAAGGAATGAAGGAAGAGAAAGAGAGAGAGAGAAAGAGAGAAAGAGAGAAAGAGAGAGAGAAAGAGAGAGAGAAAGAAAGAAAGAAAGAAAAAAAGAAAGAAAGAAAGAAAGAAAGAAAGAAAGAAAGAAAGAAAGAAAGAAAGAAAGAAAGAGGGAGAAAGAAGGAAATTCAGACCCTGGACTATAAAACGGCTGGGTCCACTGCTGACAGCAGGGCACTGCTCTGGTTTCAGCTAGAAGTGGCAGACCTGCGCTCTAATCCTGGGAACCTACCCCTCTGTGAGTGACGGAAGCAGCTCCTTTCCCTGCCGTTGGAATGAGAAAGCCGTTGCTTTGAGAGTTGTAACTGCTATAGTTGGTTCCCTATAATAGCAAGAAGAGATGTGCTTGTTAAAGGGAGAATTCTGAACCAAGCTGTCCTGCTGTACTTTTCTCGCTTCTTGACATTATTATTACCATCATTATTATTATTATTGTGTTTTTGAGACAGGATCTTGCTATTTAGCTCAGACTGGCCTTAAACTCGCTCTGTAACCCAGGCTGGCCTCACCATGATCCTCCTACCTCAGCTTCCCAAGTGCTAGGGTTCCAGGTGTGCACTACCACACCTGGCTGAGTACATACTTCATTTGCTTCATGTTTCTATTAACATGCAAACTTCTCAGGTGCAGACAGTTCTCCTCTCATGCACTGCTGTACCACTGCTGCATGTGACGGTTAGTAGGGATTATGAATGAAGAATGAATGAAATGAAAGCCTCAGCCTCGGGGCCCCCAAGGTACCCCTCAGTCACAGCCACTGGGGGATGTCAGAAGGCTGCTCTCGCAACCCCTGGCATTGCTTCATAATGAACAACGATTAATTTTTTTGTTTACATTGGCATTATTCCCATCTTCAGGTCATACGACGTGGACCAGGTAAAGCTAGAATTTGAAATCAGATTTCCTTGTCCTGGAACCTGTACTTCTCACCCTACATCCTCTTCACAAGCCACCCTGTGGCCTTGGTTCAGCTCTGTGTAAAAAACAGAATCTACCTCTTCATCTCCTAATGTGGAAGGGAGCACCAAAACTCCAGGTTACCTCCTCTGCCTCTCTTTTCATACAGTGAGCCAAAAGCACGTCTCTGTGTTCTAGCTCCCATTCTAGATCCACCTGCAACACAGAAATTAAATGAGAAGAACGTTTCTTCAGGTCAGAGGGGCCGGAAAGTCAGCGGCTGAGCATGGGGCGACCTGCTGGTGACTGGCATCTGAGAGCTTCCAGAGTGCTTCTTCCAACTTGGCCTGGTGCTGCTGAAGAAGGCGATCCTTCTGCCCCAGCTCTTTCTGCAAGGGAGACAGAGCTTTCAGATGTGTAGCAAAAGCAGGGACACCGAACGGCTTGCCATTTGCAAATGTGATTTCTACTCAAGTGAAGCCGAGCCTCAAAGGCACAGGCTGTTCCTCAAACCATAGCAGGAAGACCTGACACACATAACAGTCTCATACAGTACAAAGAGTTCTTGGAAGGGTAAAGCGGAAAGAACTATTTGTAGAGGACGACTATGTGTCTTCAGTACGAGTTAGGTAACCCTAGTACTGAAATCCCCAGGCTCCTTGTTCTGTTCTGCTTTTCCCAGCTGTGCCATCTATTCTTCAAGGGTAGTGGATCAAGAGTCATAAAAAGAGATTTCTTTCCAGCAAACAAGGATGAAATTAGAGAAGCCACAGTAACAATGGGCTGTTCATAAAAGGTCTCACGGAAGTCATTTCCGAAACAATACTCATTCTTACTTTATACTCTCCCAGGAGCCGGTTCCTGTCATCCAGCTTCCTCTGCAGATCCACCTGCAAGGGTGAGAAAGGCTTCGCTGGCACGGAGGTGCTGTACACCGACCCTCACGGTAACGGGAGCTAATGCTGCCACTTTAACTGTGCAGGGACGGCACGGCTGTGATAAAAACACAGAGCCGCTCTCCATCTCTTTGTAAGCCCATCAGACTGTAAAAGAACTATTTAGCCTCAGCGTGCTCGAACTTGAAGGAGCTAAGGACCTTCCTTTCCAGCATGTTATGGGCGTTCACCTAGACATGGAAATGCATCTGATGGAGGATATGAATAATTGTAGACCCTGAGGGCAGGAATCCCAGAAGCAAGACAAGAGAGCTAAGGATGGCAGATCCAACAGAACTAAGGTATCGTCCTGTTTGGCTGTGGGGCCCGCTGAGGTTACAGTCCACGCGTTTAACTCACATTCTGGTTGTGGAGCTCATCTTTGTCCATAGTCGCTCTCAGTAGTTCTTGTTTGAGCTGAAGAACAGACATGTCCTGCTGAGTCAGTCTCTGCTGCAAGGCATCCTGGGAAAGGAAGCATATAATTATTGCAGTCTCAATCAATCAGCCAGATATTATTAAAAGTTACTAAACGCTTTACTGTGTATTAGTTCTGGCAAACCGGGAAACAAAAGGAGTAAAAGAATCTCACAAGGAGCTGAGCAGGGATTTTCTGTCCCCCTCTGGGACCATAGCAACTAAAGGAAAACCCTATCCATTTTCCTACCACGCAGAGAAAACCTGATTTTTTCCTCTAGCTGCTATTTGTCCCTCCCCTGTACCTCACTCCTGATAGCACTGTGCCTAGTCAGAGAATGAGTGATCTGGGGTCAGACAGACCTAGATTCCAACTACCAGTCTGCCACTTCCTACTTTGGTGACACTCACCTTTGACAACACACTCGTTCCTCCCAGACTGGCCTGCTCCTCTGCATCTGGGCATATAAGTACTCCATGTAGTGCAGCTCTTTTTCCTTCTATCTCTGTGCCCAGTCAGCACTTTCTAGAGAGATGGCTCTATCCCCGCTCCCTGGACTGCTCAGAAGGAATCCCCGGAGTCACTCCCACTCTGGCTGCCAGAGTCATGCTGCAGCCCTGCTTCCATTGGCTTCCAATGCCTGGTCTGGACCAGGACTGCAAGGGATTATATTCTCTTTGCTGAGAAGTATTCTTGGAGTGATGGTACCGTGTCTCAACTTCCTAAGATCTTACCAGCTTTAAGCTATCTTTTCCTCAGCTTGGACCCTCTTGTTTCCTACTATGCCTAAGACAAGGTAGGCAGGCTATACATACTGAAGCTGTCATACATTCCTCTAACAGTGACTTCAAATAGAACTCACGGGCTGGAGCTATGGTCCAGCATGTTTATATAGATTGCAATCTTCACAGACTGCAAAGAAATAGTGTAAGCTACAGGGAATGTGGGAGCCCATTCTTAATTATGCTGCCTTCCAGGACAGTACGTGACAGCGGCAGTCTAAGATGTCCCTGGAATCAGTATTTTAGAGGATAATTTCCAAAATGCACCCCATGGGATGTTAGAGCGACTATGGACAAAGATGAGCTCCACAACCAGACGGTGAGATAAACGCGTGGACTCTAACCTCAGGCCACTGTCTTCATAATGCATCATACAAGTAATTTGTAATTACTGTAAAGGAAATGGAATTTTTTATGTGCGGTACTGGGTAATGAACCCAGAACCTGAAGCATGCTGGACAAAAGGTACTTCTGTGACTAACAGTTCTAAAGTTTTTAAGGCCAACCTTCGTATGATAGAATAGACTCTGGAAAAGTATTGCTGAGTTACACTCTAGGCTTGTCATGAATGGACGTGCAGGGAAGAAGAAAAGTGCAATGGCTTTTCTACTTCTAGGTATTTATTGAGCAGACACAATCGTACCTGGGGGAAGCAACATACAATCAAGGTGCTTAGCTAGATCACGGTACTAGCAAAAGATGGGAAAGAACTTAAAACACCACCAATGGGAGACGGATTACATACATTATCATATATATGGAATATTTTGTAGCTCTATGAAGACCTAGGAAGGCCTTTATGAAACTGAATGATCTCCAAGCTACACTGCTAAGAGATAAAAGTAAGGTGTCAAGCTGTATTCACAGTCTTTTTATAATTGGGTAAAGAAGTGGATTATTACTAACTATTCCAAAACTAAGTAAACTACAATCTAAACAAAAGAGAATGGAAGTGATCCCACCATAGAAGCACCATGAGTCACAATGACCAGACATAAGCCTCAGCGAAGCAGATCTGCCCCCCACGTCTCTCTTCTTGCCCACCAAGCCCTTTTTTTTTTTTTTTTTTTTTTTTTGCCTTTTTGAGACAGGGTCTCGCTATTCAGTTCAGGCTGGCCTTGAGCTCACTTTGTAGCCCAAGCTGGTCTCGAACTCGCAACGATCCTCCTGCCTCAGCCTCCCAAGTGCTGGGATTACAGGCGTGCACCACCACGCCCGGCTCCAAGCCCTTTCTTGATCAGCAGCACAGAGCCTGCTAGAAGACCCCTAGCACCTCCCGGTGATCTTCCTAGAACCCAACTCTCCCCACTCACCCACAGACTACTTTACCTTACAAAGACTTTAAAGAATGAAATATCTTCCTTTTTACCTTTATCCCCTGTAAATTTCTGGCTTCTTGTTTACATTTCAGCAGTTCTTTCTGCAAACCAAATATAGTTAGGTCAGATGGTGGCATCTGGTTGCTTCAGAAGCATTACCTCATTCTGTCAGCACGAAGACAAAACCCAGTTAACTATTCCATGAAAGACTAACTCTCTACATAGGCAGGAAGCAGATGTGGCCCAGTAAGCAGAAAGCAGGACCCAGGGAAACAAGCACAGGCCCATTCTGTTCTTCTCTGAGGCACCCTGCCCAGCTGTCCAGGGAGAGAAGAGCTTTGCCAAAGAGGACGCTGCATACATAGGCTCTCTACAGTCAGCGATCCTCCCCAACAGGAAAACCTAACCTTGGTCATCTAACGCCTTCTCACTGAAATGTATATCTACATGTGCCTACCCCAGTGTCAGAGCATCATTATCTCAGCTTTAGTGTTCAGCAAAGGGTTGGAAGGCTTTGATTCTCCCAGGGACTGTTGTTCTTTGTGGACCAAACAAAACCCCATTTGGTCTAGTTGTGAAACACTGGGTAATTTTCCTTTACAACAAATTAATTCTGTCTATGATTGTCACTAAAAAGGAGATTCTCACCCAGATTCCACTCTTTTCATAATGCATCACACAAGTAATTTGTAATTAATGTAAAGGAAATGGAGCCGGGCATGGTGGTGCACACCTGTAATCCCAGCACCGGGGAGGCTGAGGCAGGAGGACTGCTGTGAGTTCGAGGCCAGCCTAGGCTACAAAGTGAGCTCAACACTAGCCTGAACTGCATAGGAAGACTCTGTCTCAAAAAGAAAAAAAAAAGGAAATGGACTTTTTTATGTGCAGTACTGGGTAATGAACCTAGAACCTGATTCATGCTGGGCAAGTGCAACATCCTGCTCTTTTTATTTATTTATTTTTGTTTGTTTTTGAGAGAGGGCCTCACGATGGCCTTGAACTCACTATGTAGCAAGGGCTGGCCTCAAACTCACTTTTTACTTTATTTTGATGCAAGGTCTCACTAAGTTGCACAAGCAGGCTTTGAACTTTTGATCCTCCTGCCTCATCCTCCAGAGTAGCTAAGATTACAGATGTGTGTCATTACTCCCACCTTTGAAAGCAGGATTTTTAATCTGGACTGCAGAGATGGGCTCAAAAGTTACTGTACTAGGACTGAGGTTATAGCTCGGTGGTAGAATGCTTGCCTGGATATGCAAGGCTCAAGGTTTAACTCCCAATACCACAAAGAAACAAAGTTAATTCTATTAAAAACTCAGGCTCTATGTGTGCATATTACTGCAGAAAGGGTTAATGCTTTAATCATACATCAATGACTCAAAAAATTTAAAACCCTGACCTAGGAGAATTCTGGGAGCTACTCATAAAAAAGACTACTCTAAGATCCACTTTTTCTTTTTTCTTTCTTTCCTCTCTCTCTCTTTCTCTCTCCCTCTTTCTTTTTTTTTTTTGAGATAGGGTCTTACTTTGTAGTTTAGGCTGACTTTGAATGCACTATGTAGTCTAGGTTGGCCTTGAGCTCCTGGCAATCCTCCTGCCTCAGCCTCTGAAGTGTGCTGGATTTACAGATGTGCACCACCATGTCCAGCTTTAGTTTTTCTTTTTTAATTAAATATTTCAAACATGTAGAAAGGTATGACTAATAATAGATGTTGGTTACTCACTGTCAAGATTAAAAAGGTGCTCCTTTTTTGTAGGTGCTCCTTTTTTGACATTTTGTATGCATCTCTCTCTCTCCATTGAGGACATGAGACAGATTCAGCGAATGCTCCAATTCTGCATTCCTTTTCTTCCCCCAAGAATTGTTCTGAACTTGGGTACATAACATTCCCATATTTTTTTTTCAGTTAGTGAAATGTACATGTTGTGACATACCTTGAGGTCTTGATTTTCCTCCATACTCTGATCCAGACGACTCTGGATTATGATCTGAATATAAAACAAAAAGAGATGCTAGGCACCTATGCTATGAAATTCCATTAGTCAACAAATTGTTTATTGAGCACCTACTAGATTCCAACTCTATATTGTGGATACAGAGAAAAGGAAACAGTCCCTGCCCTTGGATGGAGGCGGGCACCCAAAGTTCATCAAGTAGAGCAACGTGGCCAAAGCTTAAAATAAAGATGTGCATGCTGGGGCTGGCGATTTAGCTCAGTGGCACAGAGCTTGCCTGGAAAGCGCAAGGTCGTGAGTTCGATTCCCGGTACCGGAAAAAAATTTTTAAAAAGATGTGCATGCTGGAAGCTGGTGGTGTGCTAACAGGAAGACGAGATGTCAAGACTGGAAAGGAAAATGGGGCAGATCATGAAGGGTGGGGAAGGCAGTGGGGATGTCATGGAGAGTCTTCTGCGGAGGTATCACAGAATGATGTTTGCCTTTAAGGTAAATTAGTATTCTTGACATTTTATACAAAAAGAAATCAGAGAGGGATAGAAAACGAATCAGGAAAACCAGCTAGAAGGCTCACAGAAGGCCAAACAAAGCCCTGAATCAAAGTGGCTGCTGTGAGAATGGAGAAAAGTAGACGAAAGATTCAAGGATGATGCCTGGGTTTCTGCCTGGGGCCTTAGGGTGAATGAATTTCTGGTGGTTGGGTAGTGGTTAAAAAAAAAAAAAAAGAGCCAAAGTTAGGACTCATGGGAGTTGAGATCCTCACGGGACATACAAATGGAGATCATCAGCATGTTGCATATACAAATCTAGAATGCCACAGAGAGATCTGAGCTGGAAATATATATGTATATCTGAGAAGCAGGGGCCAACGGTAACGACATGGACACAGGGAGCACTGCCCAGGTGAGAGATGAGGCGGGTGAGGGCCCAGGATGGAATGTGGAGGAAGATCGTCACTTACGACGCTGGCAGGAAAGGGGACCTGGACATAAACTGCATGAGGGTGGGGTCTTAGGTCTGTTTTGTCACTGTTGTGAAACAGTACCTGCCAGAGTGAGCACACAAGAAACACTTGCTGACCAAAGAGAAAGAGTCTAAACAATGCCTGATTAAAATACAGGCAACTGAAATGAATAGGCGCTTCTTAAAAGAAGAACCACAAATGGCCAACGAGTACTTGGAAAAAATGTTCAACATCTTTAGTCACTAGGGAAATGCAAATCAAAACAACTTTGAGATGTCATCATATCTCAGAATGGCTGTCATCAAGAATGCAAAAACCTAGTGCTGGTGAGGAGGAGGAAGAGGGAAAATCCCTCCTACCCTGTTGGTAGGAATGTAAACTAGTACGGCCACTATAGATACCAGTGAAAGCCAGGCACGGTGGGGCCACATGTAATCCCAGCACTTAGGAGGCTGAGGCAGGAAGATCACCATCAGTTCTAGGTCAACCTGGGCCACATAGTGAGGTCAAGACCAACACGAACTATACAGTGAGACACTGTCACAAAAAACAAACAAACAAACAAACCCCAAAATAACCAAAAAAGAATCAGTAGGGAGATTCTATGAAACAACTAAAAGTAGAAATACCATTTGACCCAGATATACCTCTCTTGGGTATATTTCTGAAAGAATTAAAGACATCATACTAGGGTGATACACGCATGCCCACATTTATCACAGCACAGTTCACAATAGCTAAGCTTTGGAAGCAGCCTCGTTGCCTGTCAACGTCAGAATGACTAAAGAAAATGTGGTATAATATACACAATAGAATATTATTCAGCCATGGAAGAATGCAATTTCTGGAGGTGGTGGCGCAAACCTGTAATTCCCAAGATCTCCTCAAGCTCAAGGCCAGCCTGGGCTACACAATGAGTTCAGGCCAGCCTAAAGTACATAGCAGGATCTTGTCTTAAAAGGTGTGTGTATGAGTGAGAGAGAGAGAGAGAGAGAGAGAGAGGGACAGACGGAGAGAGGGAGAGAGGGAGAGAGGGAAAGAAAGAAAGAGAAAGAAAGTCATTTGTATGAAAAATACAGTGGCTGGGGATTTAGCTCAGTGGTACAGCGCCTGCCTGGCAAGCGCAAGGTTGTGAGTTCGATTCCCAGTACTGAAAAAAAAAAATCGTTTCTTCATTTAAAAAAAGAAAAAGAAAAATACAGTGGCACCTTGGTTCATAGACGCTTTTGTTTGCAATCAAATTGGTTTGGTAAAATTTTGTATTTGTTTGCAAACTCTACATTGGGTGACAAACACGACCACAGCCATCTTTAAACATGGCCATCTTTTCCAAAATCGTGAAACAAATTAAGTTCATGAACCAAGGGACCATTGTACATGGAACTTGAGACCATCATCATACTAAGCAAAATGAGCCAGACTCAGAAAGTTAAATATCACGTTGTCTTTTATAAGAAACCTAAAATATAAATAAATGGCATCTGTAAGAAAATGGATGCACATGAGACCCCGATGTTAAGTGAAATAAATCAGACTCATAAGCTTAAATATCACGTGATTTCTCTTATACGAGAAACCCAAAGGGTAAATAAATTGAGAAGCAAAACAGGGGCTGGGGATTTAGCTCAGCGGCAAAGCGCCTGCCTGGCAAGCGCAAGGTCGTGAGTTCGGTTCCCGGTACCAGAGAAACAAACAAACAAAAAAAAGAAAAGCAAAACAAAAGACAGCTCATAGGAAACAGGGAGAGACATCTTTTGCAAAAGCGAAGGGGACCGAGAGTTGCAAGGAGGGAGGGGGGAAGGAAATGAAGAAAGAGTTAGGTAAGGTACACATACCAACGCCGTACAATGAATGTAACCACTATGTACTGCAAATATGTACTAATAAACACAAAAACTTAAAGTAAAAAGTAAATAAAATAAAGGAGAGACAATAGGAAACTAGTAGGTAGACTCTCAGAAGTAGGGAGGGACCTGGGAAGGAGGGATGGAGGGGAGAGGAAGGGTTTGAAAATGACCAAGCTATGATACACGCATATACCAATTCCGCAAAATGAACATCAGCATGCCGTATGGCAGACGTTCTAATAATAACAATTTTAAAAAGACAAAAGCAACAAAGATCTGGGGTCAAGAAAGTGCATTTCAAGAAGTCACGGTCAGTAGAGTCAAATGCTAAAACTAAGTGAAATACCTAAAGCAGATTTAGTGTCTCATCACAGAAGGTGGAGCTTACCAGCTGCTCCTCGGGATTGACTCCGGGTTCGCAGAGGGCCAGAGGCCTGTCCTGTTCATCTTCAGGTAAGGATCCATTGAGCAGTAAGGCCTGAATAACCACAAAGGCAGAGAGAAACTTCACTCCCTGTGAGATGACTTGCTGCAGAGTTGGGCTTGGTAAATTCAATGCAAATTAAAATCACAACCTGGAAAGCAGTGCAGAATTATCCTAGCTTAGTTGGGCATGATGGTGCATGCCTGTAATCCCAGCACTCTGGAGGCTGAGGCAGGAGGACTGCTACAAGTTCGAGGCCAGCTTGAGCTACATAGTAAGTTCAAGAACAGCTTAAACTACATAGCAAGAATCTGTCTCAAACAAACAAAAATACTGACTTAGAAAAGTGTATTATATGTGATAGTTTCTTTGTTTGCTTTTGTTCTTGTTTTATGGTAGTCGGCATGGAACTCAGGGCCTTGCATATTGTAGGTAGTCACTGTATCACTGACTTATACCCTGAGTCTCAGAAAAATTATAATGAATTATTTGAAATATACTGAGAGCACTGACTTGGGATGGTTTTTGCTTTTTATATAATAATTTTTTTTTTTTTTGGGGGGTCTTTTTGAGACAGGGTTTTGCTGTGCAGTTCAGGCTGGCCTTGCACTCACTTTGTAGCCAAGGCTGGCCTCAAACTCACAGTAATCCTCCTGCCTCAGCCTCCCGAGTGCTGGGATTACAGGCATGCACTATCATGCCTGGCTCTTTATTTAATGATTTTGCAGTTTTACTCTCTGTGGTAATTTGGGTAGAACAATAAAAACATCATCTTTCAAAGACATTCTCATTCATTTCAACTCCAGACTCTGTTTTCGTCAGAGTATTAGTGGGTCTTGAAGGAGCAAGGCAGATTTACCTTGAAGCTAAGGAAACTCCAGCTTGAACCCACTGTCTACACTTCCTCTCCCAAGACCATCTGTCTCATACTGCTTGGGCTTTGTAATCTTATTCTTAAAGAAAGAACCCCCTAAACTGTATACTTTGGGATCCCCAAAACTTGGATCTGTCCTTGCAGGTAGGTAGCATGAGACCTATCAGGTCAGCGAAAGACTGAAAAATGTGTGTCCCATTCAATTCGAGATAAGAATTGCGGAGGTTAAATCCCATTTCAATAAATAAAACACAAACACTTTATAAATATTAATAAAGAATATTTTAAAGCCAGGCATGGCGCATGCCTGAAATTCCAGCAATCTGGGAGGCTGAAGCAGGAGGATCACAAGTTCAAGTCCAGCATGAGCAACTTGGTGAGATCCTGTCTCAAAATTAAAATTTTTGTTTGTTTTTTTGAGACAGGGTCTCACTACATCGTCCAGGGTAGCCTGGAACTCCCTCTGTAGCCTAGGCCAGCCTCAAACTCACAGTGATCTTCCTGCCTCAGCTTCCCTGGTGCTGGGATTACAGGCATGTGCCACCATGCCCGGCTCCTTCAAAATAAAAATTTTAAAAGGGGCTAGAGATGTAGCTCAGTGCAAAAGCCCTGGGTTCAATCCCCAACCCCTTAAAAAGAAAAATGCAGCCAATAGTTCATCTACTGAGCACTAATAATAATTTTAGCAAATTAAATGAATCTCATTATCCCATAGAGTCATGGATAGAGGTACAGACAAGTACGTGATGCTACCGAGCTGCAGGAAGCTAAGGGAGAGCAAGTTTACAGACGCGACTCAAATGGCAAACTGTTGAACAAACCCTAACCGAGGCATAATGATGAGTCAGGAATCCTGCCTTGGGCCCCGCAAGCAACTTGTTCATGACTGAAAGAGTTAAGAAGCCCAGTGGATGCTGAGTCCTTTTGTATTCCACAATAGAACTGAATTCTCATTGTGATCATGTGGCTGTGAATCAAAGCTCCTCTTTGTCGGGAACAGAGAGATGCTAACTTTCTGCCTGTCAATTTTCTTTTCTGTTTCATCTGCCATCAAATATCTCCCAGACCAAGAAATATAAACCAAACTAGAGCTAAGCTGATGCATAATAAAAGTTCATACAATGCAAATTTCCCTGCAAAAAAAAAAAAAAAAAAACCTGGTTGGGTGCAATCCCAAGGTTTTCTATGGAATTTTCCTATTAAAACACAGGTAAAAAAGAATCCATTAAGGTATTCTTCAATGAAGAGGAAGAAAAGAGATCTCAAAGGCTTCACAAGCCATTTATTTATTTTTAAAATATAGAGCAAGTGGGGGGGACCACAACTTTCTTTGGGAATGTTTAGACAGTAAACATTCCTCAACCCTGCGCAGCTCCTACAGCATACATTATGCAAATTATCTTCCCACTGCACCAATCGCCTTTCTTCTTTAGGAACCCTTTGTGTCCCCACCCTGTTGCTGGCTGGCTGGGAGCACGCCCTCCATCGCCTACCGCTGCCAGAACCACACACATAATGTGGGCTTTGTTTACGTGTCCATAAATATTTCACAATTCCAAAGCCGTGCAGTTCCCAGCACAAACAGAAAGGAATATTCCTAGGCAATTTCAGGGTCATCAGCGCACTACAAGGATGTCCCAAACAGAGCCGGTCACACAAAGACACTGGATTGAGGGGGTCATTTAGGATGGGAACTGTGTCAAGGGGTTAGCTAGTCTCTGAGGCAATTCGCTGAGCTGACAATGCAGGTACAGGCAGACCAGAGGGGATCTGCTGCTCAGGAAAAACCTCTTTCACCTGACCATTATGCCCCGGCAACCACGTGCAAATACGTTAAGTGTGAGCTAAATCATTAGCTAGACTCAAATGGAAACCCGGCGGCACTACTGGCTCTTCCACCTTTCCTGCTGGAGGATTCCTGGAAGAAAATTCCCGACTATTCAGTGCTATTCTTCACTGAAAGCTGCAGTTGCCAGGTCTGCAACAAGAGAAAGGAGAGAAACCTACCTGAGAAGCAAAGTCAGAGCATGGGTTGGACAGGCGGTGGTAATGGCTCCTAAGCTAGCAGAAATCCCGACAGCTGTGCTACAAACAGCCCACAAAGTCCACTTAAAGCACACATGTGAAGAATTGTTGCTCTTTGTGTATTACCCGAATTCCCCATTCAACTCTGGTCTCATACAAAAATAAAAGCAGGTTTTTTTCAATTGATAACAGTGATGAAAATGATCAGTTGGTACATAAGGATAAACTACAAGGGAGAGAGCTACCTGTAGTCCCGATATCATTTTCTTTGCTTCCTCCATTTCTTTTTCTAAATGTTCTTGTTGTTCCAACAGCTGTTCTTCCCATGAGGTCTCCAGGTAGGTTCCAGGGCTCCCCGGCCGCCAGTCTCGGGATAATGGAGAGCCTGTGTCCTCTATAAAATGAAAGGTGGGGGTATAGTTCATGTTGAAGGAAGCCGATGTCCGGCAGAAAGCGCTCACAGAGTAGTTCAGAGGTTCAGGTCACCTGCTTTCTGAACCTGTCCTCACAGACACACTGGACTCTCCACCAGGGGGAGCTGTGGGGTATAACGAGCTGGAAGGTAACTCTGGCTCCAGGCTCAGGCACGCATGGGTCACTCTGTTAGGGAAATCTATCTTCCTAACCCCTTAAGAAGCCGTAGCCCCACCATCAGTCTTGGTATGGGGGACACACATTTTACTCTCAGTTCTCAAGACTGCTATTCCCAGAGCCCATTTTTGCCACGTACAAAGAAGAGAAACGTCGGATACAACAAAAACACATTCCTATTGGTTACTCTGGAGGTTTAGGGTGGAGACCCTAATTCAATACTCCTTGGACTGCTTTGAGTCACAACGGAATCCCTTTCACACAGGAAGCAAAAAGTTAAAAAGTATACTTACAAGACTGTTTAATATTCCTCTCTGGTTTGATTTCCCTACCTTTCAGACTTCTTTGCTCTGGTTTCTTTGCCTACCTTTATCCTAACTCTCCATACTGTCGTTTGAAATGCATTATGGAACACAAAGGATATCGACTCTTTTCAAATTTCTTCATAAGAGGAATATGATAATTCCTCCAGGCTGTGTCGAAAACTAAAAGAAGTAACTTATGGGCTGGGTGTAGCTCGGTGGCACAGTATTTGCTCAGCCCGCACAAGGCCCTGGGTTTAATCTTAGCACCACAAAACAAACAAACAAAAACATTATGTGCAGAGCCTAGAGGTACCTGGCTCTGAGCAGGCACTCAATAAATATTCCTTTCCTCCCTCCCTCAGGCACGTGGAGTTTGTGACTCAATAGCACGACTGATGTTGGTTTTAATGCCGAGGCTGAAGGGGAACCGAGTTCAGAAGAATTTAGTTTTTCTCCTGATGGCTTCAGTTTCATTACAGCACTCACGGGTGAGCGAAATTCAATCTAACTTTTGTGCTGATTCTCCCATGCTTCTGTTTATATGAGACAGATTAAGAAGTCTAAACAAAGGGAACTGTGTGCTGCAGCCCTCAGGCCAAGCCCACTGTGGACCTGCTCTCTCCCATATGTTCTCACACACATCTCAGTTCATAGTAATGTTCCTGGCCCCAATTTAAGTTGGGCAAGTACCCAAGTTATTTGTATAAGTCAGGATTAATAAAAACTGTTTATAGGAGGAAGGCTTCTAATTATCCCAAAGTCATTTTCTAATTCACAGGCAGCCAGCCGGGGAAAGGATTGTCTGTATGATTTTTGACAGCTAGGACACCAGGAAGGACACTCTGTAAGAGGATAACCACATTAATTGGCTCCAAGGCATTAGAGCACAGGCCATGGCGAGGAACAAGGCCGGGGAGATTAGAGACAAGTCGTCAGGACCTCTACATTCTTCTGCTGAGAGTCATTGCCTGAGCCAGCGAAGGCAGGGAGACAGACAGTACCTGTTCTGTTCTCTATTCCTTCTGAGGGAATAATCACAAAATCTGCCTTCTCCTCCACCTGGGTTATAATGGATTCACTCTTTGCACTGTGGATTGGACTGGGTGAAGTCAGGCTGTGATCAAAGAAAAAGGGAGAGAAACAAACATTATTTTACTTTCATAATTTATCTTAGAGATGTTCTTGCTCACCTTACTCCAAGTGCCACAATACCTAATCCACAGGAAGAACACATATCTGTTGAATGATGAACTTGAGTGAATTAAATCAATGTATGAATGAATAACAGTCCTACGAAGACTTCCACAGCAAAGCTGTCTTTAAGCATAATTGAGAAGAGAAATATCCGAAGAATAGGTAGTCCAGCATTTAAAGAAGTTTTGTTAGCCGGGCATGGTGGCGCACGCCTGTAATCCCAGCACTTGGGAGGCTGAGGCAGGAGGATCATTGTGAGTTCAAGACCAGCCTGGGCTACAAAGTGAGCTCAAGGCCACCCTGAACTGCATAGTGAGACCCTGTCTCAAAAAGACAAAAAAAATTTTTTTTGTTTTTTTCTTACCTCCCACTACCTCTACCACCACCTTCGCCAGGCCCATGTTCAGATAGTGGTACCACTATGTGTCTCTGAAGCTTTTGGATCTGGAAAGAAATCTTATTTCCGACACCCTGATCTCTAAAGATAAGCAGTACCACCAGAGTGACCACAGATCAGCACGAGGCTGCTCCAAAGGAAGGGACAGGGTGAGGGTAGTTCAGGGATAGAAACCACTAGTGTATAGTGTCAGACAGGGAGGAGGGACAGTAATCAACAGTTGAGCCAGAACACGATAAGGGTAATAGATCAAAAAGAGGACAGACCTGCTAGGGATAGTAAAGGTTTACTGGATTTACTCCCATCAGAAATTCATCTGTATTTTCTAGTTGTCATCAGAAACCTCTCAACAACTCGTAAGTTCTGATGTATTCACTAGTCTTGGGAGGAACTGTTCAGATTTTCAGGGAAGAATGACTTTGAATCTCTGGAACAACAGCAAATCAGTAGAACAAGGTGGGAACGTGGGCCTGCTGCTTTTCTGATAAGGACAAAGGAGTCTGAAGAGCCATTTCTCTTTGCTGATCTTGAGAACATCAGCAATGAGAGAATCTCAGGGGCTGTGGGGTCCGCAGACCTAGCCCCCCTCTTAGACATTCTTTCCAAATCCATCACCCGGACAACAGTGAGTGTCTAGGATTCACTGACCCACTTAATGTGCCCCTGAAGTCTCCCAGGCTAATCCTCACAACACCAATCAGGAGTTAACATTTCATCTTCTCAGAGACCAGCGAAGAGCAAGAGCCAAACCCAGTGGAAAGAGCCAGAGATTTCAAAACCTGTGAAGCAGCCTGAGAACGAATGTCTCATCCTCCTTGACATCCACAGTCGAAGAGCTTGGGTGGGAATGACCTCCATCAATACTCTGTTCTCTTCCTTCTTAGAAGTATGGGGGAAAATTAAGGTATTATGCTACTTCAAGCTAAGGAAAGTTGCTAAACCGTATTTATAGATCCGTAATTTAAACAGCTCAAAGAGACAAGAGGTGATAAGAAGTGGTATTCAGAAATGATGAGCGGTTTCTAGAACACTCTTATCCATCTTTAACCACTTAGGCAATCTGGCTTCCAGGCCAACATGAATCAGCTGCTGGAAAAGCTACTGTCTAAGGGTACTTTTTCATTTATAAGGAGAATAGATTTATGATCTCTCAGGCCTCAGCGTTTACCTCTTGCGGAAATGGGAATCTAGGTGCAGAAAGAAGCCTGTAACTATTGGCTCCTCTTCGAACAATAAGAGACATCAGCTCCTCAGCTGACAAGGTGCTCTGGATAACATGTGCCCATGCCTGCATTTGGCTGGACCACAGAAGCTACGAGCGAGACAAAGGTGGGGAGGGTGTCGCGTGAGCCCAGGATGCTGGAAAACTACTTTCCTAAAAGCACCGACGCATGCTCAGCTCCACCTCCTCCCTCCCAAGCGAGCTGTCTCCCATATAAGGGCAGAAGGAGGCGGATGTCTGGATAACCAGCCCGCTGGGGGAGTGGCAGGGCAGCCAAAGGAAAACAACATTTCTCTTTCTTGAATTGAGGCTGCCAGGGTGAGGCCACAGAGGTAAGCCCTGGAAACTAGATGGCCCAGTCCAAAGACTAAGGACCCGAGGGAGAAAAATCCTAAGGCACCGTGCTGCTTCCCCAAGTATCTCCAGGGAAAGGAAGGTGCGGTCAGTCCTCTGCCTCGGGGCAGAGAAAAGTATGTGAGTGCTAATTGATTCCCGGACTCGGGCCCCTCCCCTGACTCCTGTAAAAGCCCTGTTTTAAAAACAAATAATCCCACTCAAGCCATCAGAATCCTCTCTGAGGGCAAAGAACGACTGATGACTGATTACAAACCCGGTCGGACAGATACATTTCTTAATGGCCACAGGTCTAGGGCCTCTCCCGTCTTATCAGACAAGCTATCTCCCAGCAAAGATACTTCCAAATTACAGACCCCAATCATCATTTTTAAATGAGTAGTGCGCGACGAGGAAGAGTCCTGTCCCCTCCTGAAGTGCCCTCCCCCTAGCACAGACACCGAGCAGAAAGCCACCCCTTCTCCTCTTGCGGGCTCCATCCCTAAACCCACCGTGTTTTATAGTGATAATCCCTGACCGACATCCTGTCCAACCCAGCAGAGCGCCCCACGCATGCCGTCTGTCTCAGCATCCTCCCTCCAGGCCCGGCGCGGTCCCACCCAGGCCCCCACCTCCGAGCCAAAGTGGCTTCCGCTCACCATTTGACTTGCGTCCCTCCCATGGTCCCCTCGTGGCTCGGCTTCAGCAAGCCTGCTTCCCCTGGCGAGGTGGGAGGCTGAGAGTCACATGGCTGCCAATTTCGGGCATGTCTCCCCGCGGGGACCCGAAGCGCGACTCCCCGGACGAGCCCACCAGCAGGGAGGCTCGCCCCGATCGCCGGAGCAAGTCGGAAGCGCGGAGGCTGGCGTCTCGGGCCCCGAGCCGGGGGCGCTCCCGGGCGCGGGGCGCGCTGTCCCGCGGCTCAGACTCTGCGGCAGCCGGGCCTGG
>NW_004955412.1:13614425-13681062 GCF_000276665.1 Chinchilla lanigera | reverse complement strand
CGTGGCGGCTCCCCTCCGACCCCTCCCTCCGTGCACCGGGTCCGGGCAGACCCCCGCCGCGCACCGCGCAGCCCGGATCCCCGCGGGCGGGGGAGGCTGGGGGGGCAGACAGGATGTCCCCAGGGACCCTGCGGGTCGCCCATCACCTCCCATCTTGCCCTCGGCCGTTTCGTGCCGCACCCACGCCCTGCATTTTGCTAGGATCTTTCGGGAGGCGGGCCAGAGGCTTACGGAGCAACAGGCGGGCAGCGAGAGCTTCGCCAGGGCGACCCCGGAGCAGCAGGGCCAGGGCGTGGAGACGCCAGGGGCTGTGTGCCCTGCCTTCCCCATCCGCAGCAGCGACAGCGCGGGGTCTCCGGGTCACGTCGGAGGCCGCAGGGATGCGGGGGTGGGGTGTGGAGGTGCAGGGATGGGGGCACCCAGCTTGCTGGGTCCCTAGGTAGCGGAGAGAGCCCTCTCCTTCCCTTCGCTCGGGCTCACTGAGGAAACGCAGAGTGCTGACTGAACACCCCAAAGGGCTGGTATTTGAAGAAAGTGGCCGAAGCAGAACGGAGAGGAAACCGGAATGGTGGAAGCGAACTATTCTCCTCTGTCTCCTCTAGAAAACAGTGACCAGTAGCCCGCGGCACCCTGATCTCCAGTGGGTCCCTGGTTCAGTCTCAGACTTCCAGCCCTGCCTGAAGCTTCCTACCCAGAGGGAGGAAGCCACAGCCTTTTCCCTCCCTGTCTCCGGGACTCAGGCAGGCACTGTTAGGCTCGGGAGAGTAGAGCGCAAGAGATCTCATTATGGAAGGGAGCATGTTGATTCTGTAGCCAGTGATAGTCCAAACAGCAAGAAAAGGAGCAACGGTTTAAGTTCCCATGAAAAGCTCACCAATGGCTTTTAATGGGTATGGGTTTCCTTTGGGGATGATGAAGATGTCTCCTAACTGGACAGAAGTAATGGCTGCACATTATGAAGGCACTCAATGACACTGAATTAAACACTTTAAAATGTTTAATGGTTAATTTTCTGTTATATGTGCTTTACAAATAGAAAGGCACAACTATTAAATGTAAAATTTTAAAGTTGAACAAGGTTCCCAGTATATTAAAATGCTGGAAAGAATGCCACATGACCTCAATAAAGTAGGAAATGGTCCATCAAAATAAGTGGGATTTTTATGAGGAAAAGAAATAGGAGCAGGATGGGCTGGGGACGTAGAGTGGTAGTACACTTGCCTCGCACGCATGGTTCAACCCCCAGCTCTGCAAATTAAGTAATTTTTAAAAAGAAAAGAAGGACGGAAGCAAAAACATATGAAATACCCATGAGGGGTAATTAGGCTTAAACAGAGCACATTATCCTAGGTTCGAGTCGGAAAGAAAAGGTCATCAGAGCATAAATTAATTATGATTCCTCCACAAAATCAAGTTAGTGAATAAGCTAATGTGATCTAGGGATGTGTTTACAGGAGCATGATTTATACCAGCCAGGAAAATCCTCTTTTTCTGCCACTCTAACTTGGCATTGGTCGGGCTTTTATTAGCACACCGTGTCCTGTTCTGGTCTCTGCACTTGGCTGTAAGGAAAACAGCCTCTGCTAAGGTCACGGACGGCATTTGCTCACTCCAGGGCATGGTAACTACCATAATTCCCAGGCCTACAAATGCACATCGGGAACACTAACTCTTCAGTCAGCTCTGCTCAAGCTTCTCTCCTGCTGTGAGCTTTACACAGCCTTCTTGGGCCATAACTTAAAAGAGTTACACTGGGGCCCTAAGACAGTGCAAGGGCGCTGGCTGTCATAAACACCGGCAGCTGCATGAGGGCTGGGCTCTGACAGGTCCGACTCATGCCCCCATGTGGTCACACTGCGGCTCTGCACAGTTTTCCCATAAGCAAAATTCACCAACGCCCTACCCCACCCTGTAAACGCAAAGCCTGGGATACTGCCTAGCACTAGCTCTTTAAAGTCAAGCATCAAATGACCGGAAGAAAATGAGGTAGGTGCCTTATGTCTTTTTGTGTTGCTACTTGAAGTGGTGAACCCCGAGACTCCCCCCGGACTCCCCCGAGAACCTCAGCTTTCAGCCAGGATTCTGGTGGTAAAGAATCTGAGGCCGCAGTTACCTGGAGCAGCTGGACTCGCACGGGGACCGCTGCTGCTCTTCATACTGCTGCACCAGCGCCCGCACACTCCAGTACGGATTCTCAATCTCCTCGTCCATGCTGCTGTTCCTACAGCCAGGGGCACCAGCAAAGTAGAGAGGGTGTCAGTGCTGCGGTTTAGCCAGCTCTACTACTACTGAGGTACTGCCAATTCTACGGACATTGTAGGTAAGAAGTAAGGCAAAACCTGCTTCAGAGACACTTGAAACCTGGTACAGAAGGAAGACACAAAAACGTTTTGCTCATCCCTGTAACACCTTGGGGTGACACTGTTCCTCAGCGGATACACAACCCCAAAGCACTTCTTGCCATGACCCCCCAGAACAGCTGGGCCTTCTGGATTTCAGGGTAGGGGCTCCCCCGAAGCAAGCACACGCTGCCAAAGATATGCATTTGAAATTTGAGTCAGGCATGGTGGGGCATGTCTGCAATCCCAGCACTCGGGAGGCTGAAGCAGGAGGATCACTGCAAGTTTGAGGCTAGCCTGGGCTAGTGAGTTTAAGGCCAGCCTGAACTAAATAGTGAGATGCTGTCTCAAACACACACATGCGCGCGTGCAAACTGGGGCAGGAAAAAAAGAAATAGCTTTCACTTATGGTTCTTTTACATTCTGTTACTGCAGAATAAGCCCTCCCCAGCCTCCATTCCGTGTTCTTTCCCACAACATGGGGCTGTTTGGGTGGTATTGTTATCTACTGCATGGTATCAGAAAGTACCAAAGAGGGGCCGGGGATATAGCTCAGTGGCACAAGTGCCTGCCTGGCAAGTGTAAGGTCCTGAGTTCGATTCCCAGCACCAGAAACAAAGAAAATACCAAAGAGAGAGATCGGCTCCCATCCCCAGGTTTTTACCCTTACCTCTGTCTGTATCGGAAAATATCCCGCCCGGAGCGTGACACGTCATGACACACGTCAGCCAGAGCAGCAGCTGCTCCCTGGGCCACCGCAGTGGCGCAGTGCGGCTGGTGACTCTGCAGCAGGGGTCTGGAGGCCTGTGCTTGGCTCGCCGTCCCGCTAGAAGCGGGTTTGAAATGAGCTGCCAAGGCCAGCACCAGCCTCATGACAGACTTTAGGTTTCCCTCCACAATATCTGAAGGAGAGAAGAGAACAGCAGTCCTGAGAGAAAAGCAGAGGCTGAGGACGCGTGCGTTGGTATGCGTTGCTGGCGAGACGGGCAAGCAAGGCAGTCAGGGTCTCTGTCCTCACACAGGTACGTTCAAGGAGGGAGACGGGAGATTTTTTTAAAGCAAGTATAATAAAGTGCGACGCTGTTTAGACAAGAGAACTACAAAGTCTTTGGGAGCTCAGCACAGAGATGTCTTACGGGACCGGGGAAATATTCCTAAAGGAAGCAAGTTTTCAGCTGACACCAGATGGATGAATAGTGGCTCATTAGATATGCGGAGAGAAGGGGAAAATGAACAGTAGGTTTGAAGGTCTAGAGATAAGAAAGCCTGACATACGAGAGCTACCCTGTCCCATGTGAGAGCCATGACACGGGGCTGTGGAGCACTTAAAACGTTACTGTCCTGCCAGGCATGGTGGCACACGCCTGTAATCCCAGCACTCAGGAGGCTGAGGCAGGAAGATTGATGTGAGTTCAAGACCAGCCTGGGCTACAAAGTGAGCTCAAGGCCAGCCTGAACTGCATAGCGAGACCGTGTCTTAAAAAAAAAAAAAAAAGACAAAAAATTTAAAAATAAAATAAAATGTCACTGTCCTGCACACTGTGCTACAGATTAGTACTTAACACACACAGAGGGATGCAAAATATCTCATCAGACAGCCTAGAACACAGAATACTCAATAACTTTATATTGCTATCATGAAGTATTATTCTGGATATATTGTTAGAATATTATTAAAATTAATTTCGTCTGTTGCTTTTTTGTAACATGGCTATTACAGACTTTTAAGTTACCTGTGTCAGGCACACTGTACATCCGTGGTGGAGAAACTAAAAGAAAGTCAGCATAGCCAGAGCACCAGGTCCAGGGGAGAAGGAAAGATGAGGCTGCCGGGGTAGGAATCAAAGGTGGGTCATTTAGGTGGGGGAGCCACAGGAACGCCCTGGAGTTCATGCTATGGGCCTTCACTTGCAGAGCAGCACAAGCATGTGTACTCTTACCTCATGCTGGCTGCAGTGTGCAAAGCAAAAAGGAGGGACAAAACTCACTGCAGCAGGATTAATTAGGAAACTTGCATTTCTCCACGTAGAAGAAAACGATGCCCCGAATGGCACTGTTCCCTCCAAATAGCTGACTTTACTGGGCCAGATCCCTAAGCTCACTCCACATGGGGACCAGAACAAAGACATCTGTCATTCTAAATTCTGCCCTAGGACAAAAAAAGAAAGCAGACCAAAAAAAAATGTGATAGATCTGGTGAATATAAATGAAAAGAGATGGGTAAAATTCTGTCTCTTTTTTTTTTTTCTTCTGATACCAGGAATCGAACTCATGACCTTGCGCTTGCCAGGTAGGCGCTGAGCTAAATCCCCAGCCCCCAAATTCTCTTTGTTTGGCTTCAAAATCTCTCAGATATGCAAAGCGTGGAGAAGAGTTATTTGATGCGTTTTACCAGATGCTCTCCACAGTGAGTACTGGCCCACCCAAATGATCCAGCACAGGGAACACAATGATCCCACCTGAAAGGAGAGTCCTTTTTGCTCTCATTCGCAGCAGACCCGCATGCAATAAGACCCAGAACCCGAAGACAGAACCAGATCTAGGCAGTTCTAGAGAAGCAGTCAGAGGACAAGGGAGCCTACGCCTTCCCAGGACACCTCTACTGCTCCTGCCTCGGAGCCTGGCAAATCTGCCTGGTTCATGCCACCACTAAAGACAGGATATGCAGCAGTTATGGAGCCCTTTTCGTCCTGCTTGGACTGTTCTGATACCAAAAAGAGAAAAGCTGTAAAATCTTCCTTCTAGAAAACTGGATGAAAAAAGCATAGGTTATGCCAATTTGAAATAATACTTAGTCATTTAACTCAAGGAACTTGAAAAAATGTAATCTGTCTTCATTTTTGATAACTTAAATGAGACACTGTAAAATTAATATCCCAATTTTGTCATTTCTTCTCTTATCATTAATTTTCCCACACACACTCAAGTACATCTGTATTCAATTAAAATGCATGGAGAACTTCTATCTCCATCTGGATTTCCAAAGCACTCAGATTTTGATAATCACTCCATCCCAACAGAAAAAAACTGGGAAAATGATACAAGGTCATGGGCCTGATCCTACTCCACTCTGCTCAGAGCCCTTGGCTACATAACCACTGGCATTTCTGACACGGTAAAGACCAGTGAGGCTGAACAAATTCATCAACCAAGGATGTGAGAGGAGCAGGGCGTGGTGGCACACTCCTGTAATCCCAGCACTTGAGAGGCTGAGGCAGGAGGATCATTGCAAATTTGAGGCCAGCCTGGGCTACAAAATGAGCTCAACGCCAGCCTGAACTGCATAGTGAGACCCTGTCTCAAAATGATAAAACAGAACAAACAAAAAAAGGGTGCGAGAGGCTGACCTTTAGCTGAAGTCTGGTGCATACGAATCTTTTTGGAGGCCACAAACTGTAGCACTTTCTCCACATTATTCCTCATCTCTTGTTGGTTACTAGGACTCAGCTGTACCCCACTCAGCTTTTCTCCTGCTGTGAAGATAGAGAAAATATATTACAGGGAGGAATATTTTCAACATGTCACGGCAGCCAATACAAAAACACAGGAAGGGAGTTTTGATATGAAAACTAAAATTATCCCTAAATATACAAGTGAGATAAGTCCTGCTGTTTGTAATTTGGACGGGGAAGAGGAAAATGAGAAGCCTTGTGGAGGGTCTTTTCATGACCTCGGTCCTGGGGAGTTATCGTGTGCACACTTCAGCAAACATCCCACTGTGTGTCAGGCGTCATGACGGGCACCAGAGCATACCGAGCAGGTAGCATCTGCTCCCTCAGAGCTTACAGCTGTGCACAGCAGAAAACAACCACGCTGACAAGCCAGTGTTCCGCCTCAGGTAACGGTAAGCACAAGGGAAAGCGGAAAGGAGTGACCACGGCCTCTCTGGGAATGTATCTGTGCAGAGCTGAATAAAACAGGAAATGTTAAGATTTCAAGGGGAACCATTCCAGCCTGGGGAACCACAGTACAGACCCAACGTTGGGCGTGAGCTCAGTGTACGTGAGGAAGAGCAACAGCGGCAGTGTAGCTGGGTGAGTGGGCGAGGAGGTGAGGCCGGGCAGAGGCCGGAGAGGCAGGCAGGCAAGTGAGCCGCAATGAACTACTTGAAGTCTAAGTGCAACGAGGAGGCAAGTTTCAGGCAAAGGATTAGCGTTCTTCAGTTTGTTTCTCAAGGTTGACTCTGTGTGGATGTAGATTATGCGAGAGAAGAAAGAGGAAGACGATGAAAATAGTCAAGGCAAGAGGTAACGATGGTTTGGGTTAAAGTAGAAGAGGATGACTGGTGAGAAGTCAGATACTGATTGTGATCTCAATGTAACCCACACAGTACATGCAAAGGATTAGATAGGATACAAAAGGAAAAGAAAAGAATTAAGAACAACTTCTAAGGGTTGGGGAGGTAGCTTGCCTACCCAGGTGCGGTAGCGCACACCTGTAATCTCAGCACTCAGAAGGCTGAGGCAGGAGGATTACCACAAGTTCGAGGTCAGCCAGGGCTACATAGTGACTCAAGGCCAGCCTGAACTACACAGTGAGACCCTGTCTCAAAAAAAAAAGAAGAAAGTACTTGCCTAATATTTGTGAGGCGCTAGCTTCGATGGCCAGCCAGTGTTAGAAGAGAAAATGACATCTAAGTGTCCTGTTTTAGTGGCTGAGCAGATGATAATGTAAAACATTCCTCAGATGAAGAAACCCGGAGGATGAGGCATTAGCGTGAGGAAGGAAATCAAAAGTTCTGACAGCTAGGCATGGTGGCACACACCTGTAATCCCAGCACTCAGGAGGCTGAGGCAGGAGGATCATTGCAAGTTCAAGGCCAGCTTGGACTACAAAGTGAGCTCAAGGTCAGCCTGAACTGCATAGTGAGACCCTGTCTCAAAAAGACCCAAAAAAAGACAAAAAAAAAAAAAAAAAAAGTTCTGATGGGGACATGTGAAATTAGCACTGCATATTAGATACCCAAGTAGAGATTCTGACTAGGAAATCAGATATTCATGTCTAGAACTCAAGGAAAAGTTAACGACTAAACATACAAATTTGGGTAGAGACCTTGAAGTTATTTTTATATTGCAAATTCCTAATTTAAAATCGTGTTTAAGGGCTGGGCATGTGGCTCAATGGTAGAGCACTTGTCCAATACACACCTGGTCCTGGGTTCAACCCCCAGCACCTTGAAAGACAGAGAGAAAGACTGGCTGCCAAGGGCTGGGGAGGTAGCTTGAGAGAGAAAGAACAGTGGAGAGAAAGAGAGAATGAACAAACTGTTTGAAAATCTGGGTTTTGGGAAAATAAGAACATAGATTCATATTGTTTCTAGATGTACATTTCCAAGCATGTCTAGGAAGAACTGCTAATACTAGCTGCCTCCAGAAAGGAGAATCAGTAGCCGGTGGGGAGGTACAGGTGGAAAAAAGGCTTTTAACTTCATATCCTTTAGGATTTCCTACCAGAAAAACAGGCTCCGTGTATAACTTATTTAAATAGGTGAAAAATTAAGTGTTTAAAATGGACTTTGGAATTAAAGCCAGTCTAGGTTTATACTTCTACTTTAGCAATTACAGTTGTGCAACCTTGTAAAGTTGCTTAATCTCTCTAGACTTCATACCATGAGCAAAACTGCAGTGCAGGTTGAGCATTACTAATCAGAAGATTTCAGATTTTCAGGTTAGCAACGCTCTCTTCAAATATTCCAAAATCCAAAAGTTTCACACATTTCTAGCAACATTTGGCATAAGGGATACCCAATCTTTGTGCTTACCCACACCAAAAATAAATCAAAATAGTGTGCTTAACTTTTTCTTTCTTTCTTTTTTCTTTTTGAGACAAGGTCTCGCTCTGCAGTTCAGGCTGGCCTTGAACTGACTTTGTAGCCTGAACTGGTCTAAAACTCGCAATGATCCTCCTGCCTCAGCCTCCCAAGTGCTGGGATTACAGGTGTGCGCCACCACCATGCCTGGCTCTGTGTGCTTAACTTCTTTGCTTGACACTATGTACTACTATTTACTCAATAAATTTATTTATTTGTACAAATCTTCTTTTAAACTTGTTTCCTGAAAGTGGAGACAATAGTATCTGTTTGCCAAGGGTGTGATGATTAAATGAAATTAAACCAAGTAGAAAGTGTTCAATGCTGGCATCTGTGGACACTGTCATCATCACTACAAACGCAAGCTCTGATGAACTCAACAGCTGTCCTTACAAGGGGCTCAAGGCTAGGCAAAGTGCAAAGCTTGCTTCTTCTGTACTTCCTGTACCCCCACGTCCCTCAAGGAGTCTAAAGCAAAACCAGCTGACTAATAAAGTTTTCAGTGCCTGTAATGTGCACCTGGTTAGGGATTGTGGGAACAAAAAGAATTGTACTGAACACACACTTAAAAAACTCTGCCTCTAGGGAAGCCATAGGTAAGTAAACAAATGATTATGACTACCACTCAGTGAAAAAAATAGCAACAGAACGATGGACACATGCTATGGAAATAAGGTATGACACTATCTAGTAAGAATGGCTCCAGGGTTTCACAAGGGAAAAATCCTTGCATGAAACAAATAGTAGTATCCTAGAGGGGTCTTTGTGCTGATAACAAACGTAAAGGGGTCCTTTTCTGCTTGGCTACTGCTTCCTTTCCTGGTTTTGGTTTAGACATCAGGTCTCCTGGTGGGCTTCCGCGTGACGTCATTTCTTTTGGCAGGCTTCAGTTTAGACATCAGTGCTTCCAGGGAGCCGTCCCTGAACCCTAACCCTGGACAGAGTGTCCCTTCCATGTACTCCTCTCTGCATCCATCCTACTGAAGTTCTAAGTATGTAATGGAATTGACTTTACTCTCCAGTCTTTCCACTTAAGACTGGGGCTCCTGAGAACATAAACTGTGCCTATCATATTCTTAAACAATATAGTACCTGCCACCCAGTGTTTAGTAAGCAATAAATAAACAGATGAACGCTGAGCAAATTTTGGTTTTGTTTTATTTTATAGTCCTGGGGATTGAATCCAGGGCCTTCACACCGAGCTATATCCCAGCTTCCCTTTTATTTTTTATTTTGAGACAGGATCTTGCTAAGTCACTAAATTGCTCAGACTAGACTTGAACTTGCAATCCTCCTGCCTCAGCCTCCCAGAGTGCTGGGATTACAGGCATATCCCACCATGTCCAGCTTGAGCAAGTATTTTAAGTCTTCTCTGCTTCCATTGCCAGATAGTCTAAAAAAGAAACAACCTGCTTTGAAGGGCATATAGAGGATAGCAGTGATCACATTCTGGTCTACAGTAGCATCAGAGTCCAGGACCAACTGACCAACAATCTCGATGAGATATGCCAGGATCACCCCATCCCGGAGATCCTGTCGCAGGTCCTGTACAGGCTTCACCGATGGCCTCTTCTTCAGCTGTGCATTCACCCAGGCCACATAGGCCTGCAGCTGTTGCTGGAAAATAAAAGGAGAAAATAAAGACAAGTGGTGTATTACTTTCACTTTTTATCTTATACCTCTAAGGCAGCATGAGAGATTAGAGTATGGAGGACAACCTACATCCAGAAAGAGAAGGTGTTTTTTTTTTTTAAATTGAGTTTTATTTTTGGTCTTTTTGAGACAGGGTCTCACTATACAGTTCAGGCTGGCCTTGAGCTCACTTTGTAGCCTAGGCTGGTCTCAAATTTACAGTGAGCCTCCTGCCTCAGCCTCCCGAGTGCTGGGATTACAGATGTGTGCCATCATGCCTGGTGAGGAGGTTTTAAGGAAAGAAGAAAAAAAAAAAAAGCATCAGGGTCAGACCCAGAGCATGCCCTAAAATTCTCCGGTTTTATACTAGTCTCTGGGGATCATATAAGCTCTGACTCGGTGGCACTGTAGACAAAGATAAGGAGGTGAGTGTTTCACCGACTGCGACTTCTGCTTTTCTCGAGCTTTGCTCTATCGACAGAGATGACGGGTAGCCCCAGGACCCCAGCCAGTTTTCAGGTGTAACCACTGTTGCCAGCAGCTCACCAAGCTTTTCAGTAACAACCTCTCAGGGTGCTGTACGTACAACAGACTGTGATACTCATACAAACGATCTTGCCGAGCCAGAGATAAACAATAACCCAAGCTCAGAGCTCTCGCATAGCTGCTTTCTTCAGAATGAGATTTATATAAAACCATCTCACGGTCAACCCAAGATTTACTCTCCTAAAACCATAATCCTAGGATTGCTGCAGAGTTAGTTTTAATCCCTGCTTTATGTTGTCAAAGAAGATCCGGTTACCTAAAACCGACACAAAGAAGGAAAAAGGAAAGGTAAGGTGAGCAGAGTCACTGCAGACTGTTACTTCAGACGAAGTTAGGGTCCTGTTTTATCAGAGAACCGTCAGGCATCTACGCAGACATGTAACTCATCCCAACCCTGGAACAGCCTTACATATCCCATGCTGTCCACTGAACAGAACCTGTTCTCGGATGTTTTATTCTGAGGACTTGGTCAGAAAATGGGCACTAATTTCTAAGTAGCACATGAACAACGCCCTGGTCCAGACAACAGCTGTGTGTGGTTTCTATAGCAGCCCGAGACCCTAACTTAAAAATTAAATTCAAAGGCTAATTGTATTAAATTATAATTTGGTTGACATACAGTTGATTTCTAAATCCTAAGTACTTGCTTAATGAAATGATGTTGAATTATTTCCCGGTAAATTACACGGTGGCTGCTTCCTGAGCTTAAATTAAATCTTCATTACTTTCATTCTGTCAATTTATGCATGTAAATAAAATCATTTTTTTGTGCTAAGGCAATAATCTATTGGCTACTGACAAAAGATAGGAAATGCGATAGTCAGGAGAGTGGGGAGGTCTAACGTTACTGAGTACCTACCATGAACTAAACACTATTTTTGTTGTTTTTTACATGTTTAACAAGTAAATGAATATACCTGTCACAGGACCTGACACATTTTTTTTTTTTTTTTTTTTTTTGGTCTTTTTGAGCCAGGGTCTCACAAGGCAGTTCAGGCTGGCCTTGAGCTCACTTTGTAGCTCAGGCTGGTCTCAAACTCCCAACGATCCTCCTGCCTCAGCCTCCCAAGTGCTGGGATTACAGGCAAGTACCACCACACCTGGCTGCAAGTGATGTTTACCAAATGGTCAACACTACTGTCATCACCACCATCATTCAATTCAATTCTCAAAAAAAGCAGTAGAGAGTATTATCTCCACTTTATGGATGAAGTTTGGAGAGGTTATGTAACCTCTCCACTGTTCCGATAGCTAGAACATAGCGGACATGTTATTAAAACCCAGTAAATGTTGTGCAAGCATTTGCCAAGGGCCTCCTGCTATCCAGCTCACTGCTAGAACAGACATGGCCGCATCTTCTGCCTAACATGGGCCAGGTGCCTACTGCTAAGGGCAATCTAAGCTGTGTAAGGCTCCAAGGTCTACGCCCACCTTATAGCCAAAGCACTGCCTGAAGCAGACCAGGCAAAGGGTGCTCTGGACTGAACCACTCTTGTCTGAGGAAAAGGAATTAAGACCAGAAAAGGCATTAAAAGTAACAGTTCTGCCTATAAGCTCAACATTCTTGGAGGACTGCATGATGAAGCTCAGCCTGGTCAACTTAGCAATTTAGTGAGATTCTGTCTCAAAATAAAAAACAAAAAGGGCTGGTGATTTAGCTCACTGTGCAGAGTGTGAGTTCAATCCCCACTACCACATGCAAAATAAATAAAAATAAATTATCAGGGATGACTGAAAAATGTGGTGGAAGTTGAAAGTTAAAACCTTCATTACAGTAAAAGACACACTGCCATTACCCGCCCCATATTCCCCTTGCCTTTGAAGATTTACCACATTTATACATTATCCCATTATTCTTGCCACTTTTGTGTTTGTTTTGCTTTTTGGGGGACAGGGTTTCACTACGTGTAGTCTATGCTGGCCTTAAATTCACTATGTAGCCCAGGCTGGCCTCAAACTCATGGTGATCCTTCTGTCTCAGCCTCCTGAGCGCTGGGGTTATAGGTATGTGTCACCACACCTTGCTCTTGCCACTTTCTGAAGCAGTTCTGGAAGTCCTCGTTAGTGTCATTATGAAGTGTGATTAAAAATGTGCTGAATAACCCTGCTGTGTGAGACGCAATGTAAAAGCAGGCTTGTAAGAACACTGAGGTGTGTCCTCATTCACATTATTCACCAGATCTGTCTGACTTCTGGCTCTACCCCAGGTCAAAATAATCGTGTAAGGTAAGTGTTTTGAATTGATTCAGGACACTGAAGTAGCCACAACAGCACAACTAAAGATAGTCACACAGGACTTACAGACCTGCTTTGGAAAGCGGCAAGAGCGCTGGGGTGTGTGTGTGAGGGACAGTGATGTGTCTTTAACTGTAATTATTTTATTTAAATGCACCGCATATTTTTCAATTCCACCATATCCTGAATATCCTAAGCAATCTGCCTGTATCTAATTCCCCCTCCATTCACCCTCCACACATTCCTGCCTAAAACCCATCACTGGTCTCACACTGCACTCAAAATAAAATCCAACTTCCTCACCACCATTTAAGTCTGCCACATGCAGCCCTTGCCTCTTCTCCAGCTTCACCCACTCATCCTCCACACAGCCCGCCGTGTCCCGGAAGGACCCAGCCACTCCCCTGCCCCTACCTGCTTTCTCTTCGAAAGCCTCAGCCCAAGCATTGTCGTTTAGAGAAAGCCCTCTCTAACCCTCCCACCTACCTCAGACTTCCCTAAAAGGACTATGTGGCAAGGCATCCAGTTACACAAACTTGCGTGCCAGCCCCACGGCTGTACAAAGAGCCCCCGTGGCTGCAGGAGGCTTGCAGAAAAAAAAGGGAAGAGAAGGAGAAAAGCTCGCAGACTGTAGCAAGAAGCGATGGGGTGTACAGGTGTGATGAAAGTATGAACCCAACCCAAAGACAAGCTTCAGGGGGATTCCTAAAGGAGCAGAGGAAGCAAAGAGGATAGCAAACTCAAAAGCGCTAAGGTCTGAAAAATGCTGCATGCTGGGAGTCACAGTAGCTAGAACGCTTGGACTCTTAGAGTAACAGGGGCTCAAAAACTATTTGTGAATATTTGTGAATCAGTGAATCATTTGTCACATCTCATGAAGCCAAGACCTAAGATAATGCAAAAGTTAACCATGCAGGAGCAGGCGAGCCCAAGTACTTCTCATTAGGACAAGATAATTTCTACTGAAGTAGGCAAAGCCTTCCCCTGGCTGTAGAACAGAGGTAAACTGTCTGTGATGCAAAGCTGATTAGAGATTCCTAATGGTGCTTTCCATGCACATTAATCACAGCTCTCAGGATTGCGCAGCATAAATGGTAAGTCGCTGCTTTCCTGCAAACACTCTGTCACAAAAGCTGCACTATGTCCTTTAAACACATTTTCTCTGTTGCTCATCTACCAGGAAGACGTTACCGTATCCATATTGCTGCTTGGAAACTGAGACTAAAAATCCGATGAAATACTTGTTCAGGGTCACCCAGATAGTAAACCATGAATTCGAGATGCAGATCTATCCCCCAAGGCCATGTTCCTTCTGCACCTCAATGAATGTATCTCTGAGTTTTAAATGACTTCACTAAAATTATCAGCATGCCCTGTAGTGTAAACCTCCTCCTCCACTGCATTCCATGCTTTAGTCCCATTTACCATATTCTACACTACGTGACCGTCTACTGCTCAAAATGCAGTTCCTGGAGCAGCAGCAAGAGCACCACCAGGGGGCCTGGGAGAAACACAGACTTCCCAGGCTCCTCCCCAGCCCTACCAAAGCAGAACCCCTATTTTAAAACAACGCCCTAGTGACTTCTGCACGGTTATAAGTGAGAAACGCTGTCCACTGTCCGACACCTGACTGCACATCCAGGTAACCAAGAAAGCTCTTCAAAAATAGACCTTACCCCAGAATATATCAAATTTCTCCCCATGATTCTTGTAGAACTGAGTTCAATCTTTTTCTAGTTAAATGTCCCCTTTCCCTTAGCCAATGTGTTCACATACCTGGTTACCCATCAGAATCACCTGGGAAGCTTAAAAGCAAAAACCCTAATACTTCCAGGGTCCTACCCTAGATAAGTAGAATTTCTGAGGGTAAAGCCCAGATGTATCAGTATTCATCAAGTGCTCCCAGGTACATGCAGAGATGTGAGACAATGTGAACCATTCTTTACATGAAATGGCGACAAGTATTATGTTCCTCTGGTCTAATCTGAAATTATGATGCTTAGAACCTAATACAAAACTTTGTAGGTGAACATGTAAGAAATAAAAATTTAGGGCTGGGCATTGTGGCGCACGCCTGTAATCCCAGTACTTGGGAGGCTGAGGCAGAAGGATCACTGCGAGTTCGAGGCTAGCCTGAGCTATAAAGTGAGTTTAAGGTCAGCCTGAACTGCACAGTGAGACCGTGTTTCAAGGAAAAGAAAAGAAAAGAAAAGAAAAGAAAAGAAAAGAAAAGAAAAGAAAAGAAAAGAAAGGAAAGGAAAGGAAAGGAAAGGAAAGGAAAGGAAAGGAAAGGAAAGGAAAAAAGAAAGAAAGAAAGAAAGAAAGAAAGAAAGAAAGAAAGAAAGAAAGAAAGAAAAAGAAGGAAAGAAAGAAAGAAATTTAAAGTGGTCAGTTTTCAAAACAAAGTAGCTAACTTTGAGTGGAAAATTACTAGCAGTTAAAATTGCCTAACAGCCTGCAGACGTGACAAAGTCCACGCATCTAGAAGGACCCTAAGCAAATGGGACCTTGAGGGAAGAGAAACCTGTGAGACAGTCTTTCCTAAAAAATGCAGGCATCGGTGGGGAAAGGAGAAAAGACCTCAGACAATGTGAGGAGACACTGTACACCCCGTAATAATCAGCCATTGAGGAGCCAGGGGAGGGACCCGTGTCCTAGGACATAAATCGCTTGCTGCAGCTACCCCAGCTATGCCTCCCTCCCGACACCCTATCTTCAGGAGTGACACTAAGGTCCCAGTTTCACTCTGCTTCGTGTCTCTGAGTCCCCTCCTTGGGTCTGGGCAGGTGAGTTACGTCTGAGAGATGTAAAGCGTTCTCGTTCAGGATATTTTTCTTTTTCCTTCTGTGGTCACTAGACCATTTTGTTGACTCACCCCGAGGAGTCATTCGTAATCTCTAATTATTGTTTTTTAGTTTATTAACTTTTCACTGCAAAATAATTTCAGTCTTACGAAAAGTAACAATGGAAAGCGTGTTCTGCGACATCCATTACCAACCAACCAAAAAGTCTGCATCTTAGGTAATCAAGGTACAATGATCAAAACAGGAAACTAATGCTGACCCGGCACCACTAATTGGAGATTTTATTCAAGTTTTGTTTTTGTTTTTAACTGATACATAAAATGTGTACCTACTAGTAATATTCAACACGTGTACCTTGGGTAATGTTTATAACAGGTCAAACACAAAAGATTTCCTCAGGCATTTATCATTTTTTATGGTTTATTTAAATTCCCCCAACTGTCCCATTGAAGTCCTTTTTGTGGTCCATTACCCAGTCCAAAAATCTCATACTGCATTTGGTTGTCTTGTCTTGTCTTTCTTTTTCTTTTTTTTTTTTTTTTTTTTTTTTTGAGACAGGGTCTCACTATGCAGTTCAGGCTGGCCTTGAGCTCACTTTGTAGCCCAGGCTGGTCTCACACTTGCAGTGATCCTCCTGCTTCAGCCTCCCCAGTGCTGGGATTAGGTTGTCTTGTCTTTCTGCTCTCCTCTAATATGGGAGAGTTCCTCAGTTTTTCTGTCTTTCACGACCTTGACAATTTTTGAAAGCATTCTCAGCCAGGTATCATGTTTATCCCAAAAGAAGACCTGACAAGGAAAACAAGCACTGGCTGGCAGAAGGTTATACCTCACTATTCTTTTGCTCAGTGGTTACCCTGTAAAGGCAGATAAGGCAAGGATAGGGTGACTGGGGCTGGCACTTTTGAACTCAGTTTTCAAGGCTATAGGTCTTATTTTCAGGAAAATACAGTATTTTCTCATAACCCTCAATTTGGCAATACCTTAAGTATCCTTGTAAGTAAATTTGAATGCTTTTTTCCCAAGAATATTGTGCCATTCTGAGTACATCGTCTCAAAAGCCACGTGATGCCTGAATGTTACATTATTGGTGACGTTAACTTTGATTGCTTCCTCAAGGTAGTGTTGGTCAAGTTTTATTTACTGTAAAGCTGCTATTTCCTCCTTTTTAATTAATAAATATCATGTGGTAAGATGCTCCAAAACTATGAAAATAATCTTTTTTTCATCATTACTTTCCCCGTCCATTTTAAGTTTAATACCACTGATTTTTCTTTCCTGGGGCAATTACATGTTTCCTACATGAAGATTTTCTAATTCCACCATTAATTCTCTATATATTAATTGGAATTCTTACTGTGAGGAAGAGCTCTCTCCTCTTTTATAACACTAATTTGTATATTATATTCAATACACATATAAGTCTATTTTAATAAATAGATCTGTAATATACATAACACTAAAAATTACAAAAAATCATCTGTATCCTGTGAAAATATGTATATAGACAATACAGAAATAACTATCTTGCTTAAAGTTCTCTTTTAAAATGTTACACAAAAAATTTAAAATCAAAGCCATGCATACTATTGTAGTATGACAGTCATGACGACATTTTTGTGACATACTTCAATTTCCATTTAGACATAGCATAGCTCTTTTAATCAGTCATCTCTATCTAATACATAAGAAGCTTAACCTAAACTCACTGACCTTTAATGGGACGTCACTGAAGAAATTTGTGATACTGTCTGCACTGCTAATGTCCAGGCATCTCTAAGTATAGTGGCACATACACAGAATAAACGTCACCCAAGTTTTTGTTATTATTACTGACTGCTGACCTCATGTTGGCTCTACGTGAAGCTCCTAGCACAATTAATTGGAGCACAAAATGACTGACTCTGAAAGAAAAGGTCTGTCGCCATAATCAATCCCACTTTGACATTTTAGGAGACGGTACACCTGGAAGGCAGAAACACATTTAATACCTGCTTAAAGCTCTTGACATTTTGTAACTTTAGAATTATTTGTATTTGTATTGGTCCCGTTTGCAGTTCACAATGATTACACTCCTCTTGGAGAGCTGGTACACGGGCAGAACGCACCGTAATTCCTTCTCTTTCATCGCCTTCCCGTCCTCCCTTTCCTCCATCTCTGTCTCCCTCCCTTTTGCAGAAGATCTATCTCCCTCTTCCCATTATCTAGCTTTTATTTTGAAGAGCTCTTCCTTCATTTATTTACTTATATCAGTATGAGCACCTGGGTATTTTTTTTATTTGTTTATTCAATTATTATATTACTGCATAGCTTACTCTAGATTTGATGACTGGGATGCCTTCATCTTGGTTCCTGTACTCTTACCACAAGTTCAGGTCATTTTTTGTTAATTGTGGTTGTAAAATGTAACGCAAAGGTTAGCGCCTTAACTGTGCATATACAGCTTAATAGCGTTAAGTGTACGGTATTCACAGTGTTGTGCAATGAATCCACAGAGCTTTTTCATTTTGCAGCACTAAAATTCTGTATCTTTTAAACAACTCTGCATTTCCAGGATTACACACGCACTCACGCACACATGATGCAGGCACACACGCACACCATCGTGGTATTGGAAATTGAGCCCGGGACCTATGCACTGAGCTATATCCCTTGCCTTCTTATAATTTTTATTTTGAGACAAGATTTTACTGTTGTTAAATTGACCAGGCTGAGCTTGAACTTATGACCCTCCTCTTCCTTTTCATATGTATATGTACACACATAATGTGGTTAGCTATCTTGATATAGAGACATACGTATACATTCCACATATATATTATGTACATATATAATGTACACTATATATGCTTACATACATATATTATGTACACATATATATATATGCTTACAAGTATATAATTTTTTTTGAGACAGGGTCTTGCTATGTAGTTCAGGCTGGGATTGAACTCATTATGTAGCCCATGCAGGCCTCCAACTTGAACTGATCCTCCTGCCTCAGCCTCCCAAGTGCTGGGATTACAAGCGTGCACCACTACATCCAGCCACAAGTATATAATTAACATAGTAAATATTCTTTCACGTGGGATACTATATATGGGTATTTAGATTGTTCTGTAATTACAAACAATGCTGCAATAAGAACCTCTCTGTACACACATATCTTCATGTTGACTGAGGTTTTCGGGGTAGATCCTGAAAGGTAACATTGCTCTGTCAAAGAACAAGTGATTATGTGATTTGTTAGATATTGCCAATGTATGTGTTATGTACACATAACAGTTATATGTTATGTACCTGTACAAACTTCCCACAAGGAATGTAATCATTATGTACTGCAAAGATGTACTAATAAAGAATAAAAACTGAAAACAAAATTTTATATCACTACCATTTTTGGCCATCAATACTTCCCTACAAATTATCCATTCATCAAAGTTTTGTTTTGTTTTGTTTTTGAGACAAGACCTTACCATGTAATTCAGGCTGGCCTTGAACTCACTCTGTAGCCCAGACTGGCCTTGAACTCGTTCGTGGTGATCTTCCTGCCTCAGCCTCCCATGTGCTGGGGAAATAGCTCTCACACCTGGCTATTTTATCAAAAATTTTAAATGTTTTGCATAGAGGCCTGGAAAGTCTCTTTTAATTATTTTTCATACTTCAGTGGTTACTTTTCCATTGCCATCTCTCATTTTGTATATTTGTGCTTTCTCTCCTTTTTCTTCTTGATCATGTGGTTTGTCTATTTTGGTGATTTTACAAATAAAAAAAAATCCTTAAAAACAAAGCTCTTTCAAGAATTATTGGGCAGCCAACTCAGGACCCCTCCTGTCTCTCAGGAGCTATTCCTATTCCCCATTCCTATTTTTCATTCTTTTTCACCAATAAATTTTCCTACTCTTAACCTCCAAAAAAAAAAAAAAAAAAGAAAGAATTATTGCTTCCTGGTCTAACAATGATACCTAAACTAAAACCAAACACAGTACTTTGATTATAAAACCAGACACTCTGCTTCTTTTTTAAAGATATTTCACATTTTTTTCTCCTTTTCAGGTTTTTGTTGTTTTGTTTTCTTCGTCATCACCACCCATGGCTGCCTCACACTAAGTTGTCAACTAAACTTTTAACATGTTCTGCTGCTAAGCCACATCTCTTTCATCTTCACACTTGTAAAATTGGCTTTTTCATCCATGTTTACCTTTAAGAAATGTTAACTTATTAGATTTTGTCTCACAAGATCCTGTCACTGAAGGCATTCGTTTATTCAAATCAACACTTCTTGATTCCCTGCTATCTGGAGACCAGTGCTTACAGACGCATAAATAGCTACGACACAAACTGATTACTGTTACACGGAGAAACAGAAGAAGGTCACCCATGCAGAGAAACCGCAGCAGGATGAGAGGATGGATCAGGAAAGGTCCAGAGGAGAAGCGACATTGACTGGTCCTTTAAGGGTATCTGCCAGCGGGAGAGGGTAGGAGGGCAGAGGCGGCGGATAAGAGCTGAGAACCCACCAGGTCTCCTGGAGGGATGGCCACTTCCAGAATCAGTGTACGGGTGCAGCTGCCATTGCCAGGTGATGAAGATGGAGGTACAGGTCAGCCCAAGACCTCCTGGCACTTACGCCAGCTGCGGTGGGCAACGGCACACACTTACAATCCTAGCTACTCAAGAGGTTGAGACAGGAGGCTTGCAGGTTTGAGGGTAGCCTAAGCAACTCCGTGAGACCTCGTCTCAGGACAGGAAAACGCAAAAAGCTAGGGATGTAGTTCAGTGGTGGAGTGCTTTCCTGGGATGCACCAGGCCCAGGGTTCAATTCCCGGTAACACGGGGGAAGGGGGGCCACCAGCACTTAGAATTAAGGCTTAAAGGCCTTCAGCAGCAAAGTACGGAGTTTTGAAACAGAAGACAAACTGTTAGGCTTGCATCTTAGAGAGGTCCCTCTGGACACAGACTAGAATAAGGGATAAAGGGGTGCGTGCAGATTCGGAGAAACCCGCAAGGGGACGAGGTGACAGTTCAAGTGAGGGAGGATGAGGACCTAAACGGAAGCACTGCGGGTTACAAAAGAAGAGATTCCTGAAACAAATCAAAGGTGTGATCACATGCAGGCAGTGACGAAAGCGAAGGTCCTGAAAGTCACGCCTTAATGACCGGCTGGCTGGTGCTACTTTAAGTAAGATAGACTATGTGGACAGCAAATACTGGGGGAAAACGAAGAGCTCAGTTTTGAGCAAGAGTCTGACTTAGATGTAGAACATCAGGTAGAAATGCTCCACAGCCAGTTGGCAAACCAGAGGCCAGTGGGCATGGGGGCATAGGCCTGTAATCCCAGCACTCAGGAGGCTGAGGCAGGAAGATTGCTGCAAATTCAAGGCCAGCCTGGGCTACATGGTAAGTTCAAGGCCTGCCTGAAATGAACTACGTAGTGAGACTTTGTCTCAAAACACAAAACACAAAACAAAACAACAGAGGTCAGAGCATGAGAGAAGGACTGAGTGGAAGGCACATGTTTGAAAGTATTTACATACGAATTTGCAAGTGGGACAATAACTACCCTCTCCTGAGCACTTTCTACAATGCCAACTGCTGTGCTAAGCCCCTGACTACATCTTTTCGTGTGTGTGTGTGTGTGTGTGTGTGTGTGTGTGTGCACGCCCTCACACTGACCCCATGAGGAACTGTTACTCTCATTTTAATAGATGTGGAAGCCAAGGTCGAGAGTAACAGATGACCACAGTCACAGGGCTTATGAGTGGCAGGGCAAGGGTCTGAGCTCAGTGCTCACTCCAAGTCCTGCTCTCCGCATCCGAAGTAGTAAAGTGAACGGTAAGAAATTATCTGGCAGAAAGGACAGGGAAGTGAGGCCCTGAAGGGGAAAGGAAGAACTCACATGCACTGGGTGCCAATCCTTGTCAGCTACCGCAGGGGGCAATTTATAGGCATTATCTCCTGCAATCATCACAGCCACTCATTACAATCAATATTATTAACCCCATTTTTATATGGGAAAACTGGCTCAAGGTCATAGCGCTGATAAGTGATCGAACCTGGATTGGAACCCACTCAACTCACTCCAAGGAATGTATGATTTAGACTGTAGCAAGAAGAAAACAAACATGAGAAGGCACAGAACCTGGGATTTACTGACTTAAAGAGGAGACACAAGATGAGATAAGCAACAACAAATTTAGTTTAGAAGGTGCCACTAGGACACAGCGTTACATGAGGAATGGGGAAGAGAGAAGTTTAAGATGGGTAGTTGATAAGATCTGAAGCTGCAGGAAAGTCAGACTGAGGCCCGGAAGGGCCATCTCATTTAATGACAGCAGGCTTCGGGGACCTTTCTGAAAACATACTGTAGAGGGGTGAGACAAGGTCGGGTGGCAGTGAATGAAAACACCCCAAGAAGGAGGAAAATGAAAGCAGCAAGGGGAGGATAAAGAGCGTCATCTGGAGAGGAAGGCAGGGCAGGGAAAGAGGACTCCTGGAGATGAGATTATTTTAAGTGAATGGGTCAGGGAAGGAGAAATAGATCAAGAAAAGCAAGTAGCAAGGTTTCCAGGGGAGGAAGAGGGCCGCTTCCTCCAATCCAATCCTGAGTTGGGCCCTACTGGAGAAATGCCAAGTGAAGGAAAGACAAGTGTTATGGTTGATACATTGTGTCAACTTGGGGAGTCTAGAGGTTTGGCTAAGTGACTCAGCAGGAAGCCAGGGTGCTTACTTTGTATACATCCTGAGCCTGTGGAAGAGGAGGGCATGGACAGTGTGTGAGAGCTACACGCCCCTTAGGTGGGGGTAGCCTGTTTACAATGTAAGGGAGAAAAAGAGGCTGCTTGCTGCCATTCCTACCTTTTGCTCTGGCTGTTTGCTGTTCGGCTGCCATTTCCCCCTTTGCTCTTGCTTTACTATCTTCTGCCTCGGAGCCAGCCAGGTATGGACTGAAACCTCCACAAACCATAAGCTAAGTAGACCTCTCCTTCCTTCATTTTGGGCGTTGGGTATTTTGTCTCAGCAAGGAGAGAAAAGTAACCAAGACAGCAAGTGAAAAGCTTCCCTCCCAAGGCCCCTCTAGTCACCCGTGCAAAGTAAGCCAGTCCGTCTGCTGAGAGAGAACAGGATAGTGAGAATGAAGGAGCCTCAGGAAAGAGACTGAAATTTGGAACAGATGCTGCGGGAGGCCGGAAAAGACAGTGAGCGCTAAAGACGCGCTGGCAGCACCAGGCGCTCGGCTAAGGCTGCAAATCACGACGCTGTGGCTGAGTCAAGCACGAAGGATGTGTGATTCGCTCTAGAAGCGCCCAGGAGGCCTGGGACATGGATGGAGGACACCGAGACCAAGCCTGGGCTCATCTAGGGCTGGACATGGTCAGAGAGGCCTCAATCACCAAGGCAAAGGAAGGAAAGCCAGTGGAGAGCGTATATTTGAAGAGACGGGTCACGGAGTCTGGGGCAGGGAGCAGGAATTAAAAAGAGTAGGTAAGCCGAGAGGACAAAGAACAGTAATAAAAGGCCAATTTGGTGGAAAGGAAAAAGTTTAGTGGGAATGTAGGCGTGTGACAATTGGGGCATTGAGCCCACAGTGAATTTCAGAGTTCAAGATTTCAAGGGTGGGGCAATGCTTGAAGTAAGTTCCAGATTTGACCTAGGTACGCGGCCTTGTTGAAGGGACAAGGTGCACGATCACTGTGGAACTGTGAGGCGAGACTGCGGTCGTCGCGGAACCTAAAGTCCCCCTGGGACAGTGCTGGAGATCAAGGTGCCAAGGTTACTCAGTATTCTTTCCATGCTCACGAAGCATAAAAGGCTGAGGAGAATGTCTTCAGTGAAATCACTGACTTTAAAAAGTTTAATGGAAGAAATGCCTTTGGCCAGGCACAATGGTGCACACCTATAGTCCCAGCATTCCAGAGGCTGAGGGTCAGCCCAAGCTCGAGGCCAGCCTGAACTACATAGTGAGACCCTGTCTCAAAAAATAAAACGATTAAAAAGAAATGCATTTGGCGTGTTACTACTATGTTGGTAGGTCCATTAGACCTGTTAAGTGATATCTAGTGGGGTGATCAGAGCCTCGCAACTGTGTGGGGCAATTCTTACCCACAGGTAAAGGGTTACATTCCTCACCTCTATGTCTCTCGTTCTCACTTTAAATCTAAATCTGGGGAGCCAACCTCTAAACTGATTATGTCTTCCTGTGGTCGGAAGAAATTTGCACTGCTCACCCAAAGGGCAGAGGTTTTTGCTGCAAATGCCTGCGGCTGGCTCTGTAAAAAACTGACTCCAAAGACTTTTGTGAGCACCAGCTACACCACCTCTGCTCCCACAAAGATGTTTATCTCGGAAGAGGCCGGTGGTGCAAGCTCTGCTGCTTGGTGTTAACAATAGATTAGAGCTTCCCCTTCTGCAGCAGATGAGACACCATATGCTTTGTGTGAATGGCTGTTACTCTCTGGGGGTTGGACTAGTACTTTTATTTTTCTTCTCCTCCTTTTTTTTTTTCTTTTTGAGACAGGATCTTACTGTGTAATTCAGGGTGAATTTGAGCTCACTTTATAGCCTAGGCTGGTCTTGAACTCACAATAATCCTCCTGTCTCAGCCTCCCGAATGCTGGGATTACAGGCATGCACCACCATGCCTGGCTTTCCTTCTTATTTTTTGCCTCATCATTTAAAAAAATTATAGCACACGAAAGCCAGATATTTTAAATAGGGAAAACCGTATCTTCCCAGGCTGGGGCCATGGTAGGGTGTTCAGATCCATTCACTCTCTAGTTCCCCACCTCTAAATCTTCCTCTCAACCTTCTCCCCACCCCACTTATACCCTAGCATCTAAAGTAACCTCTTTTTTTTTTTTTCTTTATTAAAGTAACCTCTTCAGCTGAGTGGGGTAGCACACACCTGTTATCCCAGCACTCAGGGCAGCGGGGGTGGGCTGAGGCAGGAGGATTGCCATGATTTCAAGGCCAGCCTGGGCTACATAGTGAGTTCAAGGTCAGCCTAAACTGCATAGTGAGACCCTTGTCTCAAAAAACCAAAAAAAAAAAAAAAAGTAACCTCTTAAAGACTCACTGCAGTAGTTGAAAACAAAACAAAACACACACACACATGCACAAACACACAAAACCTCACTGCATTTTATTTCTTTCTAGTACTGTCAGTTTGTAAGTCTATGATTCAACGCAGACAAGATGTAACAGGTTCAGCAAAATGAAAATATCTAGAGTATTAAGACTGTCTTGAACATGACCCTGGTTTTGGTCTGTTTCCAACAAGAGCTGGAGAAGCACAGCAGGCCCATGACAGACGCCAGCTAGGCCTGTGTTAGGGGAGCTGCCTGGTTCACAGTGACTACTAGAAGCACACAGTTCCCTGTATACACAGTGGTGGGCCGCGTGACCCGACCCACACTAGTACATCACCCTGTCTCCTGCCCATAGTTGACTGGTCTGGCCAAATTGGTTGGTCAAGCCCAGCTAATCCCTGGAATGTTTTGAACTGGCATTTAAAGTTGCAAGATACGAAACTCAGATGTGCCATCAGCCAGGCTGCCCACTCACGAGCAAAAAGCTATCTACAGGAGGAGGAAGGAAGTCACCACTGAATGATGTGAAGAGGCAAAGAGCAGAGGGACCCATCCTGCCAATGTCTTAGTTCTTGCTTTTCACTGTATCGGAGATTCTGCTGTGCCCTCCCTGTTCTGTGGTTTACTGTTTTATTTCAGACTTTCCTTGAGTCCCATCAATCAATTAAATTCCACTTCCTAGCTCTGCTGGTGCAAGATGGGCTCTTGGCACTTGCAATCGAATTAAAGAAAAAAAAAGAGGCAAGACAGATGGTTAGGGCATGTGACGTCAGTGACAGTCCCGAGTTTCATCTCTAACTTGTTCTAGGGAAGCCAGAGGGTGCCAGTATAATGCAGAATTCTAGACCAGCTGAGGGGTGTTAGGGGGAATGCTCTGAATCAAGCCTGGAAAATGGAAAAGTAGATACAGCAAAAGGCTAAGCTGTCGGAGCTGGATTTGGGCCTGGTGAGACTGGATCTCTCCTACAGCTGACAGCAGTGGTGACAAATCCGCAGTGTGAGGAAGCCTGAGCAACCCCTTGTCTCCATCAGCTTCCTCCAAGACACCCCATATAACCTTACAATTCGAGTCAAAACTCTTCCAGGACAGACAATGCTATTCATAGTCTTCCTGTAGGCAGGGAATCTTGACCTTGCGCGCTTTTATGTTGCTAAAGGTAAATTTCTATTTTTCTTTACGACCTACCCTTTTTTCCAAACAACTTGGTAAACCCAGCCTCTGCTCTCTGATCCCCTCAAACTTAAAGAGCAGGGCTGCAGAGGACTTGTTTGCCTAGAGGTGCAAAAACACTGCCCTGGTTTCACCAGGGTCTGAGACCTAGCGTTCCCGGCAGAGAAACATTCATGAAGTTGGCTCCATGGCTCCCTGCTGGCCAGCAAAAAAACCAGCATGCTTCTGTGATATGCTGAAGACACCTCAGGGGGAGGGACATGAAGGGCTCAAGAGGGAAAATAATTTTACTGTGAAACCAGGGTAAAAGCCGCAGGTAAAAAGATAGGGGCTGGAGGTCCACCAACCTGAGTTACGACTGGCCTAAATTCTGCAGCTACAAGAACACACTATTTTATTTCTTTCCTAATAACTCATTCAACCCCCTGCCGAACCAGGAAATCTCTTTGTTCATTGTACTTGGTGGCTACGGGTAAAAATAAAGTTCACAAATAAAAATACCATTAAATCTTTTTTTTCATATGGGCAGGTCTGTTTGTATTCATATTCAGCCCAGCGGTCCAAGTATAAGATATTAGAGAATAAAGAGCTAGAGGTTGTCTGAAAGATAGCTCCTAATCTCATTTTTAAACTTCCACTACACACAGCCTGCCTGGCATGCGCAAGGTCATGAGTTCGATTCCCGATACCAAAGAAGTAAAAATAAAAAAGAAATTAAAAAAAAATTTCCACTAATTTGACATTTTCTAAACATTCTCTGTACCTTCCTGAGTACATGTTACTGACAGCACAAGAAATGTAAAACAATGAATGAATGATGAGCGGATGCGGTATCACTCTATAGTCTAGGGTGTCCCTTATCCTAGAGCCAATCCTCAGGGCTTTTGACCTTGGCCCCCTATCATCCTACATCTGGCCACTGAAGGTTGTGTTCATGACCGCCTCAAGGACGACTGGTTAAGGGGATAAGAAACACAGACACACAGGTGCAGAGACACATACCTGTAATCCCAACACTCTAGGACTGAGACAGAAAGATTTTAACAAGTTCCAGCCCAGCCTGGGCAAACTAATGACTTTGTGAGAGCATGTCTCAGAATAAAAATGAAAGGCTGGCGATGTAGTTCAGTGTGAAGGCCTGGAGTTCAAGCCCCAGTACTGCACCCCACTACCACCCCTTAGAAAAAAGAAAAGAAAGAATGAAAAAAGATATAGAAATGCATTCAGGAAAGTGTCAGTTTGAGCCTCTGGTTCTTATTGCTGGAACAGGACCACTCATGGCAGATGAAGCATTTCTGGTGCTCCCAAGGCCCCCGTAAAGTGCCGGGGGCGGGGGCACCTGGAAAACAGAGCCCTGTCACCGCTCCACACGCCTGGCCAGCCCATCATTCAGAGCAAGAAGCAAAAGCTGCCTGATAGCACGCGGCCAGGGAGCATCTGTCGCGCTGGCATTGACTCCTGTGGGAACACAGCCAGCGAGCCTGGGTGAGGAGAGGAGAAATCAGTCAGGACAGAAAAGAAGAAAGCTAAGGGGTATGGTGCTTTGTGACATTAAAGACTTAACAGGCCTTTAATGTCTACAGCAAAGCACGGGGGGCGGGTTCACTGTGGAAATGTCTGACAGCCTCTCGTTGCCCCACGCTGCGGCGCTACTCTGCGGAAGATGCGAGGCACTGAGGGGAGGTGCTCGCAGCAGCTGCTCCACCTGCCAGTCTCGGTCCTCACATAATGTCCCCCTGATGGGGGTGAGGACAGACAAAGGCCCTTCTTATCTGTCTCTGGGATTTCCAGGCAGATGAATTTTGCTGCTGTTTGAGACAAGGTCTCACTATATTGCCCAGGCTGATCTTGAACTCATGGGCTCAAGCACCTCAAGCAGCAAGACTACAGACGTCACCACGCCTGGCAGCAGAAGCATCTTAATGTGGGCTTTCAATTTCTACTTGAAGAAAAACATAGGGAAAATCTGTTAGATCATATGTTCGAAAGGTTAAGGATTGGACACTCATATCCCGTTACTTTTAGCCTCAGGCCATTCACACCACAGGTTCATTCTTTCCCACAGACAAGATATCTGTATCGTAATTTCCCCAAATATGGTACTCTGAACATTTCCTTTCCTTTATCTTTATTGGTGTGAGCTCCACCAAGGCGCACACTCTGTTGTTTGACTTCTATTTCCAGAGCCTGGCACAGTGCCTGCTAAACACAGTAATTCAGTGAATGTCTGGGGAGGAATTGCTTGCATTCATATACCAGACTAGCAGGAAGGTTGGTAAATATTTAGTGATTTTTATGATGGCGTTAACAGGAATGTTATCTCTATAATCTCCCACAAATATTACTTTTCTATGACATTCATCACATTAAGCATCCTAATAATTTTTTTTTTCAGTATGCCCTCTCTGTATATACAAATTTCCTGGAAAGAGGAACCAAGTGTTTTTCAAGTATATTACCCATCATCCCTTCACCCGGTCAAAGGGCATTACAAATTTAGGTCTATCAAAACCTTCCAACACAAGCACCCGGGTCTTTTAAAGAAAGTTCAGTCCTCAGAAAAACACTGGCAGAAATGCCTGTTGGCACATTAACCAAAGATAATATTTATTCATATAACAACACCAGTATCAAGCGGCAGAGAAAACAGACAGCTTTCAGGCAGGTGTGGAACAGGGAAATTATGAACTACAGAAAGCCTAAAATAGAGGAGACGGTATGACAGCCAGGGTGGGTCAGAGAATGTGGCAGTAGATAATTCACAGTGAAGATTAACCATGTCAATTAAAGGGATTGCACTGACATTACTGACATGGATCTATTCTGTGAGCTATCTTCCAGGCACGGGGAGGCCAGGGCTCTGTGTGTGAAATGTAGTACAAAAAAATCCTGTCGTGCATAGTTCCGCAGGATGGCATATGGATTGAGAACAGAGGGCAAAAGTAGGTCCAGCATTTCTCTCTGCCGCAGGATTCCCTTATAATTAAACAATTAGGGCCATAGTTCTGTTTCCTGTGCCAGTTTTCTCTGCCATAGAGAATGAGGTCAGAGTTCTAACCACTCAGACCTACAAAGCATCTAGGTAATGAAGGATAGCTTCAGATATACTTGGATCATTCCCAGGAGGTGACGGATACATGTGTGGTATTCTTAGCCTCAGAGTTTCTCAGAGGAATTGAAGTGTATCCTGACCCTAGCTTGTACATCCCTATTTACATCCTTATCACATGACTCTAACAAAAGAGATTATTACTGGGTCTATTAAGCAACCCTAGAGGGTACAATAGGTCCAACAGGGCTCCACCAACTCTGAAATAACCAATCATACAATTATTCTGTGGCATTAAATGTGACATTGTATGTGAAATAATTATTTGAATTGCAAGGAACCATTCAAGTTTGACTTATAACTGCTTATGTTAATTTTTTCAGAGAAATCAAAAGCACTTATTGGTTTTTAGAGTTCCGATCTCCTAGCAGAAAGACTAATGTGCATTAATCCATAGAGGAGGTGGAGGAAAGTTTATGGGATGTTAGAAAAATCACATGTCAGAGAGAGAAAGGAGGCTTACTGCATTATTCTCGGTATAGATTAATTATAAAGTTGTACATTTACTGTCTTTATGACAACTCCTTTTCCACCACAGAAAGAACTCTCCCACTCCATCTTCCCGTCCTTTGCAAGAAATGGAGGTCAGAGGTAGTCAAGGAAGCCTCAGCACGAAAAGAACAGCTGCGTCTCGTGGCTCACATGGCTCTCCAGTCGAAAGGTTTAGAAGTCAAAACGAGCAGAAAGCAAAGAGGAGGACTGGCTCTGTGCTGGCTTCCTCCTGCTAATCAGACACTGTATCCCCCTTTCTGGGAATTGGGTTAAAACAAGAATGAGGAGAGGCCCTAAGAGGACCCACAGAGCCGCAATAAGCCGCGGATGGGTGAGACTTCCGCAGCTAAAGACTAGGAGTGGCTCAAAGCCAGAAAATGAGAAAAGAGGAACCAGGAATACAGGAAGTGCTCAGAGGTAGGTGTCCTGGCTCCTCTGTTTCGGCTTGCAGTCTATAGCTCTTTGTTAACAGTCCCCTTACGTATGTTCAGACAGGAACGATGCGAAGACGAGAAGTCCCACACTGCAGGCAGGACGCAAGCTCTGCCCTTCAGTGACACCCCTCAGCCAAAGGAAAATTCCACTTCAGTTGGGTAGGCTGGGACAGCATTTCTGCAGTCTTTCTGTGTCAGTAACAATTGGGGGACTCTGGGGCCAGGGACTAGGGGAGGCTCTGAGGCAGGTCAGGCTGCAGGGCGGCTTAATTAGAAACAGGAATCAAGGAAAAGGCCTGCAGTGCAGCTGTAGAAAGAAAACCTTATACACAAATTCAGAAGAATGGTTACCTCAGGGGAAAAGGTTGGGGTAGGGGAGGGGGCAGGGGGAGACAAAGGCACCTTCCATCTTTATAAGAAGAGATGGGGGGCTTGGAAGTATAGCTCATGTCTAGCATGTGTGACACCCTCGGTTCAATCCCCAGTACCAAAAAAAGAAAAGGCATCCATATATTACTTGACTGTTGTTTGTTGTTGTTTAACAATTTCAGTTTAACAGAGTCAGAGAGGGAAGGAAGGGAGATGCGGAAGTAAAAGGAGAGAGGGAAACCAGAAGGCACAATTAAAAGCCTAGGTCTCCCTGGACCGTGGGCTAAGGCAATCAAAGTTGGCTTCAGAAGCAGGGAAAAATGGAAGGAGCAAATGGCAAGGGGGAAGGGTCTCGAAGCAAAACTGCTTGGGTCAGAAGACAAGCAAATGGGAGAGATAACAGAAGTGACAGAAAGTAGGTAAGGTGGCCCGTCCTACTTGTCAGACCAAGGCCCCCATCCGGGTCTCCTAAAAGAAGCAAATGCTGGCTCCCCTAAACTGGTCCCAGAACCAGGCCCTCTCTCACTTGGCGGCTCCTCTCGGCCAAATCTGTCCTTGGTTGCGGAGAAATCCGCTCCTGCCCACCCCATACAGGAGATTTGCAGATGAAAAGGACCCTTCATGTGCAACCCTCACAGTCTTCTGTCCTCTCCAAACTTTCTACCGGTGCCATGCCACCCCGCCCCTCCTTTGGGTGGGTTGGCGAGCTCCTAAAATAGAATCTATTCAGGGCTCCTCCAGGGTGTTCCTGGGGAAGACCCCAGGGGAGTGTAGAGACGCCTCTGGAAGGAAATGAGAGCTGAACCTGTGGTCCTGTCCTCCGGGCTCAGGTAAGCTACCAGGGAAGGTCGTCACCCCGCTTAGGCGGAGACTGGCAGCCGTGCCCATCTCCCCGCATTCACTGGTCTGTCCGCACCCACTGCTTTAGCCACCCTGGGGCTTTGCGGGTGCTGTGCTCAGGGGGCTCTGGGAGGGTGGGAGACTGAGGACCCCTCCGGAGAGCAGGCGGAGGCGCGGGAGCCAGGGAGCGGGCAGTGGGAGGGGCAGGGCCGTTACCTCATTGAAGCCCTCCTGCAGGACGTCCAGTAAGTTCCCGCGGGTCAGGCAGGCTAGCATTGTTCCTGCGGGGCTCCCGGGCGGGGTCTGCAGTCAGGCGGCCGCCCGCCTCCTCCGCCCTCCGCACACAAAAGGCTTCGGCTCAGCTCATTGGGATCTCTCCGGAGTCCCGCACGCCACTTACTGGAAACCTAGACCCAAGCCAAACTAGCGGCTTGCACTGGGCATGCTCGCACGGGGACCCACGCTGGAGGGGCCCAGCGCCGTGTGGTTCCTATAGAAACAGCTGGGCGCGCACAGGGCGGAGTGGCGCTGGCCAGCGGCCCCGGGCCCTACGTGCTTGCCAGAGAGCCAGCGGGGGAGCGCGCAGGAGGGCGGGCTACACACACAGGCGCACCACACACACCAGGCTTGCCGGCGGGCGTGCCGGTATGTGTGTGCAGTGTGCATTTACACACGCGCGTGCACACGCACCCAGACACACAAGCGGACATGCCAGCAACACACCAGGCTTGCAGGCGGGCGTGCCACTATGTGTGTACTCGGTGCACGCATTCATACTCGAGCGATCGCGCGCGCGCACACCCCCGTACACACACAAGCAGGCATGCCAGCGAGTGCAGATGCTTGCAATTACACACACACGCGCGCACGCTCACGCACACCGCTTGAAGCAAGAGTGCTGGCTAGAGGGCATGTTGAACATATAGGCAAACGCACACACACTGCTGATTTAAGGTCACAAGCACCCCACAAGGTGGGTGGAAAAGAGAATGAATCATAGGGAACCCCCACACACACACACGAACTGAAAACAGCAATCTTTTCCCCCGTGGGGCCTGTACAGTGAGTGACTAGGCTGAAGAAAAGGAAGCACAAAGGGAGACAGAAGAGACCTAAAGTTATTGGTGTTATTGGAACATATTTAATAGGCTAGAGAATTTTTCCCTCTTTCTAGTTATTTAAGTGATAACCCTGATTTTTTTTTTCTGTACCAGGAATCGAACTGAGGGCCTTGCAATTGGCAGGCAATACCCCTGGCCCAACCCTAGTTATTTTTAAGAATACTAACTATTTACATGTTCCGCACAAACTTAATTTTATAGGAAGACTGGAAGCTGAAAGAACGCTCATATTACATTCTACCTTGTCAGCCCGGGTGGAGGGGAAGGGGATTACAGAGTGTCACGGAAGGTTAGGCCCTTGCCCAAGGACACAGCTGCTCACTGACACCAAGTTCCCGAAGCTAGGACTACAAATGATAAGTGACTCTAAACGATTGTTCCGAAGGCCCAAACACCCTCCTCCACCCCCATTACCTTAGCAAGAAAAGCCAGTTATGGTTCTTATGTAACCTAATACCCTTGTCCATGGATCACTAGAGAAAAGGGAAACACTTACCTGAAGCACCCAGACTAGCATTATCCTTTCTGAACGTCTAAAGCTGCCAAACATAAAACTGCTTGCGGAGAAATGCACACCCACCTCTGATCACAACAGGCAGGAAGCAGAGAGAGAGCACAGGTGTCGAGCAGCTGCTGCTGGTTAAATCCTGTGGGTTCAGTTCTGGCTAAAGGGAGAGAAAAGCTATGACACCAGATCAAAGTGAACTTGAGCAGTCCACAAGTCAGAGACCCACCTCCTTCACAATCTAGGTGGGAAACTGAGCTACCAGGAACTCCACTGGCCGTTACTTCAGTTCATGGTATAGCACCAGCAGGAGAGTCACTGATGTAGGAGTAGTGAACGCAACAAAGCCATTTACAGGTAGGAAACTTCCTGGCTGGGGTGGTGGCTCGGTGGTATAGCACTTGTCTAGCATGTGCTGGGCCCTGGGTTCAACCCTCGGTAGTATAACAAGAACATTTTTTAAACTTTTAATTGCCCAAAATTGCATGTAACACATCTGTGTGCAGAATGACACAAAACCAAAGCATCCAATTGGTGGGTCCCTGGGAGAGGATCCTGACTGGGTGAGAGCCCACGATGCTTTAGACACAAAGCAGAACATACTCAGACGTCAGAGAGAGGCCTGCTGACTCTTATCTATGCAAAGAGGTCACTGTTTCTCAAACAAGTCTTTGGTCAAAGTAGGCTCACCGGGCTTAATGCTTTTGAGGAAAGACTCATTCAATTACTGCATTTTAAAGCTCCAAAATAAAGATCTCATTTGGCGCCATGCCTCTAATTCGTATGAAGGAATCAAAGCTAGGTGCTCACAACCACTTATCAAATCAGTATGAGAGCTAAGATTGGAAAGAAAGACCTCTGAGGACTGGCCCTGTGCCCTTTAGCAAGGCTCTCCACAGCATGCTGGAGAAATGAAGAAAGAATCGTGCACACTTGATAAAAATATTTATCATACGGCATATGGCCAGAGAACATACTATCTGTAGAAAGTCCACAGCTATACCAACCACATATTCTAGAGCAGTAGTGTCTATTAGAACTTTCTGTGGAGACCAAAACATTTTATATCTATGCTATCGAATAGCGAGGCCACTAGCTACATGCGGTTATTGAACACTTCAAATGTGACTAATGCAACCATGGAACCAAAATTGTAATGATATTTAGGTTTAATTCACTTAAATGAAGATATTATAATTTCAGAACACCCTACACAGCTATGGATTGTAGCTGTTCACATACAGTCTGCCTCTCGTGCTTGGAAAAAACACAAAATTCCTGCTGGACCAAATAATATCGCTTTTTTCTTCAGAAGATATGTTTGCCACACTTACAACGATCTGTCTTAGAAAGTGGTCCAGCAGAAGAACCGTGCTTGAGTTCCTAGCAGTACTAATATTTACGATTCCATTCTGCCTATGTCACCCTGTCGTGATATCCGTGGAAGGTGGGGAGAGTAAGTGGGTCAGCTGAAAGAACTAGGACTAACTAGAGCAATGACCAACATCATGCAGCACCGGTGGGGGGAAGGCTGCTCCTGTCTGGGTAGCTGGAACAACTTCCACTACTTCAGGCCTATCATCCACTTGGCCCAGGAGAAGCCAAGGATTGCAGCACACTGCTTTCTGCACATCTCTGCCATGTCATCTGATTTTTGAACTTCTATCTGACCTCCACCGTCTTGCATTATTTTGACAGTAATGGAAGATACTTCTCCCACAAACTAAAATCTATCCAAATATCTAATATAATGGCAATAATAGCAAAACTGAGTCAAGTCTTGTAATAAGCATCCATATACATATGTTTGATGATCACAATTACCACAAATAGTTGAGTTTTTTTTTATATATATAACAAAGAAAGGGAAGCCAGGAATACATAGTATTGAACACCTGAAATCCTACTCAGGAGGCTGAGGCTGGGGGATTGTAAATTGAAAGTCACCCTGAGCAACTCAGAATGATCCTGGCTCAGAACAAAATTTTAAAGGTCTGGGGACATAGCTCAGTGTTCCCTGGGTTCAATCTCCAGAACTAGGAAGAGAGAGAGAGAAACAGAGAGACACAGACAGAGAAAAAGGGAGGGAGATAGAGACAGAGACTGATGCTGAGATTTGCAGGATAGCTAAATTGTCCCAGACCCAATAGTGGGACAAATCCCGGATTCTGAATCATTATACGATTCTTTTTGTATGACGCTTACCACATCGAAAGTACTCAGTAAATGTTTTTAGATGAATGAATAAATGAATGACACTAGAGGAAACATAAGCAAACATGCCCACCCCTGCTGTTAATAAATATAATAACACATTTCCCTAAGTAAGACTTTGAGCCTTAAACAAAACTGTCATTTGGTGAAAATATTGCCTGTGACGTCTCTCTGTGGAAAACTAAGATGTGTGAAATTCACACCTATGAAAAACTTAACGCTTCTATTATAGGCAATCATTCATGACTATGAAGGCATAGAAAGGCAGTTTGAATAAACAAGTAATTAAAATCACAAATACAAAGATTTTAAATGACCTTCTGAAATAAGTTCTTATTCTTTCCTCTGTTTTCTCACATCCGCTGAGTTCCTTGAGGGTAATGTCTTCACAACTTCTATTACATTTACATTCAGTGACATCAGCATAGAAATACACAAGAAAGCGCATAATCACCATCAAAGGCTGCAAACCTATCCCGGTTCCTAAGCTGTGCTTTTACTTATTTCCTTACTTTTTATGTATTGTAGGGCTGGGATAAGACTCCGAGTCTTGTGCATGCTAAGCAAGTGCTCTACCCTAACCTGTAAGGATCCGTTGGGTTCTTGCTATACCCTGGGAAGGGAGTGCGGTTAGAATGAGGAAAAAATAGACAAAAGACAAAGAGCTGGGATCAGGTGGAGATCCTCTCTCTCAGCGGAGAAGGGGAACTGCCCAAGAACAGTAGAGCATTTATTCACACCCTCAAGAGGTTGGTTAATTTTCGCCTCATTGTCCAGCAATCAGTGAGCAAGCTACAAACGCTGGGTGTGGTGGCGCACGCCTGTAATCCCAGCACTCGGGAGGCTGAGGCAGGAGGATTGTTGTGAGTTCGAGGCCATCCTGGGCTACAAAGTGAGCTCAAGTCCAACCTGAACTGCATAGCGAGACCCTGTCTCAAAAAGACAAAAAAAAAAAAAAAAACAACAAGCTACATCAGCTTGTTCACACGCTTCAAGGAACTCCCATGTTCTCGGGCTGGCTTTGTCCTGCACAGGTAATTACCTTCCAGTTTCAGCGGCTCCCAACACTAACCTGCTATCTCCCAACTTCCACCTGCCAGCCCATATTCACCTTAATTTTTCTTAGACAATGCATTCATCTTGCTCCTCTACTGCCCAACAGCTTCAAGCTCTCCTCCTCTTAGCATGTCAGATAAAACTTGTGTCCCACTCTTCAGGCTCCCTCCCAAACCATCTCTGCTCAGATCACAAGATTCCTTACTCGCTCACACATTTACAAGACTCGTGTTCACCTCCACGCTTTCACAACAGACCCTGTCCCTAGAATGCTCCCATGCACCACCCTTCTGCCACCCACATCGTCACTATGCCTGGTTCAGGTTCCACTTCCTCTATAAAACTCCTCTGACCTTTTGGTTTTCATTTTTGTTTTTGCAACGCTGGGAACTAAACTCAGGGCCTTAGGCATGCGAGGCAAACATTATACCACTGAGCTATACCTCCTCTTCTGGCCACGCTTGGTTTTGATCTCTTTCAAACATTCATCTTCTCTTGTGGAGAAGGACATTCTTTAGTTTGTCTTTCAATGTATTACCTACGTGGGACTTTGGGCCTGAGCAAGCCATAGGATTGTTTGATTCTGGAGGAGGTCTAGCAAAAGCATTGGTGCAAAAGGAAATGATAGCAGGACCTGTGTCCCTGTGGAAAGCCGCTGGGAAAACACTAGATGCCTTGCTGAGATATGCCGAAGGAATGATAACAGGATGGCTAACTAAGGCAAGTCTCACTCCTGTGGTAATTGAGTTGTGTTGTCCTCGCCAATCCTGTTATTTATTCCTCCCATTTGCCCTGTTGCTGCTTTTTGTTTGTATCCCAATAAACGGCTGCTAAGGAGGATGGTAATTGAAGCTCCAGTCCAAGAGGCTGCAAGCCCCTGATCCCACAACTGTCTCTCGTTTTTCTTTTCATCTGTGGCACCTCCTTCTTGGGACCTGTCACCCAAGAAACTGACTATACACCAACATTCTCTTACTACTTTTACAACATTCCTAGGCTTGTTTGTCCAGTTTATTTTTTATTCTTCTTGAGATCATCTATTATTATCTTGTATATCTCATCTTTAGTTATTTTTGATATTTTGATACAAGGTCTCAGTATGTAGTTCAGATTGGCCTTGAACTCACTATGTAGCCTAGCCTGACCTCGAATGTGCAGTGATGCTCCTGCTTCAGCCTCCCAAATGCTGGGATTACAGGCATGCGCCACCTCACCTGAGAACTTGTTCATGTATTTAGCATCAACTTTTCCCCCATAAGTTCATGAAGACAAAGACTTGTATGATTTGTTACTGGTTTATTCCCACATCCAAGAATATTTTCTGGGACATAGTAGATGTTCAGTAAATACTGGCAGCCTGAATGGCTCTTTTTAAATTTCAAAAATCTATCATGACCATGTCCAATACTCTATTATTTGGGACTTAATTTTAGTTTATTTTGGACTTTGTCACTTTTTCTATATGCTCCAGCAAACTGTAAATAATTTTTGGTATCCATCTATATTTTTCTCTCCTTCAACCAGGTACTCTTTCATGAAAAACATTAAAGATACATTGAATTCTACTATATATACGTCATTATACGCAAAATCCTATTCTTTTACCAAAAACTGGAGCCCACAATTACGCATAAATACACAGAGGACACACAGAGACAAGAAACAAGACTGGAGGGAAAAATAGTAAGGGAAAAAAAGTAAAACGGAGAACTCAGCATTAGGACGGGGGAACAGAGCACACAGGGTAAATGTGACAGACGAATGGGTAGAAGAAGGAAAAATGAGACAGAGTAGTGAGAGACTAGGAAGTTGCCAATCACCAGATGGCAGCGTTAAAAAAAAAAACTGTACCAAAGCAGATATGTAAATATTTTCTACATGAATTCTTAAAATTCACATTTCCAGTTATCTGCCAGCTATTCTAGGGGTGAGGAGTAGAACAACATAGCGACACCTGGTGGATATTTTGGAAGTGACCCTTGAGCTTCTCTACTATGAAAACACTGAACAGCCCCATACTGTACTTCTCCACTTTCAGGGTCCCACAATACTAGTTACGCTACCAAAAACAACCTGTCTGCGGCACCTAGGGTCTCATTACATGAGGTAACCAGGTTTCTACCAAGACCTATCTCTCTTCCAACTAACATTCAGCTCTCCTCTGAAGGATGCACAAAATCTGGCAGCACAGTTCTTCTTTCACAAGGTGAATTGACTAAAATGTTCACATCCTTTGAATTGGTCTTAAATGACTTATTTGCAACATGACAGGACCCAACAAAGCACTGGTAAAATTACAGCCATTATAATGTCTACCAAACATGTTTCCCATTAAAACAAACATTTTTAAACCAGGAGTGACAGCACACAGGTAATCCCAGCACTCTGGGGACTGATGCTGGAGGACTGCCAACAGTTCAGACCACCCTGGGCTACACAGTGAGTTCACAGCCAGCCTGAACTATATAGCAAGACCTTGTCTCAAAAAAAAAAATTTAAATGATTTTTGTATTAACCAACACGAAGTGAGAAGAAACAATCAAAAGCTTGCACATAATATGATCTCATGTAAAACATTTACAGGAAAAATGACTGGAAGGGTATATTCTAAAAGATTAACAATGTTTGCTTTTGGATGTGAGACTTGTGGGTTGGCATTTTTCGTTTGTTTATTTGTTTGTTTTACAGAACTGGGAATTGAAGTCAGTGCCTTTGCACTGAGCTATATCCCCAGCCCTTTTTATTTTTCATTTTGGGACGAAGTCCCACTAAGTTGCTCAGGTAGGACTTGAACTTACCATCCTCCTGTCTCTGCTTTCCTCAGCTGTGCCTTGCGCTGTTTTTACTTTCTAATCATAGCTTGCAATATTTTTCAAATGCTCTGTAATTAGCACACATTATTTCTACAACAAATTTTAAATCTCTTAAACAATACATATGTTCTTAACTGCTAAAGTTTTCAGTCTCTGCCTGATTTTACCCATTCCAGAAAGACAATGAGTCAAAGCTCGAGTGAGCTGCAAATTCCACAGGAGAAGAAAGAAACGAGGGGAACTATACCAGTTCTGTTCCAGGATCTGAGCTCAGATGCAGCAATCCTCCAGATGAAAACTATACTGAAATTCCAGTAATGTGCTCAGTCCCTCTCCACAGCGTACCAGAAACTTACAGAGGGCTCTGCTGGCAGCAAGGTGTTACAGAATCTCACAATCCCTTGAGTCCCCATCTTCAGAGTCCCTAGAAGAGCCAAATCAGGGCCACCTTAAAATAGGAAAAGGAAAAAATGTGCAAATATGCAGAATGGGGGGAGGGACAAAAGTTAAACCATCCAAGTTAAGGTCAGGGTCCTCCTCCAAATCTACCAACTGAATTCATCTTGATGCACCAGAAATAGGACCCTGGCTAGCTGAAAATCAAGCCCAAAATATTATAATCCCAAAAGGACTATCACAGTGGCATCATAAAACCTAGTTACTTAAGTTTTTGTGCTAAAACCTAGTTACTAAAAATTTACCTATCTTTTTCTCTTCTTCCTGGACTTCAAGGACCACGGGATAACAACGCCAGCAGTTCTGCTTCTGGCATTGACCCTTTTCATGCTCAGAAATTCAGTTTTAACCCAAAAAAGACAGCATTTATAACTTTAATGCAGAATTCGTAGACAGAAACTTAAGTGTACAAAGTATTATCATCTGCATCATCTTATTCGACCTGCATGGTAAATAACCCTTGGGCATAGTTCGATTCTTTCCCCCACCTGACATATAGGAGATGGGCTGGGGAATTGCTCCAATTGGTGGTGAAGGCAGTCCTTCAGCCCGCTCAGGAGCCCACTGGCACTAACTAGCTCCGTGCCAGAGAACCAGCCTGGCACCAGTGAAGAGAAGGATGACGGTGATGGTGATGATAGTGGCGGCCACATACACACATTTGACTGCATGGTCCGTACTGTTGCACGTGTCTTAAATTCTCACAAGCAGTCTCTGAGGCTGATACCATTACCAGCCTCTCTTTGTGCGTCCACCCCACTTTCCGTACTCTATCCATCTGCAGAGAATCAGCCTCCTTAGCGAACAACCTAGGGGCAGCGATGTGTGCGTTGGGTGGTGCGCAGGTTGACAACGGGCAGGATGTTGCTACTGCCTCCAAGCTCTGAAAGTCTGAAGCGGGAACTACATATCAAGAAAGACTCTTCCAGATTCAGAGCGAGTTCAGACCGTGAAACTTCCGCCTCTGTCCTGTTTCTCCAGCTCGCCCCTTCTGCGTGTGCCCAGTTTTGATCTGGTTGCTCAACCACTGGTAATGATGTTTCCCACTGACCCGCCACCCTTCGACACGTACCTCTTATTATGGGTCTGCCTGGCTCCACACCTCTCTCCCGGCCGCTTCTGGGTTCCGCCTGCGTTAGCTGTGTCCGTGGCCGCCGCGTTCCCGCTGCCATGGCGACGGGGAGGGTGGCTCTGGCCCGCGGGTTTCCAGCTGCCGGACGCCGTCCCCTGCCGGCCTTGATCCCGCCCCCTGCCTTCAGACCCCGCCTCCAACCGGCCGGAGCTGGTCCCCGCCAGATCGCACCTCACCACCTGCGCACGCGGGCCCCTCCCTGTCCCCAAGGCCGGGCTTCCCGCTGGTCAGGTCCCCGCCCACGGCTTCAGCCAGTGAGGACCCGCTGCAAAACCTCGCCCCAGAAAACAAACCGGGCCAGTTTCTCTTCGCGTTTATTGATGGTAGCGACCCTGGGCAGGCAAGAGCTAAAAATCTCCCCTGCGGGAGTTTCGGGCTGCTCCGTTGTTAGTATCGGTGATTTGAAAGTCTTTGTGGCCAGTGGTTGGAGAAGGCTGCCGCTGTGCCTCAGATCCTGCCCCCGTTTGTCCGCTTAGGTCTGGGACCCCTGACTCAGCCACTGAGGAAACTGCCCCCGCCAGAAGGTGGTTGCAAAATTTCAGGATGCTTTTCTAGAGTACTTCCTCTTCAGCCCTGGAGTTTCAGGTGTGTGCAAGGGATGCCATTACATGGAGCCTGACGGTCAGCCCAGGTGCATATACGGCAAGCTGTTCATTCTGCACTTGATAGCCCGAGCGATGTTAGGGGTCAGAGACCTACCTTCTAGAACACTCCACCTAGCATCGTTTTGTGGAACTCCGTCCACACATAGCTAACCCAGCCACCACTCCAAGATAACAGTGGCAAATAAGAGGCCTAGGGGACAGAATAAGGACACAGGCAATTCCAAGTGCCCTTGAGTTCTTTAAGCGTAACATCCCTGGGCTGCCACCAAATTCCCCAAAGCAGTTGAGCCTCCGCGCAGGAGTAGTGATGAAAATAGTGGAAACTGGTGCCTGCCCTGCAAGACTCACACCAGAGTCCCATTCTTGCTGTCATAGCGTGGTGAGGCCTGGGGGAAGTAAAGCGTGGCATACTCTGTAGCATTTTCTAACTGCAGGTGTTTCACCTCGCTGGCAGAACGTGGCTGGGTACGGCTGCACACTTGAATGTCTGCATAATGTAAGTCGCTCTCTTCCGATGTGAGGTCTCGACTCCTCTTTGGGGAGACAGACTGCTGTAAAGCCTGCTCATACGTATGTCCTGTGAATCTATGGCCCTGTAAGGAATCACAGAATTAAGGAAGATTCTTGACTTGGCTTTGTTCCTCACCTCCAGTGCTGGGCCAGTTAGACTGGTGTCCCTTTGCTTTGCCCCTTTAGGGGACAGAGGAGGCCAGGCAAAACCAACCATCTGAGGGTGACTGAAATGTGTCTGTCTCAGGGTGAGAAGCTGAGGAACTGGGACCCCTTGTCTGAGTAGTCCCTAGGGAGGACAGCGAGCCAGAATACCTTTGTGCTATTCTGCGGTGGCTGTCGCTGCTGTCGCTTCGGTGTGAATCTTGCTTGGCTCCCTGCAGGGAAGAAATCCAACTTAAATCCACTCTCTCTCCTCTGTCTCTATGAAACTGCCCTCTTCTAATCTCTGTTAACCTGTTGGCATCTGATCACTCCCTCTGCCTCCATTCCCACTTCCTTCGCTTTCAGTGTTCCCATATCCAAACGCCTTTGCAGGGTGTTCAGTCCAGGCCTTTCCCATGTGGTCATAATATAATCCATCCTCCTTTTTCACCAGCCCCTAAAGATAGTTCCACAAATATAAATTGAGCCAGGTGCTGTGCCATGTAATGGAAGAATGAGTAGACTGTTTTCTCTGTCTTAGTTTACAGTCTGCTAGGGGAGACAATAAGTAAACAGACCAGTACCACAACACCATTATAAGTGCCCAGCTACACCAGTGTGCCCCTTAAAGTCAGTCAGTCTCCCCCTGCAGGAGCTGATTCCTGTACTTAAAATATCCTCCAATCCCTCTTCTGCCAACCTGTAAACTTGCATTGCTTTGACATCAGTTCTCCCATTCTCCCACTGCATGGGTGTACATCTCCTATACTAGCACTAGATAGTACTTCAGTTATTGATTGAAGTGAACGTACCTCTCATACTTGATGGTTAGCTCTTCCAGGGCTGGGACTACTGGTCCTTTCCCTTGCAACTCTCTGCCTCCTTAGGACCCCACAGAGTGGCTCACAGACATTGTAAGTGCTCAGTAATATTTGCTGGATGAATGAAAGAATGAGCGACCAACCCTGCCACCCTAAGATAATGAGAAAGATAGGCCCCACAGGTCCAGGGCTGAGATTCCCCTCAGGTGTTATCTCCCTTTATCCATTCCAAGGCTGCTCCTCTTTTCTACCTTTTTGCCCTTTCCAAAGATGTCAGCTCTATTATCCTCTTATTTGCCGTTCCCCCACCATGTCCCCTCCCCCTTAAAGTTACCTGTTTTGTTTTTGTTCTGGAAAGTTGATGGGCTGCTCCTGTGATAGGAAAAAGAGATCACCCATGTGTAAGAAGAGCTGTGGCCTCTGTCTTTTCTCCTTCATTGTTTGCTTTGTGGTCCCAACACCTGGGATGTCTTTCCCCCACCTCCTTAAAGATTCACCCTGAGCCAGGTTCAGCCCAAAAGCATTTGTCAAGGGTACCACATTTCTCCCCGATGAACAGTTCTGGAAAGTAGAGTGGTACAACTGACATAACCGAGCCCAAAATACAGTTGTAGGCAACCAGTCCCTGCATGCCAGGGAGGTAGCTGGCTTGAAGGCTATTCTGGGATTGTCTAACAAGCTAATCCCAGGAGAGGTTAGGGAAACCTGCCAAATAATAGGACACTCTTGGATCCAGAGACCCTCTTGTTGCTTCTGTGATGTTATTTTTTGGGTCTTTTTCAATCTGGGATTTTCATTCTGGAAGACATACAAGCTTCCACAACCAGGGTTAACTAGTTAGGGCACCTCAGAACCTCTCTCCCTCTCTCTCCTTTCTCTGCTTCCCTGTGCTTGTTTTTAATTAGCAGAGAAAGTGAGAGATGTTTAACCTTTAATGTCCTTTGGAGTACTTTGTCTACAGAACAGGAAACACTGCATTTGGGGAATGACTCAGCTATCCTGTCCTCAGCGTGCAGCAGACCTCTAATGTTCATTTCTGAGCCCCTGGGGTCCCGAATGGAGCCCATGTGTCTATGTGATTGTCAAGAGTTTGATGTCCAGAAAAACACTTCCAGTCTGAGGAAGTGCATAGATTAGGACTTACTCTGCGTGCTTGCTAGTACATTCCCAAATCTCCCTGGAGTGAACCCTATTTGTCTGTCTGACTTCTCCTCTTCTCAGAAAGTTTCCTTCTTTTGCTAATTAAAGTGAAAGAAAGAGACAGACTTTAACTCTTGTTGGTTGTATTACTGTAGGGAAAAAACGGAGGATTTCCTCACATTGATTTAAGAGAGGTCTGTGTTTCGGCATGAGTTTTGGTTGCTGCACAGCCGGCAGAGGTCAGAATAGTTAGTATCTACCCAAGTGCTAGAAGTGGTTCAGCAAAAAAAGATAACTTCTTTGCCCTTCGGATTCCTTCTCTGCCACTTTCACGCATGCTATGGGTTACAGCCACAGCCTTATCCTAGGAGCGAGGGAATCTTCCAATTCCTTGCCTCTTGTCAGGACTGCCTTCCCGCTTATTTCCATTTAAAGGGACAGAGAAAATATTAGTTCTAAAATAAGTGACTAGGGCGGTCCAGTTTTAGTGAACAGAGCCTGTTCCTGAGTTGGATATTGTGCAATGCCTGGACATAACCCAGAGTACTCGTGGAGTGACAGAAACTATTTTTAGATCAAAATTAAGGAAATTAAATGGACACTCCTCCAGTGGTAGTAAGAATAAAAATGGATGCAATCCTTCTAAAATGTAATTTGCAAGAAGTATAAAAAGCATTGCAAGCCAGGGTTGGTGGTGTACACCGGTAATCCTAGCACTTGGGAGGCTGAGACAGGGGGATTGCTGCAAGTTTGAGGCCAGTTTGGGCTACATAGTGAGTTCAAGACCAGCCTGGATTACATAGTGAGGCCCTGTCTCAAAAATAAAAGCACTGAACATAAATTTATATACTCTCTGATGTATCAGTTAATATCCTAAGAAATAATAATACTTATACAAATATGAATATTTATTGTAGCAGTATTTATAATATCAAAAGATAGGAAATATCCAATATTTGGTAACTGACTGAAATAATGGCACACCCACTCAATGGAAAATTATGTAAGCACTTAGAAAAGGATGTTGGAAGAACACCTAATAGCATGGAAAATTTTACTTTTCATGAAGTTATGTGTTTTGGGATAAAAATGTGCACATTTAAAAGTAATGTGACAATGTACTAAAATATTTCTGTTATCTCTGGGTACTTATGTTTATGATTGTTCCGTATTTTCTGCTTTTTTAATATTATACATTTTCAAATTTTTTAATATTGTAAATATATATAACAACAGATACTTTTGAATATTGTAGATAACAGCAAAGAAGCCGGGGGTGGTACACATGCGTAATACCAGCACTCTGAAAGTATGAGGTAGGAGAATCCTAAGTTTGAGCCCACTCTGAATAATTGAGCAACTCAGTGAGAGATCCTTTCTCAAAATTAAAAAAAGTGCTAGGATGTAGCTCAGTATGAAGGTCCTACATTTATTTTTTTTTAAGAGACCTACATTTAATCCCTAGCACTGCCAAAAAAATAAAAAAGGAAAGAAGAAAGGAAAAAAGAAAAGGAATATTTAACAATAAAAACTTCACTCGTCATAGTATCTTGAAGTGTCTGGCGGCTTATTGAGATAAAAAATAACAATTTTATCCAATCCTAATAAATATTTTAAGAGAAAAAAATAATGTTGATTAGAATGCCTAGTATAGTGTCTCTAGAATAGGTGCTTGAGTCAGTTGACCATGTCAGAGGAGCTGTGAGATTTTCAGCAAGTTTGTTTGATCTTTGTTTTGTTTTGGTTGTACTGTAAATTGAACCCAGGGGCTTCACACTGAGCTATACCCATTGCCCTTTTCATTTTTTTTTTTTTTGTTTTGAGACAGGTTCTCATTCAGTTGCCCGGGCTGGACTCAAACTTGTGATCCTCCTCCCTCAGCCTCCCAGAGTGCTGGGATTACAGATGTGTGCCACCTCACCAGTCCCTTCTGAGGAGCAGCTAGAAGACGGTTGTGATGGTGTGCATCTGTGACCTCAGCACTCTGGGAGGCTGAGGCAGGAGGATCACGAGTTTGAGCCCATGCTGGGCAACTTGGTGAGATCCTGTCTTAAAATAAAAAGTAAAAAATGGACCTGGGATAGGTCCAATCCCTGGTACCACAGAAATTAATAAAGGATAAGACCCCATATTCAAAGAAGTGTTGGGAAACTTAAATGAGATTGTAAAATGCCTGGCACATAGAAAGCTCTCAAATGCTGCAATTATTATTATCTGGGGGAGAAGAGAAGGGAAAAAAGGGAAAGCAGAGAGAATCGATGCCAATTCACTCTTCTAGCCCTGCCCTGGCCACTCTACAAACAACTGGCATCGCGGTATTTTCTGTGGGCCCCAGCAAGGAAGTAAGCATAGAAGGAGGTGCTACTCGGGCGTTTGAACCAGGAGGTGCCCGGCACAGGAAGGTGGCAGGGGGAGGCACTGAATCTGATTCTTGGGGCCTCCGTATCCACCAATAGAGCCTGTGCCCTCCGCCCTACGTCCTACTCACCAACTTGCCCCACAGCAGAGCCGGTTTCCCATGGCGCTCCGTGTCCCAGGGAGCCCAGCTGTTTTTCGACATAAAGAGCCTAGCGCATTTCCTGCTTCTCGGTTTAGCTTTCCTTTTCAGCTCCCAGGGATCTCTGTCAGTGTCAGATTTCAACCTAACAGGTTGGACTTTGGAAGGCACCTGCTGGAATGATTCCCAGCTGACTGTTCCTAGCCAAAAGGCAGAACCACATGCCTGGGCTCCAGGTGACAGAGAGCTATCTCACTCACCTTTGGGAGCTGAAGCTTCTTTTGATGAAGCCATGAACTTTGAGCTTCAAACCTCAATTTAAAAAGAAACCTGAGACAGAAAAGAGCTCCGGGTTTCCTCAGGAAAAGTTTCTCGGCTACATCACACTGTCTTTGAAATATATCGTCCACGGTGTAGTAAAGAAATCTTCCCTTACGTTTGCCAAGCACTACCCAGGTTTGGGTTTCGCTCTGCAGGTAATTAGTACTAGTGTGATCTCTGTCCAGAATCTGAGTTCAAGTCCGAGAGTCTCATAAAACCTGAAATGTGTAGAAATGGATTCCTTTTACATTCTCCCGTACATTTGGAATTAATGTGGGCAAATAGCTGAAACTTTTAGTGCCTAGGTTTCTAGGACTGTAAAGTGAAAGAACAGAATTTATTATCTCATTCCCCTTCTTGAATAAAACCAGGTGATTCTACAGTTAGAATTGGCCTCAGCGCTTCCTGATCACTCACTTCCGCGTTCTTTGCTCAGCTCTACGAAATCTCATCCCTCCGCTCTGCTTTTTCTTCCAAGTTAGACTCCTTTCACACCCACCAGCAGCTAGCAGGCAGCGGAACAAATTCCCTTGTAGAAAAAAATGGGCTCCAGCAGAATCTGTGAAACCCACACCCCTTATTTTCTTTTTTTGTTTTTTTTTGTTTTTTTGTTTTTTTCCGGTACCGGGAATCGAACTCACGACCTCGTGCTTGCCAGGCAGGCGCTGTGCCGCTGAGCTAAATCCCCAGCCCCCACACCCCTTATTTTCCATGCTGTCACCTCCTCTTCGATGTCTTCCTCAAATGCCCGTACTCCACAGAGTACCCTGGGCTCTGAACTAACCTATGAAAACTTGGGATAAGAATGACAGTCATATATTATTATTATGAAGATCAAATAAAGTACATGTAATAAAGCTCTGGTCCAGGGCCTGACAAGTGGAAAGCTCTCAGTAAATCTTAATTCTCAGCTAATTATCAGATGATAAAGCACCTTATTTTATTATCTTATACCCCAATCATTGCTCATGCTTCTCCTCCTGTACCTTTTTGTACTTGCCCTTAACTGTGTCCTTTTCATCTTTTTGCTTGCTCCTTCCCCACAGCTCAACAGCCATTCATAATTTCCTGTTACCTGTAGGATAGAGTTCAAACTTCTCAGCCTGCCACTCAGAGCCCTCCAGAATCTGGTCTCTTTCCAGTCACTTCGGTAATTTACAGAAAATCACCCAAGAGATTTTTAGATGATGAGAAGCTCCACAGAAAATAATAGTGCATTTGCAGTAGAAAACCTGATATGCCTTAGGTAGTATTAATAGAAATGTAGAGTGGTAAGTAAGGGGACTGATTATTCTACTGAAATCTGTACTAGTCAGTCAATGCCTGGAATAATCATTTAAGGTCTATATGCTGAATTTCTGTACTAGTTAATCAATGCCTAAAATAATCATTTAAGGTCTCCAGGCTGAATTTCCGGTTACTTTGTCAAATGCTGGTGTTCAAAAGAAAGTTATCTGTAATAAGGGGTGCAGAAAGCATGGTAGAACGTGGCTGAAAGACCTAGGCAGAACTTGTCTGGGAAAAGGAAAATTTAGAAGAACAGAATGGGTATCTTTAAATATCTGAAGCTCTCTCAAGTGGAAGATGGATTATATTTGTTTTCTGAACATAAGCAAAATCAAAGTGCTGAAGTTACTGAAATGCAGATTTTGGCTCAACAGAAAGAAGACTCTATAAACTATGTCCAAAAAGAAAAAGGAGTAGGCTACTTGATGAAGTTCTAAATTCTCTGTCATTCGAAAAAATCTCAAAAAAAGTTGATTGATAACCTTAAAAGAATTTGCATGGTGTGGGGATTTGGATTAAATCAGAGGCTTCCAAATTTTCTCTTGTTTAGGAACCCTTTCTTTTAGAAAAGTTTAGGAACTGACTTGTAGTTCGGCGGTAGAGGGCATGCATAGCATGTGTCAGACCCTGGGTTCAATCTCCAATCCAGAAATGAATAAATAAGAGTGAGCAAAACAGATCAGTGTGAAGCTGTTGTAGTTGAAGTCTTAGTAAAATTCTTGTTTTTTACTTTTTAAAAAATCAACTAGATGTTAAGATCTATATATGATTGTACATATTATATATGAGTATATAACAAGATTCTATATGAGTATATAATAGGACTATCATTTTTGTAATGTATATTTACAACATATAGCCCCATATTATATTACCTGGGGCTTGCTAAATATTTGTTGAATGAATGAACCATCGAGTATAGTCAATGTTATTTTTTGAATTGTGTTTCTATTTTTAATAGAAATTAATCCTTTAACTAATAATCAAATTCCTTAGATGAGGAACCTTACCCTGGGAGTCCACAAATCCCTAAGACGGGCATGAATGGATTTCAAAAATTATGTGAAACTATTTAAGTAGTATTTTAAAATTTGGGAGTATGTGTTTTTTTCTGGTAAGAAGATCTACAGCTTTTGCCAGATTTTCAAAATTAAGATATAATCACCTTAATGAAAGAATTTCAGGTGTCCATCACACCCTAGAAAAAAATCTATACATACAGTGTGGAAAAAAGCAAGTTTTCTGGACACTCCCCAAATCACACGTGTGCATGACCTCGATTGTTAAAACTTATATAGGGGGACAGACACCCAGGCTGTCCTAAGTACACCATCTCCCTAGCATCAAGACTACTTGCAAGGCAGGATTGTCTGGCAGTTACCGTCACAATAAGAACCTGCGATCCCTGCACTTTGTCTTGGATTAGATGAGGTGATACAGCCATTCCTCTCTTTGGGATGTTCCAAAATCAGACAAATGTTTTCTCAACAGGGTTACCCAAGTGCAGAGGATGGGGAGGCTATGGTAACGTGATAATGATGGAAGCTTCAGTATCCACGCCTCCATATATGCACCCTCAATCCCTCAGAGTCAGACACCATTTTAATGGGCAGACCTTAGTGTGGCAAAACAAAGCATTCACTCCAGGGCTTTAGGCCGCTCTCTCCAGCCAAAAAACATTTTCCCAACCCCTATCCAAAAAGGACCAGACAGTCTGGAGACCCTTGTTTTTGTGTCTCTAATCACCAGCTCAGACAGAGCCCTCTGGGCTGTTTGGATGGCATATCCCTTTTCCCTCCCAGGATCATTCTCTCTTTTGTTGTATTGTGAGAAAATTATGGCTAGGAATTTGATCTGGAGCCAGTGTCAGCTTCCGGGTATGATCTCAGCATCCAAGTGTGACGTTGGGCACACATTACAGGAGCTTTTTGTCTCGCTGGCTTTGACCTCCTCCTCCCCACCCATCCCATCTTCTAGGCCACAGAACAGCGAGCAGCACAAACACGGCCCTGAGATTTGGGTTTATTCAGCTCCACCCAGAACTAAACCAAAGGCTATAACATGTCCCCAGGGACCAAACCATACATTGCGGACCTTGAGCATTCCCATCCCCCCAAGGATGCTGCTACCTCCGGGGTGGTGGGCAACTGCTCGAATCACGGAGGGAGGCAGAAAAGGGTTTGCTGCGTACTGGGTGTTTGGCAGTCAGGGCTCGACTCTGGCTGCCTCCTCCTCCTCCTCTTCCTCTGGGTCGGGAGGCGCAGGGAGCAGGGAGATGTAGACCTCATTGACTTCTGTGTCCAAATGTCGGCCACCCCGAGGGGCCTCCAAGTTAAGGATGCCATCATGGGAAAGAGCAGCTCGAACCCTCCAGGGGTCCACGTCAGCAGGCAGGACATAGGTGCGGCAGAACTCTCGGGACACGAAGCCATGGCGGTCCAGGCGCTGGGGGTGCCGGGCCGACACCTCCAGCAGGTTGTCCACAGTCCTCACAGTCACTTCATCAGGGGTAAAGTGGCTCACATCCAGAAATGCCTGGAACTTGCCCTCACTGAGCCTAAGCTCCGATGCCCCTGCCCTGCTGCCCTCCCCAGCTCGGGCAACCCGAGGACGCACGTAGTAGCCATGGTAGAGGGTGGGGGTCAGGATCTCTTCTGGCAGGAGGCCTGGGGGACAGAGAGAGAGAAGGCAAGAGGCAGGGTGAGGGAGGACGAGGAGGACACAGGCATGAAGTGAGAGATCAGGAGATGCAGGAATGGAAGAGCAGGAGGGGAGCTGGAGGGAACGAAGAGGCACACCTAGGCGGCGGGGGCTGGCGGCAAAGCGTTGCAGGCCCCAAGTCTGTCCTGAGGCCAGGAGGAAGGGGAGACAGCCCTGCTGGAGAGCTGAGAAGGATGTCTGGGGTGGGAGATGGCTCGCCCCGGGAGTTCAGTTAAGCCCCAAGTGGGGCTGGGGCCAGTAACGTTGGGAAGCCTGCCCAGAATTTCAGGAGGTTGGGGTGGGAGGCACGGGGGTGGCATCCGGCCCATACCTTCTCCAAAGCGCTGCTCACCCAGGCGGCTGGGGTTGGCAAATTCGTACTCGGCGGTGGCCGGGTGGGCATGTGGCACGGAACGGCCAGACATGGCTGCAGTCACTCTGGTCCGAGGCACAGCCCCAGCAGGAGCAGCGCGACCCCTCCAGCTGCCCAGAGAGCTAGGGAGCAGTGAGAGGCGGGGGCGGGGTCGACACCACCCAAAATAGTGCGGGGCCTCCGACGGGGGAGGGCAGGAGCAGGGGCCCTGACTGCGGCGACAAGGGTGTGACCAGGGCTGCCCAGACCCCCTACTCCCCTCCCCCACACAGGCTTCAGCTGTCGCGGAGGGGCCGTGAGGACGGACAGCTGGGGGTCCTGGCCCTGCAGCGAGCTGGGGAGGAAGTTGATGCTGCGCCAGAGGCAGAGAGACCTAACTGAGATTTTCCCCATAGTTTGCACGTTTCCACATCACCTTTTGTCCTCAGCTGCAGGCGCTGCATCCCACTTCACAAAGCACTCGAGACTTAACATTATGCTAGTCACATAGCATGAAAGATGCAAGAAAAATTTCTGCCCCTTTCAGGGGCAGTCTCTGTGCTCAGATTAATGTCAAGGTCTTCTCGTGCACCGGGTCAACCCGGGGCACCACTCACATGCCTGGTACTGACTGACATGTTGGCTGTCCCTGTGCTCCTTCAGAGACCCACAAAGAGTTAATGTCCCCAGGGCCCAGCCTAGGAAGATTCCAGTCCCTGCCCAGGCCCAAGATAGTTGCTGGCCCAATTCCCCTGGCATGCTAGACTGGGGGGAGGAGGAGGGGCACAGCCCTGCCTGCTTGGGATTCCTGACTCAGTCCCAGGTCCAGAGAACGGGGTGGGGGAGGGGGCCCAGGGTGTGGATGGAAAGCTAGTGCAACAGGACCATGACAAGTCTCTGGCCAGCTCAGACGTGTTTGTGTTTCTCTTTTCTTAGCTCAGTGAGTACTGGGTATGTGTCACCCTGCCAAATCCCCAATCACAAGTCTCCATGAACCGGCCGTGAGCGAGTATAATAAAACCCCTGACATCACCATTCCAGAAGCTTCACAAGACTGCATATATAAGGGCCTGGCTGTAGCAGCAGCTGAAGGAGCTGACCCGCCAGCCGATCCCCTACATCCACCTAGACACCATGGACATCGCTATCCACCACCCCTGGATCCGCCGCCCCTTCTTTCCTTTTCACTCCCCCAGCCGCCTCTTTGACCAGTTCTTCGGGGAGCACCTGTTGGAGTCTGACCTTTTTCCAACTTCCACTTCCCTGAGCCCTTTCTACCTTCGGCCGCCTTCCTTCCTGCGGATGCCCAGCTGGGCTGACACTGGACTCTCAGAGGTGAGTCTCCGCTCTGCCAGGACAGGAACATCCTTCCTGGGACATCCTAGACGCTTCTCCACCGCTTTTAACTCCTTTTCTTCCCTACCTAAGCCATGGTAGGTGTGTATGTACCCAGAAGTGAAAAAAGTAAGGTTGCTAGTACTGCTCTCCCTAGAACCTTTGTATTTGATACTCCTCTGTATCCTATTTATTAACTGTTCTCACACACAGTGAAGATCATTCTCTGTCTCCTAACCTTTAAGCAGGTTGCCCTTTCTAATTTGGTTTACAATGATCTGCAGGAAAAGAGCCCCCTTCAAACTTCTTTACTCACCTCTTCTGAGACCGCAAACTCCTGGTAGATGAGGTATTTCATCATTTCAAGTTTCAGAGCACAGAGAGACCCATGTCACCTTGAGCTCTTCATCCCCACTGGGTGGAGCTGGAGACAAAAGCCCAGTATTGTCCTCCCTTCTGTTCCCTCTTTATGATTTTCTGGATTCATCAGGGCTGTAACAGGGCACTGGCCTCTGTCCCAGCCTTATGAGGAAAGAACGTGGGTCCAGTCTTAGGAGCCCCTTATCTTGTCCTAAGAGGGTGGGAGGGGGTGAACAGGTAACACTGACAGAAGCTGTCACAGATAACACTCTGGTTTAAAAATATTCATGTGTGAGTAAACAGGAGCTGAGTGGGCAAGGGCTTTGGAAGGACAAGCAGCACTAGCAGAACATTCCAGATTGAATGGGTGGGAAACCTGGCAGAGAACTGAGCAAGTAAAAGAGGCCTTTGTCTCACAGACAAATGACAAAGCTGGGCATTGGGGTCAGAGAGACCGCGGAAGCCATGCCCACATCCATCTGGTTCCCTGGGGGAGGTCTGTCTTCTTCCAGTGCCTCTAGATAAGTTTGGGCCTGATAACCAAGAGGAACACCTGGGATACCATGGTGGTTGGTGACAGACCTCACCCAAGGAGCGTGTTTATTTGAAGAGATTTTCATCAGACAAGGAAAAAATAGTTACCTGGGGAGAAAACAATTCTGCAGAACGATGAGCTTGCATCAGTGCACTCACATTCCTACCACTTTGCCTCCTCCTCCCCTCCCCTTGCTATTTCTAGATGCGCATGGAAAAGGACAGGTTCTCTGTCAACCTGGATGTGAAGCATTTCTCCCCAGAGGAGCTCAAGGTGAAGGTGCTGGGAGATGTGATCGAGGTGCACGGCAAGCATGAGGAGCGCCAGGTATGTAGCTTTTTTCCTGCTCATTTATGGAGTCCATAGGTTAGGGACTGCTGCCCACCTACAGCCAGGCAGTATTCCAATCTCAAAACAGATACAGGGCCGGATCAGGGGTTATAAGTCAACGTCTAGACAGCTAAATTAGGAATAAATCTGTTGTTCTCATTGTTGCTGTTTTTGCCCAGAAAATTGGCCATAGTTGTCTGTTTTGATTACCTTGGATAGGGTGGATGAGATATTCATTCTTCATTTAAGCAGTGTTTTTTAACCTTGGATGCATTAAGCTCATGAAAATATTCAAAAATCCAAATGCCCAGGCATATCTACACCAATTAAATCAGAATTTTAAGGGTATTTCTCAAGATAGCAGCATTTCTTTTTTGAGACAGGGTCTCACCATGTAGTTTAGGCTGGCCTTGAACTCACTATGTAGCCCAGGCTGGCTTCAAACTCATGGTGAACCTCCTGCCTCAGCCTCCGAAGTGCTGGGATTACAGATGTATGCCACCATACCCGCCTCAACAACAGCATTTTAAAAAGCTAGGCTGAAGCAGGAGGATGGCCACAAGTTCGAGGCCAGCCTGGGCTACATACTGAGTTCGAGACTAGTTTGAACTACACAGCTAGACCCTGTCTTGAAATAAAACAAAACTAAGCTGAACTAAACTGAATGAATAAATATTTTAAAACTTTAAAGTATAAAAAAATAAAAAGCTTCCTTGCTGGGTGTGGTGGCACTAGAGTTTGTAATTTTTCTTTTAGATGTTCGGGATTCCACTTTTTCTTGTTAACCCATCTTGATGGAAACCTACTTATTTTGGTGACATTTCAGAGCTGTACTCAGCTCCTGATTTCTTTTTTTTGTTTTTCTTCCGGTACTAGTAATCAAACTCACGACCTTGCGCTTTCCAGGCAGGCACTTTGCCGCTGAGCTAAATCCCCAGCCCCTGAGTTCCTGATTTCTTACAGCCCATGAGAACATCAGTTAATTGAGGACTTGATTGAATAGATGCTTGGAATTCAGCAGGCGTAAGGGTTGGGTTCAACAATTCTGGGGAATTCTGATAAATGGAAGTTTCTTATGACTTTCTGAAAAGGCTTTTTAAATTGTGTCCTAGTTAATGGTAACTCAGAACCTGTATGTAACTAGTACAACTTAATGTCCTCAGGCTCTTTCAGTTTTGCTCCTGTGTTCTAAAACTGGGTAACAGTTTCCCCTATTGGTCTGGAACATTCAGAGACATTTCTAAAGAGGCAGGACAGTTTCTAAGCTTCCTCAGAGATTCAGTTCCTAAGTGTTTCCAAATCCTGTATGTTCAGCCCATATTCATCTAAAGCAAGTCTTTGAGAAATACCCCTAAATATAACTATGCCTCAGAGGTTGAAGTACTGTGAAGTTTTGGGTTGTTTCAGATTCTTGGCCTCTCATCATTAGGAGTGACTACTTATGCAACTTTATCCTAGTCTCAAACCTGAAATAAAAAGCTATTTAGTTTTCTCCTCATGTTGTCATGGCATTTGGTATCATCTAAGAAGAGTGAATGTCTTGAGTTCCAGGCACATGGTATATCCTGTTCTTGTTTCTCCGCTTCTTTCTTCATTCTCTTAGGATGAACACGGTTTCATCTCCAGGGAGTTCCACAGGAAATACCGGATCCCAGCTGATGTGGACCCTCTCACCATTACTTCCTCCCTGTCGTCTGATGGGGTCCTGACTGTGAATGGACCAAGGAAACAGGTCTCTGTCCCTGAGCGCACCATTCCCATCACTCGTGAGGAGAAGCCTGCTGTCACCGCAGCCCCCAAGAAGTAGATGCCCTTTCTCTAATTGCATTTTTTAAAACAAGAAAGTTTCCCCACCAGTGAATAAAAATGTGACTAGTGCTGAAGCTTATTAATGCTAAGGGCAGGCCCAAATTATTAAGCTAATAAAATATCATTCAGCAACAGATAACTTTGGTGTTTGGATTTTTGGTATGCTTTCAAACAAATACATAGATCCATTTAACCATCACACTATAATTTGGGGGAACTCCAGAGATTTTAGAGTCAATATGACTGGCTCCACCATTTATATTCATGATATAAATTTAGGCCAGTTGCATAATTTTTCTGGTCTTCAGGCCTTCTGAAGTACTGATTTGTACAGAATTATGAGTACATTAAGAAGAAAGCATAGGTGAAGAAGAGCCCTGGTAGAGTTCAAGGCATACAAATCCCTCTCTCCTCTCTCTTTGATTTTAGCTCTCTGTTTCAATAAATGGAACAAATCTAAATTAACTCTGGGTGCCACCATATAAAATGCATTAGTATGTCTTTGAAATTAATTATATCACCCAGGAAGACATGGCGACCCCAGTGTTACTCAATATTTTCCCAATGACAAGCCTTGTATCAAATGAATTCACAAGAGTAAACAAGACTTGAGTGATTATCACCAAAGGAGCCCCTCAGGTATAGCACAAATGACCCAGCAAATACCTACTAAACTAAGACTGGGAAATACTCAATTCAGTGACTTACCACAAAAAAGCTAAGTGTTAAAATTACAATTAATATCTGTGACTGTGTTATTTAAGTTAAAGAAATAATACTCTACAAAAACAAAACCAAAGTTAACCCCTCCCTCTCATTTTTGTTGGTTTAGACAAAACGTCTGATTTACTTGATGGAAAATAGCCCTTCCATGGGTGTATCTAGCACAAATGTTTGACACACTTCTTAGTTTTTCTTTATCAACTCCAAGCATACTTCTAATTTCTTACAAGAACTGGCCTTATGGTGAAGTCAGATTTTTTTGCTCCCACAAAGCCTACAGTTTGGAGACTGTTTCAGTTACTCATCTCATTGCTGAGACAAAATGCCTGATGCCCAAAGTTAAACGGGGAAAGGTTTATTTTGGCTCAAAGTGTGTAGAGGTTTCAGTTCCTAGTTGGCTGGCTTCAAGGCAGGGTGGCATGGCAGCGGGGCATCTCAGAGGAGAAACAGTTCATGGCGGGAGAAGACAGTAAAGGCAAGCAAGCAACAAGAGACAAGAGCAGTGCTCTTTTTCTCTGTATATTTTATCCAGGCTTATGGCGAGTAGCACTCATACCCTTAGTCCTATTATGGCATCCTTAATCTTAGCATCATACACCCTAGATCTAGCCACCTCTGAAAAACCCCCTCTTTGACTGCAAGAGGCCCTGGGGAGACATTTAGATGCAAGCCATAACACTGGCTATGCTTTTGAAATATTCTAAAAATAGTTGACTAAATTTTTCATGATGCAGGGTTGTGGGGCTAGGAAATATCAGTTGAAAGTCTGTAAACTTTCAAGGCTTTTTTCTTTAGAAAAAAACTCTCTAACAATCTGAAATGCTATGATCTAGCCAGAAGTTACTTTTTTTCAACCTTCTACCCAATTGTGTGATTGTGTAGCAGACAATATTGGTTACCAAATCAATAACTATTCACCCCCTCAGTCTTGCAAACAGTACCCCAGACTGGCTTAGACATGTACCGTCTTCTTCCCAGTAAGGCGCTTTAGGGAAGTGAACCCAAGCTACTCCCACGAGAGTCTATCTTGGTTAGTTCAAATAAAGCAGAGAAATCCCCTTTCTCTGTAGTGACTGTCTTGAAAGGACTATGACCCATTTATGGCAAATGAGGGAAGTCTGAAGGTCAGGCATGTTCCTAGAAACCTAGAGAAAGAGAAAGGGGAAGAGAGAATATTCACTCAAAAATGTCTGCTATGGGAACTGTTAGGTGAAAGGCCTGCTACTCTATGTGGAAGACCACCTGGGCGACTCTCCTCGAAGGAGGAGCAGTTGTCTCCGTTTTGGCTGAGCCTGACCCTATTTCCATGTATTGACATGTAGACAGAGCTGGCTGGGACTTTTCCCTATTCCTTCAGCTGGCTTTAAGCGATGCATATAGGTCCAGCCAAGGGCTGATGGTAGTCTTTGAAGACGGCAGCTGTGTTTCCTCCCCGTGCTCCCTTGTGTGAGCTGGGATGAGGCGGGATGCCAGGGATGAAGAGCCAATGCTGATGCTGTCGGCTGGGGGCTGGGAGTAAGCCTTGAGTTAGAGGCTATGACTTCTTGGGGCTAGAAAGATTACACATCAGAGCTAAAGCACCGACCCCGAAACACTAGATACTACCTGAGTTGTGCTATGCAGATTACTCTTTCTGCACATCCTCTCTGCATATTGCAGAGGTGATTTCAGGCCTCCTAACTAGTCCAGTGCACAGCGCTCACCTACTTCCTGCCATTCTCACAGCCACTCATCCTCAAGCCGCTCCTTTCTTCATGAATGAATAAAACCTGGGTTTGGCCTTGGGGTGAGGCCTTTGTTCTGGTTAGCGATCATCATAGCTGGCCTTAGGACCCCTTGGCTCCCCATAACTACAAATATGCCTCAGCGTCTTTATTCTCTCCATGGATTGCACTGCAAGAGGTAGATTGGAATTAACCCACTAGAATTCCAAAAACTTTTCATGGGATTACAAATGTAAACTTCCTGGGTCTTGATAAGGACTGGGAAGGGCTCTCTATAACTCTGGACATATGAGAAGGGATCCTGGAGATGGCTACTACTGACTGAATTTTTTTCTCTTGCTTCCCTTTCTCTCTCCTCTCTCTCTCTTCTTTCTTGAGGTACTAGAGATTGAAACTAGAGCCTTTGCACTGAACTATATCCCCAGCCCTTTAAAAAAATTTTTTGAAACATGATCTGGCTAAGTCACTAAATTGCCCAGGCTAGGCTTGAATTTACTATTCTTCTGCCTCTAAGCTTTCCTAGTAGCTAGGATTATAAGTATGTGCCGCTGAGACAACTTGGGAAAAACATTTTTTTGTACCAGAAATTGAACTCAGGACCGTTCACTTACCAGGCAGGTGCTGTGCTGCTGAGCTATCTCCCTGGCCCAGGAAAATTTTTTAAACAATGTCACTGAGATAGTATTTACATAACGATACAATTCATCCAAACTGTACAAATCAATGGCCTTAACACATCCACAGAGTTGTACTATCCATTACCACAATTTTAGAAAAGTTTACTGGCCCAAGAAAACCTTCTTGCCCTTAGCTATTATTCAATGCCAACCTCTCAGTCCTAGGCAACCACTATGTACTTTCCATCCTTACTTATTGGCTTATTTTGGGCATTTCCTATCAATATGTGGTATTGGCTCTACAATATGTGGTACTTTGTAGCATATTTACCTAGCATATTTTCAAGCTTCAACTATATGTTTTTCTTTCTTTTTTTTTTAACCAAATAATATTTCACTGCACAAGTGTGCCACATTTATTTATCCATCCGTTCATCAGTTAATTTGGGTTGTCTTCACCTTTGGCTATTATGAACACTGTTGCTATGAACATACTTTTATATGTTTTTTTTTTTTTTTTTTGGTTTTTTTTTTTCTCCGGTACCGGGAACCGAACTCACGACCTTGCGCTTGCCAGGCAGGCGCTTTTGCCGCTGAGCTAAATCCCCAGCCCCACCTTTATATGTTTTTAAAAGCATACCTGTTCACAATTTTGTAGGGGTGTACTCCTAGGAGTAAAATTACTGGGTCATAAGGTAATTATATGTTTCTCAAGGAACTGCTGTCTTTCACAGGAACTGCATCTTTCACATTTCTACTGTCAGGATATGAGCATTCCAGTTTCTCCATCTCTATATGAATACTTGTTGTTTTTTAACTTTTTAATTATAGCCAGCCATCTTATCATCTTATTGGGTATTTGTCTGACTCTTTATTTCTTTCTCCTTTTTCTCTTTTCTTTCTTTCTTTTTCTTTCCTTTCTTTCTTTCTTTCTTTCTTTCTCTTTCTTTCTTTTTCTTTTTCTTCCTTTCCTTCTTTCTTTCCTTTCTCTCTCCTTCCTCTGTCCCTCCCTCCCTGTCTCCCTGTCTCCTTCCTTCCCTCCCTCCTTCCCTTCTTCCTTCCCTCCCCCTTCCTTTCTTCCTTCCTTCCTTCCTTCCTTCCTTCCTTCCTTCCTTCCTTCCTTCCTTCCTTTCTTCCTTCCTTCCTTTCCCTGGTGATTGAACCCACAGTCTTGTGCATGCTAAGCATGGGCCCTACCAATGAGTAACATGCCTAGGCCCTCTGACTGAATTGTTAACAGTATTTAGAACTTACTAAGACATGGAGGAAAGGGAGAAATCTTTAGGAAGAGGGAACAGCATGAAGTGCGCAGGCGTTTAGGTTTGGAAAATGATACAGCAGACAATGGGGCTCTGCTAAGGAGTTTTGGGTTTTGAAGGCTGTAGAAGCTAATAAAGGAATTTAACCAAGTAAGTGGCATGATCAACTTAGGATTTTAAGACTCATGCTAGGAGGGATATAGTGTTGATCAGTAGAAAGCAAAACGGAAAATAGAGACACTGATCCAAAGAATGGTGCAGCAGACTGGGTGGGAAATAATGCGAAACTGGAATATGGTAAAGGTAATGGAGATATTAAAAAGGGTGGGGACACAATCAAGAGATAATATGGAAATAAGCTTTCTAGGACATGGTATCTGTATGAGAAGCATGAGAAAGGGTGGCTAAAGTATTCCATAATTTCTGTTTTTGACAACTCTCTGGATTATTATACTGTATGTAGTATTATAATGAGAAAGAATGCTCAAGATACAGAAAAGAGAACTATGAAATTCACCTACATACTAAATATAAAATACTAATATAAATACTAAAGGGAGAAATTTTGAGACACAGATTATAAATACAATTTAGATTACATTGAGGTTGTGGGGTTTGGAGAAATTCAAACAGACATTTGATAAGTAGGGGGATATTTAAATCCAGTGCCCTGTAGACACATTTGGGTTGGAAGTGTAGATTAAGAATTTGAAGTGGGTGTGGTTACACATGCCTGTAATCTCAGCACTCAGGAGGCTGAGGCAGGAGGATCATCGCAATTTCAAGGGCAGCCTGGGCTACATAGTGAGTTCAAGGACAGCCTAAATTGCATAGCAAGGACATGTCTCAAAACCACACCAAACCAGAATTTGGAAGCACATTAGTAAATGTTGAAGGTATGAGTGCAAATAGTAACAAGTGGGGTTAGCAAAAGAGCAAGGAAATGGCCAACAACAGAATCACTAGAAGGCAAATTTAAGGGGTTAGCAGAAGACGATAAGCTTATAAAAGAGACTTAGAAAGACCAGAGATGGGAGAAAAATTTTTTTGACACAGTGTTATAGAAGCAAAGGGAATGCAGCTGAAGAAGGAAGAGGTAGATAGTCAAGTGGGTTATCAAATATAGAACATAAAAGTTAAGTAGGGTTGGGGATATAATTCAGGAGTGCAGTATCTGCCTGGCAAGTGTGGGGTCCTGAGTTTGATTCCTGGTACAAAAAAAAAAAAAGTTAAGTAGGGTATGAGTTGAAGTGTTCATCAGATTTGGTAAAATTTCCACTTTCATAGATACAGTTTCTGGAAAGTGGTGAGTCAAAGAGTATATGGGGAACAGACTTCTTGACAAGACGTAAGAGAGAGTTCATGTTTAATACACTGCCTCAAACAAAGAGCAATGGTGAATTTTTTTTTAAGACAGGGTCTTGCTATGTAGTCCAGGCTGACCTTGAATTTCCTGTTTAGCCCAGGCTGGCCTCAAACTTGTAGTGATCCTCCTGCCCCAAGTCCTGGGATAACAGGCATGCACCATCATGTCCAGCCAAATTTTTTAAGCAGAAAAGATAAAAAAAAATGACAATCCAGACAAAATAACTGACAAAATATTTAAGTAAATAAAATTCAAGAGAATGGGCATGTTGGACTCAAGCACAGCAGCAGGCAGTGGCAGCAGATGAGCTTGACTCTTACAGGGTCTAGGACAAAAAATGCTCAACCCAGGGTGGAAGAAGAAATTATTGACTCGTTGTTTAAACTAGTTGTGGTAGGGTTTTCCCACATATGAAAGAAAGCCAGAAAACTGCTGTCCATCTGCCTTCTGGGAGACAGTTGAATAGAAACTCTGGGTTTAGTGAGGGGAGAAGAGCAGGACACAGCCCCATGATTGGGAATAGATATATGCTGTTCTGTAACTCAGTGGTACCACCTACTACGACAGTAGGACAGTAGACCCATTCATCATGATAAAACCTCTTTTAGAACTGGGGAGAGGATGTAACAAGAAGTATAATGGAGGCAACTGCAAAACTAGAGTAGAGAGAAGAGAGAATGGTGAGCACAGGGATGGAGAAAAAAAGCGAACCAAAGACCCCTCATTAAAAACTGAAATTCTAAAGTATACAAAGAAATCTGAAACTATGAAAGACAGGCAACAGTAAAATCAACAAAAATGAAGGAATAACAATTTTAAAAGAGCAAGAACTGTCTGAAAGAAGTTGTTATCAGAAATGGATAACAATTAAAAATCTTTTCAGATTTCTGGGAAGATGGTACAGTAGTAAGCAGTAGAGAAAGACCCTCTCTGAGATTTGCTGTCCAGATGCTGGAATATAGCAACGTGAAGGGAGAAACTTCAGTGTAGAAGAAGGAGGTAGTGAGTGGGGCCTTCTCCCTGAATCAGGACTCACTGTGTGGGAGGAGTGGCTCAAACCCATGGAACATGGTGACTGCTGGAAACCCCAGAGGCGTCCATGTAGAGATACAGCAGAGGAAGGGAGGAGTGGACATGGAGGACTGCACTGGCTGATGGTGAGTGTTTTGGGACCCTACGTCCCACAGAAGAGGGCTATTGGCCAGGAGCCATCTTAGAAAGGGGGCAACTGAGCTCAGAGCTCAGAAGAACTGTTGGGCCCATCTAGCGGTGCTCAGCTGAGTTCAACCACACAAAAAGTGTGCTGACAGCTACAGACTCAAGGGGTCTGGCTCCAGCCTCACAGCCAGAAACCAACCTGAACTTCTGGGGAAATAAAAGTGCAGCCTCACTGAGATTATCCACGACCCTACCATAAAGCTACTGCTGACTTGCTGGGATAAGAGGGAAATTTATAGCAATGAATACCCATATCAGGAAAACAGAGTAAGTGCAAATACTGTAAACAACTTAATGGTGAACCTCAAGTTTCTAGAAAAAGAAGAGCAGGCTAAGCCAAAAGCTTGTACAAGGGAGGAAATTATAAAGGTTAGAGCAGAAATTAATGCATTGGAGACTAAAAAAATACACAGAATCAATGAATCAAAGAGTTGGTTCTTTGGAAGATTAAATAAAATCAACAAACTCTTAGCCAACTTTATCAAAAGAAGGAAAGAAAAGACTCAAATCCACACAATTAGGAATGAAAAGCATAAAATCACAATGGACCCTGCAGAAATCCAGAACATCACCTATACCTACTTTGAAAACTTGTATTCTAATAAGATTGAAAATGCAAAAGCAATGTACAGATTCCTAGATACATATGAATTACCAAAGCTGAATCAAGAAGATATAAAAATCCTAATAAACCAATATTAATAAATGAAATTGAAGATATAATCTTCAAAACCTACCAACAAAGAAAAGCTCAGGCCTGATGGATTCACTGCTGAATTCTACAAGAAATTTAAAGACTTAACACTACTTTTCAAATTCTGTAATGAAATTGGAAGGGAAGCAATACTCCCAAATTTATTCCTGGAAGCAAGCATCACCCTGATACCAAAACCAGAGAAGGATCCAACTAAGAAAGAGATCTACAAGCCAATCTCCTTACTGAACATAGATGCAAAAATCCTCAATAAGATACTTACAAACAATACAGCAAATCATCAGGAAGATTATACACCATGACCAAGTAAGATTCATCTCAAGGATGCAAGGATGGTTCAACATATGCAAATCAATAAAAGTAATATACCATATTAACAGAGCCAAGGACAAAAAACATATGATCTCAATAGATGCAGAAAAACCTTTTGACGAAGTCCAACACCAATTCATGATAAAACCCTACAGAAAATTGGAATAGATGGTCTTTGTCTATTCTGATAGAAGCCATTTCTGACAAATCAACAGCCAACATCATACTAAATGGACAAAAACTGAAAACTTTCACTCTAAAATTAGGAACAAGACAAGGATGTCTACAGTCACCACTCTCGTTCAATACAGTCCTGGAAACTGTAGCCAGAGTAATTAGACAAAAGAAAGAAATAAAAAGAATAATGAAAGGAAAAATTTAAATTATCATTATTCATGGGTGACATGATACTCTACATGGAAGACCTCCAAAACTCTACCAAGAGACTTCTAAATTTAATAACCAAATTCAGTAGCATAGCTGGATACAAAGTCAACACTCAAAAGCAATAGCCCTCCTGTACATGAACAACAAACTCATTGCAAGAAATTAGAGAAACAACATCTTTCACAATAGCTTCCAAAAAAATGAAATACCTTGGAATCAATCTAATGAAGGAAGTGAAAGACTTCTACACTGAAAACTACAGTACTCTGAAAAAGGAGATTGACATGGATATCAGAATCTGGAAAGATACGCCTTGCTCTTGGGTAGGAAGAACCAATATAGTGAAAATGACCATAGTTCCAAAACTGTTATACAGATTTAATGCAATTCCAATCAAAATTCCAACAGCATGTGTTACAGAATTAGAGAAAACAATCTAAAATTCATTTGGAATGAGAAGAGACTTAGAATAGCAAAGGCAGTCCTGGACAACAAAGGCAAGGCAGGGGGCATCACAATCCCAGACTTGAAATTACACTACAAAGCTACTGTGATAGAAACAGCATGGTGCCGGGAATGGTGGTGCACACCTGTAATCCCAGCACTCAGAAGGCTCAGGCAAGAGGATCATTGCAAATTTGAGACCAGTCTGGGCTACAAATTGTGCTCAAGGCCAGCCTGAACTGCATGGCGAGACCCTGTCTCAAAAAGACAACAAAACAAAACAAAACAAAAAAAACCAGCATGGAACTGGCAAAAAAACAGAAATGTGGATCAATGGAATAGATTAGAAGATGCAGAAAGAACTCCCAACACACTCAGCCACCTATTTTTGCAAATACATTCACTGGAAGAAAGATAGCCTCTTTAATAAATGGTGCTGGAAAAACTGGCTTTCCACATGCAAAGATTAAAATTAGATCCATATCTTTCACCATGCACTAAACTAAAATTGAATAGTATCAAAGATCTAAATATTAAAGCAGAAACATTAAATCTGCTGGAAAATAGAATACATAGAACTCTTGAAGACATTGGTGTAGGCAAAGACTTTATGAACAAATCCGCAACTGTACAGGAACTATCACTGAGAATCAACAACTGGGATCTCATCTTATTAAAAATCTTTTGAACAGCAAGTGAAACCACCAATAGAGTGAAGAGACAACTCAGAGTGTGGGAAAAAAATTTTGCCAGCTGTTCCTCAAAGGATTACTATCAAAAACATATAAAGAACCCCTCCCAAAAAATCACACCCCACAAATATAAAGACCCAATCCAAAAATGGGCATCTGAGATGAATACACACCTCTCAGATGAAGAAGTACAAACAACAAATAAATATATGAAAAAATGTTGAACATCACTGGTCATTTGAGAGATGCAAATTAAAACAATGCTGAGATTCCATCTCACCCTAGAAAGAATGGCTATTATCAAGAAATCAACCAATAAGAAACGATGGAGGGGCTTTGAGGAAAAAGGAACCCTTCACCACTGGTGGGAGTATAGACTGGTGCAACCACTGTGGAAATCAATGCGGAGATTCCTCAGAAAACTAGGACTAGAGGTTCCATAGGACCCAGGTAGTCCCTTCCTTGGTGTCTTCTCAAAAGAATTAAAAGCATCATACCACAGCAAAACATGCACACCCATGTTTATAACAGCACAGTTTGTAAGAACCAAGACTTGAAAACAGCCCCAATGCCCATCAACTGGTGAATAGATAAAGAATATGTAATTTTTTATACAATGTAGTACTTTTCTGCCATAAAGAAGGATATGCTCAAGACATTTCTAGGCAAATGGATGCACCTTGAGTCCATATGCTAAAGTGAAAAAAATTGGACACAATGTGCAAATACCATATTGTTTCTCTCCTATGAGAAACCAAAAGAGTAAATAAGGGCCAAAATGTATAATAAGATAAAATTGTGAAATAGGAAGAAAATGTTCAAATGGGGAGGGGAACAAGGAAAAGTGGAGGGGGATAAGAAAGAAAGGGAAAATAAAAAAGGAGAAAAGAAGGATAAAATGGAACAAAGTTTTTGCAAATGGAAAGCAGAGGAGAGGTTAAAGAGAAGGTAGGGAATAGGGAAAAAGAATCAAGCTATAAAAATAATAAATTGATAACAGCAATATCAGGAAAAATTTTAAAACATATGCATAAAAAGAACCATTTAGATACATTATACATAAATCAGTGTTATAAATGTTATAAAGGACAGAGCTAAAGATTGAAAGACAGCTGAGGAATTCACTGAGAATTTTAAAAATGGGGTGAAGATATTAAAAACACAGTGCTGGGCATGGTGGTGCACATCTGTAATCCCAGCACTCGAGAGGCTGAAGCAGGAGGATCACTGCGAGTTTGAGGTCAGCCTGGGTTACATACATAGTGAGTTCAAGGCCAGTGTGTACTACCTAGTGAGACCCTGTTTCAAAAAAGAACTTTTTAAAACCACCCAAAATTAAAAAATTTTAAAAAACACAGAACGGTTAAGATTCATGCAAGAATGAGACAAATATGTATCCAATAGGTATTTCATAGGAGTAATGGAGGAAATGATAAAATACTATCTGAAAAGATTTTCCAGAATTGAGTCCTTAAATACTGGGCAGATAAATATGACTAAATATGCATTTATATGAGCATGAAAATTCAGAATAATAAGGATAAAAGGAAAAATTTTATATGAGATACTACAAGTGAATTATAATTAGACTGACAGCTGAATTCTCAACATTAATAAAGGTCAAAAAAGTGCTGGTGGAGTACAAATTTAGTTGTTAGCCCATAGCTTCAGCTGTTCACAATAAAAGACCCTGAAATTACAAGCATTGTACAAAATTGGAAATGTAATGTACTGTATCAATAGAGTAAAAGAAAACAAATCTCATGATTTCCCAACTGATGTATGGCCTAGGTCCCCTATTTGCAGAGAAGAAACCCCTGGTAAGTAAGCTAGGACTAAAAGGAATTTCCTAGGAAAGTAAACTGGCACACTCCTATACTCCCAGCTACTCAGGCAACTGAGGCTGAGGTCAGATGCATGAGTTTAAGGCCTTCCTGGGCATCATAGTGAGATGTTGTCCCAAAACAAAACAGGAATTTCTTTAAGTTGGTGAGTATCATGTAACAAGTACCTAGTGCAAATATTATAGCTACCAAAGAAATTGAAATAACATTCTTTTAGTATCTTGAGCAAGAGGAGGAGGCCTATCATCACTCCTAATATTTAACACAGCACTAAAGATTCAGATCAGTGCCAACAAAAGAAAACTAGAGAAGCAACATAAGAATCAGAAGTGTAGGGGCTGGGGATTTAGCTCAGCGGCACAGCACCTGCCTGGCCAGCGCGAGGTCGAGTTCAATTCCCGGTACCGGAAAAAAACCAAAAAAACAAAAC
>NW_004955412.1:13598773-13613935 GCF_000276665.1 Chinchilla lanigera | reverse complement strand
GCTCAGCGGCAAAAGCGCCTGCCTGGCAAGCGCAAGGTCATGAGTTCGGTTCCCGGTACCGGAGAAAAACCAAAAAAAAAAAAAAAAAAAGTAATAGATTTCAAACCACATTCCTGATGATGTGGTTGGGATGCAAATTGAAAATATATATGAAACTGAAAATATAGACGAAACTGAAAACATAGATGAGATTGAAACTATAGATGTAATTGAATATACAGATGAAATAAACTCCTAGAAAGACATCACTTACCAAAACTGAATCATAAATATAACATCGGAATTGTCCTATCAGGGCCAATGATAGAGCTCAGTGGCACAGCACCTGCCTGGCAAGTGCAAAGTCCTCAGCTGGATTCCCAGTATATATATATAAAAAAAGAATAGACCTATCAGGAGAGTAAAGAAACTGAATAAGTAATCAAAATATCACAACAAAGGAAAGCCCTAGACCAGATGACTTACATGTTGTTTACTAAACATTAATATTAATCCTTATCAAACTTTTCCAAAAACTGAAGAGAGCATTTTCTAATTAATTCTGTGAGGCCAGCATTACCCTGATAATAGTCACAGATATCAAAACAAGAGAAAACTACAGTCCAATATTTCCTATTAAGAGGGGCTGGGGATTTAGCTCAGCGGCAAAGCGCCTGCCTGGCAAGCGCAAGGTCGTGAGTTCAGTTCCTGGTACCAGACAAAAAAAACACAAACAAAAAAAATATATATTTCCTATTAAGAAAAGAATTCCAGGGTGAGGAATGTAGCTCAGTGGTACAGCTTGCCTAATTTGTTTTAGGTTTGATTCCCCAGCACTTGAAGACAGGGAGAGAGAGAGGAGAGGGGAAAAGAAAGACAGGAGAGAAGAGACAGCAGAGAGGCGGAGAGGGAGGGAGAGAAATTATATCATTTATAAGAACATCAAAAGGAATAAAATAAATACTGTACTTAGGAATAAACTTAATCAGCGAGGCAAAAGACTTCTTAGAAGAGAATATAGGGGGGAAACTTTGTAGCATGGGATTTGGCAATGATTTGATAGACACAACTCAGAAAACATAGACAACAAAACAAAAAATTTGGCCAGGTGTGGTGGCACACACCTGTAATTCCAGCACTGGGAGGCTGAGGCAGGAAGATTAGTGTGAGTTTGAGGCCAACTTAGGCTCCATAGTGAGTTGAACACCAGCCTGAACCACATAGTGAGATCCTGTCTCAAAAAAAAAAAAAAAAAAAAAAGAATAGAATTGTCATATAGTCTAGCGATTCTATTTCTAAGTATCTGTCTCAAAGAATTGAAAGCAGGGACTCAAACAGATACTTATATGTAAATGTTTTGTTTTGTTTTTGGTATTGGGAATCGAACTCAGGACCTTGCACTTGCCAGGCAAGTGCTTATGTCGCTGAGCTACATCCCCAACCCTGTAAATGTTCATAACAGTATTATTCACAAAAACCAAAAGTTGAAAACCCAAGTGTGCATCAATGTACAACTGGAGAATTTTAAGCATATATCGTGCATACAATTTAATAGTATTCAGTGTAAAAAAGAAAAGGAAGCATAATATAACATGGCTGAGCCTTCAAAGCATTACGCTAAGGGAAATAAGCCAGACACCAAAGGATAAATATTATGATTCCAACTAAATGAGGTATCTAGGATAGGAACATTCATAGAGACAGGGAGTAGAATAGAGGCTGCCAAGGGCTGGAGAAGTAGGGAGAAGGTATGAGGAGTAATTGCTTGAGATGTACAGAATTTGGTTTGGGGATGAGCAAGTTCTGGAACTGGATATGTGTAATGGTGGCATAATGTTGTGAATACAGTTAGTATCAATAAAGCATACACTTCAAATAGTTACAATGTTAAAGTTTATGTTACTCTGTATTTCATTTGAAAGTGTTCTGGATATACAGGGAGTAAAATGAGACACAAACATATAAACTTAATGTGTGCCCATAAAACTAATACTCACATTGCAAGAATATACATATAAATTATTAGCATAATGAGACAATAACTCAAGTTCTAAAATTGACCCAGCAATGCAATGTAATTTTGATTAATAGCCTAACATTATCATCTTGTGGAATAAGCTGATCTTATATTTTCTCTGGAAATGCCAAGAATCAAAAACAGCTGAGACATCATCCTCTAAAGGAAAACGGGCTTTATTAGGTATAAGCCATGTAAGATTATTAAGTTAGTGAGGTAATTTAGGCATTGCACTAAGATAATACAAGGGACAACAATTAGGCTAACAGAATATAACAGAGCCTAGAAACAGACCTGCATTACACACAGTTGATTTATAATAAAATCAGTAGAGAAGTTTTTTAAACTAACTAATGGTTGTAATACTGAATAGCTGCACAGCGAAAGGAAATTTACTCACTGTCTAACATCATACAGAGCTTACATTCCAGATCTATCTATGGAACATAAAATTACGAAGCTTGGGAGGCAATTTATGGGACGTATCTTTTTATCTCCTGTGTAAGAGGACAGGGGACACAGAAATGGAAATACTGGTAAGTTTAACCATATTAAAATCAAGACTACTGTCTCCCTATGTCTACCAACCTTAAATTATTTACATTTCTCAGTCTCTACTGACTCCTTGCTTTGTAAGATTCATGTTAAACCTATTCTAACATCTCCCTTTTGAATTACTATCAAGACTCTACCAAGTTGATGTTCTTCCTTGCTCTAGTAAGTGAAGCTTGGGTTTGATCACCAGGTTTCCTTAGTGGTTTTTGTGGAGGAGTTCACAACTGCTAACCCCTTGGTTTTTGGGATATATACCAAAATCATTATAGGTGATATTTCTGAGATCAGCTCCAAAGTAAATTCAATAAAAGAGAAAAGAGATAGCGGTAGATAAAATTAGTCATTAAGTTATTGATGCTGGGTAATGGTACATGGGAAGTCACTAATCTATTCTATGGTTGTTGTTTTAAATTCTCTGTAATAATAAAGAAAGGTATTTTTCTTTTTATAGTCCACAACAAAGGGTATTCATTACAGTCAAATCAAACTCATGTCTGTGACTATCAGACTTAATTTCAAAAAGCATCTAGCAAAACAGAACCTCAATTGTGCTGGGTTTTGCAGTTCTGCTAGTGCAGAACTGCAAAATAGAATGTAGAGACAAATAAAAGGGGTTATAGTTGTTTTTATTTTTGTTTTTGTTGAGACAGGGCCTCACTATATAGATCAGTATTTTAGTGTGAGTTCATAGTGTGAGAGGGAAAGTTCATAGTGTCTTGAACTCACTATGTAGCCCAGGCTGGCCTTGAACTTACAGTGATTCTCCTGCCTCAGCCTCCCAAGTGCTGGAATTACAGGCATGCACCACCATGCCTTCTTCAGAGTAGTTATAGATTTGACAGTTATTGTTAATACCTTCTACAACAACTCCAATGTCAAACTAAGAATAAATATAATTAACTCAAATTTAACATTTAAAACTTTCAAATTTCTTTTTTATTTTTAAAGATAAAGAAGGAAAACACACTAACAAACAGACATAAACAAAACAACACCCAAACAATAGAAGCAATACAGTTTCAGACAAGATGATAGAAAATTAACAGTAGATATTGTATTACATATTGTTATCTTCAAACTGGTTACTCAGTTAAACAAATATAGGCATTTAAGATTGATCAAACAGGCTGGGGATACAGCTCAGCGACACAAGCGCCTGCCTGCCAAATGCAAGGTCCTGAGTTCAATCTCCAGTACCAAAAAAAAGATTGATCAAACAATTAAACATTAACTGTTCCTTTCAATAAAGCAATAGAAGTTGGTAGTATGACTCTCTCAGTTATCCTATGTGTGTGTGTGTGTGTGTGTGTGTGTGTGTATAATATATACATACTTTTTCCCTTCTTTCTTTTTCTCTTTTCTCTCATCCCAGTTGTTCCCTCCCTTTGAACAGTTTCTTTCCCTTTCACAACATTTATTATACCTTTCAGATTTTATTTACCCTTTCAGATTCCTACACTAGTGAAACAATACGGTATTTACACATTAGCATTTGAATCTTGTCTAAAACAAAAAAAGATTTTTTTTATGCCATGTGATTTATTCAGAGGGTGAAAGTATGTTACAATGAGCTAAATTTTTAATTGTGTTTAGAATGTGCTGTTTCTTACATTGTACTCTGGAAGGTGAAGTTTCTTATACTTTCTTAGAATCCCGGATCCTATGATTGATCAGTATTAGCATCCCATGCACAGCAGAAGTGATGCTTCATTTGAGGCTTTGAATAGCTAGTCATATAAGATGACTTTTCTGTGCATTTACATCGAGGAGGATCCAGTTCAGGTTGATGTCCTGGGAACCAATGAGGCTCTCGCTTAAATCCTGAGGGGAGGAAAGACAAAGGAAAACAGTCAATAACAAGAGTGTTGGGGCTGGGGATTTAGCGCAGCAGCACAGTGCCTGCCTGGCAAACGCAAGGTCGTGAGTGCAATTCCTGGTACCAGAAAAAAACAACAACAACAACAACAAAAAAAAAAAAACAAGAGTGTTAACAACTGACCTCACTCTTATTTGAGGGGATAGTGAGGCCTATCAAAACTGAGCAAAGAGAAAAACTGTTCACTTAATCATTTATTTAGTTTTTCTTGTTTGTTTGAGACAGGGCCTTGCTACATATTCTAGGCTGGCCTTTAACTCACTATGTAGCCCAGGCTGACCTCGAACTTGTGGCAGTCCTCTGGCCTCAGCCTCCTGAGCGCTGAGATTACAGGCGTGCATCGTCACGCCTGGCTCATTCGCTTTACTTTTATTTGTTTTCCTTCTATGTGCCAAACATTGAGTTAGATTCTGAGAATGTAACAGTTAAAAAGACTAGTCCACCTACTATGGGTTGAAAGTGGCGCTTTGCTGTTGTAGCTTGTATCATATATTGTTTCAAAGTAGTGTTGGAACTGGAAAGAAAAATTATTAGATTAAGAATCTAGAGTCTACATTTAATACCGGGAAATAAAGGACATTACATGAAATTTAATGGGTTCTGTCATGTTTCAAATAGACTAGATGTCTATATGCTGTTAGTCAATGTATTACTTTCATATTCTTTGTAGATTTGGTGGCTTGGGAGAGTATTAAGTGCAAGACTCAGATATATGACAAGTCCAGGTAGGCAGGGGCCAAAGAAAAGCAGGTCAAGTCAGAAGACATTATATCTTCCTGTAGGTTAACAAAGTCTAAACAGAAGCAAGAAAAAGTATTAACCATCCTTTTGATTCTTTGCATTTAATATTCAACTTGATAATAAAGTAGGATACATGGTCCAGTTGAAGACTGATCCTCTCCCCAATCACATTACTGAACAGAAGACTGGGAAGTTCTGAGATTGCTGCACTGGTATTTCTTCTAACAGGAGGAAACAAAAGAAGAAAAAGCCAGATTACCTGGGAAGGCAAGGGTTTGGGCTGCACAATATTCTGTAGGTCATATCTTTCCTGGTTCCAGTTACCCATCAGAGTTCGGTTAGAATAGGAATTCTCATTAGTGGTACATCTCCATCCATACTGGAAAAACTTGGACATATCATTCCAATCTGTCCACACTTCAGCATGGCCATCTGCATTAATGAGGCTTCCATAGTGTGGGTTTGTGAGGAAACGGACAAGGTACTGTTTCTGGAAAAAAGACAAGAATAGAAAAGCTTATTGTACAAACTAAGAGCAGAAAAAGTTCCCCTTCCTACCCTGTGCTTCATATGGCAAGGTATAACACAAGTATACCGTACTTAAGCTCTGTGCTTTCCTCCAAATTTAACTCATGCAGTTCTGTTTCTTTTTCTGAGGTCCATGGATCTACTGACCTATCCTCTCAACCAGCAGTAGTGGATGACTCTATAAATACTTCCCTAACACTGAAAAATACAGAAAAACCTTTAATACCTCGTATGGAAAACTAGCTAAACGTTTGGGTAATTTTGAAGTGTAAGAGTTGAGGGACTAAGGGCATTACTACAAAGAGAATGAGAAGTGAGCTAAGTAATACCATAAATGATCAATAAGTAATAATTCCCTCTGTTGTAGTCCCAGCTCAAATAACACCTCCCCTGAAGTTAACCACTCTCCCCTTTGATCTTGTACAGAACTTTATCTTCACTTTTTACCATATTTATATCTTTCTACTGTACATTAGAGCTCATCATGTATGTCATATCTCTTCTACTGAACTGTACATTCCTTGAGGACGATCTGTGTTTTAGTATTGCATGCTGTCCTTCTACCTTCCCAATCAATAGAGCTTTGCATATACCAGATGATCAATATCTGAATTTCATTTTTGGGTAAGGGATCAAAAGCCTAACTTTTTTGGGGAGTGGGAAATAAGTCTAATCTTCTGGCTTAGGAGCAAGGTGATACCTCCTCTGAAGAGCAATAATTTGATGAGTAGGCTGACTTGTCTGAGAAGTTCATGAGATACTGAAAAAAATCCATATGTTGTTGTTCCATGATTACGGAAGATGTCACCAAGCATGGTCTGCCCAGGTATCCAAGCAAAGAAAAGTAGGTAGATCACTCAGGTCCCCAAAGCCACGTGGCCATGATCCGGGAGCCACAACCCACCTGCCCTCTCACAGGCAGAGGCAAAGCCTATAAGGTAGCACTAAAGGGTGGCATCTCAGCTAACTGCCCTCACACCATACGCCTTTGTGAAGACAGGTGCATTCACTGATGTCACCAAAAAGCATGATGACCACAGTAGCTGGTCTCACAAAGTACAGCAGGCTTCTTGCTCACACTGGAGACCTAGGTGATGCTGTCCTTAGGGTTGGAATGACAGATATCACCGTCCATCCAGCTGTCCAAGATAGATGCCTGGGGCCTATCTTTGATCAGGGGCTTATCTTCGATTTCTTTCAGCATTCATCCAATTGCTTTAAGTCTTGGTTTCTTAATACTACTGTCCATCTTCAATGCCAAGTTCCAGTTCAGCTCACTGTAAATTTTTTGTCTCCAGTACTGCAGTTGCCTCCTATCTATTTCCTTGTTTGGTTTTGTTTTGTTTTGTTGCCTTTTTGAGACAGGGTCTCGCTATGCAGTTCCGGCTGGACTTGAGCCCACTTTGTAGCCTAGGCTGGTCTCGAACTCACAACAATCCTCTTGCCTCAGCCTCCTGAGTATTGTATTTCCTTGTTATTAACCTTATTCCTCTCTAATACTTTCTGTGAGGAAGGAGAATTTTAAAAAATGAAAGTTTGGTTGTATCTTATTTAAAGTCTTTCAGTAGCTGTCTGTTCTCAGAATATGGTTTAGACTGCAAAAAATAGCTTACTATCTCCATATGACCTGGTCTGAACTCAACTGTCTCCTCTCCTCCCAACCGTGTTTCTGCCAAACTCAACCACTCTGTTTTTCTTTGGTACTGGAGACTGAACCCAGGACTCTCGCACATCCCAACCCATTTTCAATTTTTTTATTTTGGGACAGGATCTTGTTAAACTGCCCAAACTGGGCATGAATTTGCAATCCTCCCTCCTCGACCACCTAGAATGCTGGGATTACAGACTTGGAAACTACTCCTTTTTTTCACCCTGCTCTTGGATACATTATTCTTTCAGGCTCTTTATTCCTTTTGAACCTGGTAAGGGTTTGTCGTGTCTGTCCCTCTCACTCCTTTTAGCTTTCAACGCTGCTTCACTTCAGGAAATCTTTACGTTTTGCCCCAAACCTCGGTAAGATTCCCCTTCTATGTGCTTTGACAGGACCGTTTTACTCCACTGATAGTATATGTCCCACTATATCAGAATTGCCTCTTTTGCTCTGCATTCTCCACCAGACTGTAGACAGGCTACATCTTTTTCTTTCTGAGACAAGGTCTCGCTATGCAGTTCAGGCTGGCCTTGAGCTCACTTTGCAACCCAGGCTGGCCTCGAACTCGCAAGGATCCTCCTGCCTCAGCCTCCCGAGTGCTGGGATTACAGGCGTGCGCCACCACGCCCGGCGACAGGCTACATCTTGTACATCCACATAACTAACACTCCTCAGTGGCATGGCAGAGATGATACTTCTCGAATGAGTAGGTTAGAAGATAGAAGCACCTGGAGAAATTCTGAGCAGCAGAGACACGGACAGGCAGCCATTTCAGACTAGATGAGCGCAGTTTAAAAAATCCTAAGCATCAGGAACATGCAGGACACAGCCCAATCTTTTTTGTCTTCAGCTCCGCTCTGCTCCTTTCTCCCGGAGCTAGTCTCTCCCGCCTCCTACGCTAGCGACTGCTTGTGACCTCATGTTGGTGTGAAGACGTCACTCAGTGCCGTCCTTGAACTACAAGGCATTTTGATCTTTCCGGAAGCGGGAAGGTGAGAGACAAGGGCACTAGGTATCTCGCTCTTGCACTCATGGTTATTGGGAATCGCCGCACAGGTTTGTCGAGAAAATCTAGGGCCCGCAGCACGTCATCAACCATTGACGGGTGAAGAGGAGGCGGGCAGAGACCTGCGAAGGAAGTGACGTAGGAAACAAGCGCCAAAGAGAGAGCTAGCGAGGTGTCAGTGAAGGCCATGGCCCCTCGACGCCTCCTGTTGGTCGGAGAGGGGAATTTCTCTTTCGCTGCCGCTCTGAGCGAGACCATGGATCCGAGATCTAGTCTAACCGCCACCTGTCTCCAACACCCAGCTGACTTGGCCCGGGATCCCGTGGCCCAGGAGAATCTGCGGCGCCTGCGCGAGCGAGGTAGCGGGATCCGCCCCTTTCGCGAAGCCCCGCCCAGCTGCCGGAGTGTCCAATAAGGAAGGGGTGGGGCGTGGGGAATGTGATGTAGGGGTTGCTCTGGGTTATCTCGGGGACAGTTCCTTAAGGTCCGCTGTACTGTTCAAGTTGGGAAGGTATTTTGTTTCCGGATCTTGAGGCGTCTTTCTAGCTGTATGTCACTCTCTTAAACTGTCCTTGGCAGGTACCGAGGTACGTTTCGGTGTGGACTGCACCCAACTAGCAAATGCCTTTGAACCACACAACAGGAAATTTGATCGAATTTATTTTAATTTTCCTCACTGTGGACGCAAAGCTGGAGTAGCTAAGAACAGGGAACTGCTTGCCAAGTTTTTTCAGAGGTGAGGAAGAGCGAGCCCGAAGTAAGTTACTATTACATGTTTGCAGAGAATACAAAACCCCAAAGGAACCCACAATCTAATCTATAACCATAAATACTAAATAAAACTACAAAGTGTGCTCTTGAGAGGATAAAAGGAGGATAATTTATTTTTAATAATGCAGAGTAATGACAGCAAGTATAGTCCGATGGCTAAAAGGATGAACTGGCTGGATTCAAATCCTGGTTACATTACTTAGTAGGATTTTCAATACTGCTTTTCTCTTTTTCTTTCTTTTTTGGTACCAGAAATCGAACTCAGGGCCTTGCACTTGCCAGGCAGGCACTGAGCTGCTGGACTGTATCCTCAGCTTGTATTTTAAGCAAGTTTCCTTAATCTGTATGTGGTTCTGTTTTCTTATCTATAAACTGGGAATCTATAAACAGTAACTGCATCATACAATTATTTGGAATTTAAAATAGTGCTTTACAGTACTATGTCAAATACGTGATACTTCTGGAGGTCTCTACTAGGTCATACCTATCAAGCAACCTTTCACAAAAACAGTGCTTTAAACTATATTTAAAGTAGAATTTTGGGTCGATCATGACACTTTAATTGGGCTGAAGAGAGGTGATAACATAAAAATCATGCAAAAAAAAAAAATAAAATAGAACTTTGCTAGCCAGAAGAAAATGAAAAAAACTTTCTAAATGGGGAGAAACATTCCGTATGATGAATGTGATCATTGTGGATATCAGAAGTGTACCAATAAAATTATTTTTTTAAAAAATGAGGTTGGGCATGGTAGCACACACTTGCAGTCCCAGCACTTGGGAGGCTGAGGCAGGAGGATTGCCACAGTTTGAGGGCAGTCTAGGCTACAGAATGGGTTCAAGGTCAGCCTGAATTGCAAAGTGAGACCCTGTCTCAAAAAACTCCCCTAAAATAAGTAAATAAATAAGTAAAAATGGGGAGAAACAGTCCAAGCAGGGAATTATGTATAGGAAGTTCGCAGATTGATATTTCTATGACATATAGATAAACAACATTAAAGCATTAAATAATTTGCATTAAAGCAGATGCCAAGAATTGTTATGGGGCACATGCTTATACTGTATATTTGCATATTTTTGCATATTTGAGGTTTAATGTTTGCAACTAGGATTGGAGTTTAATTATTTCACAGCTAAACTACATGTATATTGGTACCTCCTCTGGTAACTTCTACTTGTTTCTGATAAATTCTGGGTATTTTTTTTTATCCTATTAGCTGTGCAGATGTTCTTTCAGAGGAAGGAGAAGTTCATGTGGCACTGTGCAGAGGACAAGGTGGTACTCCTGCTGATAAACCCCAGCGAGAATGGCACAACAGTTGGCAAGTGGTTGCCATGGCAGCTCAGGGGGGTCTCATTTTAAGTGATGTGCTTCCCTTCAGCTGTGAAGCTGTACCAGGATACAAGTGCACTGGATATAGGTAAGTAGTAACATAGACCTAAGCCTTCTCCTTTTTCATTTCTCTCACTCATGAGAAACAATATGCTGGGCAGGCTTTTTTCCTGACAATTTCCTAATTAAGTTTCTAGAAATACTTGCTTTCATTAGTAATGACAGACTGTATACCATACTGTTGTCTTTTTGACCAGGAGTCAAGATAAATCTTTTCACATAGAAGGTGCTTTGAACCATATCTTCACCCAGAGCTTACCCTTTGAAGGTTCTAAACCCAGAATCTTCAGAATCAAGCTGGGAGACAAGTGTTTTTCCTTTCAAGAACCAGAAGCACTTGCAGGAAAGTTGAACAGGTAACTTCTTACTTTGCTGGGAATTAGTTACACCTCTAGTTGTATCCTGAACGTTTTGATGGACAACTATATTTTGAACAAATGATAATCAGTTGTGCCACTGAGCTATATCCCTGGCCTGATATATCAGTTGTTAATGATGTTGATATTGTGAGTACTGGTCAGTCTTGGTATATTGTAAGGGTGGTGGCTGCTACAGTTCTGGAAAAATGTTAACTCTCCTTTACTGAGAGTGTAGCATATTGTTAGAGTGCTTGCCTCGCATGCTCTGAAAAAAAAGAAGAGAAAATGAAAATTAAAGTGTCTGATATCGCTCCTTATGATAGATGATTTTTGTTTCTTATCATGATCATCTTAAAGATAATTCTTTTCTATATAGCCATTTATGTTTTAATTCTTGCTGCATTATAATTATTTATTATTTTAAGTGAGAAAAATTATTTTGTGTGTGTTTACACAGGGGTTTTCTGGAAGCATCTTCAAGTCATCCTATCAAAGCCATAAATGAGAAACTCATTGCTGAATTGGGCTCAGCTTTCCCTTTGAAAATGCTGAAGTGTTCCTGCCCCCTGCTGCCACAGGAAAGCACCAATGTTTTCCCTTCCTGGAACTGTGACATTCTGTCTCCCTTTTGGATTAGTCTCTATGAAGATAACTTAAATTCCAAGTCTTTGACTGGTGAAACAACACAAGAGATTGAGGACTCTCCGGTGTCATTTTCAGAACTCATCCTTGCCAAGAGTCCTAGAGGAGATGATAGTGAAGAAGCTCCTGAAGGAAGCTGTGGACACGTCAAGGTCTGCCTTAGAGCTTCTCTTTTAGTTCATGTTCAGGCTGTCATTCAAGCACCAGACTTCCTCCCAGGTTCTTTGCACATCCTCAGTGGACCTGTTTTTCGAAAATGCCACATTTTGCCCTGCACAATGCCAGCATTTCATGAGACTTTAGTTATCTTTGGGGTCGATCAAAATCTGAAGCATGACTGTCTTTTATCCTTGCTGGATCACCTAAAAGCTACTCTAGAGAGCCTTCTGGCCCAGACACTGTTAGAGGATACTAAGCTGAGCAGTTCCGTGGAGTTTGTCTTTCAACCAAATGGAAAAGATTATATGATTCATGTGAAGTCTCCTAGTTTTGGCCCAGATTGTGCCAAAGATCTGATTATTGGGGCTGTGATCACATCTGCTACAAGCATTACACATAAGGACCAATGTTTTGTGATTGTATCTATAAACTTGGACTTCTTAACTATGCTTGTCTGGAGTATCTCTGACTGGAGAATGTTGTGGACCTTTGATAACCGTTTCCTGAAAAATTTTGTCACTGAGAAAATAGCACCCTTTAAAAGCTATTCCCTGTATCCTCCACGCTATGTGCATGATATTAGTTTCTGGTTAGATGAGAAGAAAGGATTTGATGAACTAGAGTTTCACACTGTGGCCCGAGCAGTGTCCCAGGACACTATTACATCCATACAGTTACTTGGTCGTTTTCATCATCCAAGCACTGAACAGGTCAGCTTATGCTATAGATTGACCTACCAGGCATGTGATATGGCCCTTACCCAGCAACAGGTAGCATTAATGCAGTTCCAGTTTAGAAAAGAGATTCAACAACGACTACATGTTATACTTCGATAATTTAGTAAGTTCATTCTACAGTGTGATCCTTCATTTTGAACAGATGAAAAAGAATAGCTTACAATTGGTTGGGTGTCCTCTCTGGACTGCGTTTTGTTTGTAAAATCTAAAAACTGTACAAGAGAAATCGTTGTTTTAAAAACTTGGTTCTTTTGAAATTGTCTAGCTCTGTAACTGCTTCATGGCTTTGTAATTACTTTCTTGACTCCTGTAACCATGAGAGTGTAACCTGCACAATGCAGGATACCTGATTGTACCATTGTACCTAGCTTCATGAACTGATGATCGTTAATCTACCCTTGTACCTGATGAACGCACCCTGCTAGCTAATCAGAAGAACTGCTAGGCTGTTCTGTCTCACCTTTGTGCGTCATATAAAAGCCCTAGACAACCAGAGTTAAGGGTCTGATATTCTGGGAATGATCCTGATCAGTGCCATGGACATAAATAAGTCTGCCTCCAAATCCTGGGTGTCATTTCGGTGTTTCTGCCTGCCATTGCATTAGCACTGTTGGTTGACCCTGAAGAACCCGTAACTATATCACTCAAATTTACAGAATGTAATATGATTGGGGATCTTTGGAGTTGTGCAGTATTTTGGTTTTGAACAATAGATATCCCCCACTGAAACAAAACACAACAAAACAAAAAAACCAAAACCAAAACCAGCATCCTGTACTTTAGGCACTCTGTTGCTGAGAAGCAATAGAACTTAGATGTCTAATCCAATGTATTTGTAAGTATATTTCCCAAGTTGTCCGTTCTGATTCCTTTAACTCTGTTACCACACTAATTCAATTTATAAGGTTGGCTTTTCCCGTTAGGCCAACATTTATTAGCTTGGTAAGTTGTAGGTGTTTTATAATTAGTGTTATTATTCCTGTGTCATATCATTTTTTTTCTGGAGTTGGCTTATTAAAGTCGTGGAAACAATAAATGCCAGATTTAGGATTAATATTTGGGTCTGACTCTAAAGCAGTGGTGGTGAACCTATGGCACAGGTGCTACAGTGACCTGCTTGTATTACTGAAAGCCCTGAAATGTTCACGTCACTGCCCCAAAGCCATGTTCTTCCCGCTACTTTCTGTGACTTTCCCTTCCTTAGTCTTGATCAGCAGGAAATAGACACATGAGATATATCCAAACAGAATGTGTAACTGGATAAGTAATTGCTGCATGTGGGGAACTGACCCATAAGACTAATCTCTGTTTTAATACAGCTTGGTTGAAACTATAATTTTCTGGGACTCTGTTGATATCAGCACTTTACCTATAAACTTGTTTCAGTTAATGTTACAGAGCTCCACAGGGCGGGATAGAGCTCCAGGATTGGGGGAATGGACAGAATAGGATTAAATGAAGGATCATCAAGATCAGTTGTTATCAGCCATATATGCCTTTGTGAAACTACCTGTATGAAATCAAGGGTTTTCTCTGGATCTGGTGCAAAGATAATGGGTTTGTAAATAAGTCAATCCTCAGTTGGAATATGGCATCACTATTTACTAACTATGCAATTTTGGGGCTTGGTTCTTTTAATGAAATCAGGTGGTTGTAGGAATTACATTTATTTATTTATTTATTTATTTATATTTTGAGGCAGGGTCTCACTAAATCACTAAGTTGTTCAGGAGAGGCTTGAATTTTTGATCTGCCTGTCTTAGCCTCCTAGAATGCTGGGACTGCATACAGGTGTGCACCACAATACTTGGCTAAGAATTAAAGTGTTAAAAAGGAATAAAATGTAAAACTGCCTACCACAACGCAGCAGAAGCAAAAATAGTCATTGACATCTAGTTGAATTTGCTGCACAGAATTTCATTAGTCTTTCACTTCTTTTTTAAAATTTTTTTTATTTTAAAGAGAAAAAAAAATATATCCATACAAGGTAGTTAAGATAGCTATACTACTAATTTCTTAGTTTATTGAAAAGAAAGGTTTGTGCTAATATTGTTTGGACAATTATATGTCTGTATCTTGTACTTTGAATAACTAAAGTCTTTCACTTTTTAGTCTGCATTCTGGCATTACTGTTTTGTCTCTTAAGCACTGATTAGTTATTGGTTGTCTTTGACACTCAACAAAATACAGAGAGGTCTTAAAATGACCTTTTACGGGCCTCTCCTTTGGTAGGCAGCCGTGCTGATGATCTTTAACTGAATACCTCCGAACGCCTCACTTTATAGAGTTGTGTAACCACTTTTTATTTGTGTTTTCATTTAAATAGGGGAACTGGAGGTTAGTTTTCGTAGGCGAGTGGAGAATGCTGAAGAGTGAAGAAAGTTAAAAGAAATACCCAGAGTTCAAAGTAGTAGGAAGAACGCCAAGTCTCAGGTTCCATTTGTTCGCTATTCAGAGATCTACCCCAGTTGGCCCAGTCCTGTTATAATTTGGTCTTGTCTGCGCATGTCACGGTCTTTTGTCCCTCGGCGGACACCGTTTGGCAGCCAAGCTATGTCTGCGCGCTCGCTGACTTCGTAGTGTGCGGAATTGTACCTTTTTCCGCGCTTGCCATGGCGAGCCGAGGGACTCGGCAGCGACTGAAGGGCGGCGGCAGTAGCGGCGGGGACCCGGCCCCGGCCGCGGACAAGCTGCGGGAGCTGCTGGGCAGCCGAGAGGCGGGCGGCGCGGAGCACCGGCCCGAGCACG
>NW_004955412.1:13519407-13598673 GCF_000276665.1 Chinchilla lanigera | reverse complement strand
TGGCCGGGCCGGGGCGGCCGAGGGTCGCTGTCTCCGGGCGAGGGTCCCCGCCGCGGCCCCGGCGCTGTGTTAGCCGGGCCTGGTCTTCGGGGCGGCTGGGTTGGGGTTCAGCCTCGGCCCCGCGTTAGGGTCTCTGGTCTCGCCGGGAAAGGCCGGCGCTCGGGTCTGTGATGTCTCCGGCCAGGCCCCGGCGCGCCGGCGGTGCGGGGTTGGCCGCGGCGTCTGCGGAGCCCGTGTGGGAGGCGCTGCCGAGAGCGGCTCCCTTTACTCCCCCCAGAAGTCCCCCCTGGACTTCGCTGGGCCGGCGCCCCACCCTCCAGCGCTGGCCGGCGGCCACCTGTCCCCAGGCGGGCGGACCGCAGGCTAGGATTGCGTGAGAGGAGCCGTCCGCGCGTGGAATTGGAGCGGGCTGTGCATCGTGTACCTGCCAGGCTGCTGCTCGTGTGAGCCGATGGGGAAACGGGTGCAGCCCTTGCAAGTCATAACCGTGTGTAGGAGAGTAAAGGAGTGTGAGAACACGGGCCTGCAAGTGAGTCACTGCGTGACCTGAAATACAGTATTGCAGGTGCAACAAGGGAAAACGTAGGAATCAGCCTACCCCTTAAAAGTGGAAGGAGTGCTTCAAGTCCTTATTCATTCTACTCCGAACAGACGGTTCCCCTTTTTGAGGGAATGACTTCAGCGCTGCATTTGTTTCTTTTCTCTCTTTCTGGTTAGCAGGTCCTTCCTGACACCTGCTTTTTTGTTTGTTTGTTTGTTTATTTGTTTTTTGCTTCTGAGCAGATTATCTGGAAACAAAGCTGGACAAGTCTGGGCACCTGAAGGATCTACTGCTTTCAAGTGTCTGCTCTCAGCAAGGTTATGTGCTGCTCTTCTGAGCAACATCTCCGACTGTGATGAAACGTTCAACTACTGGGAACCAGTAGGTGATTTTAGCTTTTAGTTTTTGTTCTTGACTTTTGTCTGTTGGGACTTACTACCAGACAAGATACAAGTAATATACAAGTGTGGCCCGTAGTTCAGCAACTGTTTTCACTTTTAATTCCTAAAAGTTATTGATTTATTTACTGTTGAAGGCTGTAGGAAATTTTGCTGGTTTAGTCAAAGGTGTGATTTGTAATTATCATTTAAAACTATTTGGGGAAAGTTTTAAAAGTTAACAATTACCTTAAAACCCAAAGGAAAAAAACCTCCTTGTTGTATTTCTCATGTCTAAATTCTAATTCCCAGAAGCACCCACTTTCTTTCAGTGCTTTATTTATCCCAATGTTTATCAAAATAGTGCAACTAAAATATGCTTATAATGTTATTTTTTATTTAGAATTTTGACTTGATTTAGAATTCAGAAGTAAAATTTTCATAGAACATTTTTTTTATTTTGGTCTCTGTTTTTGAGACAAGGTCTTGCTTTGCAGTTCAGATTGGCCTGGAGCTCACTTTGTAGCCCAGGCTGGTCTCGAACTTGTGATGATCCTCCTGACTCAGCCTCCTGAGTGCTGGGATTATAGGCGTGCGCCACCATGCTTGGCTACCCATATAACATTTTGCATCAAAAAGTGAAGAAATGATGCTTAGTGTGGGTATATAAGATTTAGAGTTTTTTTATTTTGGCTAAAGGCTCGCTATTTATTTGTTTGTTTATTTATTGAGACAAGGCCTTGCTACGTAGTTGAGGCTGGCCTTGAACTGTGTAGCCTAGGTTGGCCTTGAACTCACAGTGATCCTCCTGCCTCAGTTTCCCAAGAGGTGGGAGAACAGATGTGTGCTACCTTGTCCAGCCAGTGCTCTTTAAAAGAGTGAAGAGAGAGTAGAATTTGAAGTTTCAGTATTGGCCAAACACTATCTTGTAAAATGTATAATATCTTAATTTTTTAATATCAAGTCATTTTGTTTCTTTTCTTATCTATTAGTTGTTAATGTTGAGAAATTTTTATCATTGTGTATTTTTGTCTCATTATTTTTTTTTACCCAGAATCTTGACCTGTGTCCTCACAAGAGAGTTTTTGGAAAGTTAGTTTATTTATTAGGGTTTTTGAGACAGGGTCTCAACTGTGTAGTTCAGGCTGACCTTGAACTCGTTATGTAACCCAAGTGTCTTCAACCTACAGTGATTCTCCTGCCTCAGCCTCCCAAGTGTTGGGATGACAGGCATGTGTCCCCATGCCTGATGGATAGTTTAACTCTAAATCCATTTGTTTATTCTTTTAGACACACTACCTCATCTATGGGAAAGGTTTTCAGACTTGGGAATATTCCCCAGTGTATGCCATTCGCTCCTATGCTTACCTGTTGCTTCATGCCTGGCCAGCTGCATTTCATGCAAGAATTCTACAAACTAATAAGGTAAGGACAGGCTAACCTGAGAATGGTCACAACAGAGCAAGCAGTAAGTCTCTGGAACAATTTCAAGAAGAGAACAAAGCAGATTGGGAGCGTGGGAGTTTGTTTTCTTTTTTGAGGCAGAGTCTTACTGTGTTCTCCAGGCTGGTCTCAAACTGCTGGGCTCAGGTGATTCTCCCACCTCGGCCCCCTTGAATAGCTTGGACTATGGGCACAGACCATTATTCCCAGTGAAGAGGGTACTTTTTTTCTTTTTCTAAGAATCATTTATTCGCTTATTTATTTTTTATTTATATTTACATTTAGCTTTGTTACATGTCTTATGTACAGCTTTCTTGTATATATTGTGGGATATAATTTACAAATGTTTCCTTATAGGTTGAATTTTTGTTTCCCCATTGTTTAACTAGGACAAAATTGAATCTTTTTTCTGACTAAAAACAAAATTTAGAAAAATACCCATTACATGTCAACCAAGAACAAATCAGTATAATGGAAACCAGATAAATACACAGAAAATCATTGAAATAAATAAAAGGCATCTGAGAAATTCATAAAACTCTGTCAGACTGATCAGACACAAAAAAGTTTTAAAACAAAAATTATCATTTTAAGAAGTGAGAAAAGTAGTATTACTATAGAATATGTTACAAAGTAAATAATAAAAATATTATGAACTAATTTATCAATAAATTTAAAATTTTAGATTAAATATATCAGCTCTTTCAAAATTAAATATCAACACATCAAGAAAACATAGATTCCGGGCCGAAGGTTATAGTTTAGTGGCATAAGTGCCTGCCTGGCAAGTGCAAGGTCCTGAGTTCGATTCCTGGTACCCCCTGCCAAAAAAAAGAAACCATAGATTACCTGATGAGCACTATACCCACTAGACTAATTGAAATTACAGTAAACAGCAACAAAAAAATTCCCTAGCAAAAAATTTCTGGTACAACTCACAAATGGCTTCACTGATTAATTTTGTTAAATATTGAAAAAAGTATAATACCAATGCCAAAAACATTCTTCCACACACTAAAAATAGCTTTCATAATAGTATACCTGATGCCCATTTATCCACTTAGTATTCAATAGACATTAATAGAGCAGCGTTTATTTAGTAAACATTGTGTTAAGTGACCCAGCTATAAACAATGACCAAGTCCCTACCTTCATGGAACTTAAGTTTAGTGGGGAAGATGGACACTGAACAAGTAATTTTAAATGCAGTGAGTCTTTTGGCAGGTGGCAGGGAGTACAGCGGGCAGTGGTATAGACTATTAGGACATCCTAATTTAAGCTGTGTGTGCTGAAGAATGTTTAGAGCTAACAGCCTGGAGCAGCTGTGTACTTGGGAACACAGGAAGGAGGATGGCAAGTTTGAGGCCAGCCTGGACAACTTATCAAGACCCTGTTTCAAAGTTTAAAAGGGTCTGGGGATGTAGCTCAGTGGTAGAGTGCTCCCTTAGCATGTACCAGGCCCTATGTCAAATCCCAGTACCTTAAAATAGAACCAAAAACAGAAAAGTTAAGTACGACCTGACCTGATTAGTTTTCAGGGTGTGTCTTAGTGTAGAAGTTTTTTAGTTTATCTTGTTTGGAGTTTGCTCAGTTTCTTGAATCTTTAGGGTTATGTCTTTTGCAAAATTGGAGGATTTTTTTTACTGTTGCTGTTTTGTGTACTCTTTTTAGTTTTGCCATTTCTCCTTTCTTCCTGGTACTCTATTGACATAAATGTTAATTTTTGTCTTTTTAATAGTCCTTGTCTCAGTTACTTTTCTCACATTACAAGGAGAAAATACCTGACACCCAGAGTTAAGAAAGGGAAGATTTATTTAGCTCACAGTTTGTGGTTTCAGTCTATACTCAACTGGCTCCAAGGCAAAGTGCACGTGACAGAGGGCAATAGTTCATGGCAGTGGAAAACAGCAAACACAGCAAGAGTAAAAAGGGAGGAGTGGCAGAGAACAAGCCTCTTTATCTGCCCCAGGGCAGGTGTAGCACTCACCCATAACTCCGTTGGACCATGAATCAATCATAAACTCTAGAAGCCTGCCCCATGACTGCATGAGGCTTTGGGGGGACATGCAGACACAAACCGTAGCAGTCCTGATGAGACTGTATTGTCCTTTTTTAAAGATCTGTTTTCTTTCTGTTGTTCACAATGAGTAATTTCTATTCCGTCCTCCAATGAAGTGATTCTCTCCTCTGTCCAGTCCATTTCCTTGTTGAGGTAGAGAGATGCCTTGGTTGGAGTGTTTTTGTCTGTGCTCTTTGGCATTTCCAGTTGTCAGCTTCTGAGTTTTATGTCTGGCATTTACAAGGCAGAAAGAAGACCCATGGAGTTCTTGTTCTTTCTTGTTCTCGTTCTTGTTGTTCTCGTTCTCGTTCTCGTCCTCGTCCTCGTCCTCGTCCTTGTTCTTCTTGTTCTTCTTCTTGTTCTTGTTCTTGTTCTTGTTCTTGTTCTTGTTCTTGTTCTTCTTCTTGTTCTTGTTCTTGTTCTTCTTCTTCTTCTTCTTCTTCTTCTTCTTCTTCTTCTTCTTCTTCTTCTTCTTCTTCTTCCTCTTCTTCCTCTTCCTCTTCCTCTTCCTCGTCATCTTCTTCCTTTTCCTCTTCTTCTTCCTCTTCTTTCTCCTCCTTTCTCTCCTCCTCCTCCTCCTTCTTCTTCCTTTTTTGAGATAGAATTTCACTATGTTGTTCAAGCTGATCTTGAACTTGCTATTCTTCTGCCTCAGCCTCCCAAATTCTAGGATTGGGTATGTACCACTGTGCCCAGCACCTTTTATATTCAGAGTTTTTGTGGCACTTAGCAGGAAGATTAGGGAAAAGGCCTATCTTCATTGAAGCAGAAATCCCTAATTAGAGAACTGAAGGAGTTGTCTAGGTAAGAGAAGAATGGGGATGAGGGAAGAAGTTGGAAATAGTCATTGTATTAGTTACTTTTGTTATTGCTGAGACAAAATACCTGACACCCAAGTTAAAGGAGGGAAGGTTCATTTGACTCACAGTTTGTAGAGGTTTCAGTCCACAGTTGGCTGGCTTCAAGGTCAGGCAGCACGGCAGAGGAGCATCAGAGAGGAGAAACAGTTCATGGTGGGCAGAAGGCAGCAAAGTAGCAAAGAAGCAGCAAGCAACAAGCAACCACACTGACCATCTTTCTGTCCCTTATATTTTATCCAGGCTACCTGACTTAGGGCGGTAGTACTCACACCCAGGGTGGGGTACCCTTAATTCTACTTAGAACTATGCCAAACCAATTAGTGCACTAATTTAGTAATCACACACTCTTGATCCCAGCATCATACCCTTAATCCCAGCATCACACACTCTAGATCTCTAGATCCACCTACCTCTGAAAAGCCCCAGCTATGACTGACTGAGGCTTTGGGGGCATATCAAGACACAACCCCTAACATCTAGGTTGAAGGTAGGTCCTGAGGTTGGGAAGAAGTCCAGGATGGCCTTTTATTTTTCTCTTCCTCCTCCTCCTCCTCTTTTTTTTTTTTTTTTTCTTTTGGTGTAGTGAGGATTGAACCCAGGGCCACATACTCAACTATATCCCCAAGCCTTTTTTAATTATTATTTTTTAAAGACAAAGTCTTAAGTTTCCCAGACTGGCTTTGAACTCATGATCCTCCTTTCTCAGTTTCCTAAGTAGCTAGGCAGTAATTTCTTGTATAAATAGGTTCAGTTCTTCAAAGAATGTCATGGGGTAGATTAGATGAGACTGAGAGGTAGAAAGATCCTAGATATCTTCAAGACCTGGTAGAATCTATTAAAGAATTATTCTTGTCCCCCGGACCCCCAAGTATATTGTGAAGTCATCAAAGGTTTTAGATAGAAAAGACACATACTTGCATTTGCATTTTAGAATGATCAGAAAGGCACTTGTGGAAAGTAAAAGAACACTGTTTTTTCCTTCCCTAACTAATGTCTCATTTCTGGTTCTTTGAACTTATCAGAGGAAAGACAATATAGAATGAAGCACTCAATCGAGAACTAACAGTATACAGTGCTGAGGGTTTTTGTTGCTACCTGATTATTTACACTCATCTTAAACTTTTTTTTTTTTTTTTTGGTATTTTTGAGACAAGGTCTCACTATGCAGTTCAGGCTGGCCTTGAACTCACTTTGTAGCCCAGGTTGGCCTCGAACTCACAACGATCCTCCTGCCTCAGCCTCCCGAGTGCTGGGATTACAGGCATGTGCCACAACGCCAGGTACTCACCTTAAACTTGACATGTCCCAAACATAATTCTTCCTCTTGCATCAGTAACATTGTTGTATCACTGATGTAAACAACAAAGAAAACAAGGAGGAAGACTTCCCTTCTCTTTTCCTTATATCCAATTTCCTTCTCCCTGTTAATTCTGCTAGTGAAGTTCAGCAGAGACCCAGCTGCTAAAGGGAGTTGTACTTATGGAGTCCCAGCCCCACCATCATAACGCTGAGGAGTAGAGAAGACTGGGTTATTGCTGAGAGACAGTATAGTCTTACTTTTGGGGGTGGGGTAGGTATTGGGAATTGAACCAACTGAGCTACATCTCAATTCTCTTGAATTTTAAGAAATTTTTAGACAGAATCTTAAGTCTCAATGTTTTCCAGGCTGGACTTGAATTCCTAGAATGCTGGGATTACAGGCATGTGTCACTCTGCCTGGCCTTTCCCAACTTTTTCTATGCCTAATTAGAACACCTTTGTATTATCCCTTTGCGGATGTGTGCAGATTTTATGCTTCAGTATACTCAGGTCTCACACATAGACCCTTTGCTCTCTATATGTACAGCTCTACATTCTGTGCAGCAGTGCTCACATTTCCAGCTTTCTCACCTCTCCTAAGCACTTTGTATTTCTGACTTTCTCATATGTTTGATATCCTTCTCATTTTGACTACATTTCTATGGTTATTAGCGAGGTGGAGCATTTCTTCATATATTTATTCATCGTTCATATTTCCCTTTCTGTGATTTACCTATCACATCCTTTGTCCTTGTTTTTATTGGATTTTCTGGTTTTTCCCCTCTGATGAGTAGAAGTTGCTATGAGCAATCCTTCGTGGTTTTAGATGCTGTATTGGATGTCCCTTGTCTAGATCTCTATTAACTTTGTGGTCCTTTGTTGAACAGAAACCCTTAACTTTGGTATAGTGTGATGTAATCAAATCAGTGGGTTTTCCTCATATGGTTGGTGGGTTTTGGATCTGTTTAAACAAAATTTTTTTTCACTATGGATCACAGAGATATTCTTCTGTGTTTTCTTCAGTTAGTTTTATAATTTTACCTTTTACTTAGGAGGCTTGAAGTTTATTTTTATAAAATACAAAAAGATCCAACTTTACTTTTTACTGTGTGATGAAATGAATTTTCTAGCGCCATCCATTAAATAACCTATCCTTTTCCTCTGATTTGTAAAGCTGTCTCTGTATCACATCTTACTCACATGTGTATATAGGTCTGTTTCTATTTCTTTATTCGTTGACGTTGTCTTTGTCAAGTAATAGCATATTGTTTTGATTGTTGTAGTTCTGTAATGTAAATAACTGATGGGTGAATTTCTTGCTTTTCTAAGATTTGTGTTTTAAAAATCATTTTAGAATTAGTTTTTTCCACACCTAAATCCTGCTAGGTTTTTATTAGAGTTGCATTGAATTTACATATTAAATATGAGATTTAATACTTTTACAGTGTTACGTTTATGTAACTGAAGTGATAGATCTATCTAAATGAAAACTTAGGTTTTCCGTTTTTTAATAAAATTTTAAAATATATCCATTTTAATCTTATGTCTTTGACAGATTAATGCCTAGATTTTTTTTTTTTTTTTTTGGTCTTTTTGAGACAGGACCTCGCTCTGCAGTTCAGGCTGGCCTTGAACTGACTTTGTAGCCTAGACTGGTCTCAAACTCACAATGTTCCTCCTGCCTCAGCCTCCCAAGTGCTGGGATTACAGGCATGCACCACTACACCCAATCTTTTGTTGTTTTTGTTCTAATTGTAAATACTGTCTTGGATTTTGTTATTTTTTTAGTGGTATAGAAGAACAAAACGGATTCTTCAAAAGTCTTAATATTGAATGTATGACTGAATTTCCTTTCCTTATTAGTAGTGTCAGTGGTTTATCAGCTCAATCCCTGGGGTTCTCGTCATCTGCATATATTTTAGTCCATTTTTTGTTGCTTTACTTCAAAATGCCAGAGACTGGGTAGTTTATAAAGAAAAGAGGTTTTATGGTTCATGATTGTGGTGGCTGGCAGGTGCACACAGCCTGGTGGCCAGCATCCTGGCAGTTTCTCTGGCTGCCTCATATGACAGAGAAGCAGAAAGGGAATTTGCCACATGTATAAAGGGTTTTGTGCAGGAGGGCAGGCTGAGACAGTTGTACTCACTTTATAACAATTAAGGGAACTAAACCACTCCTGTGAGACTCTCCCAGTTCCTAAGGGAGCACTCATCCATTCATGGAGCGGAGCCCTTGTGACCCAATTACCTCCCATTAGGGCACACGCCTTCTAAGCTCATCGTCTTGACATCACCACTGGGGATGACACTTTCAGCACATGAACCTCTGGGGGACAGCGCCTATTCAAACCATAGCAATACATTTAGTTTCCTCCATTCTGTTCTGTATACCTCATTTCTTTGTTGTATCTTTGTACATGGACTGGAACTTTCTGTTACTTTGTTGAGTATTAGTAGAGATGGGGGACATGGTTGTCCTATTCCCAATACAATTTTTATATAAGTTCATGTTAATTTTCAGCTTTCTAAATGTTTATTTGTACTGTCTTATTAGATGAGGAGTCCTTAAGGGTAGATATTTATCTAAAGTTACCTGTATTCCCTGTATCATCCAGAATAGTACTCATTATACAGTACCACACTCATTGTATAATAGATTTTCATTATGAATCTGTGATCAGTTTATTGAACTCATTTTGGGATTGTGTTGGTTATAGTGTTGAAGTAGGCAGTATTTCCAGATTATATGTACATATGTTAATTGTGCTGTGTATTTAAATAGTGCTTATATTCTGTGGAATTTAATCCTTTTTTGTTAGTTAGTTAGTTTGTTTTGAGACAGGATCTTGCACGTGGTCCACGCCAGTCTTGAACTCACTATGTAGCTAAGAACTTGCCATCTTCTTGCTTCAGCTTCCCAAGGCCTGGGGTTTTAGGCATATGCCACCACACCTGGTTAATTCAATGCTGAAACATATGCTATTTTGTAGTATAAAAACTGTTTAATAAAACCCTTATTATTTCTATTTTTAAAATTGATATCCTTAATTATAAAATTAATAACATCATATTATAGAAGTGTGAAAGATAGGAAAAATACTTAGGAAGAAAAACCAGTCAGACTGTCACAGCTTTTATCATCTTACTATATTTCTTCCCAGTCTTTTCATATGCGTACAGTTCCTAGAGCTGTGAGTTTGATGTATAATACTGTATTGTGCATTTTCACTCAGTATTTTGTAAATAATCATTTTTTTAACAAGCATTTCTTAAGCAGCCATAATATTTTAAGCACTAGATCTGGTGGCACATATGTATAATCCCAGCACTCTGGGAGACTGAGGCAGGAGGATCTCAAATTCAAGCCTGGCTTGGGCAATTTAGTGACTTAGACATAGCAAGATCCTGTCTCAAAATTTAACAAATGGCAGGGAATGTAGCTTAGTGTGAAAGCCCTGACTTAAGTCCCTGGTATCATAATGAAAAAAGAAATCTGTGTAATAGTCCATGTAATTGCATAATTTATTTTACAATATGCATATAATAGGCATTTTGTGGTTTTTAAAACAGTTGTTACTAAGTAAATAAGGCTGCAGTTGACATTTTCATGAGCTCTTCCCACAGCTCCTTCCTCCTGGAGTGACAGAAAGGTTTACTTAGGTTTACTAAGCCTAGAGATATGAAACTTTGTATGATTTTGATACATACTGCTTTTATACCAGTTTATAGTACAACTTATTGTTGACCAATGAGAATGGCTTCATCTTTACAGATTTTTTGGGCTCGTATCTGTGACTTACATTTTCTTGTTCTGTATTTCTTTCAGATTCTTGTCTTTTATTTTTTGCGATGTCTTCTGGCTTTTGTGAGCTGTATTTGTGAACTTTACTTTTACAAGTGAGTATAAAAGTGTTAGCTCTAAAAGTGCTAGGAAAAAACTGAATATACCATAGATCATTTCTCTGATAGATTAGCAGTTAGAAATAGAAAACACTTTCCTGCTATCTCCTGGTATTAGATGTAAAGTGCAATTCTTGTAGAAAAATAATCAAGAAGGAATAATTCTACTTGTTTTCTTTCTTGAGGTTCATAAATATCATATCATTAATTTTAATTCTGTTAATACATGTCTAACTGGTCTTTACTTAGTAGGATTTAGTAGAACCTTATTTTGGAGCCTAAGATACAGTGCAGGGTTATGATTTACTTCTTAGAGCTTAGCTGATGAGACTCTTTGCTCCTGTTTACATCCAATACGCTGTCTTTCACAAATGAGCTCTATGGTTTTGAGACAGGGTCTTGCTGTGTCATTCAGGCTGTTGTTGAACTCACGGTGTAGTCCAGGTTGGCTTCAAACTCTCAGCAGTCCTCCTGCCTCAGCCTCCAGAGTGCTGGGATTACAGGCACATGCCACCATACATAGTCTAGTTGTTTCATTATTAATGGAACTACTAGGCTTTTAACTGTTCCAGTAATGAAAGTAGCTATCTGTTTTTATATGGCACCTAATAAACATATTAATAATACATTAATGTAAAAAGAGTTTTTGGACTTAGTGATCATTATTAAAAATCTTCCTACAGGGGCCGGGGATATGGCTCAGTACAAGTGCCTGCCTGGCAAGTACAAGGTCTTGAGTTTGATTCCCATTACCAAAAAAACAAGACAAAACAAACAACAACAACAACAAAAACATCTTCCCAAAAAAATACCTTCCCACAGCTAAACATGTCAGATTAAAAAAGCAACAACAACAACTTTGGTCCTGACTCTGGTGAAATGGAAACAAAACCAGTGTTGCCTTTGACAGCTGTAACTATATATTTTTTGGTCCTAACTTCAAATCACCCACATGATCCCCTGAACCCCAAGTTGAAGACACTTTTAATTGCTATGGGTTAGTAGTACCCCAAGAACTTGTAAAATTTTCTCTAGCGAACTGGAATCTGAAACCAAATACCAAAGAGTTACTAGATGTAAAGTTCTAGTAAGTGAGAGATTATACATGTCAGTCACTGAGTGGGGAATTAGTGAAGAAGGGAACAAGGTATTATGAGAGCCAGTAGAAATATTAGTCAACAAAAGCTGACCTGCAAAACTTCATTTATTAGGAATTATTAAAATAAGAATATAAAATAAGTATATTTAATATCTGTAAAGAAGTGGAAGATGGAACTGAAAACATGAAGAAGAGAGAGAGTACAAAAAATGATCAGGCAGGACCGGGGATGTAGCTCAGCGGCACAGCGCCTGCCTGGCAAGCGCAAGGTTGTGAGTTCGATTCCCGTTACTGGAAAAAAAAACAAACAAACAAAAAAGAGAAACAGATTTAGGGGCTGGGGATGTAGCTCAGCGGCACAGCGCCTGCCTGGCAAGCACAAGGCCCTGAGTTCAATTTCTGGTACCAAAAGAAAAAATGACCAGGCATTTGAAAAATAATCAGAACTTCTAGAAATGAAGATATTAAATATTATTGATTTCATAAACTACCTAGTATATCGTATTTAATAACCATAATGTTTACATAATATTGATATTTAAAAATCAGCAGATAGTTTAAATAGCAGGTTATATACAGTACTTCTAACAGGAAAACTACAAGATTAATTTCAAGAAAATAAGAATATGGTACAGAGAGACCAAAAAAAAAAGGAAATACAGAAGAGGTTATGAAATGTAAAGCAGAACTGAAGCTTTGATATACATTTAACTTAATTATAGAAGGTGATACAGAGAATAAGGACACAATTGTCAGGGAATTAATAGCTGAGAATTTTCTAGTACTAGTTGGAAAAAAGTGGTAATCCATAGATGCAGTAAGTCTAACATATCCCAGCCTGCATGTATAAAAAGAAATTAATGAAACTGTAAAACACCAGGGACAAAGAAAAAGATCCTGATAGTTGATAGAGAACGAAAGGAATACCTAGAATGGAATATTAGACTGACGTAAGACGCTTCAAGAGCCAGAAGAGTAGAAAAAACAGAAAAAAGAGAAAGTGCCTTCAAAGTGCCGAGAGAAAATGTCATCTTAAAATTGAATACTAAGTTAAACCATCTTTGTCAGGAGGTACATAAAAACTTTTTAGTAAAAGAAAGAGAAAAAGACACTAATACCAAATCTGAGAATTTACCATAATCAGGTAAAGGAACTTCTAAAAGATATACTTTGAAAGAGGCAAATTTATTTCAGAAGGAAGCTCTGAGATGCAATAAGGAATTTGAGCAAGGAAAACCTAACACGTAGGTATGTCTGAGCAAATATTGACTATGCAAAGCAATTATATCTCAAAATGTTTAATTTCTGGGGTTAAAAAACTAGAAGTAGCAGAAGGAGTTGGTGTATCATTGCCTGTGTCAAAAACACTGACTGAGGTAATCGCCTGCCATTTTCATGTGCCTCCTAGTCTTTTTTTCTGACAGCCACTGTTTATTGTGCAGCTTAGTGCCAGGTACTCTCCTAAGCACTTTTCCGTGCATGGTCTTCACAGAAACTTACCAAGAGTAGGCATAGTTATTATTCTTACTTTACAGACGAGGAATCTGGCAAATTGGGTGACTAGACCAGAGTCCCACGGCTAATACGCAGCAGAGTCAGAATCTGAACCGGTACTCATGCGCGTCTGAGGCCTATTACTTTTTCACTATGTCATGCTATCTTCCACTGATAGTAAACATGATCTTGTCATGTAAAGTATATATTTCCTCTTAGGGAGCCTCTCTCCTGTGGCAGGGATAAGGATGTTTGGATTTCTTATGCATATAAAATTGCTAACAGACCTATTAAGGCAGTTCTGTTTCTGTATTTGACATAAGATCTTCAGTGTTATTTCCTTTGCAGGCATGTTTTCCTTCTTTGATTTGGATGGTTCATTTCTAATAACCCGCGGTGCTAATTCCACTTTCTTCTAGGGCTGTGTGTAAGAAGTTTGGGCTGCATGTGAGTCGAATGATGTTAGCCTTCTTGGTGCTCAGCACTGGCATGTTTTGTTCATCATCTGGTAAGTAAAAGGGGAGGTGGAGGAAGTAGCAGGTTCATCCTTGGTTTACAGTTGTATTAAAGGGAAATACTTGTCCAAGTGTCTACACAATTTATATAGCATGTCAGTAATTTGCAGAGCACTGTTAACTACATTTTCATGATTGATCTTTACAATAAGTATAGGGTATGAGATAGTTTCTCATTTTTGCAGGGGAGAACACTGAAATTTAGAAAAGTGAAATAACTTACTATAAGTCAAATTCGTAACTGGTGGAACTGATAGGCACTTTCTATTATATCCCTGTGTCAACACCCATTTCCCTTCTTGGCCATTAGGGGAAAGAACATAATTTTAAGGAAGTTCTTTGTGCCAAAAATACTCTTCTTGACAGATGTTTTATGTACACTATGTGATACATATTTTGAAGAGGTATGCATGTTCTGTTGGACATTTTATTTTACAGTAAGCTTCTTAAAATTTAGAATACTTACTGGCTTTCAAACTGTGCTGCAGTGAAATAATTGTGTTTTGTGGGTGAGCCAGAGTAGCCTGCTAAAGATAGTCTGTTTCCAACTCTCCAGAAAAATTATTAGATATAATTGTCTTAATTGGAGTTTTTGCTTTTGTGTTCCAGAATCTAATATACTGTATGTACTGAACACATACTAAAATAGTAGTTGGCCCAAAATTATACATTTACTTTTCCTTTATTGACTATACCAATATTAATACCCTGGTGAGAGCTCAGGGCTCTGGTCTGGAATAATTTTGAGATCCACTGTCCTAAAGGTGTCCTGTGCTGTACCCTCAGAGTCAACAGAAACTTCACAGACCTCTGTTTTTTTATCCTCTGCACTGGCAGCTGGAATTGACAGCCAGTATTATTTAGCACGGGGATGGCAAACCTGTATGGCATACGTGCCACAGCCAGCTTTTTGTTATCATTGAAAGCTCTAAAAGGGTTTGTCATCAGTGGTTTAACATATACAGTGGTACTTCAGTTCGTGAACTTAATTTGTTCTACAGTTTTGGAAAAGATGGACACGTTTGTATGGGAAAGATGGCTGCAGTCCTGTTTGTAACCTGGTGCAGAGTTTGCAAACAAAAATTTTTGCCAAAGCTTCTGTTTATGAACCAAGTTTGCAAGCAAAAGTGTGAACTGAGGTATCACTGTATCTATGAAGAAGTTCCTACGAGTATCTTTAGCTTTATGATATTAGTTGAAGCTCAGATGAGTTAAAGGCATGTTTTGATACAAAGCCTGAAGCCTGTGCTGAGTTTCTTAAATCCCACTGCCTATTAATTATCATTCTCTTGGAGTTGACTGATTTTTTTCCACTGGTGCTAGAGGAATCAGGCCTCTGCAACAGGAAAAGGCTGGTCCATATTTTTGTCCCAAGTTAATTGAAATTGATCGTTGGTATTGCAAAGACTGAATTTGCTCAGTTCTCTGCTGTACACCACAAGGTTATGAGAGATGTAAATAATTAGGGGCCATTTAGAGGCCTGAAAATCTTTGTCAGTACATAGAGTGTGCAAAGTGGTGCTGCTGTTTACAGTCTGGCCCTTGAGATGTGGGATACCCGTTCTGACTGAGACGGTCTCAGAAGAACATCAGAATTTATTTTTTAGAAATAAATTGTCAGCAATGTTTCTAAGTCTTTTGAAGCGTATTCCCTGTTTGGATATATAACCTTGGGGTATTCTTGGGCAAACTGGAATTTTTTAAATTTTGAATTTGAGGGACAGGCCAGGAGAGGAATGGCATAGTTAGTATTATAAAACCAAGGCCACGTGCTAGTACTTAAAAAGCAAGAGTGAGAAAATAAAATCATTGAACGTACTATTTTTTTTAAAAAGGAATATATATTAAAAAAAATTTAAAAAGGAATATCCCTTTACTGGCTATTTCTAATAAAGCATTGCCAAAAATATGTTCCTGGCTGTTGACGTTTTGCAGTGCAGGTAAGTTTTTAATAATTGATACCAGTCTGAGTCTCTTGTGCTCCTTCCTCTTTTTATTTTTCCTTTTTATTCTTGCAGCCTTCCTTCCTAGTAGCTTCTGTATGTACACTACGTTGGTAGCCATGACTGGTTGGTACATGGACAAGACTCCCGTTGCTGTGCTGGGCGTAGCAGCTGGGGCTATCTTAGGCTGGCCGTTCAGTGCGGCTCTTGGGTAAGAAACTGACATAGTTCATCTCCCATATATCACTAAGCCTAGGGCAAGTATTAATGTTGGACTAGATATATATGGCCAGGTAGCACCAAAGTTACAGGAATTAATTGGACCAACAGAGATTCTGGGAAATGGAAGCATATTTTTCTTAGCATTTATTAGTATGATTAAGTCTAATAATAGTGACTGTTAATTTTCTGCTATATATTAGAAACTGCTAAACCCTTTACAAACTTTACTCCTGAACTTTACAAGAACTCTGTAAGAGAATTATAATCATTATGCTTTATAAATGAGAAAGGAGACTAAGAGGTTGAGAAATTTGTCTTTAAAATCAAGCTTGCGCCAGTTGTGGCGGCGCATTCCTATAATCCTACATAGAATTCAAGGCCAGCCTGAACTACATAGTGAGATTCCATCTCAGAAAAAAAAAAAGAAAAGAGTAAAGTTATGCTTGCTTTTTTTTCAGTCTTTTGGAAACAGGGTTTCACTATGTAGTTCAGGCTGGCCTTGAACTCACTTTGGATCCCAGGCTGGCTTCAAACTCAAACTCACAGTGATCCTCCTGCCTCAGCCTCCCGAATGCTGAGATTACAGTCATGTGCCACCACACCCAGCCTGATATGCTCGCTTTTGGTTCTAGTCCTTTCTAACTCTACAGCTGATGTTTTCCCCACACTGTTTCACCCTGTGCTTTGCATTTTCCCAGTTCCCCAGCCTTAAAATTTGAGTTTGCTTCGGTCTTTCTCTTTTCTCACCGTGCCTTTTTTTCAGAGTTCAATTGTGTTTGTCATTCCTTTTCTATTCTTGCTTCCTCTGCTTATATACTAATGTGTACTTAACTTCTTGACTGTACTACTAATTTAAAAATATTTTAGCTTCATATTATTATTATAGAAGTATTATTTCTTTATTATTAAAAAAGTACTAGGGGCTTGGAGTGTAGCTTAGAGGTAGAGCACTTGTCTAGTAGGTACAAGGCCGGAGGTATCATTCCCAACACAACAAACAAGTGCCAGATTTTGCAAGATTAAAAATTCTTTGCAGGGCATTCAACTTAATGGTAGAGTGCTTACCTGGGTTCTATTCCTAGCATGGAAAAACAAAAACAAAAAAACTAATTTTGGATTGTTTATTTATTTTGGTGGTACTGGGGATTGAACCCAGGGCCTTCACACTGAGCTACATTTTCAGCCCTTTTTATTTATTTTGAGATAGGATCTCATTAAGTTGCCCAGGCTGCAGTTGAACTTGTGATCCTCCTGCCTCAGCCTACCAGAGTGTGAAGATTCAAATGTGCACCCCACAAAAACCTAATTTCTTCTCCTCCAATCCAGTCCTCAGAGATAGTCACTACTAATAATTTAGTATATATTTTCCCAGAAATTATCCTTGTGTGTACTGTATGTACAAATACATATACATACATAACTGTGTATTCTTAAAACAAATAGAATTATCCTATAGCTATGTTTATCTTCTCTTATACATAGGGTTTTGTTTTTTTTTTTTTTTTTTTAGTACCGGGAATTGAACTCATGACTTCACGCTTGCCAGGCAGGCACTGTGCCGCTGAGCTGCATCCCCGGCACTTATACGTAGATTATATCATTCCGTACAGCAGTTGCACAGCATTCCATTGTATGCTGGCCATAATGTATTTAACCATTACTTTATTGGTGGACATTTAGTTTCCAGTGTTTTGCTCTCACACACAATGCTTCAGAGAACTTTTTTTTCATGCATACTTTCGGAAATTTACTATGGGATAAATTTTTACAAAGGGAGTTATGTCAGAGAATAGGCCACTTTAAATTTTATTATTTGTTTTTTCAAGTCTGTTTTCCCACATCTAATCCTTTTTTGTATTCTACATACAATCTTTCAGTTATTATGTTCCTCAGCTTACCTTAGCTATTCTCTGTACTTCTGCTGTCTCTCAGTCACCTTTATGATTCCTGTGTCAATAAATGCAAAATACTTTTATTTGCATACTGGGGGTGAAACCCAGGGAGTACAGAGTTACCTCTCTAATCCTTTCTATTTTTTAATTTTGAGACCGGGTCTTGCTGAGTTTCCCAGACTGGCCTAAGACTTGCTGCCCCCTTGCCTCAGCCTCCCAAGTGGATGGAATTAAAGGCAGGTGCCACCATGCCTGGTTTGTAAAATACTTCTAAAACCAAAGAAAACTATGATTTTTTGTTTTGTTTTGGTTTTTCAAGGCTGGTCTCACTTTGTAGTGCAGGCAGGCCTCGAGCTCATAGTGCTCCTCTTGCCACAGCCTCCTGAGTGGTAGGTTACTGACACATGTGCCACTGTGTCCAGCTGAAAACGTTATGATTGCCACTGAAATCTTTACTTCCCTCATAGTCCTGCTGCCTGTTAGCTGTCTCCTGAACTCGCTGTCTTCCCCCATATTTGTTTCTTTACCTGTGTTTCTATACCAGTAAATGGTTTCGCTGTCTACTCAGGACTGAACTGAAAACCTGAAAATTACCTGACTCTTTTTCTCTTTTACACATCATGTTAATTTATTATATCTTCTAAATGTCTTCTTAATCTATGTTTCTTCACCTTTTTTCTGCCCTTGGTTACCATACAGCCTTCTAAGTAGTCTCCACATCTCCAGTGTAATCCCTGTAAGTCCACTTTCCACTGTCGATCTGTAGTAGGGTTCTGTTCCTAGAATGCAGCCGTGGTCATATCGTTTCCCTCTTTTAACCTGTAATAGCTTTCCAGTGCTCTGTGTCATAAGGGCTGGCAAACTTGCCAGTGGACTAAGTCCAGCTGTCCTGTTTTTATACAACCTCAGAATGGTTTTTACTTTTTAAAAAGGTTGTTGAAAACAGTACACACATACAGAAGAATATTCAACACAGGCCATGTATGGCTGCCAAGTCTAACATAAATAATGAATGTCAGGTCCTTTAAATAAAAAGTTTGTCCTGTGATGTGCAAATCCTAGGCTGACTCCAGAGCTCTGCATGGTCTTCCCAGCGTTTACTTCCTCTACCCCTTTCTGTCAGTTCCCTCATTCTTTTCATTCCCTGTTTCATCTGCATTCCCCTTAACATGTTGAGTTCCAGCCGGGCATGGTGGCACACGCCTGTAATCCCAGCACTTGGGAGGCTGAGGCAGGAGGATTGTCATGAGTTTGAGACCAGCCTGGGCTACCAAGTGAGCTCAAGGCCAGCCTGAACTGCATAGTGAGACCCTGTCTCAAAAAGACAAAAAAAAAAAAAACAACAAAAAACAACAAAAAACATGTTGAGTTCCACAAATACCTATGGCTGGCACGTTTTGATCCCTTTGCCTTTTTTATTAAATACTTTGTTCTAGGTGTTGCTGGTACTGTATTAGACAGTCATGCTTCTTCCTTTTTTGGAGCTTACATTTTGGTAGAAAAGACAAACATTGAACAAACAGAAGTGTGATGACTTAGCCAGACATCACAGGCCAAGGCAGGAGTATCTCAAGTTCAAGCCCAGCCTGGGCAACTTAGTGAGATTTTGTCTCAAAATGAAAAACAAACCAAACAAAAAAACACTAAAAAAGGGCTGGGGATATATGGCTCAATGCAAAGGCCCTGAGTTCAATCCCCACCTCCGCCTCCTCCTCCAAAAAAAAAAAGTTATTAAAGAAAAAATATAGGTGCTATGGAAATGTAACTAGTTGGGAGAAAAATAAAACACAAAATATTAATACAAAACTTACATAATAGAGGGGCTGGGGATTTAGCTCAGCGGCACAGCGCCTGCCTAGCAAGCGCAAGGTTGTGAGTTCGATTCCTGGTACCAGAAAAACAAACAAACAAAAAACAAAATTTACATAATAGAGTGTGGAAGCTCAGGCCATAAGGAGATACCCAGTGACAGCACGTGACATTGCTAAATGAATGATGCAGGTGATAATACCATACAAAGTCAGAGGTGGGAGAAATGGTTCTGCAGAGGTTTCATGGGAGTGACGAGAACAGGCACTGCAGTTGACATTTGGGTAGATCCTGTGTAGAAGTGTGGTGTACGGAAAGACTTCTTTGTGACTAGAGCATGGATGGAGGCCTACTAGTGCCTTAGATTTGTGGAAGTTGTAGGTGGAAGTGATTGTTCGTGCCACAGCAGTGGAAGCACCTACAGAGATGACGAGTGTGGTGGCTTTGGCAAAATGTTGTGGTGACAACATTTACATATGTTGAACAAATAGGGAACAAATAAAGGCAGTGGGGAAGTGAGCCCTAGGGCAGTGAGTGGAAAGAACAGGAGTCTAGGGTATTTAAAGAGGGAGAACATGTTTTGTATCTAGTGAAGCAGAATGACAAAAGGCAATGAACCCTGTGAAGAGGTGTTAGTTCTCACCCAAGGAGATTCCAGTGTACCTTAAATCAGCCTTACTCACTTAAACTACGCCTCGAAGGAGAAATAGTGAAGTGAGGGGAACACGGATGTGCCACTTGTTTGAGCAGTGTAGGTAGAAGAAAGAGTAGTAAGTGGCACTGGAAGGGAGTAGGTGAGAAGTGAAGCCAGGGTTCATAATACATTACTGAAATCCTAGTCAGTCTTGGAAAAGAGAGATCAGTATTTATTTGACATGGTAGGTATAGGATAATGGGGCCCATTTATTTATCATTAGTATATTTTAAATGTCCATTACACAAAATATGTATAACATAGTTTGTTCAGCAACTCTGTGTTCGTATTTCTTGTGCAAGTGTGGGTTGCATAGCTTTCTGATGGGTTCTGTGACGGTCTTTGGGACGATGTTCTCTCATGTGGTGGCTTTCTTACCTCTCTGTCACAGGTAGAGATACTGTATTGTCAGCATAGGAAAGGGATGTGTGAATCTGACTTGTTTCTGAATATTTTACTTACTTTCCCACGTTTTGTTTCTCTGTACATAGCTTACCCATTGCCTTTGATTTGCTGGTCATGAAACATAGGTGGAAGAATTTCTTTCATTGGTCACTGGTGGCCCTAATTCTCTTTCTGGTGAGTTTTCTTCTTGCTTGTTTTGTTCTCATGTTGTAATGAAAGCCACTTGTGATGTACAAAAAAAAATACTAGGAGTTCGTTTTGTTTTTCATTCTCAGGTTTATCCGTCAGCATTTTGAGAATGTTTCAAGAGAAAAACTTTACAATTTTGTGTGTTTTGTGCTCTGTTTTAGGTGCCTGTAGTGGTCATTGACAGCTACTATTATGGGAAGTTGGTAATTGCACCACTCAACATTCTTTTGTATAATGTGTTCACCTCTCATGGACCTGATCTTTATGGTAAGGCTTTACAGATTTTGGAAAGAGTTGGAAATTCGCTTAATTTGCTTGAGCTTCATAATTTTAATTTAGTTATCCCATTTTATCACATATAGCATTTCTTTGCTGGTGATCTTATTTTCCTACTTAAAAAATAGAACAACACTTAAATATAGCACAGTGATGGACAGTCACTTCAGTAGTTTTTCTTGATTAATGTGACACTCAGATGCTGGCTCTGTGTTTGTCTTGCTATCTGTTATTATCCGTTTCAAAGCTGGAATTGAGTATGCCATGGGTTTTAATGCTGTTCCTTTTTTTTTCTTAATTAAAAGTTTTTTCTCTTTTTACTAAAAAATTAGTATGATAACATAGAAAATAAAACATAAGTCCATCATTTTCATGTAGCTATTGTTAACCCTCAGTAATATATTCCTTCGGACATTTTCTGTACCTAGATATACTTGATGTTTCTTTTTTTCTCTTCTCCTCTCTTTTTCCTTGCCTTCTTCCTCTCCTTTTTTTTCTTCCTCTGGTACTGGGAATGAACCCAGGGGCACTCTACCTCTAAGCCACATCCCCAGTCTTTTAATTTTTGTTTTTAATTTTAAGACAGAGTCTTGCTGAGTTGTTCAGACCGGCCTCAAATTTGTGACCCTCCTGTATCAGTCTCCCAGGTCACTGGAATTATACCCACATGCCACCATACCAGGCTTATTTTATTTTATTTTTTTATTTGCATTACTTTGGTATCAGATATTCAGGAGAAAATTTGAAAAATCTGTGGACAAAGTAGCAAATAGAGATGGGGATTGACAAAGGGTGGATAGTTTGGACAGCTTAGGCTTAAGAGAAAACAATAGAATGCATTCTCCACTGTACCCCATCTCTGCCCTCCCCTCCTGTCTTTTGTTCCACCAGTCCAGTCCTTGATTCAGTTTTATTTGACCTTTGAGGGCATTTGAGTTACTTACAGTTACAGAAGGATGAGTTAGAGTTCATCACAGTCAGATCTAATCTGCTACTAGATCAAGTCAGTAAATGCTTTATGAGACAGTGTTTTTCACTAAATTAAGTATAGTTTCTCCCCTTTAATCTTTTAATAATTTTTTCCTTTTTGAGAGAGGGTCTCGCTATGTAGTTTAGGGTGGTCTTCAACTCACTGTGTAGCCCAGGATGGCCTCGAACTCACAGCGATCCTCCTGCCTTGGCCTCCCAAGAGTTGGGATTACAGGCACACACCACCCTGCCTGGCATAATCTTTAGAACATCCTGTATATACAGATGTCTTGGCACTGTATGAAGCAGGTCAGTATTTTCTTTCTCTATCGCTACCAGTACGTTGTATTAGTAGCCATGTCCATCAATTGCCTGGGCCATATTGCCGATAAAACCAATAGATTGCATGAGAAACCTTGAAGTTTCCAAGAATTTGGGGATTACAGTGTTATCATTTTAGATGGCAGATAATAGGTTAAAATAAGCAGTGCTTTGGTGAACTGACTTTTCAAACTTGATGCTTAGAGAAAAATTGCTAAATGGGTGAACTTTAAGAGGTTTTTTTATGGTTCCAAGATTTGCAAGGAAGAGAGAAAAGGCCCCCGTTTTAAGCTTTTACCTCTAGATGTCTCCCTTCAGCTAGGGAAAGTCTGCAGCTTTAAATTGGCCCTTACTTTAATTTATTTGTAAAGTTTTACTTGACTCTGGAAGACCATTAATGATTTTAAATCAGGCGTGGTAGTGTGTCTGTAGTCCCATTGCTCTGGGAGGCTGAGGCAAGAGGATTAAAGTTGTAGCCCAGGTGTCTCATTTCCCTGAGCACCTGCATTCCACTCTGGAGTGTGATCCATATCTACTTCTAATAAATCCTTCTCAAATCTCTTAAAAAGAAAGAGAAAGAAACAAAAGTTGTACACCATTCTGGGCAATAGAGTGACTTAGCGAGAGCCTATTTCAAAATAAAAAAGGGCCGAGGATGTAGCTCAGTGCCAAACCTCTGGATTCAATCCCTAGTACCAAGAAATAAAAAAGACCTTAGACCCAGATTGCATGGTAAAAATTGATTTGCATGTACCTTATTGGAACCATATACGTTCTATTAGGCGAATAAATGGAGATAGTCTGTATTAATTTTGAAAAATTAGTTTATTTTCTTAAATAAGTTATATATTGCTATTCTCACTGCATATTTACGAAACCTTTTGTGAGAATATGTGAAAATAAAATATTTTTTGTAGCTTTCTAGATTGATGAGGCTTGTAAAGCTAGAAATAGACTGGTAGAGAAAGTAAGAAAGAAAGTAATTGAGGTTTAAGTTTATGCTTCTGGTTTACCATTGGGTTGGTCAGAGACCTTGTGGTCAGTTTCAGGACCAGTAGAGTAGTGTCCTTTCTTTCACTGGACATTGACATTAGCTATTCATTTCAGGCAGTGTTTCACTGGAAAAGAGTCCGTGGGATTTCTTCCTGCCTACTTGGATTAACTTAGAATTGTTTTAGTTCAGATTTTACTGTTGTTTTGGATGTGGAGAAGAATCCATCACTTTCCTAGTGGTGGCAAAAACTTTTGTTAGGACTGTAAGAATTGTCACACTGGCCATGAACAGGACTGATGCAGTGCTGAAGTTAGCCAGCCTTAAGGAAGTTGTTTCTTCATAATAGACTTCTTGTGCTTTTACCTCGTCTTTGAACTTGACAAATTGGGGGTGGGGGTGGGGTCTGAATTCCATTCTTTTAAAGAGTATTAATTCCTTTATGCTTTAGGCCTACAGAGAGAATATTTCTTACATCTTGGGAGAAGGAATTTCTTGCATATTCCAGGTTTACAGAACAGATTTGTCAAAAATGAATGAATGAATGAATTCTGAAGTATGTGTCAGGTTATATTAGTATCTTGCTTACTATTATATCTTACAACTACTTTGATTAGATGCTGACTTGGAGTTTTCTTGATAACAAGTGAGAATAATAGATGTAAAATACTTTTTTAAAGAAGTACTTTATGATTGTCAGCCCATTCAGTAATATCAAAGATCCATCTTTTATAGATGCTTTGATGCTGTAAGACTGTTAATGGTGAGACAACATGTCTTTTGTCTTAAAAACACCAGCTCTTTAGCATTACTTAACATGTTTGACGCTATTTTGCATTATTTCAACTGTTTTAGAAGAGTTTCCTGTTGCTGCGTATCTCATTAACTATGGTAGACATATGGTTTATCTGAAAATTAAAAATGCATTGTGCTGATAGTTTCCTCATATATCCTCTAAGTGTTGTTTTTCATATATAAGAACATAACAAACTTATACACATTTTTGAATAAATGGATAGACTAGTTAAAGAAACATCGAATTGCCTATGAGTACTTACTTTGTGTCCTTATAGGACATGGTGACTCATAAGGCTCCAGACCCGTAAATAATTACAGTACGGTATCTTGTGCTGCAGTGAGAAGATAGAAGATCGTAGGGGCAAGTACCTCTGGGATATCATGAAAGGTATGGTTTTGAGCTAAGCTTGGGAGGAAGGGTAGTAGTTTTCCTAGTAGATGCTGAGGGAGAGCCATTTCTGACAAATGGGTTGGGGTATCAAATGTAGGAACTGCTGAGCAGAAAAGATAAAATACTGAGTTCTGCTTTAAAATAACATTTTTAGCCAGGTACAGTGGCACATACCTATAATCCCAGCACTCCTGGAGGCTGAGGCAGGAAGATCACCATGAGTTCCAGGCCAAAATGTGGGCTACATAGTTAGTTCAAGACCAGCTTAAAGTACATAGCTAGACCCTGTCTCATAAAAACCAACGTAGCCCCCAAAATACTCCCCCTGCCAAAAGAAAAAGCTCTAATATTTTTATAGCATTGGCTAAATTTTTAGGGGAGAAACTCTTTAAGCACGAGCAAGCCGATTTTAGTCTCTCCATTGTGATGGTAACCATGTAAATATTTACCCTCTCTGTTCTTTTGTTTGTTTGTTTGTGGCCTGGAGCTCATGACGGTCCTCCTGCTTCAGCTTCTTCCAGTGCCAGTTTTATAGGCATGCATCATTATGCCCGGCCGTTATGGTTTTCAAAGGGACTACTCTGTACTTTCTTGGTGTATAGCATATACTAATGACACATTCCTGGCCTGGACTGACTCCTTTCTTTTGAAGCCCAGGGAAAGAAAAGGAGTGCTTCACAGATACTGTGAATCTTCTGTTTATTGAATGCCTGTTATGTGTCAGCAATTTTATGCGTACTATCTCCTTTTCACAACAGTTCACAAATAAATAGGCATTATTTGTCCTTATTCCCAGGTGAGGAACCTGATATGGGAAAGATACTGATACCTAGTTAAATAACTGTCAGGAATGGGATAAAAGTCCAAGGTTTTCTACTTCCCAAGCCTGTGTTCTTTCCAATGAAAAATACCCTTAGCAAGACCCCGTAATTTGATTGTTGAGACTCTGGAGAATAAGCTCGAAAAAGCAGGTAGAATGAGTTTGAGAGTAATACGAAGTAAGATCCAGCCCAAGGAGTGGGAGGTTGCACCTTTGAAGGTCTGTGTATTTTAGCTTGAAGGGTGATCAGCAGGGATTGGATGCCAGAGAGACATGCACACAGATGGTCTCTTCCGCACTGTACCTGACCCTTGTTGAAGAAAGGAAGAGTGGACAAAGTAAGGAGTACTTGACACTTAGAACATTTAGAGTAGTTAGAATAAGTTGTAATGTCATAGGGAAAACATCTTTGTGGCATCAAAAATCAACAGCTGAAATTTAACATCACAGAAAAGAAAGTGATTGGTCTTGGTAACATTTCAAGTTCTCAGATGTTGCTGTTAACAGGTGCCTTTATCTGTGAGTGAGTAATGGTATTTTCTGATGAGTGCATGAGCCTGGAGAAGGCATAGGAGGGCACTTAAAAGAAACACTCAGCTAGGGGTGGTGGTGCACACTTGTGATCCCACCTCTCTAGAAAGCTAAGGCAGAAGGATCCAAAATTTGAGCCCAGCCTGGACAATTTAGTAATTTAGCAGTACTGTCTCAAAATGAAAATAAAAAGGGCTAGGGATGTAGCTCAGTGGTGAGCACTCTGTCCCAGTTCTCGGGACTGCAAAGAAAGAAAAAAAAGCAAAGCAAAGCAAAGCAAACTCTTCCCTCACAATGGAGCAGTGCTGTATGCCACTTTGCAGCTTAGGACAGGGTTTCATAGTCTGTTCATGTGTTTTAACTAACATCTGTCAGGTCACTGGATGGAAAAGTAAAAGTGAATACCTTTTGTTAGAAGGCCTATGGGTTTCCATTCTTGGAGCAGTGGAGGGTAAATCCCTGGTGGAGTCTTAGGAGGGCTGCTTAAAGTTGACTGCAAGCCAGAACTATTCTAGAGCCTTCACTCTTTTGTTAATCCTTTCTGTGGAACCTTGTTAGCTTTTCCCTTTTGGTGGTACAAATTTGACATTTCTAAGGATGACTTACTGTAATTTAGTTCCTACAGTTCTGCAAAATTACAGGTCTGTACAAAGGTTCCCCTTCATTCAATCTATGGAACAGTAAACATTATTCTTTCTTCTTTTAGCCTCTTTCAAAGCTCCCTTTAGCTCATTTGAATGAAAGGGCTTGAGGCACTTTTCCCAAAGAAGGAGATTGGTGAGTCACTCCCTGCCGAGACCCTGCTGCCAGCTTTCGTTCTCCTGACATCTTGTACCAGTTCAGTGCTCAGCTTGTCATTCTGAAGTGATTCTTCTGTATTGTTCAGCTTTGATGCTTTCTGAGCATCAGTGTTGAGTAACGCCCTGGGAAGATAAAAGCGTATACCCTTTTCTTCCTGAAGCAGATGTCTCATCATTAGCTAACAACATTTGCTCTTTTTGTCCTTTTTTGTCCTTGTTTTTAAGAGTGTTGTCACTCAAACTTTCTTCACTCTTGGCTTATCCCCCAGTTTCCTTCAGGGAAATAACAGTGTGTTATGAAATGTTCACAGCCTATCGGAGACAATGATTTAAGAGCTCCCAACATAGAAATAATTCAGTTTACCAACTTAATACTTTTTTGCATGTCAGAAGAATATCTAGGTAAAAAGACAGCTCAAACAAAAGGGTTTAGTAAGTTGTGATAGAGACAAGTATTTGTTAGAAACTAAGAACTTCCCTAGAAAAATCATCTGTATTTGCTTTTTTTTTCCCTGTTGATGCTTAGTATCCATAATACACCCTGTTTGTCTCTGGCTACCTGCGTCTAGTCTTTACTGACTCAGATTTTCAGAATTCTCTTAAGAGATGCTGGTCCAGAGAGGGTTACGTGAAGCCTACCTCTCTGAAAGCTAGATCTTAAAGGACTCATTTTGGAAATTTCTTGTTAAATATTAATTAAAATCCAAGAAGGTGTTTCTTTCTGTTTTGCAAATAAAATCACCCATTGGTTTTATATAACCTGAATAGTTAAATATAAAAAGTGCAAGGCTGAAAGTGTCCCCAGTGAACTTGACCTGGAAAGGACCTCCGTTCCGAAGAGCTGCAGTCATTGTATTTGGAGAGGACAGAGTGAGCTTTCCCCACAGGTGACACACGCTTAAACTTGCACCGTTCCTTCAGCATACCCTCCTTCCCTCTTATTCCTCTCCGCAGTGTCTCTAGCATTATGAGTTCTGTTTCTAATCTTATTTTGCTGTGCAAGCTGCAAAAATGTCAGGTTTTTCTGACTATTCCTCTGCCTCCTGATTACCCTTTTAAGCAATGCTGATTGCAGGAAATTGCTGTGGTGCAAGGCGGGTGTCACAACACACAGTGATTAAAACCCTAGTATGTCATTCACTGCCTGATTGAAGTAATCATACAGAGGGAAGAAGCAGATGAAAAACCTGCTAAGTGTGCGGGGTGCCGTTTTTCATCATTTAAGTTTAAGGATTTTGAGTTATAGAATCAAAGCTAGTATGAGTGAGGCTTGTTTCAGTCTTGCTTCGTTCTGAATCAGAACTTCTGAGCAGGGCCTGGGTCTCTGAACATGATCCTAAAAAAAACAAGTTGTTGCTTTTTATGAAACACGTGGTTTCATAAAACTGTGTGCATGACTGTAAAGTAGTAATTGAGCATATCAAAGGGAAAGATGCTAGAATGGAAATGGGACAAATGGGTAGGGGCAAAGTTTCCTCTGTCATTCTTCTGGTCTGCAGAATGTTGAGAGAGTAGTTAAATTCAAATGGCTCTTTTGATTTTGTTCCATGTGGTTCTGTGTTCCTAAACTATTTAAATTATTTGATTGTTCTAAGAAAGTGTTAGTCCCATATGGGCATGGCATTGTGGGCTAGATGTGGTAATTTTCTGTCTTAGTGTGTGCTGCCATAACAAAATGCCTGAGACAAGGTAATTTAGAAAGAGCAGAAATGTATTTTTCATAGTTCTGGAGGCTGAGAATTCAAGATCAAGGCATATTGGACGTCTGGTGAGGGCTGGCTGTCTGCCTCCAAGATGTTGCCTTGTTGCTCTGTCTTCTGGATGGGAGGAGTGTTATGTCCTTACATGGTATAAAAGCGATGATAGATAGATAGATAGATAAATAGATAAAAATATATAGGTAGATGTTTAGAACTAACATCTATAACCAGTCCTCCTCTTTTCGCATCTGCTCTGTGCTTCCTGTGTGTTGTGCGTGCCAAGCGAGGAGGCTTGCGAACTGTCATTCACTTGAGGCACTGGATCATCGACATTATCTGAACCAAGAGCGCTGAGCACCCAGCTCTGTAATACGTGCTGAAAGCATCTATTGATAATTTCTTACCTCTTTGTCTCCCTCAGGTACAGAACCCTGGTATTTCTATTTAATTAATGGATTTCTGAATTTCAATATTGCCTTTGCTTTGGCTCTTCTGGTCTTGCCGCTGACTTCCCTCATGGAGTACCTGCTGCAGAGATTTCATGGTGAGAGGCATAAGAGATGGGAGGGTGTGCGGAGGGAAAGAACAAGTAACAAGGTGTACTAATACGTGAAAAAGAATTCCACTTATTTTAATTCCCATTTTTTTCCTATGGGAAGGTTATCTTGTTGAATTTTCAGTTCATATTTGTACATTATTTGAACCTATGTGAAAATTTGGTTATTTGTTTCAAATTAAGCTAGCAGGAGGACCCTTCAAATGAGGAAATCAGTGTAATTTACACAGCCACCTGTGGAAGCAGAAGCATTTATGAAATCTCAAGATAATAAGCCTATTTCAGTCTTCTGTCTTGTAAAAATGTGTTAAACTGTTTTGTTTGTCTGTTTTTTGGTTTTGAGACAGGGTCTTGCTATGTAGCCCAGGTTGGCCTCAAATTCATAACAATCTTTCTGCCTCAGCCTCCAGAGTGCCTGGCTTACAGGCATCCACCAGCACACCTAGCTAAAAATTTGAGAACTAGTACTGAGTGAGAGATGTTTTGGATTTCCTAAGAAGCGTAATGGTTTTCTGGGTTCCATTTTGCTTCCACATTTGCTTCACTGCATAGGGTTTGATGTGTCATGTATTTTGCTTGCTCCGATTCGGTACAGTACAGCTGGTATGTTCTTGAGTTGTTGTGGCTCTGAATATCAGGTGCCACAGTTTCTTTTATGCAGCAGAAATTCATATGCACTTTGGAAAAATTTGATTTCTGAGTTTTCTGTCAGATTTGGCTGCCATGTGACTGATTTCTCCCCCTCACCCCCACTCCGCTTCTCTATGGCTTCTGAGGTTTTCACTGTGCTGTAGAATTAGTGTACGAGAGCTGCCTTCAGAGTCACTTTTGGTTTCTTTGAGGGCTTTTGTTTTAAAATAACCATATCGTCACTATTGCAGCAAAAGTATATAATTCCTTAATACCATCTAATACCCAGTTGATACTGAGACTTCCTAGATTATCTGAAAAATAGCTTTTTATAGTTAATTTGTTTAAAGCAAGATGTTAACAAAGGTCGCATACTCAAATTGGTGTAGGTTTCTTAAGCTTTTTATAATTTTCCCATGTCACTTTTTTCTCCTAAAGATTTTCTTTTTAAGTTTTTTGAGACAAGGTCTCACTATGTAGTCTAGGCTGGTCTTGAACAGACTGCGTAATCCAGGCTGGCTTCAAATTTGCAGTGATCCTCCTGCCTCAGCCTCAGTACTGGCCATGGTAGTGTGTGCCTGTAATCCCACCACTCAGGAGACTGAATAAGGCAGGAGAATTTTTTTGCTTAAGACTAGCCTGGACTACCTAGTTGGATCCTAAAAAAATAGCTTTATTTCTGACTATAAAAATAATTTATGCTTGTGGAAAATTTGGAAATGCTTATAATATAAATTTATAAACAAGATAGTAAGCTGTTATCTATAATATGAATGTAATTTTGATTTTAAAATGTATTATGCACATACATATCCACTTGGTAATAAAATTAGAGCTTTCTGATTTGTATTTATCTTTTTATGTATATTTTATAGTAGAAACACTACTTTTTTAAAAAACTAGAAGCATAGAAAAATATAAAGAACTGGGAAAGAAATTACTCATGATCCTGTCACATACAAATGTGGTTAGTAATTTTGTGTTTTATGTAGACCATTTCAGAATTTTATATCATATTAAAAAATGACTGTTAGCCTTTAAGATACAAAAAAGGAGAAAGATTACTTATATCAAATATATAGATTTATTTTCTACAAGTAAAAGATTTCTAATTTAATGTATACTATCTGGAAACACATGAATCCTAAATTATAACCTAAGAGATCATGATGAAATTTTAAAGAGTAGAACATTTATAAAGTAGGCTTGTTATTGCAGTTCAATAAATTTTATCCTTAAAGAATTCTGTAGGTATACAGATAAGCTAGATAGCAGAATTGGGTGTTGCTGCAGTGGGTCTTGATGCCTTCTTAGTCTGTGATCTGAACTTGCTCACTGTAGATGTGGTGGACACCAGGGAGTGCTGTGTACCTACTGTTTGCCCGAGTTCTGCGTGCACAGCTCATTATCACTAATACAAGCACAGCAGGAAGTGCCTTCACTGTGGGTTGCAGATTTAGTATTCAGTGCTCATGTATCTAACCACAGGAACCTTCCAGCAGGTGCTTAGGTCCTAGTATTCATTATATTCCTTTAATGCTTTTACATGCTTTAAGTACACTTTAGTTCTAATTTTGAGATTCAGAGTGAATGGTATTATAGAAGAGAAAACTTAGTAAACTGTAATAAGAGTGTGGTTGGTTGGTTTGTTTTTTGAGACAAGGTCTCACTAAGCAGTTCAGGCTGGCCTTGAACTGGAAGCAATCCTCCTGCCTCAGTCTCCCGAGTACTGGGATTACAGGTGTGTCAAGTCATTTGTGGCTTGTTGGAAAGGGTTTGAGAATCCAACTGGTTTTCTTTCTTTTGATCTGTGTCCATTTGAACAGACCAATTGGTATACAGATCAGACGATTAATGTATTAAATAGAACACAGAAATTAAACCCAAGAAATGGTTTTACATTATGCTTTTGGTTAATCTTAGAAATCTTTAGTTTTTGTAGCAGGACTCACTAGAGGCAAGAAGGCTTTTTTTCTCTTCACCCAGCATAGAATTTATTAAGTTATACATTAACTTGACCTTCATGTGGTTTCCACCAGTCTTGTGCCTCCCTTTAATTTTGGATCTTTTGGAAGAGCTAAGGAGTATATTCCTCTTTCTGTTTGACATCTTCATTACATTGGAAAAAGTATGAACACACAAGTTGAAACATTTTATGGGGTGCTGTAGAGCATACTCCCAAATTTGAGGTCAAGAGAACATTGAAACTAAATATGTTGTTTTGTTCTAGTGTGATGAAAAGTGGGTATTTTTCTGTGTCTTGCAGTTCAGAATTTAGGCCACCCATATTGGCTTACCTTGGCTCCAATGTATGTTTGGTTTATAATTTTCTTCATCCAGCCTCACAAAGAAGAGCGATTTCTTTTCCCTGTGTATCCACTTATATGTCTCTGTGGTGCTGTGGCTCTTTCTGCACTTCAGGTAAGTTTCAGGGAAAAGTGTGTTTGCCTCCCTCTGTTTCACTTATTAAATAATTGCTCAGAAAATTTAAGGACAAATTATAGCATGTGTCCATCAGTGACAGAATGGTATCCCCTGGTGCAAATCACATTAATAAAGCTTTATGCATTGAAAAAGAATGGTACCCCTGGTGCACATCATATTAATAAAGCTTTATGCTTATGCTATTCTTATTTGCTGACTACATGCTTATATTATTAATTTGTGTGATAATTTGTTTCTGTTGCCAAAAGGAATCCACTTGCTAATATGTTCATGTTTAAGTCACCATCTGGGCCACCATGATGGTGGTACCGGGTAAGGCTAGCAGAATCTCTGCTCTTCAGCTGCTGGATGAGAGTGAAACTTTGCAAGTCTCTGGGATTACATCAGCAGTCAGTAATGTGGGACACTTTGTAATCCTGGTTTAGCACCTGTCCTGATCTATTCTCTTGACAGAACTAATTTTACTTTTCTTTGAGTATCTCTGTATTTGTGGCCTCAGCAGCCTTGGAACTCTTTCTTACGCCCTGCTATCATTTGTAATTGACAGAAAACAAGATTAAGAATGTAAGTTCTGTTCTTATCAGATTTATTGAGGTACAGTTCATAAACCATAGAGTTCACTTATTGAAAGTGTACAGTTCAGTTGTTTTTAGCCTATCCGTAGATACGCACAAATATCCCCTACTCAGTTTTAGAACATTCTTTATCTCCTCAGAAGCCTTGTACCCTTTAGCTGTTGTTCCCCCAGCCTTTGTTTCCCATATCTTCCCAGTGCAGGGTAACAAGTTGTGTTGTCCATTTTCTCACTATAGATGTGCTTACTCTCTGGGCATTTCCATCAGATAAACGTACCATAAAATATGTGGTCCTTTGTGACTGGCTTCTTTATTTAGTATAATGTTTTCAAGATTTATTTATGTTAGAGTAAAAGTTTTAAAATATAGCTAATTTATAAAAGTAATTGAAAAAAGTAATTGAACTTTAGAAGATAATTTAGAAAATGAAAAATATCTCTTTCTAATGAAAACATCTATGCCTGGCAAGCATGAGGTCCTGAGTTTGATTGCCAGTACCAAAAACAAACAAAAACATCTAGCACATACCAAGGTTTATGGCTGTAATAAAAACATAACTGTATTCTTTTAAACTTAATATTGTGTCATAATATTGTCAGTTGCTATATTGATTTCAGTCTTCATAGTTAAAAAAGTAAGTTCATGTATGTATGTGTATATTAATCATCTAATTTGTAAAGTAATTTAACAGATAATAGCATGTTCCTACTGTTCTGTGAAAGAAATTATTTTTTTGTTTTGTTTTTGAGACCAGCTATGTAGCCTAGGTAGGCTTCAACTGAGTGATCAGCCAAGTGCTGGGATTACCGGCGTGTGCACCTTGCCCAGTTTAGGAGTTCTTTTTTCTTGTTTAGTCCTGACACATTTTGTTGATACTAAAAACTGCTGAAAACTTGTTAGCAAGGAAGATAAATACTCATATCAAAACAGATGGAAATACTTTATATATTAAAACTACCAAAAAGCATTTTTGCTTAAATATTTAAAAAATAGTTATTAGGCCTACAAGCACTGGAAAATACTCAGATAGTTTTCCTGTGAAGCTAGTGAGAGTTTACTCCTGACAGGCTGCCTGGTTGGGCTGCTCCCTAGGTAGTGTTAAAGGAATTGGCTTGGATCCTAAAACTTGGAACAGGTACCTCCCTAGGTGTTTGCACTTGGTTAGACCTTCAGTTATCTCTCTTTTTGTACTTCTGTGCTATGGGTCTGTTCTTTTTTTGTCTTATCTGTTCTCTTCTTCTTTTCTTTTCTCCTTTCTTTTCTTTTCTTTCTTTTTCTTTTTTGAAGATAGGGTTTTATGCAGTTGAGGCTGTCCTTGAACTCACTTTATAAGAAAAATATAATCAAGGCCCCAGCTGGCCTTGAACTCATAGCGATCCTCCTGCCTCAGCCTCCTGAGTGCTGGAATTACAGGTGTGTGCCGCCAGGGCTAGCCTGCTATTGGTATTTCTGTGATGTGTGATTATATATATTCTGCAAGGTATCTTTTATCAGTATGGGTTTTTTTTTCCTTGTAGAAATGTTACCACTTTGTGTTTCAACGCTACCGCCTGGAGCACTATACTGTGACGTCAAATTGGCTGGCGCTAGGAACCGTCTTCCTGTTTGGGCTCCTATCATTCTCTCGCTCTGTGGCACTGTTCCGAGGTAAATGTGTTGAGAGTACCTTAACCCTCGTTCCGGAGGCACTTTACTTTAGATTTTACTGAGTGCAGGCTGGCTTAACAGATTTGGCTTATGTTAAGAAAAGCCCTGCCCTAAACAGAGATCGTGTAGACTTAATTATGATGCTATGTGTCTTCTACTCCTCAGGATCAAGAAAAGAGGGTGAGGGGCCAGGGCTATAGCTCACTGGCATAAGCACCTGCTTGGCAAGCGCAAGGCCCAGAGTTTGATTCCTGGTACCGGGGGGAAAAAAAAAAAGAGATTGAGAGTTCCTTTTAGGGTGATTAACTACACATTTTTTCCTGTGCTTATTGTCTTTCCCCCCCTTTTAATGGCTGCTGATAAATTAAGGAAACCTAAACTTAACAAGTAAACTTGGGGTTAAATTCTCATGATTATATTTTTCTTATAATCATTATTGGGATCCAGAATATAAGAATATGCGGAAAGAACATAAAGTTAAAAAGAAGAAAGGGTGTAGACAGGGGCAAAAAATCAAGTTATATTAAACAAAATAGGGTCTGTGTTGCAGCCAACTTCCTAACCAGAGACATTTTATACCTATAGAGCAGACTCCCTGCTAGGGTTGCTATGACCCTTCACACTTAAATTTCATGTGGATGGATTATAATGAGATGTTAATAGGGAATTTTTTGTTTGTTTTTTTGAGCCAGGTTCTTGGTATGTAATGCAGTCTGGCCTTGAACTCACTTATGCAGCCCAGGCTGGCCTTGAACTCCCTGCGATCCTCCTGCCTCAGCCTCCCAAGTGCTTATAATGGGATGTTAACATGCATTATAATTAAATTGCAGAATCTCATCTTACTCTTCTTTGACTTTCGTTAACTTTTCTTTTCTTCCAGGGTATCATGGACCGCTTGACTTATATCCAGAATTTTACCGAATTGCTACAGACCCAACTATCCACACTGTCCCGGAAGGCAGACCTGTAAATGTCTGTGTGGGAAAAGAGTGGTATCGATTTCCCAGCAGCTTCCTTCTGCCTGATAAGTGAGTTGGCCTTTGATTTCTAGAGTTTTAAATCCAGAAATAAAATAGCAGTTGTATGGCAGGATCTTGTTAATTTTTGTTGTGAAGTTTTTACAGAAAGTTGTTTTACCAGCTTAGATTTCTGTGGAACCTGTGCACCCATCCCCTGTGTTCATCACACTGGGTGCTGTGTCAGGACATGTACCCTGTCCAACCCATAGCAACAGGCTGAAAATGCTTTGGGCCCTAGGTATCTGCTAGTGATTATTCTTGAAGATTTATATTTATACTTCTGTAATTATTTGATATTAATCCATCTCTAAAAGTGGTCTAGAGACTCTATCTTAAAAGAGTTTTGTAGAAAAAAAAATTTTTGGTGAGAGGACCAAAGTCTGTCTAAATTCCTCAGTCTGTTCTTGAGATCCTCCTGTCTCAGCCTCCTGAACAGGTGGGATTATAGGTATATGCCACCATACCCAGTTTAAAAAAAAATTATTTCCTATCCAACAACAGTGAAAGTTCTCTGCCAACATATGGCAGTGGAGAAAGCTAATATTAAGACATTGCCAACTTCCCTTACACTGTCTGTTGCTAGATTTGATAGCATATGCCCTAGAGTTCCATATATTTTTCTTAACTTGGTCCTCTGTAGGTAAAAGGGAAGTCTGGTTAAGATGAGTCATGTTGTTCCATTTGAAGAATGGCTTCAGGTCTGGGGGTTTAGCTCAGCGGCACAGCGCCTGCCTGGCAAGCGCAAGGTCATGAGTTTGATTTCCGGTACCGGAGAAAAAACAAAAAACAAAAAAATGAAGAATGGCTTCAGCAGCTTAGCTTTACCTGGTAGTAGTATGTTGTGCTTCATAAAATCCTGCACCAGTCATTAATAATTAAATGAAAACTTGTTTTTTAAGTGTTGACTTTGACCTTTGCCTTTTACATTTGAAATAGTTTCATAGCTGAAAATACTTTTGAGGATTACTCAGGAGCAAAGTACTGCTCCCTCCGTGTGTTCTCAGTGCCATATATGAATGTGCATCTTGTTCAGTACGCCTGATGAATTTGCTTTGATTTTGCGAAGTCCCTTTGATCACACGGGAATTGGTAACGGCTTTGGCGCTTCCCCGCTTGTTTGGTGCTGTGACTGTTTGGCTGCAGGTTGTGCTGCTGAGACCTAGTGAAATGGGTTGAGAGATCCCTAGTCATGAATTGCTCAATGCTTTTGGACTAAACTTTGACCTCTGCCTCTGTGCTCCCTGGTTGAGGTTTTAGCAAAAATGTTTTTTTACTTCAAGTGAAATGTTTTTCACATTTTTTTTTTTTTTTTTGGTTGGTTGGTTGGTTTCAAGTACATTTAGCAATACGATCCCGTGGTGTTTTTCTCTTTGTTTGTGATTCTGACAGTTGGCAGCTTCAGTTCATTCCATCAGAGTTCAGAGGTCAGCTACCAAAACCTTTTTCAGAGGGACCACTGGCCACCCGGAGTGTTCCTACTGACATGAATGACCAGAACCTGGAAGAGCCATCCAGATATGTAAGGCCTACATTTTATTCTTGCTTTTGTGAAAAGAATTCTACCCCTAAAATCTCTTAGCATATGTATTAGAGCATTGATAAGATGAGATTTTCTTCTGTGGTACTGGGGATTGAACCCAGAGCCTTCACACTGAGCTTTATCTCTGACCTTTTTTATTTTATTTTTTACAGAACCCAAGACTTTTGCACTGAGTACACCCCTGACCCTTTCTCTTTTATTTTGAGAGAGTCTTGCTAAGTTGTCCAAGCTGAACTTAAACTTGGAGTCCTTGTGCCTCAACCTTCCAAAGTGCTGAGATTACAGGAGTGAGCCACCATGCCCAGTTTAAAATTAAAAAATAGTCTGTGGCTGTACCATCCTGAATGTGCCTGATCTCATCTAAAATGAAAAAATATTTTAAAAATTTTAGAGGGAGGGATGTAACAACTCTGTTGAGAAAGGGTGAACAATATCACTTTCATTTTTAAATCACCTTTATTTTCTGTGTAAAACATATAATTCAATATAACTTGGAAGCTTTTGGGTGAGCTAGAAATTTTCTTATGATAGAATGTGAGCTATCATTCTAAAACACATTTCAAAACTCTTTATTATTCATTGTCCTATTAAAATATTGGTGGGGGACCGGGGATGTAGCTCAGTGGCACAGCGCCTGCCTGGCAAGCACTAGGTACTGAGTTTGATTCCCGGTACCAAAAAAAAAAAAAGAAAAGAAAAAAAAAAGTGATCAAGTTACCCTCGACCCGTCTATTACTGTATTCTGGTTTTAGCACAGGAGTAGTCGGGAAGACTGTTTCCACAGCGAGTGCCATGGAGTAATCCCTGGCAGTGCCATGATCTTCTCCCTACTTGTCTACACGCTCTGAGATCCCGTGGGAATTTTATTTCAGTTCCTTTGAAAGTTGACACTTTTGACATTTAATACCTATAACATCTTTGATGGTAAAAATGCTGAGACCAATAAAGGTAATTCTTCTCCTGATTCACAGAGACAGTAAAAGATCATTTTATAAAATAGGTGAAGAGCACATTTTTTGGACAACCCATCTGTTAAAGAAATGTTTAAAAGTTTAAATGTCAGATGCGATCTGTTATGTTATATGCTTAACATGTAAAATAGTGAGGGCTCCTGTTTCCTTCTGCAGCAAACCTGCAGCCACATCTGGCCTTTTGTCTCCCAGATTTAGGCTGGGTAGACTTGCATGGAGAGCCTGAGGGCTTGTGAATGGGAGTCAAAGTTTGTAATCTCTAGCCATTGACTGTACATTGTACATTGTAAAATGTATGCCTGGCTCCCTGAGAAAGTAAGATAAAGTTCTTTTAAGTAAGTTAGTAAAACACTGTTCCTTTAAAGGAAGGTCTTCATGCCTCTTAGGAAACACCCCTTGGCTGGGATAAATGTTATTGGTCATTTAAATTTTATCTATAGTCACCCTCCCGAGAGCAGTCCGTGATGTACAGGAGAACTTGTAGAACTGTGGGAACACTGGAAAGTCAAAAGGGTGCGTGGATAGACCGTGAGAACTGGACAGTTAGAGTTCCGAGTGATGCTCTCAGAAACTGTGCTTTAAGAAAAAGTAACATTGGGGGATTAAAAAAAAAGAGAGGTGCATTTTGGGCTCCATCAGGCCTGGTTCAGTCCCAGCCAGGTTGCTTACCTTGATGATCTTGGACAAATTAGTTAACTTCTCTTTTTAAACTAGTTTGTTTCTGTCTGCAGTAGAACAGTGACATCTGCTTTGGAATCCCCTTGGGATATAATATTACTATATACCTCTATCATATTTTAGGATATTTGGAATCTGCTATGTATATTTTCCCAATGAATATTCTTAATCTGATAAGGAAACCTTTTTCTGCCCAAATCATTCTTCTTCCATACAAAATTGCTCATCACTGCCTTTTCTGCCCCATGGTGACCGTGCCTGGACCACTCACAAGCCAGCTGTTTAATCTACGCTGAGCAGTCCTTGAACTGCCTTAAAAATGTATGTGTATCTATGTATAATATATATATATATTTTTATCCATTTAATTTTGTTGTCTTATGTTACCTAAATAGTTTTGATTTATATGTCGTATCTCTCTCCATCAGATGTGTGACTGATTACACCTTCTCTCTACATTCACCACAGTATCCAGGATAGTGCTTATCCCTAGTTGTTAGCTTTTCGAGTACACTTCTTTTTTTTTTTTTTTTTTGGATTGGGAATCGAACTCATGACCTTACGCTTGCCAGGCAGGTGCTTATTATGCCACTGAGCTAAATTCCCAGCCCCTTGAGTACACTTCTTTTATCTGCAAAACCCCCAATAGACTCCTAAAACTGTGCATAGTACTAAACTCTACATACAGTGTGCTATTTTTTCCTGTACACACATACCTGTGATAATTTAATTTTTAAATCAGGCACAGAGTAGATTAATAATAACCAATAATAAAATAGAATAATTATAACAATGTAGTATAATAAAAATCATGTGGATGTAGTCTCTCTCAAAATACCTTATTGTACTGTAGATCTTTTTTTTTTTTTTTCTCCGGTACCGGGAACCGAACTCACGACCTTGCGCTTGCCAGTCAGGCGCTTTTGCCGCTGAGCTAAATCCCCAGCCCTGTACTGTAGATCTTAACAGCCTCAGTATATGATTTATTTTTTCTTCCTCAGTAAGTTGGAAACTTCTACCTTTTCACTTAAACACTTTATGGCTTCTCTTTGCCAACATCATTACTGCTGTGTTTTGAGAGTCATTTTTAAATAATAGAGGATTACTTGAACACAAGTACGCTGTGCCCTGGCAGTGGATCGGATAACTTAGGTGGCTACTAAGCGACTAACAGGAACTGTAACGGACAGGTAGCACAAACAGTGCGGATACACTTGACAAAGGGAGGAGTCAGGTTCAGAATATGACAGTGTGTGATGTCATCATGCTATTCAGAATGGTGTACAGTTAAAAACCTGTGAATTATTTCTTGAATTTTCCAATTAATAGTTTCAGGCTATATTTGACCGATTGTACCTGGGCTTTTCAGTGAATATTCACCATTATCTGGGTGATGGCGTTACGAGGAAGCGGCTGGAAAGTCTGCGGTGGCCATTGCACATCTTGGGCTTTGGTCACTGGTTGTCTCCGGTTAGATCATAGTTCCCTATTCCCTGCTCCCGACATTGTTTGTTAAGTGACTGTAATTTTTCAGAATCCCAGTAGGAGTCGCCAAAGTGCTGGCTGACAAAAACTGGGACAAGCAAGTTTATATATCTTTTGGGCGTGTAGCATCTGTCCTTGTGTCTGTCCACAGCTCTTGTAGTTGAGAGTTTTTCTGCAAGTTCTCTTTGTGTTGTAATTTCAGTGGATTGTCCTCCAAATTCAGTCTGCTCACCTTTGACCCTTTGGAAAGTAGCAAGAACATTTGATGGCTTACTGTTATATCTCCATAGCTTACTATTGTATTGGGGGTTCATCACCTAGTTAACTGTTTAAAAAGATACTTGATTTCCTTTGATAATAAAAGTGATATATGTTCATTACGTAAAATAAAACTATAGACAAGGAAAAAATAATCTGTCATCTTGTTACCCAAGTGTTATCACTAGTACCATTTTAGTGTTTCTGTTTTTTTGTCTTTTTTTTAAGGGCAGGGTTTCACTATGCAGTTCAGGCTGGCCTCGAACTCACTTTGTAGCCCAGGCTGGCCTTGAACTCCCAGGGGTCCTCCTGCTTCAGCCTGCTGAGTGCTGGCATCACAGGTGTGCACCACCATACCCGGCTCTGTGGTTTTTTTGGTTCATCTTTTTTCTCTGTGTGTATGTGCATCTATATACACATAAACAAAATTATCAGTTACTTTAAATATTTACTGTGTTTAATTCTTTAAGTAATGGTGTGGGAGTTATGGCTGCAGTGTTCAAATATCTTTGCCTGACATGCAGGAGAACATGCTACATTTTTTACTTTTGGTCTCATCCCTGGTTGTAAGTCTAGGCTCATCCAGCATGGCCCAGCAATTCTGTTCTGTCTTTTCCGAACATGCTAACTAGCAGGGCTGTTTTTATTTGCCCTTTGGCTCTGCGTACCAGGCTTCAGTCAGCTCTTAATATAAGCTCAGTGGCTTCTGTCCGGTTTCTTTTCTGTATGGAAACTAGGAAAGGTGTATGAGCTCCTTTTATTTCACCGTCCTCCTTTCATGCTTGAGTTTATCAAGAATTAGGAGTGAGTGTTGGTAAAGGCCCTGTAGTTTCTATTGCACTGTTGTAACTGTATTACAGAAATAGTATTTTCTGGTGCATATTCTTTCATGGTAGAAATTGAGTGGCTGTCAAGCGTCTATTATTGATCGGTGGGCATTTACAGTGGTTCATGCCAAGATTTTCCGCTAGAATCAAGGTCTGCAGTAATTTAATTTACTTTATTATTTTTGTTCTTTGTCGTGTTGGAAGTTGAACCCAGGTCCTCACGCATGCTAGGCAAGCCCTCTCCCACCGAGCTAGCTATACCCACACCTCCTTCCAGGTCCGAATTTAGATGGTACCTTCAGTGTTACCTCTTAGTTCTCGACAAATTTGTTTTTTCACTCTTTCAAGGTGAATGATACCCTTCTGGCCCCAAGGCTGGTGCATAATTTGAGAGCTACTAAGCCTTTGGAGAAAATGACTCTTCAGGAGAAGCTTATACGGCAAGAATTTTCTCTGACTGATTTGGGGGTCATGTAGACTTGCCTATATGTTATTTTTGAAAAACATGTGTTGGTCATTGATTAATTTTTTTTCAAACAGTAATGTAGTCAGTTATACTATAACATGTTATAAAATAACTAAATATGTTTGTGCAGTAAAAATCAAAAGACTAATGGGAAAAGTGAGAATAAAGACACAGTACTTAAAAACTTTTCTTGAGACAAGTTGAAAAAGATAGGAACCTAATAAAAAGGTAGCGCAGTTTTACATATGTTAAATGGTTGAAAGTACGTAAGTACGATAATGAATGTTAGTTTGCCTTGCAAGAAACCTGAAGTTTGTTCTGTGGAGAGGTGTTAGAGGGTTGTGTCTTGTGAAATAGTGAAGGGTTATCTGGAATCTGACAGAGTTGTAGTGCCAAGGGTGGGTGGGGGAGTATGGCTCAAACATGGTGAACGGAGGAATTTGTCTGGTTTTATGTACTTTGTTTATTCCTGTACCGATTGGTTGCGCTGGGTGCCGTTTTCTGCATGCACCTAGTATTTCTTGTGTATTAAATGACACACAAGTAAATGCAAAAATTAAACTATCCCAAAATGTTCCCTAATATATCTGTTGTGTTGGAACAGATTTGCATTTTCAGGACCAGGCGTGATGACTCACGCCTGTAATCCTAGCATTTAGGAAGCTGAGGCAGGAGTTTAAGGCCAGCCTGGGCTACATAGCAAGATTCTGTCTCAGACCCCTCCCCCCAAAAAAATTATTTTGCATTTTTAAAGTAAGTATTGATACAAAACTGTTTATTAAAAAAACCTGTTTATTAAGTCAAAACTTTATCTCATTCTTCTTTTTCCTTTTTAACACAGAATTATGGATTTAGAAGAGAATTTAACATATCAAGTATCTTATATCTTCATTTTATGTGTGAAGGAACTGAGGTTCAGGGTGATTATGGCTGACAAAGGTTAGTCTCTAAGATGAAAAGCTTGATTTCAGGATTCCCCAGTATTTCCCCCCCACCCCAATATTCTTTTCATATCTCTTCTTGCATTCTTGTTTGTTTATTTTGGAGACAAGGTCTTACTGTGCAGTTCAGGCTGGCTTTGAACTAACTGTGTAGCCCAGGCTGGCCTCAAATTCATGGTGATTCTCCTGCCTCTGCCTCCTGAGTGCTGGGATTATGGGTGTGCACCACCATGCCCAGGACCTTCTCTTACTTCCACAATTTAATGTGATGGTTAATCACTCTTTGGTGTAATAAGGTTGAATAAACCTAAGTAGCTGAGCATTACTTCTTTAAAAGTTATACTATTTCCATTTCTAGAACTGTTTTAGTTGTGCCGGCTACTTAAATAGTAAATACTGCGTTATCAATCAGTAAATAAATGGATGTGACCAGCATCCTTGCCCCCTCTTTCTTTGTTCTCTCTTTCTATCCCACTACATTCTCTCTCCTTTGTTTATTGGAAGTCCCTACTGGAGAAGAAAATGAATTGCCCCATTGGTCTCCCTGCTGATTGTTACCAGTGTTGGATATCACAGTAAACAGATTCAGATTCCTGTAATACAGACAATATAATCAGATTAGAATCCACTAAGAATTTGCTTGAAAACAGTTCAAAATAGTTCTTCAAAATCAATTATTCCCTGGTATCCCTGGCATTTGGAAAAATTAATTGATGTTTTCTTAATCCATAGAGATTGAATAACTAAAAATTTTTGTCTGTGGGTTTACATTTTTACGGTACAGTAAATTTGTACGTGTGAGTTTAAAGATTCAGGAAACAAACATGTATCTTTAGCCAGGCTATAGGTGGAGCAGAAACTATAAGACAGCCTGTGGCTCGGGGTGATGACTACTTTTTTGAATTTAGCTAGAGCGTATCTAAAAGAGGAAATGCAAAGTCAGAAAAACAATTGACTTCTTGCCCTTTCAAATGTTTCTTCCGGGCCCCAGTATTCCTTTTTTCAATAAAGGAAATACCCTAGAGAATGTTGATGGCACACAGTACAGTGGCAAGAACCTTGATCAAGAGTTAGGGGAGTGAGTCTTTTCTGGAGTCAAGGGAAGTATGTTTTTGTTTGTTTGTTTTCATTTTTTGAGACAGCATCTGGCTATGCAGCTCAGGCTGGCCTTGAACCCACTTTGTAGCCCAGGCTGGCGTTGAACTCATGGACCTCTTGCCTCAGCCTCCAGAGTGCTGAGATTACAGGCATGCACCACCGTGCTGGCTGTATTTTTTAAGTTGACTGATAATTTCCAAGATCTTCACGTTTCTTTGCATCTCTTTCCAGTTTGCAGTAACTAGACCTGATACTGAGTTGGAATGTTTATATTCCAACTTCTGTAGATAAAAGTGTATTGCCGCTTATTTCAGAGCAGCTGAGTATCTGTTAGAGACACTCTGTGCCGTGAGATTGGAGAGTAAAGGAATTGTCGCTGCAGACTCCAGCCTTGACAGTGTCTCCATTCCAGCTGGTGAGGGGGCGCCGCAACTATTTTATTACTGTCTTCCTCTCTATACCTCCCTCTTCCCTTGACGAAAGCATACTTTTATCATTAGGTAACTTGGCCTCAGACACTTTTCCTTCTTTCAGAATATAGGTTTGCTTTTCTTTTCATTTGTGGTGGCATCAAATTGTCATCCTTAACATGTGTTTGTTGATAAGGTGTAGACGATGTAAAATCAGCAGTCAGTTAGCTTCAGTTTCTCTACCACTACTGACCGATTCCTGGCGTTGGAGGTGCTCGTTTGCTCTTCTCCAAAGCTGCCTGTAGGTTGGTAGAAACCGAGAGAAGTCACATTCCTTCCAAAATGAGTCTTAAATGCTTGTGTTTTACAAAATTTTAAATTAAGGCATATTTTTGGCTGCGACAGCTGGTTGATATGTAGTCTGTGACTAATGAAATGAAACGCATTTTTGTTTCATGATCATGTGTTAATGTCACCCTGCAATTTCGTTATTTTTGATGCAAGAAAGAATGATTAAATCTGAAGAAACAAAAAGATGGGCTCTTTGGTTACACTTAAGGCGGATTTCAATCTAGTCTTTTGATTTCTGAGTTATAATGATGTGGTTATGGGGAGTGTTCTCAGATTTTGCAGTGTGAGATATTCATAAAATTGAGAGAAGGAACTATTATTTCTGATTCTAATCAACTAGTGTTACTTTAGTTTTTACATCTAAGGGGCAATGGACACTTGATGTTATAGGGATTTAAACTGAGAAAGCTCAAACTAAAAATAGTTACAGTAAAGGTGTGTGTGTGTATAAATTATATGTCCAGATTTTGTGAGGAAAAATCAGTATCTGTAGAGACAAATATCTGATATACACTAATAGTATGTATCTCTCTTTGGGTGATTTTTTTCTTTGGGGAGAACACTGTTATTTTCTTATGTTTTTAATAATCATGGTTTACTTTCATCAGTTGAGGGGAAAAAAAATAACCATGATCGGGGTTATAGATGTTTAACATTTAAACCTGCTGGGAGGTCTTTGGTGTCTTTTACCAACAACACTCAGTATGTTGTCAGGTGACTTCAGGTTTCTGTTTGAGTGCAAGAAGAACTTTCAGCTCAAAATTTGGAGTTTTTTTTTCCTCTCAGTCTTCTGACCTCTTCTGAAGTCATGTCATTTAAGACTTCCTTTGCTGTTCTGCCTGTAAGGTAGATCCAGAGTGCTTTGAAGAAATAGATACATTTTACCAATTACAAGCTCTGAGGAAAAATATATTCAGAAACCTAAAGCTAAAGAGGATGCTACAATGGGTAAGTCAGGTAGATTATGTTAAACCCTTCCAGGCAAGAGAGGAGGTAAAGGATTAAATAAAAATTTAAATGAAGTTAGTTTGCGTGTTGCTGGGATTTGGACACAAAGCCCTGTCCAGTAAGAATGCTGTAAAGACAGCCTGGAGGGGGGCAGTCCCGCCGGTCCTTTGAGTAGCAGTTTATGAAGACAGTGATGTGTGAATCTTAGTAGCACAATACTGCTAATCTCCATTCTTCAGTTCTCTTTTTCATTCTCAGTCATTTGTAAGTGGTTTTCATTCTGTTGTTTCTCCAGTTTATTCATTCACCCATTCATTTGACTTTTTATTGTCTCTGACTGTGCTGAAAATAAACAAGATGACAGAGCATAACTCTCTGTCCTTTATACGGGGCCAGGATGGAGAGGGGAGTGATGAGAAGAAACAAAAAATATAGGAGGAGGTAAATTTTAAACTTCTGTAATCAGTGTTCTCTGGTAGATGAGAAGTTTTAGGATTCATGAAACAAGAAATATGCTTTGTAAAGGAAATCATCTGGAAACAAGAGCTTTTAGAAATTAAACATAAGATAATGGAGATTTTTTTTTCAGTTATCAGAAGCTATCTGTTATTAGCTATCAGTTATCAGAAGTGGCATGCTCCCATAGTCCCAGCTGCTTGGGAGGATGAGGCAGGGGCCTCTTGAGCATCATAGTGAGACCCCCAATCTTTGAATGAATGGATGAATCAATCTTCCATCCCATAATAACAATAAAACAAAGAGATAGGACATAAGAAAAGGAGCGATAAGCTGGGTATGGTGGCGCAAGTCTATAATCCCAGTACTCAGGAGGCTGAGGCAGAAGGATCGCTATGAGTTTGAAGCCAGCCTGAACTGTATAGTGGGACCCTGTCTCAAAAAAAACAAATAAACAAACAAAACCCAGTCAAATCAGGGACCCAGCATTTAGCTAATTGGAGTCTAAAAAGAACAGATAAAATGGAGGAGAGGATCATGTGAGAAAAACCCTCACAACTGAAAGACGACAGTTTTCAGGTTGAAAACACACAAAATTACCCAAAATGATTAAAGAGAAAAGATCCATACCAGAGTGTTTCAAGTACCAAAAGAAGTTAGTGTGTATTATTACTTGATCATTTAAAAAAAAAGATAAAGGAGAAATAGCTGGATGAATTGTGAATAGTTTTCTCTGGGATGCTGGACCAGGGGATTAAGAAGGGAACTGGTGTTTTTCATAAGTAGTTTCTTGTACTTCTTAAGCCCTCAGAGTCTGCTGGGACAGGCGAGCCTAAAATATCAAAGTGTAATGAGGGCCACAACAGGCTGTGGGAGCACAGGGAGAGGAAGAGCACTTTTCCTGCGTCTCTATTTGAGGACAGCTTCACTGAGAGGGACTATCTTTATAAAACCAATCTTTTCACATTTACTTTCAAAGAATGTAAATTCAAAAGAAGGGAAATTCAATAGACAAAGCTCACCCAGGTTCATGTTTGCTTTGAGTTATGAAATTATGTATGTGCTCAGATGATTCTAAATTCTCCAGTCAGTAGGAATGCAGTGATGAAGAAAGTGAGTACCAGTCATCAGGAATGCAGTGATGAAGAAAGACGCATGGCATAGGAGCTGGATCTTCATGGATAATTAAGAGTTCTCTGGTGTAGGAAGGAGAAACTGACGTTTTAGTCAAAAGGAGTAGCATATACAAAGGCTTGAAGGATGAGGAACCATGCAGTGGTTAGGGAATAGTGATTGCAGGTTTCTGTCTTCTAGTTAACTAGTCTGAGCATTTTTTACCTGTCCCTGTTGCAGTTGTTCACACGCACTTGCCCATGTACCTTCACTAAATCACATGTGATTTAAGAACAAGAATTCACATCTTTAAAATCCCCACGGTACCTAACTTAAGGCTAGACAGAATAGATGATTTAAGAGAAATTAACTAGAATAGTGACATAGCCCTTCATTTAATCTTTAACTCTTGAACTAAAGAGAGGCCTCTTCAAAACCTGTTAGTAACAGCGATTGGCTAATTAGGGCCTAAGTGATAGCGTTTTTTCCATGGTCTATTTAAGTTTCAGGAAGAGTATGGGGTTCAAGTTCCTGGATGGCAGGGGTCAAGCCTAGTTTTTTGCTCTCTTTCGTTAGTAATGTCAATTGACAGAGGTTAGTATTTGGCACGTTTACATCTTAGCTGGTTTCTTAGCAAAACTGACATATTCCAGAAAGATGGAATACTTTTCTCTTAGCTTTGTTGTGTGTATTTCACACAGATGATTCTAAATTCTCCAGTCAGTGTTAGTTATGGAAAGCAAAGTCAACGCTTTTCCAACATTTCAAACTGAGCACATACATAATTTCATAACTCAAAGCAAACATGAACCTGGGTGAGCTTTGTCTATTGAATTTCCCTTCTTTTGAATTTACATTCTTTGAAAGTAAATGTGAAAAGATTGGTTTTATAAAGATAGTCCCTCTTCTTAAGTCAAAAATGGGGAAGTGCAAATCAAAACCACACTGAGATTCCAGCTCACTTCAGTCAGGATGGCTGTTATCAGCAATATGGAAAGCAGCACACGCTGGTGAGGATGCAAGAAGAAAGGAGCCCTTCTGCCCACTAATGGGAGCCTAAGTTAGTGCAGCCACGAGGTCAGTATGGAGGGTCCTCAGAAAGTGAGAGCTGCTGCCACCCGTCTCCTTCCTTTCTTGGTATAGACCTGAAGGAGCTAAAGCCATCATACTGCAGGGATGCCGACGTACCCATGTGTATTGCGCCACAATTTGTAATAGTCGCTGTGTGCAACCAGCTTATGTGCCCATCAACAGGTAGATGAATAAAGAAGATGTGCCATAGGTACACAGGGGAGTATTACTCAGCCATAAGAACAATTAAATCTTGTCCTTTGCAGAAAAATAGATGTGTCTGGAGACCATCATGTTGAGCAAAATAAGCCGACTTGGAAAGACAAATTATTGCATGTTTTCCTTAATATATGGACTCTGAAAAACATGGCAGAAAAGTAGATGTGAGACTGTTGTAGACCAGAGGAAGAGAATAAGGGGGAGGGGAAGGGAGTATAAGGGTGGGTAGATATGAGCAAAATAGTCTATGTGCATGAACCCCCCTCAAAACTGTGAAATGGTGGGACTGGGGATTTAGCTCAGCAGCACAGCGCCTGCCTGGCAAGCACAAGGTCGTGAGTTCGAGTCCCGGTACCAGAAAATAAACAAACAACAAAAAAAACCCTGTGAAATGGGAGAGGGCAGGGCGTGGGGGGGGGCACTTAAAAAATGATCAAAATATGCTGTGTGTAAGTGCAGATCTGCCAAGAGGAAACCCATTGATTTGTGTAACCGATATGCACTAATAAAAAGTGGGAAAAATTATAAAATGTATAGCAGGAACTGGTAATGTCATTTAGCTGATTGATTAAGCAGAGAAAATTATAATACAAATTTTATGAGCATGTTTTGCCAAGTCTGAGTAATTAAAAATTCCTGTTACTTTTTTTGTTTTGTTTTTTGAGATAGGGTCTCCCTGTGCAGTTCAGTCTGGCCTTAAACTCACTATGTAGCTCCGCTGGCCTTCTGCCTCAGCCTCCCACCATAACTTTTTCATTTATGGCTTACTATAATGACTTTATCCTATTGGTGTAATGCGTGTAAAATGTGTATACCTGATATCCTTCATATTAGGTAGTAAGCTCCTAAAGGGCAGATGTCTGTATTTGTCTTCCTGGCCTCCCTTTTAAATTATAATGACAATATAAAAACCTTAAAGAAAAAATAGAAAAATTTGATAGAAATTGGTATGTGACTTCTTGTATACATAGCTCCACTTAGTTGTAAAGTAGAACTTCTCTAAAAATTGTATGATTTATTTTTTGTTTCCTAATTTACTATTTAATGAGCCTTTCTTAATGACTGGTGGTGATTTTAGTTAAAATACTAATTAGTATTTAGTTAAAAATACTAATGAATTGTATTCTATCATAGATATATTTTAAGATATTTTCTACAAACTGATATTTTAAAAGTAAAATTTATGAAAGAAACCCTGAATTTATTGTAAAATGAAAGAAATTCCACAATTTTTCATGAATCCTCAGTTTCTAGGACTTCTCTTTTTTTATTTTTGGCTTTGTTTTAGTTGGGTTTCTTTTTGTTGTTGTTTGTTATTTGGGTGATACTGTTTTGTTTTTCACCTTTTATTTTATTGGCACATTTTATTTTATTGGCACATTTTATATTATTATTTTATTTATTTTTTGAGACAGGGTCTCATTATGCAGTTCAAGCTGGACTTAAACCCACTGTGGAGTCCAGGCCGGCCTTGAACTTACTGGGATCCCCCTGCCTCAGCCTGTGAAGTGCTGGGATTACAGGCGTGTGCCACCACAGCTGGCTTAATTGATATATTTAGATAAACATAGTGATAACATTCATCATAAGGAGTTTGTCCCTGTACATGATATATCTTGCTGCTGCTTTTTTTCTCATCCCTTCCCACCTCCCCCTACACCCCCATCTCCCAGCCCGCCCCCACCCTCTGGTTAGTTGGTTTGGAGACAGGATCTTACTGTGTGGTCAAGGCTGGCCTAGAACTCACAAACCATGCTGGGATTGTAGATGTGCGCCGCCATATTCAGCCTTAGACTACTTTTTTTGTAAAATGGGGGCTTGTTTAATGTGGAATATGTTGTTGAAAACTGAGAGATACAACCCAGATGGGACTTCTCCTGCAGTTCCATCATTGTGTAGTTCCATCTCCATGTGTTTCTTCTTTCTCTCTTTCTCCCTTTCTTCTTTCTTTCCTTTGTCTTTCTCTTTTTTCCTTTGCCTCCTTTCCTTCCAGCCTTTCTGTCCATTCCTTCTTTCTTCCTTTTCTTTTAAAAACATTTTTATTGGTATATGTTTGTGATTCATAATAATTACATTCATCTTGAAGAACTGGTGCATGTATACACATTGCATCTTTTTGGGGGATGGGCGCTGGGACTCAAACTCAGGACATTGTGCTTGCCAGGCAATTTCTTTTCCTTTGTTTTTTTTTTTTTTTTTTTGTCTTTTTGAGACAGAGTCTCGCTATGCCTTGAGCTCACTTTGTAGCCCAGGCTGTTCTCGAACGTGCAAGGATCTTCCTGCCTCAGCCTCCAGAGTGCTGGGATTACAGGCATGTGCCACAAGCTTGGCTATTTTTTATTTCTTATATAACAGAATCCATGCAGTTGATCCCTCTCCCTCTCTCCCTCCCTTCAGGGTGTCTTGACAGCATTGCCTGACTGGTCTCAAACTCCAGGCTGCAAATAGTTTCATTCCATTTTACACTTGTAATCAATTGGTATTGGCTAGCTGAACCCCACGTTTGGAAAGATGATAAGATTGTATCTAGACGCAATAGAAGAATGCTACAATTGATTAATGATGTTTGATATAAGTAGTAGGGAAGTATATTCGGTTCTTTTTGTTGTTATTATAGTGAAATAACTGGGGCAGGTTACCTTTACAAAGAAAAATTTATTTAGCACATACTTTTGGAGGACAAGAGTTTGAACATCATGGCACAGGCTCTGGCAAGGGGACCCTTGTATGTGTGTGAAGGAGACAGCAAAGGTGGGAGTTTGTGTGGGAGGAGGAGATCACATTGCCAAACAGGAAGCCAGAGAGAGGCTGGGGTCCCAGGCCTTCCAGGGCACACCCAATTAACTTGCGGGTCTCCCACTAGGCCCCATGTCCTAAAGGTCCTACCTCCTAACAACACACTCAGCGAACTAAACTCCAACACAGGAACCTTTGAGGGACAAACAATAGCAAAAGGGAAGCAGCTGTCAGAGCTTTCTGTATTTGTTATCACCCAACTTTAGGACAGATCTCTGTGGTGATTCTGGGCGCTATAGGTATGACATGTGACCTGTCTCCAAATCATCTTTTATACTGATAAAGCACTTGGAGTTAAAGAAGCCTTGTAAAAATGTAGAATTCCTCAGGCATGCAAGCCCACAAAATTTCTCCACCTCTTTCCATATTTAACAGTGATAATATCTTAGTTTTAAATAGCTCTTTGACTTCAACAAAATAAGAGAACTGAGTGATCTTATTTTATTTGGCTTTTGCCATTCCTGACAAATGTGTATCTTCAACTATGTTCAGTGCTAGAAATAAGACATATATTTTCTATTTTTGTTGTTGTTGTTGTTGGTTTTGGTTTTTTTCCGGTACCGGGAATCGAACTCACAACCTTGCACTTGCCAGGCAGGCGCTGTGCTGCTGAGCTAACTCTCCAGCCCCAAGACATGTATTTTCTAATTGCCCAAGTCTTGGCAGTGTAAAAGGCAGACTGTGTATTTGTTACATCCAATACAGGGCTGCCTTTTAATATGGAAATATATCTAATGACAAGCACTAGTAGTTTAGAGAAGAGTAGAATCAATGATGTGGAGCATATTTACAGTTGTGACAAAATTAGTTTCTCTACAGTGATCCTCTTCTAGAGTAGAGAGAAAGCTTAGTGAGTTGTAGTCCAAGCTGTTTAGAGATGGTGACACCTCTCCAGCTAGGTTTTGTGACTTTCCTAAATCACAGAGATAGAAGCAGAGTATTTCGGGTCCCATTTCCTGATGCAAATGGAAATGTTGGATAGATTTAAAAGAACAGCTTTTAGAGGCAGAGGTTACAGAGTGTTACTGTGTTATATTATGCTTTTCTCATGGTTATTTTGAAGAGTCACATCCTTCAAATAATACTAGTTTGTTTTATGATTGCTTGTTGATAGAATCCATGTGCAAATGTGGTAAAACATATGCAATAGGATTTTTCTTTTGTATTTTTATAATAAAAATTGTGGCTAAAAATGGAGTTGAAAGATATCTTCCCAGAGAAGTTTTTGTTTGTTTTTATTTCTGTTTTTTGAGACAGGGTCTCCTTATGTAGTTAGGCTGACCTTGAACTCACTATGTAGCCCAGGCTGGTCTTGAACTCATGGGTCCTCCTGCCTCAGCCTACTGAGTGCTGGGATTACAGGTGTGTGCCACCACACCTGGTTTGAGTTCTTTACAGACAGAAGAAAGTTCTGCAAGTTTGCAGAGTTAGGGCCTGGAGGTTTAGCTCAGCGGCACAGCGCCTGCCCGGCAAGCGCAAGGTCGTGAGTTCGATCCCCAGTACGGAAAAAAAAAAAAAAATTAAAATAAAATAAAATAAATAAAAATTGCATGAAGTTTGCAGAGTTGGACCTGATTGTGTTTAATATATTACCCATTGAGAAAAGCATGAAATATCCTTTTGAATTTGGCTTAATGTTATGTCTCAGATGTGTCCCTCAAAGTTTATGTTTTGGAAGCCTGACCTTGCCACGTAGTAATCTTGGGAGGTGGGGTCTCCCAGGGATGGATGAGTGCTGTTACTGAGGAAGTAGGCCCCTTATAATAGGATGAATTTGGGCCTCTCTTTAGTTTTACATTCTGTAAAATATCCATGTGAGCCAAATGTTGTTATGGCGGATTTTCTAGTCTTCCACAAACTAAATAGTTTACTGGAGATTGAACTCATTTAGCTATCTAGGGCTGTTTAGTAGGTTGATTACGTGATCTGATCTTTCTTATATGAAGGTTATATATGGAGGAAATAGATTGTCTGCCAGGGGTAGAAGCTAAGGGAGGAAATTCTTGGCACTTAGAGATCGATGATTATAGTTTTCTACAGCTTCATGTTTGAAGTTGTTCAGCCTCCTGGTGTACCCACTGACCATTTTGTCTTCCCACAGGTATTTTTAGACTGGTGAAGATATGCTAGGCATGGTACCAGTCATCAGGAATGCAGTGATGAAGAAAGACGCATCTCTGCTCTCACAGAGCTTGTGATGCTCAGCTATGAGAGGGCCTGGGCCTTGGCGTAGCTCCTCACAGAAGGCTATGAGGAGACATGATAAATCCAGATATATTATGTGTTTACAAAGAAGACATTCTAGGTACTGCCCAAAGCTAAGTATTAAAAGAATTAAGGGCATATGTCAAACATAGCTGCCATTGAGTAGCCTCAGTTAGTACCAACATTTACTTAGCTATGGGCAAAGTATTTATATTTTTGTTTCCAGTTTTAATCCTTACCTTGGAAGTTACAGGACTGTTGATTTCGATGGCTCTTTCACATTATCCTCTTAGAATTAATTGTAAGCAGAATTTGTTACTGTGGTAGTTTATGAGAGAATTGTGAGGACTGTTTGATAAATAAGACCCGTCTTGTATGTGGAGATAGTGTCTCTGTGATGTTCTCTGCACTTATCAGCCCTTGCCAGAGACCTCCGTTTCTACAGCTGTCTGCACTGTTGTCATTTACAACCGGTAGATGCCTGAATGCAAATTCATACCCTTCCTATTTTAAATCCTGTGGGCCCAGCACAGGCAGCCGGATGGACAGCAGAGAGGTCCCTGGGAGTAGGAGGTTGGACTATTAGTTCTTTTTCTTGTCTCCCCCATAACATCCTAACTGCGGCACATTTACTTGCTCCAATTGTGCAGCCCATTCCAGTTACCTTTCCTGAGTCGTTAGCCTTTTCAGAGCCTTTGTGTTCAGCGTGAAACCCACCTCCACCCTCGTTTTTGAAACTTGTTCTCTTTTGCGTCTTCTCCTGCATCCTCTCCAGCGGTCCCTTCTCTTCTTGAATCCCCCACACTTCAGGCCGTGGCAGACATTTGTCAGTCTTCCATTGTGGTCTTCCGTTCCTTCCCGCTCCCTGCTTGCTCTCTCGCTGCCTGTCACCCTTTCTCCCCTCTTTTCATGTCGTTTCACTTCTTTCCACGCATTGCTCACCTTTGCTCAGTGTATGTTTAGCACCTCTGGGGGTGCTTAGTTCTGTGCTGGGGTTTGGAATATAGGCGTGAAGGACATAGGTGCAGTTCCAGACTTCATAGCATTTATAGCGAGGTTCTCAATTGACTCATATATTGTAATTATGAAATGTTTTTAAAAGGACTGGTTGCTATGAGCACATCCAATTTGGGGACTTATCCTAGATTAAATGGTCATTGATGTCTTCTTAAAGAAATAATTTTTAGCTGAAATCTGAAGTCAGGGTAGGAATTTATGAAATAGCAGCAGAAAGTGTCACCCTGGCTGTGTTTCCATCATGTGCACGCAACATGCTTCTTCCGGTCTCAGCAGGTACGAGGTGCAGGTCGCCATCTTTTCTCAGTCTCACCCGAAGCAGCTCCTCACTGCAGCCCTCTCTCCTCCCAGACCCCTGGATTAGAAATCTTGGTTTCACTGATTCTCTTTTAAATGGATTGGCTTTTCTACTATAGAAATTCAAGCGGAAATTTTATCATTTCACATCTGGATGCTCCATTAGCAGGTAGAGTCCTTGCTTCACTTTTCTCCCTGTACCCTCTTCTCTGTACCCGAGATAGACTTCTTTCTAAGGAGTTTTTGTCATTTTACTTCTTGGATGAAAAACCTAGACTGTTGATATTTAAGATCCAGGTTCTCCTCATTTGGGTCCTCCGTTATCAAGTCCTCAGACTCTAGTTTTCTTTCTTAGCTCACATGGGCCAGGAGATATTCTACCTCACCCCCAAACATGGGCATGTTCATTTTGACCTTTTCTCTTTCGTTCTTGTGTCTGTGTATGTGTGTGTGTTGCTAAGGATCACAACGGGAACCTTTGCACTGAGCTTCAGCCCTGGTCCTTTTTTTATTTTGCGATTGGGTCTGGCTAAGTTACTAAGTTGCCCAGGTTTAGCTCAAATCTGTGATCCTCCTGCCTCAGCCTCTCAGAATGCTGGGGTTATAGGCAGGCACCATCCTACCTGGCTTTGTTCCTTACCACTAACCACTTCAGGAAATCTTTTCAACTACTGTAGTTCTCAGTGATCTCTTCTTTCCTGAACTAATTACTCTTATAATACTTACTGTCTATATTTCATATGTGCCAGTGTTATTTTTTTTACCTAAATTATCTGTGTAAGAACAGGGACATGTCTTATAGAAATTTTGGGTTTTTTTTTGGTTTTTGGTGGTGCTAGGGATTGAACCTAGGGTCTGGTGTGTACTAGGCAAGCACTCTACCACTGAACTACATCCCTGTTTCTCTTGCAACAATTTTGTATCATCTAGTTTAGGATTCCCAAAATATGTACTTAATATATATGCTTTCATGATGCCCAGAGGATTGATTTTGATACCATTTAGTGGATGCTACTAATTCATTGCTAATCAGGGGCTATGAGTACTTAATATTGTAGCCTTTCATCCTGCATGTTGGGTTTAGCTTGACAGTAGACACCAATCTAGGTTGAGACAAGAGTAATTCATTTTAATGGGAGCTAATGCTCCAGAATCCTTTTCTGTCAGTTAAATTCTCACATTTTGTAGATCTCATCAAAGATTCTTTCTAACATTCCAGCTATTTGTATAATCCTAGACAGTTTAGAAGTTCTAGTTGAATGATTCATCTCTTTTAATCCTCATTAAAACTTTTTGAGATAAGCAGCATTATGTTTATTTTACATAAGAAGATCGTGCAGTTTAAAACACTTAAATGAGTCTGGGTCATCAGCCTGCTGACTTTAAATTCCTTTTCTAATAACTTTGTTTTTCCTCTAATTAGGAACTTGTCATTGAGACCCCTGTCTTCCGGAGGGAGACATCCTTGTGTGTTTTAGTTTTTAGCAGTTGCTTCCCAAAAACATACAAAAGAGGTCAAATTTTCAGTGGATTAATATAGCTCAATTAATACGATTTTGCCTTGTTATCTAAGCCTTTTACGTAGAATTTAAGTGAATTTACTTACAGATAATGTGATGTTGGAAGCCTAAGATGACTGGCATAGTTGGGTATAATTAGTTGTCACTCACTTCTCCTTTGGATTGTGTACCCATCACCAAATCTTGATAACCAGACCTGTAGTTTTCCTGGTTAGAAAAGACAGGCTGGAGTCAGAGGTGGAAATGCCATACCACAGGCTCTCTCCTTGAAGGAGGCTAAGCATGAGACCATAAACATCTCTGCCTCTTGCTGATTCTATTGATTACAGGGGCATGGCCCTTGTAAAGTCTTTTTTAAAAACTTCTTTCATGTTCTTACAGTTCTTGGGAGTTACAGAGTGGGTGTTCAGACAAAAAAAAGGCTGCTTCCTGAAGTGTTTATCCAAAGGATCATTTTTAGAGAGTTATGTGGAATGGAATTGGGTCTGACGTCAATTCTTGGTGCGCTTTCTCTCCCATGGAGGGATAGCCCATATGTAGACACAGATGTGAGACTGGAGGATTTTTTTACATATAAATAATGCTGGGAGAGAGTGAGAACATTGCTGGGAGGTAGCAGTTGGAAAAGACAGTTTATTATAAGCAAGAGATGACCAAGTAGCTCTTGCATGCATGTTTTCAAAACATTCAGTTATGTGTAATCTATAAACCTAAGTATATACAAAATATAAGTATACCATAAGCTAAAATAATCATAATCATAATCATAATGATAGAGCAAATACCTATGCCACCATCACTAGGTCAAATAATAGAACATCCCCATCACCCAAAAGCTTCCCAGTATTCCTTTTGATCACTTCCGTACCCCTATTTAGAGACAGTTTGCTAATTTATGGTTAGCAAAGCTAATTAGAAAGCTAATTTCTTTGCTTTTATATTTTGACTTGTGACATTTCATGTGTCCGTTAGCAATATTTTGTTTTTCTTTTCTTTTTTTTTTTTTGGTTTTTCTCCGGTACCGGGACCGAACTCACGACCTTGCGCTTGCCAGGCAGGCGCTTTGCCGCTGAGCTAAATCCCCAGCCCCAGTTAGCAATATTTTGCCTGAATCATACTGCATTTACTCTCTTATGTCTTCATCTTTCACTAAACGTTTTACTTATTTATTTATTTAATTTGTTGGTACTGGGAATTGAACTCACAACTCTGCACTTGCCAGGCAGGCACCGTGCCGCTGAGCTGTATCCCTGACCCAACATTGTATTTTAATAATGACGTATGTTATTGCATATAACTGTCATTTGTCATCTTTCATTAGTATGCAATATTTCAGTGTGTGACTGTACTATAGTTTATTTATTATTTATTGTTTTACTATTGATGAATGTTTGGTTGGTTTCCAGTCGGGGCCAACTCTAAATAATAATCACTTTATTAAACTTTACTGAACTTGTCTTTTTTTTTTTTCTGGTACCAGATATTGAACTCAGGACCTTGCGCTTGCCAGGCAGGTGCTGTGCCACTGATCTGTATCCCCAACCCCTTGAACTTGGCTTTGCTTGCAGACATTTCTGTTGGATATACTTTAGGTTGAATCACATACAGTTACCATTTTTGTGGATTAAACATCAAATATTACTTCATATGATGCCATCTAATATGTAGATTTAGGCATTAACTCATTCCCTATAACTATTTAAAGACACCTTTTAAAATTTTTAGTAGAAAAGCCAGGGGTATAGTTCATTGGCACAGCATGAGGTCCTGAGTTCGATTTCCCCAGTACCAAAAAAGAAAAAAAAATTAGTAGATTTTAATAGTTGGTACAGTTGCTGTACCAATTTAATTTCCTACAAGCAGCATATAATTGTTGCTGCCTGTTCTGGTCACATTTGATGCTATAATTTTTTGTTGTGATTTTATTTTGCATTTCCTGGTTACTGATGAGATTGAGTTTTAAAATTTACTTTGGCCATTTAGAGTTCTTAAGAAGTACCTACTCAAGTTATTTGCTGATTTTTAAATCGAGTGGCTTGTCTTTATTTGGTTAATTAGAAAGAATTCTTTATATACTGTAGAAATGAATCCTGGATAGTTAAATGCTTTACATATCTTCTGTTCTGTACTTGCCTTTTCATTCTTCTAATGGTATCTTTTGATGAACAGATACTCTTAATTTTAATGTAGTCAAGTTTATCTCTCATTTCCTCTTACAATTTTTTTGTATCTTGTCTGAAAGTCTTTTTACCCTAAGGTCTTTAAGATATTTTCCTATATTCTTTTCCAAGAAGTTTATTAGTTTGTGTTTTCCCTTTATGTCTATTATCCATCTGAAATTGATCTTGTTTTTTTGTTTTTTGTTTTTGTCTTTTTGAGACAGGGTCTCGCTGTGCAATTCAGGTTAGCCTTGAGCTTACTTTGTAGCCCAGGCTGGTCTCAAACTCACAGTAATCCTCCTGCCTCAGCTTCCTGAGTGCTGGGATTACAGGCGTGCGCCACCATACCTGGCCCTGAAATTGATCTTGTATGTAGAGTTGGAAAGGGGTCCAGTTTTATTTTCCCTTAATGATATCAAGTTGTCCCAATGAAAAGACTGCCCACTTCCTGCTGCTTTGTGGTGTCACTTCTGTTACGAGTCAGGTGTCATGAGCCTGCGTCTGTGCGAGGCTCTGTTCTTTTCCATTAGTCTCTTGACCCTGTGCCTCACTGTCTTAATTGCTGTAGTTTTATAGTAAGTAAGCCTTGATCTTTGTTAAGAGTGCTTTGGGTATTCTTGACCTTCTGCATTTCCATGTACAGCTTAGAATTGCCTTGTCAAGTATCACATATCTGTTGAGATTTTTAATTGAGATTGTATTTAAGCAATCAATTTATTTAGGACTGACATCTTTATAATAGTGAGTTTGTCATCTAGGAATAAGTTATATCCACTAATAAGATGTTTTATTGTCTATCAAAGTTTTTTGAAATAAAATATACCATTTCAATGACTTTTTAAAAATTGTAAAATATTCATAGTGAAATTTACCATGTTAAGTATATAATTCAGGGGCTTTTAGTACATTTGTAATGTCATGCAACTATCATCAATAACTACTTTTGTTTTTTTTTCAATAACTAATTTTGGAACATTTTCATCACCCCTTCTTTTCCCCCCAAAACCCATACTCATGAAGTTCTTCAGCCCTATAGACCGTTGCTTTCTATCTTGGAGAATTGTCATATCCTGGTCATTTCGTATAATTGAATTGTGCAATAGATGGCTTTGTTTTTTTGTTTGTTTATTGGTTTTGAGATGGAGTCTTACTGTGTAGTCCAGGCTGATCTTGAACTCATTATGTAGTCTAAGCTGACCTCAGACTGACCTCCTGGTGTATAGCCTCTGAGCTATACACCTCTCACGTGCTGGGATCACAGGCGTGCTCCGGCACACCTGGCTTTTGTTTCTAAGATTCATTCATGGTGTAGCATGTGTCAGAACTTTATTCCCTTTTAGGGATAAATACTATTCTGGTGTATGCATTATATATATATTTATATATATCTACACATTTATATATCACATTTTAAATTGATTAATGATCAAATAATCAGTAAAATTCTATAATTTTATAGTACTCCCATTATGTATTAGATTTATTTCAAGGCAAATATTTTTAAATCCTTGAAAATTATATTGTTACAGAATTTAATTTTGTTTATTGCTGTTATATAGAACAGATGACATTTATTTTTATATCATAAAATCTAACATTTAATCAACTCTCTCAATAATTCCAGAAATTTATCTGTAGTCTTTTGGACTTTGTGTATACCAGTGCTTTTATTGAATGAGTTTTGTTTCTTCTTTTCCATTTCTTTTGTCTTTTGCATGTTTTTCTTACCTTGTCTAGAACCTGTAGTACGATTTTTTTTTTCTGTAGTATGATGTTGAACAGAGTAGTTATAGCAAGTCATCTGATCCCAAAGGAAAATCTATGAATCATTCACTATTAAATATGAAATTTGCTATAGATCTAGTCATGTTTTAGATGGTCTCTATAACTGAAGCCTGGTAACTGAAGAGAACTTCTTTTTAAATTAAATTAAGCACCAGAATAATTAATTTCTGTGATGCTGGTGATCAAGCTCAGGGCGCATGGCAAGGCAAACACTGCCTCTGAACTCCCTCCCATTTTAATTTTTAAGAAACATTTAGATGAGTTTTTTTTGTTGTTGTTGTTTCTTTTTTTTTTTTGTCTTTTTGAGACAGGGTCTCACTATGCAGTTCAGGCTGGCCTTGAGCTCACTTTATAGCCCAGGCTGGTCTTGAACTTGAAACAATCCTCCTGCCTCAGCCTCCCAAGTGCTGGGATTACAGGCGTGTGCCACCACATCCAGCTTTAGATGGGCTTCTGAAAGCTCTTTGTCTCATTCATTTTTTTGCAACCTTGAGATACGGCCTTTGAAGTTACACTGACTTGGCTCCAGATATGGCTGTGCCATATGCTCATTTTTGGTCAAAAATGTAAATACTTTTAGGGTAGATATTGTATCTTATTTATTTGTTTTGTATCCTTAACTCTAACTTAATGGCTAGTACATCATAGAGTCTTAAAATATGTATGTTGAAAAAATGAAGTTAATTTGAGTCTTTTCCTGTTTTCTTTTTTTTTTTTTTTTTTTTTTTTTTTTTTTGAGACAGAGTCTTGCTGTGTAGTCCAGGTTGGCCTTGAACTCACTGTGTGACTCAGGCTGGCCTCAGACTTGTGACAGTCTTCCTATGTCAGCTTCCCAAGTGCTAGGATTACAGGCATGCACCACCATGCTCGGCACTGATTTGAATTTTGACTTGCTTATTTTATTTATAAAATAGGGGTAATCTTTTATGGGCTTTGTTATCATGATTTAAAAATATATATAACACATTTTGCATGTAAAATACATTGAAAAATATTTTCCTTTTCTTGAGATTTACTTTTTTTTTTGGTACCAGGAATGGAACTCTCAACCTTGTACCTGCCAGACAGGTGCTATTCTGCTATAGGCCCAGCCCCCAGCACCCCCTTTTTTTTAAGCTGACCACATTAGTAGCCGTCTTTCCTCCTTGGGCTTTATCTCATAGATACATGTACAATCTTTTTTTTCTCTTCTGTGGCCACTGAATATTCTAAGGCTTGGAGAGAAGAAGCAGAATGTGAGTTTAAGCTTTGTGTGGGTTTCTTTTTTTTTTTTTTTTTTTTTTGAGACAGGGTTTCACTCTGCAGTTCAGGCTGACCTTGAACTCATTTTGTAGTCCATGCTGGCCAATGATTCTCCTGCCTCAGCCTTTCGAGTGCTGGGATTATAGGATGTGCCACCAAACCTGGCTCAGTATCTAATTTGAGATGAGCTATTTAAGCACAGAAGGGTCCTACAGATTGTGTAGCATATTCCATTGAATTAATCAGTTTTGTGAGAAGAACAGTACCAATGTGGATTGAAATGACACGTATTAATAGTCTCCGTGAGCTCGGGTGTATCCTTGTATGAACAGCTGAGTAACTGTAGTTCTGCTAATCTTAGATATTTTTTGTCTTTACTTCTTCAGTTCTGAAATCTCAGTTGTACCAAATTTTTGGTACAGGATAATTCCATTGTCAGTTCTGTTGACTTTTCCAAGGTGCTGATATTCTTTATATTGCTATAGCTATAGTGCCTGTGGGATGCAGTGTAACTTCCCGTGGCTGTCAGGAGAGTCAGGCCTCCTCAGATATTAGCATCTGTGTTTAGACCGATTTCAGTTTCTGGAATGAGAGGTGATAGACTGGGAAAGGGCAAGAGTGAGCAGAAAATAAGGTTACTGGAGGAAGCCTGTGGATGCGTGGCTTCTTAAGTATCTGGGGGGGTAGGGGACTTAAGAACCCAGAGTGAGACCACCCAAAGCATACGTACATATGGGGTTGGGTGAGTGAGCACATTCTGCCCGCTCACAAGCCTAAACAATATCCCAACATGCTTCTGAGTGGACCCAGCACAGTCTAGGATTTGGGTGTTTATTCCTCTGAAACCATGTGGAATTCGTAGGCTTACAGTTGATGTTTATTTAGAACCCTGCAGGGACCTTTGCAATTACTGATGAAGAGTTGGATTTCCTGTATTTCAGATAGACATCAGTAAATGTCACTATTTAGTAGATTTGGACACCATGAGAGAAACACCCCGGGAGCCGAAATACTCTTCCAATCGAGAAGAATGGATCAGCTTGGTCCACAGACCATTCCTTGATGCATCCAGGTATGTGGTTTTAATCCTAAGAGTTGTACTGAGACTAGTAAGGATGAGAATTGGGTTCTAGGATTGAATAATTTCCAGCTTGGGATGATTCCAGTAGGTATCCGTTTCATTTGGGCCCAACACATCTTTTGTTTTTGTCTGGTTACCTGGGAAATCTAAAGTGCTCTCTTTTTCAAAGCACCAGAATGCAAAATATATTCTGATATCAGCCAAATGAAAGGCTTCTAAGGGGCTGGGGATTTAGCTCAGCGGCAAAGCGCCTGCCTGGCAAGCGCAAGGTCGTGAGTTCGGTTCCCGGTACCGGAGAAAAACCAAAAAAAAAAAAAAGAAAGGCTTCTAAGTAATACAGAGAGGTCTGTTGTAGAAAACTCAAATCAGTGTTTGAAAATGATTAATTTTGGCAACCAACTTAGCTATGCTCATTCTTTGAGGCAGATTGACTGTGTCTATTTTTTCTCTTTTTTGGTACTGGGAATCGGACTCAGAACCTTGTGCTTGCCAGGTGGGCACTGTGCAGCTGAGCTATGCACCTGTCCCTGACTGTGTCTGTTAAAAAGCCAGAGGTTTTTTTGTACCAGGAATCAAACTCAGGGCCTTGCATCTGCTAGGCAGGTGCTGTGCCACTGAGCTACATCCCTAGCTCTGAAAAGACAAGAGTTTTATGTCCACTATTTTGAGGTTCAAAGCTCATCCAACCTTGGGTTAGGCCTTATTAGATTTTAAATTGAGGTCAAACAGACCAGGGTTTGGCTGGCTCTGCAGAAAGGTTCCAGAGTTAATGATCAGAGGAGGTCATGGCAGTCAGGTATAGGAGTAATGGCAAAGGCAATTGGGAACCATTGGGATGTCTATAAGCTTTTTATGTGGAGGTGGACGGAGGAGACATACAGTGAACATAATAAATAAGGAATGGTGTGATATATTAGAAGATGATAAATGATAAGGACAAAAATAACAATTTAAAAAGGAGTGTTGAGGCTGGGCATGGTGGCGCAGTCCTATAATCCCAGCACTTGGGAGGCTGAGGCAGGAGGACTGCTACAAATTCGAGGCCACCTTGGGCTAGAAAGTGAGTGCAAGACCAGCCTGACCTGCATAGTGAGACCCTGTCTCAAAAAGACAAAAATAAATTAATTAATTAAATGAAAGGAGGGTTCACTAGAACTTGAGGGTTATACCTTTCGCTAGGGTGGCCAAGGTAGGCTTCACTGAAAAGATAGTATTTGAACAAAGTCTTGAAAGAGGTATAGAAATTAGGTGTGCGGATATCTAGGGGAACAGCTGGTGAAAGAACTCTGGCAGATGGAAGGAACAGGAAGAGGCTAGTGAGGCTGGAGCTGAGCGGGAGCAGAGAGTAACAGGCAGTGTGGTCAGTGCAGGAGCTGTGGCAGTGCAGGTTGTGAACAGATTTGTAGGCTGTTGAAAGGTTTTTGCCGTCAGTGAAATAACAAGTCACTATCGAGCAGAAGCCATGTAATTTCTGTTTTTAAAAGATTCTTTTCAGTACTGTGTTAAGAATAATTGGTAGAGGGGCTGGGGATTTAGCTCAGCTGCACAGCGCCTGCCTGGCAATCTCAAGGTCATGAGTTTGATTCCCGGTACCAGAAGAAAAACAAAAAGAAAAAAAAAATTCCCTAAAAGAATAATTGGTAGAGAATAAGTATAGAAGCAGAGAGGTGAGTTACCGGGCCACTGCAACAGTCCAGGCAAGAGGTGAGGGTGGTTCAGGTCAGTGAGAGGGTAGTACAGATAGCAAGATGTGGTTAGGTTCAGGATGTACATACCGAAATGTACTGAGTCAAAGTGTGAGAAATGAAAGGAATTAAAGATGAGCCCAAGGATTTTGATATGAGCAGCTGAAAAATAAACTTAACAATAACCAATGGAAAAGACTGCAAGTGGAACAGGTTTTAGGAGGAGAGTGAGAGATCAGCTTTGGTTAAGTTTGATGTTTCTGTTACCCGAAAAATAGAACTATTTAATGGGCAGCTGGAGTGTAAGGTTACTGTCTGAGCTAGAGATAGACACTTAGACCTGTTGGCACCTAGATGAACATAACATGGGGTGAGATGCCCAAAAGTACGTAGACTAAGTTAGGGGCAAGGTAGTGTTAAAGGCTGGGCGTGGTGCCACACGCCTGTAATCCCAGCACTGGGGAGGCTGAGGCAGGAGGATTGATGCGAGTTCAAGGCCAGTCTGGACTACATAGTGAACTCAAGGCCAGCCTGAACTGCATAGTGAGATCCTGTCTCAAAAAAAAAAGACTGTTATATGACTCGGGAAAGAGAATGAAGCAGCAAAGGTGACTGTCTTAGTCACTTTCCTTGTAGCTGAGACACAGTACCTGATATCCACCAATCAAAGGAGGAAAGGTTTCTTTTAGCTCGTATTTTCAGGTCAGAGCTGGTTCCCATGCAGGAAGGGCAGAATGGGAAGGCCTGTTGGGGAGGCAGCTACTCATGTTGTGGTGGCCAGGAAGCAGAGAGAAAAGGGGGGAGCTGGAAAGGAGACGCATTCTTCCGGGTTATGCCCTCCCACCCCAGTGATCCCCACCTCCTGGGTCCCTCCTTCTAACAGCCCGTCAGCTGTGAGCCTATGGGGGACCAATCCACCAGTGTGTGCAGCACCCCCAAAGTCCAGTCCCTTCCAAACATGTGAGGCTAGGAGACTCTCAGATGCAAATCATGGTGATTCAGGAGTGACATCAGTAAAGTAGCAGGAATACCAGGGTGGGACGGTGTCGTGGAAGCCAAAGAAACAATGTGTTTTGAGCTAAAGGGATCACCTGTATCGGAAGCTTTTGATAAATCAGTAAGATGAAGATTGACAATTGTCCATTCAGTTTTGTAGCAGGCAAAAGCAACTTGTAGTGGCAGAGCTGTAGGAGCTTGAGAGATTAGAAGGGTTAAAGTGAGATAGTTGGGCTGGGGATGTAGCTCCGTGACAGAGGGCTTGTCTGGCATGCGCAGTTCCTGTATTTAATCCCCGTAAGCGTTACAAAAAAATAAACAAAACCCGAAAAAACCCCAGTGAGATAGTAGGAGAATGGAAATTGCAAATCACAAGTCTTTTGAACCTTTTTGCTATACCAGAAAAGCAGGGAAACGGTATAGTGGGTGGATGAGTGTCAGGGAAACTGATAGAGAAGATTTTTGACCTTTTAAAAATATTCTTATGGTGATAACATGAAATTTGCCATTTTACCCTTTTTGTTTTTTACAGTGTTGGGGGTGGAACCCAAGGTCTTCACACAGAGCTACATCCTCAACCTTTTTTAATAATTTTAAGAAAAATCCCACTAAGTCACAAAGTCTCATGAAGTTACTAAATCTCCCTAAATTTGAGTCCAGGCTCAAACTTTTGAGTAAAATGGCAGAGTGCTGGGTTTACAGGCATGTCTTACCGTGCCCAGCTGGACTTTTTTCTTTTTATTGAGCAGTTTTAGGTTCACATCAAAATTTAGCTGAACATGTAGAGGTTTCCCATGTACTCCTGTCCCACATAGGCAGAGCCTCCTGCATTTATCAGTATCATCCACCCGAGAGAGAGATTCGTTACAACAAATAAACCTCCCCTGGAACCTGATTACCACCCGAAGTGCATAGTTTAGGTTGGGCTTCACCCTTAGTGTAGTTCAGTTTTAAGGCATAATGTTATGAATCTACCCAAACAGTGTCCTACAGAATAGTTTTACTGCTTTAAAAAAAATACCCTGTGCTCTCCCTGTTCTCACCCTACCACCTCAGGCAATCATTAATCCTTTTACTGTCTTTATCAATTTGCTTTTTCTAGAATGCTGTGCATGATTGAGGTTTTTTTTTTCCTTTACAGTGGTGTGAAAGTAATAGGCATTCAGTGGAAACCATACATCAACTTAAGAATTTTGGTCTTTTTACAGGCTAACAATATGCAGTACAAGACTATCTTGCAGTGTTGGGCAGCGGCAGTGAGCTAAGCTCCCAGATGGCTGTACATTACAGGGCTAAACAGTGGATACTCTGCCGTGTACTGTACTGTGATCGTCAGGAGGTTAGGTGTAATTCAGTACATCTTAAATTCCCACTATTTTAAACTTATGCATTTGTCCCAATATAACCTCGTCCTGAATTGAAGAACATCTACAGTAAATTGAAGAAATCACATAATGAATAGGCTTTTCATATTGTTTCTTTCACTCTACAGTATGTACTTAAGTTTCTCCATGTCTTTCTATGGCTTGATAACTCATTTTTTTTAGTTGTGAATACTATGGAAGCACATCTTGGTTGCTTCAAAATTTTGGCAGTTGTTTTAGTTCTTACTACTATAACAAGTTACCATAGACTGGGTTGCTTAAATAATAAATATTGCTATCTCATGGTCCTGGAGTTTGAAAGCCCAAAATCAGGGTGCCAGCACAGATTCTGTGCCTGCTTCAGGTTGCAGACAGCTGATTTCTTCTTATATCTTCATGTGGGAGGAGGAGGGCAAGCTAGCTTTCTGGCCTCTCATCAGGCACTGCTGTTCCATTCTCAAGGACTCTCCCTGAGGGCTGAATTACCTCCCACTGGCAAACCTCCAGATACTACCACATTAGGGATTAGATTTCAGCATGTGAATTTTGAAAGGATACAGAGATTCCATCTATAAGAGCAATTATGAATAAAGCAGCTATAGATTAAGTACCCCTTGTCTGAAATGACTGGGACCAGAACTATTCAAATTTTGGAGTATTTGCTTAAACATAATTAGTTATCTTGGAGATGGGTCCCAAATCTAAACACAAAATTCATTTTGGTTTCATATATACTTTTTATACATATAACCTGAAGGTAACTTTGTACAATGTTTTAAATATTTTGTGCATGTAATAAACTTTCATGGTATGAAAATTTCCTCTTGTGTTATACCAGCACTCAAAACATTTTGGATTTGGGAGCATTTTGGATTTCAAATTTTTAGATTAGGAATGCTCAACTTGTATATCTGTGTACAAGTTTTTGTATGGACATATTTTATCTCCTTTGGGTAAATACCAAATAGTTTAATTCTGGATTGTGTGGTTTGAGTATGTTTAGTTTCCCAAGAAGCTGCTAAGTGATCTTCCAGTGGCTGTACCCTTTTGTAGTCCCACAAGCAGTGAATGAGTTTCTGCTATTCTATATTGTAACAAGCTATTGGGATTGTCAGTATTCTAGATTTTGGCCTTCATAATAAGTTTGTAGCGATCTCTCGTGGTTGTTTTAATTTGCATATGATGTAGCCCATATATACATGTTTTTAATTTCAAATTTGCCATCTGTGTAACTCTTCTTTGGTGAACTGTTTGTGAGGTTCATTTTTTTGGTTCATTTTCACATTGTTGAATTTTAAGAGTTCTTTGTGTGTTTTGGATAACCATCCTGTATAAGTCTTTTGCAAATATGTTTTTGCATACCTCTTATTCTCTTGATGATGTCTTTTCAAAGCATTTTTTTTATTTTAATGATGTCCAGATTGCTTCTTTTTAAAAAATGGATCATACTGTGGTGTGATCCATTTTCATTAAAAAGTAATGACCAAACTGACGGTCATCTAGGTTGTCTTCTATGTTTTCATCTGGGAGCTTTATACTTTTCATATTACATTTAGAATGATTTGTTTTGTTTTGTTCTGTTTGAGACAGGATCTCATTATGTAGGCCAGGCTGGCCTGGAACTCACTGTGTACCCCATGCTGGCTTCAAACTCAAAACCATCCAACCTCACAATTCTGAGCCCTGGAACTACAGGTATACACTTGTATGCCTGGCTTATGATCCATATGGTGACAGATACATGTTCTATGTCTAGATTTATTAATTTTGAATGAGGATGTCCAGTTGTTCCAGCACCATTTTACTGGTTTTATGTCTTTATCAAAGACTTATGTTTGGCTATATGCATCTGGATCCATTTATGAGCTTTCTGTTTTGTCTCATTTACTTGTCTGTTTTTTCTTCAGTTCCAAAATGTTTTGATTGCTGTAATTTTATGGTTAAGTCTTGGAGTTGGGTAATGTCAGTCTTCCAACTGACTTTGTTCTTTTTTCCTGCATTATTGTATTGGCTATTCTGGGTCTTTGTCCATATAAACTTTAGAATCAGTTTGTTAGTATCAACAAAACAATTTTCTGGGATTTTGATTGGGATTGCATTGAATCTGTATCTAAGTTGGAACGAACAGATGCCTCAATGTATTGCATCATTCTATCCAAGAACATGGAGTATCTCTTCATTTATTATTAGAACTTTATAGTTTTCTTCATATAGATCTTACACATAGTTGTTAGATTTATATTTAAGCATTTCATTTTGCAAGATGGTAATGTAAATGGTATTGAGTTCTAAATTACAAATTCTTGTTCATTACTGGTGTTCAGGAAAGTGATTGACTTCTGTATATTAATCTTGTATCCTGCCACATTGCTGTAGTTGCTAATTAGTTCTAGGCGTTTCTATAACATTTTTGTCTTCACAAACTATCCTTTTTTTAAAGATGAAATAAATAATGGACATATTTGTATACTGATGAAAATAATCTTTTGTACAGCTAAAAATTGATGATGTAGGAGAAAGGACAAATTGCTGGAGCGATGCTGTTGACTTAGGTGAAAGGAGATGCGCAAGCATAAATTGGCTTCAGATAGACATACATATCATTGTGTACAACCCTCGCAATAGCGCTTTCTACAGTGGTGAAAATGTTCTGCATCTCCCTGTCTTGCATAGTGCAGTAGCCAAGCCACATACGGCTATTAAGGACTCAAAATGTGACTAATAAACTGGGGCTGTGGCGCACACCTGTAATCCCTGTGATCTGGAGGCTGAGATAGAAGGATCACAAATTTGAGGGCAGTCTGGGCAATTTAGTGACTTGGCAAGACCCTGTCTCAAAACAAAATAAAACAATACAAAACCAACAAAAAACCTGTGGCTAGTGTGACTGAGGAACTAGATTTTAAATTTTATTTTCTCTTAATTTAAATCTAAATAGCCACATAGCAGCTGTACTGGACAGTGCTGTATGGTATTAGGTAACAGGTAGACGCGATAAGGATCTGGATGTTCTCTTCTGGTGGCCTCGGTTTCCTGTTTTAGTAGGAAGCAGGGTTATTAGCTGAGAAGGAAGTATAAGGTCAAATTTTGGAAAGTTGAGGCGAGAGAAGTTGTGAAATGGTTGAGGATAGTAAATGACAAAAAGAACTGGACTATGATTGGAGGACAGGATTAGCCCATTTAAGTTTGTTTTTTTGTTTTTTTCTTTTTTTTGAGGCAAGGTCTCACTATGTAGTGCAGGCTGGCCTTGAACTTGCTTATGTAGCGCAGGCTGACCTTAACTCACGGCAGTCCTCTTGCCTCAGTCTCCCAAGTGCTGAGATTATAGGCACGTACCCCCACTCCTGGCTCCATTCAAGTTTTATGTGGGGCCAGTGTAGTTACTTTTTCCTTGTCCACGTACATGTATGTCCATGTACATGGACAGTGACAAAACAGGAAACTGTAACTCCAACAACAACAGGATTGCATTGTTTTCTTTTTTGTCAACTATTTTATGTACTGAACTATACAACTTTTACCACAATCAATTTTAGAACATTTCCATCAACCCACTAAGAGTCCTCATTCCCACCCGCAGCTCCAGAGACCACTAGTTTACATTTGCCTTTTCTGGACACTTCATGTAAGTAAAATCATCATAAATGTGTATACTTTCGTGTCTGGCTTCTTTCCGTTGGCCATTTTTGAGGTTTGTTCATGTGGTATATAGCAGCAGTTGTCTCTTGTTACTGTTGAATACTATTCTGTTATCCGTTCTTTCACTGGTTGGTAGATGTGTAGGTTGTTTGCACTTGTTGCCCGTTGTGATTAATGCAGCTTTGAACATTCATATGCACATCTTGTGCAAGGTTGAGTTTTGGTCAGGAAAATTCAACCAAGTGTGAAGGGGCATGGGAGTTGAAGGCTTATGAGGGGAGGTGCTGTCGTGAGTGACCATGACTTTAAGATGGTTTGGAGAGAAGCGGAAAGCGCACCAAGGGAATGAGAGACGGTGAAAGGAGGTGCGATCACAGATGAATGTTCAAAATGTGTCGGAATCAGGGTGGTGATAGGAGTGAGCTAGGAAGAGCAGAGCAGCAGTGATCCGCGTTGCATGCATTCTTTGGTCCCTGGCTTGTTCTTTGAGATAGTACTGAGGGTCAGTTTCTAGTGTAGCTTCATTTTCAAGTTGGGGAAAGTGCAACAACATGAGACCAGGGCGTGCATTCCTCTCTGAGGAAACAGCACCTTTCTGTGAGCCGGGGAATGCTTCCAGAGGGTTTTCATCTCCCAGAAGCTGTGCTTGGGGCATCATTTTCCTGACTGCTTGCTAGGAAATAAAGAAATCATTGGGTTAAGAACTGAAGAGGTATGGTTTACCTGAGAATGTGCAGAGTGAAGAGTGCACGTGGTTTGAAGACTGGATTTACCCCTGGCCACTTGCTGTTCGCACCTCTCTGATTCCCAAATTTCCACATCAGTAAAAGAGAGCTGATTATTTTATCTATTTTACACAGTTGAAGTAAGGATTAAATAAGAATTGATGTATAAAATTAAGCTTATTTTCTTTACATTTATCTTCCTCAGCTTTCCCTCGTATATACTGATTTAACTGCAAAAACAGCACAGTCCTGCCAGGTGTGTTGGCACAGGCCTGTAATCCCAGCACTTGAGAGGCTGAGGCAAGAGGATTGCAGAGTCTGAGGCCAATCTGGGCTACCTAATGAGTTCAAGGCCAACTGAACTACATAGTGAGACCCTGTCTCAAAAATCAACAACAAAAAAGCAGGATTCTGTAGCCCCTTTGCCACAGTAATTTAGGAAGTCAGCAGGGTAATATCTCATCGCTCATGTCCTGACTTTGAGCCAGTTATGTTGGGTGGTACTTCAAAGTTTGTACCTCCAAGATAGCACTCTGAGATTGGGTGTGTAGTGCTTGGGGGCACACGATCCTGAAATGTCCTGAGCCTATTCACTAAGCTGTTATATTTCCTCTGTCTTCTTGAAATCATGGCTTTGTACTTTAGCATTGTATATAATCAGGAGAAATAATGATACCATCCAGATGTAATGGTCACTGACATTCTAGATACTAGACGGGGGCACTGTAGGCTTGACTCTTCTCTACCTCTTTCTAAGAAAAGGAGAACATTTTAGTAAGCATATAACACATAGTCCGTGATCTGTTCAGAAATGTTAGCTGTTCAATTTCACAAATGTTTAGGTTCATGTTTAGTAACTCACTTCATGAACTTAATTCTTTCTACCATTCTGGTTACAAACCAAACTGGACAAGAACCAAATCAACTTGCCCCATATGGTCAACATTGAGTCTAAGCATTTAATTTAATTCAGTTCTTGTCCAATTCAGTTTTCAACCAGAGTCATGGAAAGAATTAAGTTCATGAGCCAAGGTACTGCTGTATTTACTTTAAATATTTTTTCTTTCTTCCATTTTTCATCTGTCCATTTACCCATCATCCATCCAGTAAGCAGATAATGTATTTATTGAACAGTGATGGGCAGTGTGGTAGATCTTTGGTAGATTGTGATGGTCAGCACACACAAAGTCCCTATCCTCTGGAACCCTACAATGTAATGGGAGAGGTGGCACTTAATATATATATATATAAATTACAAAATGCATTAAGTGCTTTAAAGGAAATGTGCTAAATCCTGCAAGAAGAGTGAGCAGCAGGGAAGTACCTGGAGTCTCTTGTTAAATCCTTCACACATTTCACAGCAGACCCATTGTAATTTGTATGTCTTACTGCTGGGCGGCTCTGAAGCACCAGTGTACATATGACTGTCCCATCAGGCTGCATAGGATAGTTCCATTGAGAGGTACAAGCTACCTGGCAGGACAGCCAGTGGTACAAGCCACCCAGTGGGACAGTCATGCATGTACCACTGGTGATTCTGGTCAACAGGAATGTGTTAAAACAGCTGGTTAAGCAGGTTCAGAAATCAGAAAGTCTACTAGTATTTATTATGTTCTTCCACAGAGTTAGATTCTTTAAGGAATAGTATGAAAGTAATGATAGACTTTGCTCTTGGATAAAGTAACTTTTGTAGGGAGATCTACATGTAAAACCAACTTGAAAATAGTGTGAAGACTGTGAATAGTACCAAACTATGTGCTGGAACTTCAAAAACAAGAGAAATCATAGAGGTTAGAGGACATTGAGAAGGTTCCTGAAGGACGTCATGGTTGAGTTTAGGCATAAAGGAAAAGTAGGATGCAATAAATACTGGTGGTAAAGAGGGAAGAATCACTTATTTAAATCAAGAGAGAATCATGACTGTAAATGCAAAGATAGAGAAACCTGTTGGATGAGGGGTCTGAGATCAAGTCAAAAGCTTTATTTACCTCTTTGGTTGGTTTGAATTTGTGATCTGTATCATCCAAAGCAGAACCCTTTTGAAAGTAAAAGGAGCCCTGTCCTGGGCAAACTGAACTGTATAGTTATTTTGCTTGAATGTGACCAGAAAGAAGAAAGAGGCTTGTCCCCACAGTGGATGGAAGAATGCAGCTTTTAGCTACTTTCTTTACCCTGTAGTCTATGCTTACTATGTAAATTTGTGCATAGTTTACTTTCTTGATCTGACTTGCTGACATTCCTGGTTGTTGAAGCCTAGATTGGGTGGAAACAATCAGGATAGTTTGAAGACAGTCTCAACACATGTTTTAAAAAATCCTAGTATGTAGACAGTGTTATTGCCAAGAAGCACCTTAAGAAGCACCTGCCCAATTTTGTGATTTGGGCAGATTTAAGAATTCCAAATATCAGTGAACAGGTGAAGAAAATTATTTGACATTCTAGTTAACAGTAACTTATTGTATACTTTAAAACAACTGGAAGAATTTTAAAATGTTCCAATACAAAGAAATGATAAATGTTTGAGCTGATGGATATGCTGAATTCTCTTAATATAATCATTATACATTATGTACAAGTTTTGAAATACCCCATCTGTATGTATAATTATTATCCCAATTAAAAATTAAAATATAAAAAAATTATTATAATAATAAAATAATTATTTTATAGAAATTACTATAAAATAAACAAGGCCTTTGCTGTTAGACTCATGGAGGGGTACTTACAAAGTAAGGCTCAAGAGGGCTGGCCCATTTGGGAGAATCATCATGTGCTTCTTTTCCTAATTGGCCTTTTCTTTGCCTTATTGGAGGCCCAGAGATCACAGACCCCTTTAACTTACAATAAGATCTCAAAAGCCAGATTTTAGTTTCTACTCACACAGAGCTGATTCCAGAGCCACAACTTCCTCTCCCTGAGTTTGTGGTGTTGGTGTCTGGCTAAATTTTTTGAAGGATTATCAGACTCCCAGATACAAGGTCAAAACTAGTTAATAGTATCACTTTTTAAATAAAATTCATTTGTCACTCTATGGCCAACTCATATTACATACTTTCTAAAATAAAGAGAGGGTTGTAACACCTACTCTGAGATTCCCCAGAAAGGAGTGAAGGGAGAGTGTTGCAATAAATCACCAGCTCAGTGGTGGGTTCCTTTGTCAGTGCGCGGAGAATGCCAGGCTGCGGGAGCCTGGTGGGAAATGCTAGTCCAGGGTGTCAGAGTTGGCCTCTGAGCAGCAGGGCCTTTGGTACCTTTGACAAAAGTTGGGAGGCCGTGCCACTGCTTTGCACAGCTGCTTCCCACCCACTGTTTCCTCCTGTATTATCGGTCCCTTTTTGCTTGCTTGTTTTGCTTGCACTATGGTTTTTGGACTGTGAGATTTTATTCTTCCCTTTTGGGAGCACATTAGCCTCATCTAACTAAATTTTAGGTTTGCCTGATTAGAAGTTTGAGATAATTTGGGGAAACTTATATAGGACAGAATTTCAGAGCCTTCGACATTTATAATTATAGGTGAAGAGCAGATGCAAGAAAGGAGTTAGAAGTAAAACCCCTTCAGCTGGTATGGTAAAGGGCCTTTTTCTAGGCAAAGGACCTCCAGAGCAGCAAGGTGAGAACTGTGTCGATGATGTGCTGTGTATGCTCTTTTTGTGTCCAGCACAGGATTCATAGTGGCCACTGAACTTAAGCTACTTTAGAAAACTTTTACTGAGGCTATGGCTTTCCTTTTAACCTCCATGAAGTGAATCCGGCAGCCACAAGGCCTAAAGAATCCATGGCTCTCTGGATGTGGTGCACACCTGTAATCCCAGCACTCTGGGAGGCTGAGGCAGGAAGACTGCAAGTCCAAGCCTTACCTGGGAAACAGTGACTTAATGAGACCATTTCAAAATAAAAAATAAAGGGCTGGGGATGTAGATCAGTGCAAAAGCCCTAGGTCCAACCCCTGGTACTAGGGATGGGGGTGGGGGAATCCATGGCATTTGTATACCTCTATCTATTTTTATCCTATGTGTTAGAGTGGTCTGGTTCATGGAACCTATTCTGTTATCTCCAGTGTAAGCAGAAATATTTATTTCTGGAAGTCAGTAAGACCATTGGGATAATTGGTGTAAAGGGTAAATTAGTTGGGAGCTTATATTCCACTCACGCAAACTTAGTGAAATAAACCAACGACAACAGTTCATTGTTGCTTTCTCTCGTGGTCCTGGGGAATTGACTAAACTCAGCTAGCCTGTTCTTACTCAGGCTTTTATGCATTGGTCAAGTGAAGGCCAGCGCTGTTGGCCAGATCTCAGCTGGGGCTGTCTCCCAGAACATCTACCTATGTGTGGCTTCTGCATGTGATTTGAGCTCCCTTGCAGCATGCTGGCTGGCTTTTAATGGAAAGCATCTCAAGAGCTGTACAGCTTTTTATGACCTACTCTTGAAAATTATGCCTCCTCTTATTGACTGGAAGCGAGCCCCATGAATAACCCATATTGAAGAGAGAGGAATTAGAAATTCTCCTATTTATGGGAGAAGTGTCAAAGGATTATGGACATATTTTAAAATTATCACAGCTCTTCAGATAATAGATAATGCCGTTATCCTTCCAAATTAAATAATTTTTCCTTTTAAAGGAGATTTCTTATAGGACAGACATACAATGTACAAAACAGTCCAGCATGCTGCTTCTGTCTGTAGCTTCTTGCTACCGAGGTGGAAAGGGAAACTATGTCCCGTGATAGTATTTGGTTGCAGGCCAGCAGTCCGACGTGCTTTAGATGGTCTTCCAGTCCTTTGCATAGAATTAATTCTCCCTCCAGAACAGTAATTGAAGTGCTCTTGTCTTTTTTCCCACATGTCAGTCGTGGCGTTGCCCTTACCTCCCTCACTGGTGCCAAGATACAGAAAGACAGTAAGGCAGAGAGGCCCAAGTTTCTGTACTTTTGCACTTCTTTATCAGTTTATTATTATCTTATGCTTTCTGTTTCATTGTCTGTCAGTTTGGGGCCTTTCTTTTTTCTTCTCCCCTAGATACTTTCCTCAGACCGTCCTCTGGCAAAACTATCCCATGTGACACATTGGCTTTAAGACACACTTGTATAACGAACTTTATATTTTTATTCAGTTGCTTAATCACTGACAGCTGCTGACACTTTAGGAAGAATAGAAAGAACAAACCTTTTTTCTTGTGTCCATTTTCTTTTGTTGAACAGGATTGTAAGTCACCTCGGCGGCAGTGACCGACCACTAGAAAGTAATGTCCGTTACCCCATTTCCTGTTGAAGAGCTGTCTCATTTGGGTTCCGTACCAGCGTTTTTAAATTGCTTGAGAAGGGACAGTAGGGTCACTATGACTAAGTTTTGAAGGAATTCTGAGATTCTTTTCAGAACCAAAGGTTTCAGAACTGAAGATAGCTGGGAAAGGCCAGTTCTGCGCTAAGGGTTGTAAAAAGTCTCCCACTGAAATGTGAACGAAGTATAAAAGAGAGGAGAGCAAAACTAGCTCAAAAGAGCCCCAGCTGGAAAAGAACTGGCAGTGGTTTTAAAGTACAGTTTTACAGGGATATTAATGTTTGCATGCATGGATGGATAGGTGTTTGGGTGGATAGATAGATGGGTAGATAAAAATAAAGGAGAAAACCGGAGTGCTAGAATGCCTTCTTTTTTAAAATAACAAATTGACCCAGTATTTCCATTTGTTCCTGCTGAACTGGAGACATCAGGGACTGGCAGCCTGTCTTCCATTGACGTCAGCAAGTGCAGATCTAAATCTCCACTGGAGAATGTGCCCCAGTCCTAATAAATAGGACTGGTAATTTAATTAGAAAATATTCCGAGCTGTCAGCTAATGATGCTGTTCAGACAATTGCTTTGTCCAGGTCTGTTTTCTCCTTGATTTGCTTGAGTGACTTTCTCACTGGGAAGGGAAGTATCTCAGTTTCCATTGATAAAGGCACGTATTTTATGTCTCCCCAAGTTGGGTTACTGGAGGGGTCATACTTTGGCTTTTCAGTTTATTGTTTTATGAGTTTTGATAGGCATTAATTTTGTTCTAGTTTGTTATTTGGTCTGATCTTTGCTTCTCTGTGTGTGAGTGTGTACATATCCACAGTATTCAGTGCTCAGCTGTTCTTCTTTCACAAAGGCAAATAACCAATTTGATTTCCTTTTTCTAACAACAATACACTGTAACAAATTAAAAATGCTTCAGTCATGTTTAACATTAATATCATTGATAGTAAGGATGTTAATAAAAGGTTTAATTATTTTAATTTCAAGAGACACAGAGAGAAAAAGAAATTGAGAACAGCAGACTATAGTGTTAGAAATGGAGAGCTCAGCTTATTCTTTTTTTTTTTTTGGTCTTTTTGAGACAGGGTCTCATTATGCATTTCAGGCTCGTCTTGAACTTGTAACAATCCTCCTGCCTCAGCCTCCCAAGTGCTGGGATTGCAAGTGTGTGCCACCATGCCCGGCCTAGCTTATTCTTACGGTTTAAAAAAAAATTCACAGACTCTTATCCCAGCTCATAGGTGAGAATGGGCCTAAGTGTATATTGGTTGTTTTCTTCCTTCTAGAATAAATGAGTTAGCAGCTCTGTATGTTCAGAGAGATGATGTCAAAGATCACAGTCAGAGTCTGCAGGAGGACAAGAGGCCCAGCTTCTGTGGAGGAGTTCCCAGTGCTATGCTCTAAAGAGTACTAGATTCTTCTTAGCTTCTCCTGTTTAATCTTCAACTCTTAGACAGCTTTGTGTTCCTGTTTAACTGGAAATGCCTCTTTTTTCCTGACCACATTACTTAGAATTCATGCTGGTTACCTGATGGTTTACTGAGAGGGCAAGGCAGAATCAGGGTATTTTTTGGCTTTCTTGATTTATCAAAGTCAGACCCATGTTTGTCCTTCACAAGGTGGTTATCCCATACCAAAATCTCTTGGACTTGGAATTCCTCATGGGGAGTAGGAGCCCTTTCTTATTCACTGTTGCATTCCTGGTGGATTTAACCTGGTGACATTGCTTGATGTGGTGCTCAGTTACTAGTGATTGAAGTTACATGTGATTGAACTTAATCTCATCTGTAGAGTATCCCTCCCTTGCTCTTCATCACCTGTGCATCCATCAATCCTCTTCCAACGTGTTTTTTTCAGCATTTCTTTTTTGTTGTTGTTGCTTTAGTTATATACTTTGTTTTTTAATTAGTACACTTTTGCAGTATATAATGTTTACATTCACCCTAGGGAGTAGGTATGTTTACTATATCTTCATTCTTTTTAATCCCTTTCCCTGCCCCTCTCTTCTCCTTTTTTCCATCTCTAGATCCCCTCCCCACATTTTCACCTTTTTTGCTAGCTCATGTTTGCAACGTGTAGTGGTTACTTTCATTGCAGGTGTTTGGGACACATACACAACACATCCTGATTCTTTCCGCGTCACCCTCTTCTCCCCGCTTCCCTGTCCTCCATCTCTTGCTCCCTTTCCCATTTGCATAAGATCCATCTTTGTGTTTCCTTTTATTTTTCTTTTATTTAGCTCTATATTTTACTTATACTTTGGATTTCTTATGTAAGAGAAACCATACGGTAAGCTTATGTGTTTATTTCTTTTAACATTATGTTGTCAAGTTGCATCCATTTTCCTACAAATGACTCGTTTATCCTTCTTTATAGTCAACTGTAGTATTCTAGTATGTATAGATGCCACGTTTTCTTTATCCATTTGTCTGTTGATGGACATTCAGGCTACTTCCAAGATTTAACTATTATGAATTGTGCGCCTGTAACATTGCTATGCATGTATCACTGTAACATGTCTTTAAGTACGGCATTAAGCATTTCTTTTTTTTTTTTTTTGAGACAACGTCTCACTATGCAGTTCAGGCTGGCCTTGACCTCACTTTGTAGCACAGGCTGGTCTGGAATCTCAACAATCCTCCTGCCTCAGCCTCCCAAGTGCTGGGATTATAGGCATGTGCCACCCTGCCTAGCTCATGCATTTCTTAATACCAGGCACATACTTCAATAAATAAAGCACAGTTGGTGTCTAAAATCTAGATGTGGAAGTGGAATGGGGACAATAAATAAGTTAACCAAGAAATAAAAATTACCAGTTGTGAGAGAGAACAAGTGAAAGAAGGAAACCACATATCCAGAGGCCCTAGGGTAGGAAGGAGCTTGTAGTTTTTTGAAAGGAGGCTCTTGTGGCAGGAGCACAGAGAGCAAGAAGGAAGATGATATGAGGTGTGGCAGGTCAAGTGAGTAAGGGCTGGGTCTGTTAAGGCTTTGTAGGCCGCGAGGAGGATTGGGGATCTATTCAGTCTGTTGCTAGGAACTGCTAAGTGGGTAGCCCCTCTAACCCGAGATGCCTGCAGCTTTGGTGATGGGCGAACAGACTGCTTCTTTTGCTTGGTGTGCCGTGGATGGGAGGTGAATAAAATAAAATGATGCATGTTAAAGCTTTTCCACCCTTGTCCAGCCCTTCGAGTTTGACCTCCCTTTCGAATGTGCATATTATCACTTTGAACTTGTCAGTGATTTATTATTTAGTGTGTGCTAAGTTATGATTACATGCCATTCATAGTGTTTCTCTCAATTAGGTCCTTAGTCCTTTGAGAGTAAACTTATGTGTGTACTTGGCCATCACACAGATCTTCACGTGTAGTAGCCATTTAGGGTTTTTGTTTGTTTAGTTATTTTTCTAAAGACAAGAAATTATATATATATATATA